>NC_088854.1:14508962-15172712 GCF_963853765.1 Magallana gigas | reverse complement strand
ATGTTTCAGTATGATCTAAATTTTTCAAAATATCTCATTAGTAATTTTCATATCTTTATTCGACATTTAAAACTACAGAATATGACTTGGTTGTGTATTGAAACTACATGAACATGTATAGATATGATTTCTTCAATGACCGGTAGTCGGTGTTACATTTCACGGGAAAATTATCAACGTTCTGGTCATGTAATTAGTTTCGTCCCTGTACAACGCCTTTGGATACTACTGTACCACCTTCACAGTCAAGCAACACCGGCCACACCACATAATCCACATAGTGGCCGCTCGTTCTGTAAAACGTATACTTTGATGTGTCCACCATCTCTCCGTGGGGTGAAGCCCAGGAAAGATGAAATAGCGGGCTCTGAATGACCATAGACCAACAGAGGTCGACACAGTCGTCGACGTATTTTGCCACTTCCGGTGGATATGAACCTAACAGTGGAATCTTGTCACGACAAATCTGTTGGGAAAAAGAAGAATTTGTCAGCAAATGACAATTAATGTATACCACCCACCTAAAATCATAAAGCGTTTACAACCGTGATTTGGGGGATTTTTTTTGTTGTTGCAAAGTTTGGTTAAACGAATCGAACCTTTGTAATCTCAGGGATTATCTCCGATGCATTTTTGATTTGCATCTCCATAATTTGTCGCGGGTTATCTTGAATAAAAGCCGGGTTTGACAGACCTTCTGTCAGATTTTCATCTTGGAGTATACGCCTCTGTTGTTCTGCTTTGGTTTTGCAAATGCTAAAGGCGTTCTGTAAACGAGGATTTAGAAATGAAATACCCCTCACCCTCCATAAAATTCCTCTAAAGACTATTAAGATACGTATATAAGTCTATCGTACACTAGCGCAATCATAAAAACACAGTGATTTGTAAACATATAGTTATTTCTTGCAGTGTCATACAGTTAGGTAACTTATGCCTTGATCAGATTTTAATGGTTTCCTTGTACGATATTTACGCACTGTAAGACACTGTAGCAGCAGCTGGGTGACTTTATGGTCACTCATCACAACAGAGGTCAGCGTCTTGTAAGCTGTGGTCCACCCATTAACAAAGAGGTCCGAGTATCGAGTGGCCATGGACGGCAATACAGGCGGGAAAGGCTCAAGAGCTTCCTCTGTTTCATCTTTTGATGCTGTATTACTGAAGGACAGTTTACTCAATCTGGAAATGATAAGACATGATTTGATTCTGTAGATCTACATTCACGTTGTTTCCCAATCGCAGAAGATCATAACATCATAAATAACGAAAATTAAACATATTACAATGTAGTTACGGACAAACCCTTTCTATAGTTTATTAACAAGTTTTTTTTATTGAAAACAGCCTTATTTTCGTTATTTTGGACAACGATAAATTACACGTCTTAAAACTATACTATCTACATTTCAATAAAACCAACAACAAAAAAACGATTAGTCGTCTACTGCAATTATAAACAACTTTGCAAAAACACTTCAAAAAGAATTTATGAAAAAAAATATGTATTCATAGGGACGGACCATGTGCGTTGCTTGAACCATATAATTATTTGAAAGATAAATTTTGAATCGTTGTTTATCAATAAGAGGAAAATGAGTATTTATTTTTTCCCTTTTCAGTTGAACATACAAATGACACACCTGTCATACAGATTCTTTCTTTCGATCTCAAGATTTTGGATGCAGTGGTTTTGTTCTTGTATCTGGGTTTTCAGCTTTTCCTTTTCTGACTCCAGTTCAACTTCCCGCTTACTTGGTTTCTGTTTTTCATTATCGATCAACTTTCTTGGCGTGTTCGTCTTTGTCATGTTTTGCCAAAACGGCAAGGTATTTGTTTTAGATTTGGTCCTCTCTTTGTCTAATTCTTCTTCTAATTTACTGATTTTTAGTTATAATTCGTCCAGCTGCAAGGAATACTGTCCTTTGGTTATCTGGCTTTCTCGGAGTTTCTATAAATACAAAAATTATACGTCTTGCTTTGTAAAGAAAGAAAATAAAAAGAAACCAAACTTTAAAAATCCACAGAAATTTAAAACCTGGTGAAATAAAATTAATTTCTTTTCTGTTTTCTTATTTTCAAGTAAATCAAACCCTGGTCTTTTTCTTTTCGCCGTCTAACTTGTCTTTGAGATTTGCGTTTTCCCTTTCAAGATTCTGCATAGTCGAATCCCATGTTTTGTATTTCATTTCTGGCATACTAACTTCAGGTGGTAGCTACATTAACATAATCATGAATACGAACATACAGGTGTTTGATTTTCCGTGTGATTTACCAGTAGATAGCAAATGTCCAGCTATCATAATCAATACAAGTACTTACATTTTCTATCCTTTTTACCACGAATTCCATGATTTCGATGATCAATCTACAGTACCGTGTCTTGTCCGTCTCTGTGACGTCACTAGAGGAAGTTTCAATTCTCCAAATGAAGTACTCCAAATCCCCTTTTAGTCGCTGAAGTTTGTTGGCAAACGTTCTCTTGTCTTCAGATGAAAGCATCTCAGAATAGTAACCTCAAGCAAACTCTTCGTATAAGGCAAGAAAACCCCAAAACACAATGTTTTTTAATTTGAAATTTTATCCTCGGTGATCTTGTGTACCTACTCGGAATTTAAATGAACGTTTATTGTTTTCTCGATTTGTGGTTCATTACTCTTTGACAATCTAAAGGTGTCTTTTAAAATGAATAGATAATGTAAGAACTGAATGTGGATGTTTATTTCATGCTTTCCCCAGTTCTTTACTCCTACACTAATTAAACTGATGTATTTTATCTTACGTTGATGCCATTATTTGTATTTAGACAGAAAAACTCGAAATACAAACTGAAGTTGTATATAAAGTTTTACTTTCATACGGATAAACTTATCGTTTCATTAATTTAGTATCTATGTTTTTATTTCTCTCTACTTAAGAAGAGAAAGAGAACAGAACAGAAAATGTCATAGCATCAACTTTCAAAGATTTATTTGTTTACAATGGTTCCCACTGGTCACTGGGTATAATTTTTAATCCAAAATACAACAGTTCGTTGCAGAGGCTTGCTTTAATCACAGTCCACGGGACGAACCATCATGGTGGTCTCCTTCAGCGCGTACATCTGCCAGTTATTGTACGGTCCCCATACGATACCAGTCTCGTCCGCCTTACCCCACACGCCGTTCAGATTTGATTTGAAGCAGTTGGAGTACCACCAGCCGCCTTTATGCTTCTGTGCGCAGTTGACTGTCTGTGAACTGTCGGAGTCGGCATCCGCGGTAGAGAAGGCTTTGCCGTTATGGTCAAAGACTAGGGCGTCACCTATTCATTCAAGAACATGGTGCAATAATGACCAGAACTGGTCCTGTGTTTACTATAGGTTATAGCTAGCTCAAAGTTTAATAAAAATTATCGATTAGGTTTTAATTTTGAAATTTGCATATATATATATATATATATATATATATATATATATATATATATATATATATATATATATATATATATATATATATATATATATGAATGGGAAACTTTCTAGTCATATCATTAAACACTGAAATCTTATGAAGCGTCCTTTTATTTCAAAGTCTTAAACGCGCTTGATTTCAATAAATATGGAATACAACTCCTATATACTAAAGCAATGTGTCATCGATGCCCGGATACCTTTACCGCTTCAAGATCACGGAAACGGGCGCTATGACATATATGATTCATTGGCACACTAATTATACGAACTGATAAGATATTGATATATACATCAATTCCACCAAGTATGATTCTTCTATTTCTTACAAAAATTGATTGTAATTCAAAGCTCTCTAGAAGCTGATAGGACTGAAGTTCACACGCTCCGTTTATCGATTTGTCAACACCTTATTTTATCTAATGTGCTGATCCTAACAATAATTGAGTTAATTATACCTACTGTTTACGATCAATTTATTAATTTGTTAAAAGAAAAATGTAAATATAAACAAAAAAATGCTTTCTTTGATGATTCATGCTGGTTAAAACGGTAGTGATCATTGCAGGAAAAAATTCACACAACCCGTTAACTAATGGAATTCGATATACGACAGCCAACTGTCAGCTGCCAACTGCCTACTGCCAACTGGTTACTGCTTACTGGTTACTGCCAACTGTTTACTGCTTACTGCCGAATGCTTTCTTTACCTCTTTATTGGGTTAAGCGCATGTGCAGACATTTATTTCAGGATGGAGAGATTGATAGCCTTTTTTTTTATTTTACACAAAAACACATATTAACAATTCCAGTACGTATGAAAACCCATCACTCACATAATTTCAAGTACATTAACTCGTGTTTACCACTTTTGAAAGACATAAGAGATAGTGGAATTTTGGTTTGTCTGATACTATCCATATAAAATGTCTGAGATTTTGTTTCATTCCTGTCATCAAGAATGACCTTGAAACAGTATTGGACACATGGAATAATAGAATTAGAAAACAAACACACTTTTTCGTTCTAACGAGTGTCTGAAATTGCTGTAGAAACAGTCTTGCGTCTAAATCTATTGCTCCCAAGCACGTTGCACGAGGCTATGAAACTTTTTGGGAACCTATATATAACGTTTTTAGTGTTTAATGGAGTAAAGTAATTTCTATAAAAATAAAATCATAAAATGTTAAACACACCCCCCTACACTGTCTAGTTTTGATTTAATATGCTCACACCAAGGTGGTCAAACACGTTGTAAAAGCCATGGATAATATTGGCAGTCACTCATAATCCATAATTCCAAGCGCAAATTCTTTGCAGCAAGTTGCGCAAGGGGATACTAGTAACAATACCGCGTACAGAGCAATGAAATCAGGATATCAAATTACAACAAAAATTTGCTTGGGGGCAATATTTAGACACAGAATCGTTCTTAAAGCAATTTTAGAAAACTCGTTGGAGGAGTCCATTTCAAAATCAATTTCAGTTGCCTGTATATTTTCAAACATATCAAGAATTATTTTTTAAGTGTACATCCTTTTTCATATCGCAACAGCCAAATACTTCTGGGTTGCTATACAAAAAGACGGACGACCCGATGGACAAAGTGTGTTTCGTTTTCTAATTCTATTATTCCATGTGTCCATCAGTGTTTCAAGGTCTTTCTGATTGACAGGAATGAAACAAAATCTCAAACATTATACATGTATTTAGATAGCATCAAACAAATCAAGAATTCCACTATCTCTCATGTCTTTTAAAAGTGGTAAACATGAGTTAATGTACTTGAAATTATGTACGTGGTGGGTTTTCATACGTACTCGAATAGGTTTCTGGTCACGTGATCAGGTAATATAAATAGTAGGATCATGCAGTGGCGTGGCACTCTAAGCTCGCTCGCTATTTGTGATTTAAGGTAAAATGGCAGATGATATGGAATGCAGTGATTCAGTGCTGACAAGTGGTTGTTGATTTTTGTTTAATATGTGTAAAATAAAATAAACGCTATCAATCTTTCAATCCTTTCATCCTCAAATAAATGTCTGCACATGCGCTCAACCCAATAAAGAGGTAAAGAAAGCATTTGGCATTACGCAGTTGGCAGTAAGCAGTATAAGCAGTTGGCAGCTGACGTATATGGAATTCCATACTAACGCGGGTAATGTATTTTTGTTTTTTTGTTTGTTTGTTTGTTTGTTTGTTTTGGTTTTTTTTTTGCAATGTTGCCACCTTCATATCCCGCATGAATCAAAAAAGGAAGCATTTTATTGTTTAGATATTAATTCTATTTTTATATGAATCACAAGCTGATATCGTATCGATTCAAAATAAATCAATGGTACCAACCTGCGTCACCAGAATACCCTGATATACTGAGAGCGTATTTTGTTGATTTGTCTCCAACAGAAAACGAGGAATATTTGGCTATCTTGGTGTGCTGCTGGAAATCGGTTAATATGATTTTCAGTTCATATTTACACTGAGAAGTAATGGCATGAATGACGTCATTTCCTAAAAATACAAATATTACTTTTTTTACTATCGTTCAACAGTAATTTTTTTTTACTTGCTAAATATACCATCAGGTGTGGTATTACCTGCCCAATATTCCCCTGTCTTGTTACCAAAACCTGAAGCGTAGTCAGCAAAACTCCGGAAAAAGTTTTCGGAACCGTTGAAACGTCTCTGGATGACCTTATGATAAAGACAATCACATTATCAATATTCCTTTCTATTATATATTTATAAACATTAAGTCGCTTTCTCGCTATCAATACCATTTACAAACACTGTGACATAAAATTGATAGCTAATATACAAAACTGTCCTACTGTATCTGTTTTTATTATGTTTATATGTAATATAATTGTTAATGTCATTTCCCATGAGTCCTTAAGTTGGAAAATAAATTCTATTCTATTTTATACTTCTTACAGTCCAACCCCCTCCTTCGTCCGCCATGTCGCAGTAGATTTTGGTCGGCGTGTGACCCTCCCCGGGGTAAATCGAGTACACCTTGGACTCGTTTTTCCCGGCAGCCAGGAGATCGGCGCAGTCTTTGGGTTTCGCTGATATAATGAAATTTTAAAACTTTACTATTTTCGGGGTTTTTTTTCTCTCACAAATCCAATTTTTAAATATAGGTATACATACTGGTAATTATACAATTAATCCAAAAAATATCGCCATTTTAAGGACACGGTGTGTAAACTATTTACTTTTGGCTTTTTGAAAGTATATCGAATGAGGATGCTGTGCATATCATTGTATACCGAGTTTTGTCTATTTCATTTTGATCATATTAAGATATGCCGGGAAAATACATGCAAGTAATTATTTAACTACTTTATTTTAGCAAGAATAGTTTCAATTATTGAGGATTCATATTTATCTTCAAATACTAGTGCGTCTTTCGTTTGGAAAAAATTCCAGAAAATTAATCTTACTAGACACTCTTTAAAAGGAAATGGAATAAAAGAGATTGATATATCTCCTGTCAGTAAATAATAAAGTTGGGAAAATTCTACGAGACCAGACAATGAAGTGGACATAGTATTGGTACCTTTACATGATCCAGAAAATCCCTGGTCTACTTTCCTCTGTAGTTCGGTAATTTGGAGCTGTAGGGATTCGAATAATGAAATCAGCGTGTGGGTTGAGTCTTGAGCTGTCCCTTGGGTAGGGATTGGACCCAACAGAAGCGCCGTCCAAAAAAGGGCGACCAGAGGACACAACGACCGCGACATCTTTGACCAGTGCGTGCCAGGGTTGTCCACCACAACGCTGTGGGTTCGGACTCCTCGTGTACATTGTCCTAATTAATTGACTAAACTTTGGTAACGCCCTAGTTAAGTTGTTGACCATTGCTTATCTTGATATACATGTACATGTATATACATAACTTAAAAGCCATCTTTTCTGTTTCCCCATAGAAATATTGACCACAACTTGCCTTTTTGAATACTGATGATTTATAAAAAAAAAAAATTCTTGCATTAACTTTTATAAGTGATACAACAAATCAAAATCCGGACCGTGTGTTTAAGCTGGGGGAGGGGGGCTAGCTTTTATCTCTGATCAAGGTTAAAAGAAAGAGAATTTGCTTTTAGATATGTTTTATTAAAGTACAATGAAGATCATTAACCCCGGTGAGAATTGGTTCTCCCGCCAAATGCTCCATTAATAGTTTCCAAAAATCTTAGGGAAAACAGCAGACTTTTGATATCGTTAACCAAATTAAAACATAAAGCCAATGGACTACTTTGCCTACTGGAAATAAGTTCTCAATTCTCTCTCTCTCTCTCTCTGGCAGACAAGTTATAAAAAGTCTAGATTATGCAGGCGCTGAACCAAGTACACCAAAGTGTTCAGCTTCTAATGATGATTTGCAGATTTATGTTTCTTTAAGAAGAACTTAATCGGGAGCAATATGAACTAGTCAAGCAGTAAAGATGTCACCATTATATAACCTTGATCACTCACATGCCGCGTTATGTACAGTTATGATCATAATTTAAAATGACCCGCCTTTCCCAAAATGCAAAACATAAATCTCTGAACTTCGTGATTTGGTTCGAGTCTTACAAATTTGAGATCAAGTGACCAACATAGTTCACGTGAACTGATACAGTATAATCTTTGATTTAACATTGGGGAGCTGATGAAGGGGAAAATCTCAAAATTCTTTTATTCATCAAGCAGATAATAATACATTTTACCAAAGAGAAAACGGCTCTGTTAAACCTTGGCACTTGATGCCGCTCTCGAAAGATTGTCAGCCTTGTTCTATTTCAGACAACCCTAAAATCAAAGGCCTGAAGGGCCACAATGGCGTCGAGTTAAAGTTAATTTGAAGAATAAAAATCTAAATAATTTTTTTTAAAAGTCAAAATAATCTCCACTATTACAAAAATGCATATATTTTTTATTTTTGTTATTTATGGCTCTCCTTCATTGATCAAATGCACACTTAGTTACTGTAGATTAAAAAAAATCCTGAAAACAAAGTATGATCATGATTTTGTAACTCTTAGTAATGTGTGTACTTAACATGAGACCAACTTTTCTTGTTTGCTGGAGATTAATTTTATAAAAATTGAGTTGGGCGGTCAATTTTACAAAAATGAAATTTAATATAAATTTTACGCAGTCAACTAAAATAATAGCAATATTAAAATTAAGTGTGATTATTTTTATATTTTCAAAAATCAATCTGATTTGGTTATTGGCCATTCATTTAGAAATTGGTATCAATTATACTTACTTTTTAAAAACAAATATAAAGACAAATACATTAGTCAACTTTCAAAAATAAAAAAAAAATTATGTTTTTATGCCATAACTAATTAAATTACAATTCATTACAAATTGACTCACCTAATTCTTTAAAAAATTTGAATGTTAATTAAAAATCTAAGTTTAGAAATATCTTAGGATTTAAATTGTTGTTAGATTTTTTTCTCTCTATTCATATAGAATTAAATATTTAAATTATGATTGTGTTTAATTCTATATATTGTAATTTGTATACTGCTGATAAACACACTGTCTCTTATTATCAATTTGATTTAAAATTCACATGACACGGGCCGAAAACATCAGGGGTAGATAAAAGAAAGCACCCATTCACGTTGTTTACAAAGTGAAAGTAGTTCACTAGTTGGTTTAAAATAACTTTTGGTTGTAGATATACTTATCGCTCAATGTAGAAAGTTTTGTTTCTAAAAGATCAAACTTTTGTGCATTGTCAATATGCGATATGGATACAAAATAATCTGTTTTGCAGGCTGGTATATTTCATAACCAAATTGAGTATGTAGGCCTAACTATCGCATGTGTCTCCGTGCAAGTGTATTCGTCCGCTGAACTGCTGAAACCCCAGACAGGTTGTTTACAATAAAATATGAACATTTTCAAAGACATCAACCATTTCGTATCTGCCGACTCGTTTTGTTGACGTACAGTTCTGCTCGAAGTTGAAGTATGTCATCTGTTTTTCTTCAAACACGTAAGAAAACTTTGCACTCATTTGAGTTGTTTGGCTCCTTAAAAATTTGCAAACTTCCGGACGTACGATCCCTAAATGGCTTTCGAGCTTCGCTCGACGCCATAAAAACGGCATCTGGTACCATTTGGGCCACTTAAAATACCAGTCACATAAAGTATTGTAAACAAAATCGTCAGCTTATGCTACGAAGTATGATTTCATGAATAAACTAGTGGGTATTGTTTTTTTTTTTTACAAAAAAACACATGTCTCCCCTTCTCCAAAAGGATTGTAATATGGGGCAAATTTAAAAATTGAAAAAGAATGATGTCAGCTATATGTTACCCAGACCCAGACAAAATTTTATTATCTTTTTTTTAATTTGACCTTGAGTAAAACATAGTCAAGGTCATATATAAATCAATAGTACATCTAAGTGTATTATAATTGCTCTTTGTTTAAAGTTTGAAGCCCTTCTGTCAAAGTATATTCAGGAGTTGAACAATGAAGTTTTTTCTAATATGACCTTGAAATAATAATTCTAGGTCAATGTCAAAAATTTTGATAAGGTTCAACTAGGTTATATACCATCTATCTATGATACAAGTTAAAAGTCTGTATGTTAAAGGAGTCTTGTGTTATGGTCCAGACAATATTTTTTATGAAAAGCTTGACCTTTAAGTACAAAATAGGTCAAGGTCAAAACTTTTGGTGGCATGCACTCCTTCTCAATACCATCTACCTATGTTCCAAGTTTGAAGTCTTAATGTCAAAGGGTATTAAAGTTATGACCCAGACAAAATTTCACTATTTTTTTCTTAATTTGACCTTGAGTAAAACAAGGTCAAGGTCAAATATTATTCAATAGTACACCTAAGTGTATTATTATTGTTCTTTGTTTAAAGTTTGAAGTCCTTCTGTCAAAGTATATTCAGGAGTTGAACAATGAAGTTTTTTCTAATATGACCTTGAAATAAAAATTCTAGGTCAAGGTCAAAAATTTTGGTAAGGTTCAACTAGGTTATATTCCATCTATCCATGATACAAGTTAAAAGTTTGTATGTTAAAGGAGTCTTGTGTTATGGTCCAGACAATATTTTTTATGAAAAGCTTGACCTTGAAGTACAAAATAGGTCAAGGTCAAAACTTTTGGTGGCGAGCACTCCTTCTCAATACCATCTACCTATGTTCCAAGTTTGAAGTCTTAATGTCAAAGGGTATTTAAGTTACGGCCTGGACAAATTTGGATGAAGAAGAATAAGAAGAAGAAGAAAGTCGACAAAAACAATATGTCTCCCCTTTGAAAGGGGAGACATAATAAAGCTCTAAAGACGTTTCAGATATATTTACATCTTATTTATTTCTATTCACTTTCCAGCTGGAATGAAGCTATTGCATGTTTTGAAATCACCAAATAAATTATAAAAAGCCATCAGAATATGACACTCTCGCAAACTCTGCAATTTAAGTACAAAACAACCAGCACCCATGCTCTCACTGATCATAAAAAATGTCATCTTCTAAATAAATTTCTCTGATAAATTGCCAGGCCATTTCCACTTTTTTCGTTATGCATACATTCACCTACAAACTTTAAAATGTACTTTTGATTCCGTACAGTGTACCCCTGTTTGAAAAGTCATGCCCCAAAAAAAACAAACTCAACTTACACCACATAAAATTAAAGTGAAGCATTTTAGAAATAATACTACCGGTATGTCGTCAAACTATAAATAAGGATATGTGAACAAATCTTATACTATAATATATCAGTGAACACATCCCTATACCATTATTAATTGTTATGTCTTATGTGATTTTAAATATATATGTGAAAGGATGAACACTGACTAGGCTAAAGATATATTTAAAGGTGAATTTCAAATGAATTATCATGAATAACTTATACTGAATGAAAGTCAAACAATTTTTTTCAAAGTGACGCAATATTTTATCCAGAAATTACTTGACAAATACCCTGCCATTTTTGGTAAATTTCTTTTCTTATTAGAAATGGGTGTTGATTAGTGTAATACAAATGTTCTGTAATGGGCTTAGATAAAAAAAAATACCTGCCTTCCTTAGACACAATATTAAAAAAACATCTCTATATCTTACAAGCAAAATTCAAAATTGACATGACATACTTGAACTTAATGACACCGATACATTTAATATAAAAGAAAGGAAAATGGCATTGTTCATAACATTATCACAGAATATGAACCAGGCACCAGATTTCTTCATGCAGACATCAAACAGACCTGTGACACAATGTGAAGCTCCCATTTCCATTTGCTTCCCTCTTACAAGCATGCAGATACAATATAGTATAATGTGGGTTCAAATGAGATCACACTGAAACTCCTCCCTCTCAACATTAACAACCAATCACAAAAAACAAATAGATTAAAGCAATCAATGGAATTGACATGTTAAATTTTACAGCAAGTACAATTTACAATACATAAAGGATTTCAACCTCTTCTCAACCCTGCCTTGCAGAGCTTAATTTAATATCAGTTAAATCCCTCTCAAGACACTTCTAAGAGACAATATGAGCAGCTTTTTTCTGTTCAAGCATAAAACATCTGGTTGTGAGCTGTCTTAATTCTTTCTGTTTTATAAAATATTCAAGGTTAGTCCCCAAAATCACAGATATCTTCACACGTACATAAAGATCCCCATTAAAAACAGCCCTCCTTCCAGCTTTCATCACTGCCCTGGGCTCTGTATTGGTTTGTTCTTCTAGGTGACGGCAACGCAGACCTACAATAAACACAAGTATTTATTCTCACATATCAATTTGCTTTTCTGAAATTTACATTTACAGTGAATGCAGTAAAAGATCTTAAAGTGATTCTTTGAATGAACATTAACATGCATCACAATAATCCAAGATTAAAACGTTCAATCGGAAAGTGTCAAAGTTTAATTAACTACTAGTATGTCATTACATCTTTATACATGTAGCATGCAAAGCATATATCAAGGGAAAATATATGAAAGGAATTTCAATTTGACCCTTAACTGACCTTCTGGGTGAAGGGATACTAGACTTAACGGCGCTGTCTGGTCTGGGAATAGACCGCCTCATTGGTTGTGGAAGACCGGTTCTTTGTGGAGACAGGCCCCTGTGCATGGGGCTGCTTGGTTGTCTCAGTCCTGACACGTTGGGAGATGTAGGCCTGACAGGGGGCTGGAGGCGTGAGAACTGTCTCTGCTGAGCTGGGGTTGGGCTGACCTCGTAATCGTCACTACCCCCAGAAGAGTAGTTGTCTAGATAGGGATCACTGGCATGGTGACCCTGGGGTTGTGTCAGCCTCTGGGAGACATTGGGTAAACTTCTGCGCAAGTTTGTGTTCTCTGCAAGTACAAATGGATTAAAGTTAATCAACAAGCTAAGAAATTGAAATGCATGTATTACAACTAATATACATGTAATTAGATAAGTACATTTGCATGACTAAATGGTTTAGACTATGAATGTTTTGTAACATTAACAAAACACTGAGATATAATTTGTAAAGCATTGCCTATTCCTAACTAAGCTAGGAAGAAGGTAATCCTGCATAAAAACATTAAATGTTTTGTAATTTGGGTTTGAGTTAATCTGTACCATCACTTCTCAACATATAAAGCTTGCACAGGCACATATATATCTGAGGTTTATATTCATGTATACAACTACCAAAGGATGATATGGTGGTTTGGCTCATTGAGAATGACAATATTCACCAAGCCTGTTGGATAAGCGTATGTAACTTTAAGAGTTGTTTTTTTTTTGTAAGAAGGGAATTCCAACAATCACAGTATAGATAATTACTAGTGCATTACTTATAATTATGTTAACTATTGTCCAGCTGAGAGCAATATAGTGGTGTGTACCTGTAGGGGGGTTGAGGTACTGGCTGCTGTAAGGACTATCTGGGGGACTACTGGCATCTGATCCAATACTGTTAGTCTGACTGTTTCTCCTATCTCCTGGATAAAAAAAATATCAACTTAATACATTGGTCTAGAATGAAATTTTCATTGATCTTGTTAATTTTCATCTTAATGAAAATTTCAATATTTTGGCACGTCAATACAATTGATCAAATGAAATAAGAGCAAGTATTGAATTCGTATGTCTAAAATTTTTGTCTTACATGTATATCACATCAACTATGTTTACCTCACAAATTATTTTTTAAAAATATCTTTACAAGTACCCATATGCAAAAAAATAAATAAAAGACAACATGGATGCTATAAATAATGAAATAATATGAGAAACATGAGAAATAATGCAATTATATTTACTATGGTAAAGGAAAATGTACTGATTTATTAGTAAGAATGATTGAAGTGTTAAAAGAACAATTTTTACATTAGATATAGTATGTTCCGATAAATAATTGAAATTAATTTGATGGAAATCAAAACATGTATAAACACATAAAATAAACCGTCACCATCAAGACTTGTTAAAATTCTGAAGCAAAATATGAATACAGGTTTGTTCAAGTATGGTACATACAAGTAAATTTCCAACATTAAGCAAAATATTTTTATTGGCATGCACCAAAATATAAAGTTTACAAAAGATTATCATGCACCTGACTCTGTCAGAATTGATACAACAGGGGCTAGATTTAAAGTAACATAAAGCTAAACAAGCCCTCCTTTTTAAGAGAGTCATGCAGTAGGAAACATCAAAAAGGGTCCAGAACATTCCGACTAGCATGCTGCTGGCTTACCCTCGACCCGGGAGGGGCTGGATCTGTTGGAGTGTATAGGGGAGCCAGTGTTCTCTACCTCAATATTATTGTTTATATTGTTTAGTGCCTGCACTCCCTGCTGGGGAATTTGTCGGGGGCGTATGACTGTTGAGGACAGAGAAATGATATGATCATGTGATGAGGATGTATTATCTGAAGAATCGATTATATATAAATATCGAAATAATGCTGACAGTGTACAGGTAGATGAATAAAAGTGTACATTTTTAATGAAACACTATGTGAAATTCATGCTTGTTGATACATGTAAAAGAATAGATGTATACAAAATGAATAAAGTATATATCAGTAATGATGAGAGTATTACATATATCAACAAAAATTCCCATAATGCTAAACATTTCTCTTTACATCCTGTGTCAGAATACAACAAATGTTGCTTGTAATTTAATCATACTATTTTATGAATAAAAAAAGGTTTTCTTAAATGCTGTAAAACATCAACTATTATTAAGCTTGTCAGTTTCATTTACATATTACTGTGTATGAATGAAAATTGATCAAGAATCAGTACTCTTAATCCTTCTTATTCTAAATTAAGGCATCACTTTCCATCACACTGTGTAACAAAACCCCATCACATAAGATCAAAATCAAATAAACAAATGTAGCAACCAGAAGCAGAACTTTACCTCTTCTTGGAGAAGAATTTGTCATACTCTGTCGTAAACCTGCACAAAAAAATTATTCAAATTTAATTTTAAGTTTATCTTGCCAGATTACTGTATGTGCATGCATACTTAATTAAGGAAAAGGAAACGAAATGGATAAAAAATTTCATCAAAATGTCAATTCAAATATCAACTTACTTTCTTCTTGCTGTTTTGCAAGGTTTTCTATGTCTGTCACGTCTGGGTGTTTGTCGGCACCCTCGGCAGCTTTATCTCCACTTTCAGTTTGGATTTTCGTCTTTGGCCTGGTGAAAGTTCCAGTGTTAATTCTACTTGATGAACCACCTATAATTAAAAAAATAATATATATGATATGATCAAATTACTCAATTTCCATACACAAGATAAAACTAAGACATAGGTGTACTACATGTATATATTACTTTTGTTTGTCGCTCCAAATCATCAATAATTATTATCTCAAGATTTTCATCATGAAATTGTATTAACCTACATAGGAGTAGTTATTGTTACTATTTTGAGATTGTAAAGCCTTGTTTCTGATCCTCATAATGTACATGTGTACAAAAAATGGATTCTGTTAAAGCATGTAATTTTACACTATGAAAATGAATTACCTGCATTGGAATATAATGATTTTCTAACAGCTGGTGTCTGATTAGACACAGGGGTGTTTTCAGCAGACTGACTCATTCTTGGTCTTGATGAAGATGATGAGGAGTAAAGACCAAAGGTTGGAGTACTACTACTCCTTGATACTGAAAAGTACAATGACCATACATGTAAAATATTAAATACATTTCATTTATAGGATCACTTTTTCACCTGTTATACCAGAGTCAAGATTTTAATATAAGGTATTTTCTTTGCATCTGGTTGTTTGCCTCAGTGAAATATGCCAGTGAAATACACTACATTCAATAAATACCATTATGTATGAACAAACTTACTTCTAGCTACTTCATCAAGTTTATTTAATAGAGACTTCTTTACAGAGTTCACCTCCGGACTAGGATGGTCAAACTCTTGTCTGACCCATTTATAAGGACTAATTTTATTCTGCTGAGGCGTTGGAGGTTTTGGAGACATAAATAACCTGTTGAAGACAGAACAATGAAATCATATCACAGAAATTTATACTTGATTAAAACAGTTACATTTACCTACATTGTATGACTATTTTACAAAATACATAAAAACACGAGGTTCAAATAAAACACAAATAAAAGGACAATATTAAATCCAAGAAAAAGTAAAATAAGAATCACAAACTGCAACTGACAAAGATCAAAAACGCAAAAAAAATCACCATGAATCTTCATCATCACGTAGAGATAATCCATCAACGTCTAAAACGTCTATATCTTCCAGAGAATCGCCACCAATATTTTTACTCCAGGTTTTATCATTACTACTGGGCAAATTATTGTTGTGGTTGGCAGTCAATTTGCCTGGTTCTGTTTCACCATTTTGTAAAGTTTCTAGCTGTATCTTTTGTCGACCCCTCAGAAATTCATTTTGTTTCTCTAATTTTTTAACTAAATCTTGAAGTTTTTTAACTTCTGCTTGGGGATCAATTATGGTATCTGTAGCATCCATATTTTACAGTAAAAATGTCAAAACAACCATAAAACACCGCATTGTCTTTTACTCATTCCCTTGTTGACATTTTACGTTCAGCCATTTTGATCATTTTGCGCATGCGTAAATCATACATACTTTAATTACTTCCGCTATTTTTGCCTGCACCCTTTCAGCATTGTTCAGTAATTTTTATTCATATCAAAAGCTTTGACAAAATGAAAACAACGTTTCTAATTTTTTTGTCAATATGTTCAACATATTATTCCATATTTTTACTGGCGGTTATCACTTTTTGGAATGGTCAACAGAGGTTTTGTTTTTTTATTTTTTTTTTTGAATTATCTTCATTAGTATAGGCCTATACAAATAATATGTTTTACGGTGTGACCGTTGGGGCGAGCGCAGAAAAAACTACACAATTCTCATCATTGTTAATCTGCAACCCATGGTCTTGGCCCAACCAGGAAACTTTGGCTTTAAATACAAAGCTGTTTGAGGGTTTTTTTTTAATGTAAATACAATCATGATTTATCATTCCTTAACTCTTTCATAATGATCATGTTAAATTCAGTAAAAAATAAATTGCGTGTCTCTGTTATTTCTCATTTTGTTCCTTATTGTTATCTGTTCATTATTTTCTTCTGACACATCAATTCTGTTTTAATTTTTTTTTAAATCTGTGTACGCTTTATCTGTATTTTAGACATGTGCCCTCCCATTTTTTTAGTGTGTGATATCCAATATTATTTAAAGGTTTGGCAACATATACTGCTGGGGTAGTGACAATTTGTCTTACAACACAAACTGCTTTATTTTTTCAGCAGTTCAAAAGTTTATTAATGAGTCTGGAAGATTTAATAATTAAATTCCTTTTTGCTTTTGCTTTCTATACTGTACATTAACGTTATCTACTATATATTTGCAATTACTTTGTAAATGTATGTCTATGAATTTAATGATTATAAAGTCAATAACTATAAGTAACATGTAATATTACATGTACTATGACAATTGTATATATTGTATGTATTATCATTAGGAGAGGAACTTGTAAGTTGCAAGAACTTGTTTCCGATCCTTTTGTGTTACTTACACAATAAAATATGTTCAATTCAATTCAATTCATATACTGCTAACAAATACATGTAGATATTTTAACTGTTTATTTTTTTCTTTTTTGTTTTATTTATTTATTACAAAATGACGTGGCTGCACGTAGTTCTATTAATAATCAAACTTTTTTTAAATACATTTTTGTCACCTACCTAACGTATGCATATATGATTAGATCAATATGACAGTAAATTAAGCATGGAACTCGAATGTATATTTAGTAAGCAAAAAAAAAAATCAGGACAAAACTAATCAGCCGAAGAGTTGGCGTTAACATTGAGTATTTACTACAAGTTACACCCACCACAGATGCTTGATCCACCTCTAAATGCAATGCAATGCGCGAGATCACTGTAACGTCATACTTACTTTCTTTTGCACTCGTAAATTGTCGGATAAATTCGGAGAAGGAAATGACGTCATATGTCAGCAAAAGTTGATAGGTACAATTTTCTTCGTAAGCATATATGTGTTGTTTACTTTAATGTTTTTAAAAGGAATTTTTTATTGTTAAATGAAATGATGTATGCGATTTACAGGTAAGAATTTTCCTTAGAAACGCTTCCTGTTCCACTATGTTGCTATGTACCGCAAAGGATCATTGGGATAGTAGAACTTTTTCACGTGGCCTCATAAAATTTTCATTGAACAATGTGTAGTCTCGTTCAACCAGACGCTCGGCTGTCTCCGTAAAACTCCATCTCCGCTCGTACACGTTGTCTATGGAGCTCGCTGCGCTCGCTATTATTCTCATGAAAATTTGCATGTTAATTCTTACCCATACACATTGCTTGCTGTGAAGCTTTAAATTAAAAAAAAAAAAATAGAGTTACGATGAGCAAGCTCACAAATGATACTCCTGCTAAGAAAATGCAATAACTCATATGTATTTTTTTTTTATTTTTAAAAATGTATCGCATAGCCCCCTAACTCCGTCACTACCATAACTCCGTCACTTTCGGGAAACTCCTCGCCGTTTGAAATCAAGTGCGATTATGACGTCATTTTTTGCATGTCAAAAATCTTCAATCAAATGCCAACAGTTTACAACGGTTAAATTTAAGAATGTGTTCAAATTTAACAAAATTACATCTTGTTCGTTTTATGCAACAATAATTGCGTGGAATCAGCTAACACTTTTTCACGGGTGCACAAAAATAACGATATTTCTGATACGCGGGCCCATTTGATTATTTACGGTGGTCAGTCATTTTAAGAGAGGTCAAGATGAAACATTTCACATGTATTTTATTTTTTATTAAGGTTATTGATACATTTTTTTTTAGTCCGCAATAGCGTTTGTGCACTACACTTGATGATAACGTCAAATCTATGGAACGCCAAATTAACATTTATTCAAATATTTGTACCTATCTTCAAATAATTGTACCTATCTTCAATTCAATTGTACCTGTCTTCAATTCAATTGTACCTATCTTCAATTCAATTGTACCTATCTTCAAATTGAATTAGAGATAGGTACAATTCAATTATACCTATCTTTAATTCATTTGAAGATAGGTACAATTGAATTGAAGATAGGTACAAATCTTAATGCAATGGATTGAAGATAGGTACAATTGAATTAAAGATAGGTACAATTGAATTGAACCTATCTTCAATTACTAAAATATTGGCAATAATGAATACTCCCTGTATAGTACGTCATTTCCGTTACGTCACAACTGGCGCGAAATAAAATCGGGATCGGGATGATAAAATAGACAATATAATTTTGTCAACTTTTCAAAAGATTGAGCCTTAAAACAAACAAAAACTCATAATAATTGTTACCGCTTTAATAAATAGAGTGATTATCAACTGAATTATACATTCTTTGATAAAATTATAGAAAAAAATAAAGCCAGTTTCTTATTTAGGTATATAGTGACCCTAACTACGTCACTACCCTAACTCCGTCACTTGTGGGGTATATATATATATATATATATATATATATATATATATATATATATATATATATATATATATATATATATCTTTCATCTTCGTTGTTGGTGCTTCCCTCGTTTCCCTCCATGTTGAAATGTCTTCAAGGGAGCGTTCATTATTTTCAACAATACACAAAACGAATTGAACCTAGGTATAATTGAATTGTACCTATCTTTAAATCCTTTGTAGATATGTCTGAATTGAACCTATCTTCAAATCAATTGTACCTATCTTTAAATGAATTTTACCTATCTTCAAATGAATTAGAGATAGGTATAATTCAATTGAACCTATCTGTAATTGAATTGAAGATAGGTATAATTCATTTGTACCTAGGTATAATTCATTTGTACCTAGGTATAATTCATTTGTACCTAGGTATAATTATGTACACCTATCTTCAATTCAATTGTACCTATCTTCAAATAATTGTACCTATCTTTAATTCAATTGTACCTATCTTCAAATGATTTGAAGATAGGTACAATTATTTGAAGATAGGTACAAATATTTGAATATATGTTAATTTGGCGTTCCATACAAATCGCTCATGCCGTAATATTTGCCTAATACAGGGTTACAGATATATCCGGTTTGTCGGTATTTAGAATATGCTAAATTTATTTAAAATGTAATAAATAATATAATCATTAATATATTCATTTTTGGATATGATATATTTGGAATCTGTAAGGACAGAAATCAAACGGCACTCATACATTCTGAAAAGGCCATTGTAATTGTTGTTACAACGACCCATTTTTTTTTATTCTGGCGATCATTTCACTTTGATGATATTAAATACAATTTTAATTGAATACACCGATTTAACTTATTAAAACTTGGCCTAGATACAAGTTCAGTTTAAACTAAATTGTTGATGTGTCTTCATTCCCTGGCGTATCATACATCGTGTGGGTGACGGAGTTAGGTTCATAAGTTATGATAGCACGTTTGATAAACGTCGTATTCAGAGGGCTTATTTGAATAATGATAAAAATATTTTTGTTAATAATTTTATAAATTATAAATTATAACGTTTCAGGTTATATTTAGTGGCTGCAAATGATAAAAACAGCAAAAAATAATTTACAGAGAAACGCGGAATGTTTTCTGCTTATGGTGACGGAGTTTGGGTACTCGGGGATATTTATAATTGATACACCTTTTTTAAAGTGACCTTAAATTGAACTTGCACATGTGACCAAAACACAAAGTTAGGACATATTTACAGGTAACAAGCAATCTTTGTTTCAAATTTTAGCTACTAATCATTTTCCATTACAAAATTTGGCCTATACATGAATTATGCATTTTTTTTAACAATGACCTTGAACTTGCACAACTGACCCTGGGTCAAATTCATGACACAACCTCGGGTCATAAGCAATTTTTATGTGAAGTAGAAACTCCCAATGTTTCTCCATTACAAAATTATAAGGTAGACACACATCATCAACATTTTCTTTCAATGACCTTGAACTTGCCCAAATGACCTTAAGTCAAAATCATAACACAACCTCGATCAGATCATAAGCAATCTTTGTGTACATAAAATCTTCCATGTTTCCCCAAAAGAAAGACATGGTCCAGACAGAAATTTTGCTCTGTTCCTTCCAGTGACCTTCAACTGCCAAAATGATCTTGGGTCTTCATCAAGACACATACTCTGGTTATAAGCAATCTGTGTGGGAAGTAAGAACTCGAATGTTCCTCCATATTAATGGACCGAACGCAACTGCACAGACAGATGGACAAGGCGATTCCAATGTAACACCCCCCCCTCCCCCCCCCAAAAAAAGTTTGGTTGTGGGTAATGGTAAATTACATTTACATTTAAATCTGATTAACCTCGCATTTGCAGTTTAAATTTCTCAGTACAAAATTAAGAAGAAATGGAAGAAAGATTTCTCTTCAATGTTTTATTTCACATTAAACATTAAGACTTTTACAATGAATTGCAAACTGAACCATTTCAAAATTAATTCAGTTGCAAAATAGACTAGTTTTAGATAATTTCCACTGACTGTACCTGACAATATGAAAAATTATATTGTCATTCCGAAACAATGTTTCCCTATGAACTAAGGTAGACCACTACCTATACTGAAGTCAATAATTGATTGAACATGATAACTCCAATTGAATTGATTCTCTGCAGATCAGAAGATCTGTAATGTACTCAATATCTTCAAATTTGAGATCTCAAAAACAAGAGAAAAGGGGAGAGAACTTCTCCAATCTAAAACTGGTTTTCATATAGCAAATAAATAGGACCACTAAAATCAATTGTTATAAATTATAACATTATATAAAATAAAAGAAAAAGCTATACTACAAGCCCACAAATATTACCCAATAAAATGACTCAATTCTGCAAAATATTCATCAAAGATCCTCTCTTTACATGAATGTCAGTCTACTTGTTAAAAATATACTTGTAAATGAACCATCAACTTATGCCAACTTGACACATTATTTTTCACTTAATTGCTTAATAACTGCTACTTTGAAAACTTGATTTCCACAAAATGAAAACTGTATACATTATTAAGCTGATATACAGTGCACAGTAAATATCTATAGATTTTAATTAATCTTGCATTTTATTGATATTTTTCAAAGTTTCTAGAGAAATTGTAAACAATAAAAAATAATTGATATCATTTTGCTTTAGGCCAAATATAATCATTTTTAAAACTCACTATTCTTCAAAAAGATGATTTTTCTCAAGAGCAATTAAAAAGCTACAGTGCACAAACATTTAATTAATGATATTAAATACTGCAGAAATGTTCAACATCACACATACAATGTAAGACATTAAAATTCATCCAAATCTGTTTGCAATCATAGAAAAATAAACAACAGTCACTGTGGCACATTGTACAGTATATTTGTGGTTGTTATATGTGCGACACATACAAGTACCGGTATATGTACATCACAACTGTACTGAAGGTAAAGTTAATTCATTCTATCAAATAAATGCAAATTCCTTCCCAGTATTCTTGTAACAGTCACTTTTTGGCCCCTCTTAACTGCTGCATTAATGCCTCATTGCCCTGCTTGTTCATCAATGACTGCATAGCAGAGGCACCCCCCTGGAACCCCGAGGTCCCAGGGCTGGCACCAGACATGGCTGCCTGCATCAACTGCATCTGCTGCTGTCGGATCTGGTCCTGGATTCTCTGAAGCTCTCGCTGGTGATGGAGCTCTTTCTGTTCAATCTACCATAGACCAATATGTCATACATAAAATACTGTTTACAAATGATATTAAATTTGTAAGATATTTGGCCAAATTTTTCTTTTTTTTGACATGTTACCATACATTTGATTTAATTATAAGCACATTCCTGAAAGTATCTATCTGTATCTATCTACATGTGTATACATGCAAATACATATATTTACATCTACCAAGTATTATTCCCTCTATTTCTTACGGAAACTTATATATTATTCATAGCTCTATAGAAACAGCCAGACTGAAATCTACACGCCCCGTTTATCGATAGGTTGAAATCTACAGCAGCTGAAACTGACAAGAAAGTGACATGACTGAAATTGACATGCCCTGTTTATCGATTGGTCGAGACCGACAACTACCTAAGAAAAATCACGGACTACACGAAATAATCATGATGATGTCAGACTCAAAGTCTCACAGGAGACGATTTGGCTGTTTCTATTAGCTATCCTACTTATTTACGTCAACAGTAATTTGGTGCATATTACTTACTTTTTACAATCAATTTATTAATTAGTGAAAAGATGTTAATATAAACAATAAAATGCTTTCTTTAATGACTCATGCGGGTTATGAAGGTAACGATCATTGCAGAAAAAATTTACATAACCTGCTAACGTGGGTTATGTATTTTTTTTGCAATGTCGCTATACTTAATGTTTAAGTACATGAAATTTAACAATGTCAGTAAAATGCTTGACTTAATGAAGAATATAGCTATGATTCAGATTTTATTATAACAATTGCAGATGGCTGCCGAATCTAGTTACGAGTCACTGTGTTTAAGTTAAGATCGGGACAGCAATGATTTTATGAACCTTAAATGCATATAAGGGGAGAGTTCCTGCAGCGTGTACTATAGTAAATATCCCATTATGCTTCAACACACTGCTTTCTAAAGCCTCGTAATCGTGGTGTTTCTTGAAAATATGATGACTTCATTTATTTATATATGACAGATGCATTTATTTCAAGGTAACTATTTACTTGCTTTAAAACATCGCTTTTTCTGGATTTGAATAAAAATTGCACACTGTTCAATAAATAAAAAAAAATGAGCATTCTTTTTTTATGAAATAAAAGAAAAAATTATCACCGCCCGACCACATCTTTTTTTGAAAATGTTAGCCTGAGAAGCAAGAAATTAATTTTCATGGCCTAGAGTAGTAAATTCAAGCATGTGATCTCATCAAGTGATTGACCAACTGTACCTGTCTTTTCTGTGCTTCTTGTTGTGCTGCAATTTGTCGAGAAATCATTTGACGGATGACTGCCTGTACTTGCTGTGTTAGTTGTTCCTGGGGCAAGTGAGGATACTTTAAAAAAAATAAAAAGCTTTAAAACATTTCTGCCAGCATATCCGCAAATGAGTAGAACAATAATTCAACAGTACATTAAATTTCTCAACAGAATAGGTTGCACTATTCCCTTACCCTCTGTTTCATGTCCTGAACCAACTGTAAAAGGTGCTGTTGTGAAAATGACTGGAGATTATACCCTTGGTTGTACATGTACGGCATTCCCATTTGTTGCTGTTGCTGCATTTGCTGGAGCATGTTGTTGAATCCCATGTTAGGCATGTTTGCTTTAAAAGAAATAGTTCAACCATCACACACATTTAATACAGGTGAATGGTTAATTAGCATTTTAAATTTAATTGTGTAAATACTTCAACAAGACTGAGGGATTCAAGTTTGAACAATACATACCCATAAAGTTCTGCCTCATCTGTATAACACCTTTCCTTTCATTTTCAAATTCCTCCCAAGCTGCCTTCCTTTCCTCCTCGTCCAATTCTTCCCCGATCTTATTCTCCAGCAGTGAGTCATGCTCATGGTAATTGACAAACCAGTCTTTCTGTGACTTCATAAGCTCAGCAAGCATAAAGTCCTATAGCAATGGATGTTTATAAAACAATTCTTTAAAATATAGAATGATATTTGACACACATATAGTTCTAACTTGTTGAAAGAACAAGTGCGTACAAGGCCTGACAACCCCCCCCCCCCCCCCCCCCCCCCCCAGGATTTTGAAATAGCATATGAACATATAAAAAAATCTTTACATTTGAAACTGTGCATCAGTACATGTACATGTATCATATAGAACTGTATTCTCTGACAAATACATACCGGTAATATTCAATAATACATGTACTTGGTACTTATCTCCTTTGTTTTATTTGATGCTTTCTAAGCATTACAACATGATTTCATATCTGTGCTAGCGCTATTTTTATCTGACATTGTATGTACAGAACATGAACATTACGCAATTGTTGTCATTATATAAATGGTATTAGATGTTTTTCTCATAATCAATGAAAAATAGGTAATCACAGATTACAAAGCTCACTGAGACGAGGCATCACCTTTATGAAGCATCACCTTTCTGAGACCAACTTTATCACATTACCGGTATATGAAAATCATACTTTATGATCTGGATACTCATGGATACTGTTTTGACACAATATCATATATCATCTGTTAAAAAATTGTATGATAATCATATGTTCATTTCATACCGTATTATAAGATACAATGTTTATTAATACAATAATATAAAATACAATATTGCATCCTATCATACTTACAATATATATCATATAATAGAATAAAATACCGTAATAAATAATGATGAGATATGATATTGTAACACATGATATGACATTGTATTGTGTTTTTATTACATTATTGTATTTAATCACATAATACAATATCACAATACATAATAGCGAGCGCAGCTCGCCGGCGCGCAGCGAGCTCTAAGAACCAGTGTGCACGGGAAAAAGAACGAGCTAAACCTACAGTTCATCAAACAAAATTTTTTGTCTACCAGGTACATCCAATAATGCTCTCTAATGGTGCTATGCCAAAAATGGCCGACTTTTAACTCGGTGACTTAAACTTTGAAGACACGTTTTGAGTACCGCATATGTTTTGGCGAGACTCAAAAGATTTGTCACATGCTTCCATACCTTTGTATTGAGTCGAGAAACATAAACAAAGACGAACAAAGTTATGGATGATGTCACAGTGCTCTCGCGCTATATTTCCCGCGATAAATTTAAAGGTGGATCAAACATCTGAAATGGGTGTACTATACACATTTGTATTAGCAAGAGCCATACTTTACTGTCATATCGATCCATTTTTAAAGTAATTGTGCATGCATGTACAGTAGGCAGGTAAGTATATGAGTAGGGAGGAAATAAACAATAGGACATTTTGAACTTAATAAAAAGGAATAAAATGAAAAAATAAACAGGTAAAAAAATTATGTAGATATTGCATATAGTCAGATCATTAAATTTAAAAGTGGGAAATTACACACCTACAAACAGGTACCGGGCTCTCTCTCTCTCTCTCTCTCTCTCCTCTCTCTCTCTCTCTCTCTCTCTCTCTCTCGGGGTAGGGGGTTGCGCTGTATGTATCATAACCATTAAAATTAGTACCTTTGCCATACTTATTGTAGAGCAATACTCTCTCAAAAATTCTCTGACGTTCGTTGATACCTAAATAAAACTATAAGTTGACAACGATGCAAGGTACAGTATGTGTAATTCTGCGCTCGCCAGAACGGTAGCACCGTAAAACATATTATATGATACAATATAAAAATTATAAATACAATATCATATCACATTATATTTACACTCTACTGTGTTTTTCCATTAAATGCCGTGATGTTTAAATGCCTCTAAATGCAACAAGTAGTCAAAGGTCAAATTGATGAGTTTTATTATGACGTCACAAACGTTGAACGCTGTAAACTGCAACGTCACAAGTGAAAATCAAAGTTCACGCTCGTGGCTGTTACTGTGGCTCTTCCATTAATATTAACTTACCCTTAGGATAAGATAGGAATTTTAAGGTATGAATCACATTTGCAGACAAGGCAAGAAGTTAAAAAAAATGTAAATATAAGCATTAAATCATGATGTTTTGAAGTATACACTCTCATAACTGCAGCGGTGTGTGCATACAAATTTTCATAACGCGCTACTCAATTTGTATGCACACACCGCTGCAGTTATGAGAGTGTATACTTCAAAAAATCACGATTCAATGCTATAATACATCACAATATTGTACATCATGATATCAAATTGTATAATATAGTATGATATTTTATTGTATAATACTGTATCATAATTGATATATAATATGATATCGTATATGATACAATATAATTTGATACAACATTGTATCATATCATATGATACAAGTAAAAATATTATAAGATACAATATCATATCATTATATCATATTATACTTTATCATGTGATATAATAATTTGTTATACTTTCATGTTAAATACTGAAATCTGATTGGTTAAGACGCAGTTAATAATATTTACTATTATCCTCAGCGTTAGCAACGCACTTGGCAACGGGTAACATTAAAAAATGTTACATGCGCGAAAATTATGCGCGTACGGTTCGCTGTAGAATTCACGTTATTCCTATATAAAAGCAGTAAAATTTTCTTAAAAATTTTAAAAAAGACATTCAGTATAACAAAATAAATAGTGCCTGTTTGGGAGGATAACAGTTGAAATTGACACCCCTCGAAAACCATTGTCAACCTCCGCTTCGCGTCGGTTGACAATGGTTTTCTCGGGGTGTCAATTTCAACTGTTACCCTCCCAAACAGGCACTATTTATATAATATTATATAAACCAATATCATAATATACAATATCCTATGGTACAATATTATATAATATCCAATATTGTATCATATGATACATTGTTATACTTTCATGTTAAATACTGAAATCTGATTGGTTAAGACGCAGTTAATAATATTTACTATTACCCTCAGCGTTAGCAACGCACTTGGCAACGGGTAACATTAAAAAATGTTACATGCGCGAAAATTATGCGCGTACGGTTCGCTGTAGAATTCACGTTATTCCTATATAAAAGCAGTAAAATTTTCTTAAATATTTTAAAAAAGACATACAGTATAACAAAATAAATAGTGCCTGTTTGGGAGGATAACAGTTGAAATTGACACCCCTCGAAAACCATTGTCAACCTCCGCTTCGCGTCAGTTGACAATGGTTTTCTCGGGGTGTCAATTTCAACTGTTACCCTCCCAAACAGGCACTATTTATATAATATTATATATTGCTATATCATATGTAACAGTATCATGTGATAAAATAATATATTAATGATTCAATATCATATTATACAACATTGTATCATAATATTCAAAACCATGCATAACAATATCATGAAACAATATCATATCATAAAATATCAAAAAATTTATACATTTTATATCATATTGTATCATATTAAACATTATTATGCCTTCTGTCAGTTTGTCACTATATATTCAATACTCATCTATTTTCGCATAGTATCAAAGGATTTATATAGCGTAAGCATACTATGCCGAAATAGAGCACGGCGAATATTTTCAACGAAAATCTGTCAAGCGCCGACAGCGGGATTCGAACTCACGACGCTAAAATCATTGAATCTAGCATGAAGCCCAACGCGTTACCGCTACGCTAAATTAGCCGTTATTATAATAACCGGTATTTAGGTATGTAAAACGTAGATATGTACGACTGACATCAAGCAATTAAAATTATTCATTTTTCAAAAAAAAACTTCATTATTGACGGTAATTTTAAAGTCAAAGTTTCCTATAAACTTTTGAACAAATTGATTGAACATTTTTCAAAGAAATTCTACATGAGAATCACAAAAACGCTTTTTTAAATGACGCTTGTTAAAGAATGTTCAAGAAAAAAAATTCACTGAGATTTCGTCTGCTAAACATTTCGAGTTTTCTCGGTAAGGCCAAACGTCTCTCTATTTCTTGAAAAAAAACATAAATCTTTGTTGACTTTTTATTGTACAACAACTTGTTGATTAAATAAACAATCAAATCAATTGATTACAAGTAATTTGAAAAACAACAACAAACGCTTGCTTTTCCGGTGATTATTTTAAGGGACTTGTCAACACTCGAACGTCAGAGCTACTTATAGCAAAGCACGTCAGTATATTTAACAGTCGGCATAATAATAACAAAAGTGTTGTGTTGTGCATGTACTATGCCTAAATAGTAGTCAGGGTTTGATACATAGTGCACTCGCCTCCGGCTCGTGCACCATGTATCAAACCCTGACTACTATTTAGGCATAGTACATGCACAACACAACACTATTATATAAATAGTGTATCATATCATACAATACTATATCTCAGGAATCATGTCATATCATTTAACAACAAATACATCTATCAAGCAGGTTTGAGTGAGGTAGATTTTTTTTAGCATCCTTGATAATGAAGATCAGGCTCTGCATCTGATGCTACCCCTCGATTCATTTATATTATGGTTAAATCAACTATGCAAGCTATTATCTATAAAACATGTGACCTGTTCAAACAAGAGGCCCATGGGCCACAAATCGCTCACCTGAACAATAGTCCTTGCATCATTTTTTTTCGAAAGGGTTTATTATGATGTGAACTCTTAATAAATATTGTAAAACTTATATATTTCAAGATTTTGCCATATATTAAACAATACATAAAAAGAAGATAATAACAATTTTATCTTTCGCATGTTGTCACTATTCACAATTGCTCCACCTGTAAAATACATTTTATTAATGTATAGAAAAATCATATGCTAGGAAAGGGGAAAACTGAAAAGCTCATAAAAAAAAAAAACTACCTACCCTATTTTAAAATCTGATGAAATAGGAAACACACATATTTGTTTTTCTTGCCTTAGCAGTGTCCGAGAACCTTACTGGAGTGCGACCATTTCTCGCCGAGTACCATTTCTCGCCAGTATATTGTGACGTCAGTTTTCGTATATAATTTTATGTGTTGATAAAATGACGCCACAATGTCCCGGCGAGAAATGGTACTTGGCGAGAACTGGTCGCACGCCAGTAATATAACAATAAATATTGTTCTTTATAGTTCATATTTTAAAAATAAGGGTCCATAAAAATCAGTCTAACAATTTTGATGTTGATTGGCCTGACAATTTAATTTATCGTAAAAATTGTTAGACTGCTATCACAGCTTAAAATTAAAATTATGTTTACTCCAAATGCAATACAGTCATGCAAACTAATTATTAATAATAAACAAAACATTGAAAAACAAAAACAATTTCTTTTATTTCATTTTATGCTTGTCAAAATGTAGCATCAACATGATATAAACGTCTGTAGAACATCTAACCCCGATTTTAATCTTTCATTGCAAAAACAAATCGTAGTAACATTGTTCTCCGATATCAGTACCATTCATATTTACCAAGGTCGTGGTTGCACTTGTTTGATTCGATCGGTAAACTTTACAATTAAATTACGCAACAATTATTCCAATAATCGATGACAAATTAAATAGCTTTAAGTATAAAAAAAAAAAAAGAATCTTGAAAACGCGGTGTAAAAACAAATGGCATGGTGATTATGCTGATAGTTTACTGTAGAGCTGAATTCGGAACTACGATTTACCACTATTTCATAAAATATTCTTTATATCATTCTTCGTTAAAAACGTTACTTTTATAGTTAAACCGGCAAATCACAAACTTTTCTTTTATCAAAATTGACGTCTGAAATCTTCTTCAAAATGGCGGTTAGTTAGTACAAACAAAGAGCTTCCGTTTCGTAATTCCGAATAACGAGCCCGATCTTATATAAATGAACACACGATCAGAACACACTTACAACACATAGTTTGAACCCTTCTAAGGGTCCCAGTATTAGACTGAGGGTCACCATTTTTACAATTTAGAATCTGCCTTATATATAGAAGTTGTCATATAAATATTGGTAATATTGGAGCAGCGGTTCTTGAGAAGAAGATTTTAAAAGATACCCCCCCCCCCTTTTTCACAGTTTCATGATTATTTCTCGTTTAAAAAGGGATTGCCCTTTGAATTTTACAATTTATAATCTCCTTAATATAATAATGCTTTCTGCCAAATTTCGTTAAAATTGGATGAGTGGTTTTGGAGAAGAAGTTGAAAATGTGAAAAGTTTACAGACGGACGGACAGACAGACAGACGGACGGACGGACGGACGGACGACGGACAACGGGTGATCAGAAAAGCTCACTTGAACCTTCGGTTCAGGTGAGCTAAAAACTAAACCTCATCCAGCATCTGAAACCTATGGCTCAGATTCAGCATTCAAGCCTGTCAGGTGCATCAGTATTACAAGACACACCATCCATGCAAGTTTGGTGAAGTAAGGACCAATAATAACTAAGACATATTCTTTAGCATCCTTTATAATGAAGATCAGGCTCTGTATCTGAAGCTACCCCTGTGATTCATTTATATTATAGTTTAATCAACCATGCAAGTTTAAAATAGTACTATTATCTATAAAACATGTGACCTGTTCCACAAAACTTAACCTTATCCAGCATCCAAAACCTATGGCTCAGATTCAGCATTCAAGCCCGTCAGGTGCATCAGTATCACAAGACACACCATCCATGCAAGTTTGGTGAAGTAAGGACCAGTAATAACCAAGATATCATCACCAGAGGGCACCTGTTCCAAAACCTTTACCCAGCTCTAAAAACCTTTGACAATAATTGATAAAGTAAAACCTTTTTGATGAAAATCACAAATTCGACCCATTATGGGTCTAGACTCCATTTTAATAAATCAATAATAAAAATTAAAATTAACTTATTCTTTAAATAAAAGTACTTTTAAGGTGAAGTCAGGACCCATTCATACCTAATTTTGCAATTAAAGGGGCATGGTCACGATTTTGGTCAAAAATTATTTTTCCGATTTTAATATTTACAATGCTTCAGAAAGGCATTTTTAATAGGCAACCGAAATTTGAGTGTCATTTGTTGAGTTATAAGCAAGTTACAGAGCTTGAAATTCTTCGTTATGTAAACAAAGCGTTTGTTTACATTTTGAACGTTGAAGTAAAAATTTCAGTTTTAAACCTAAAACGAATGTATTAAACATTCGGAACTGTTTATCTATGTTTAACATAAATAAAAAGATAGACAAATAAACTGGAAAAAGATTTTTTACTGGTATATTGAACCTATGTAAACAAAAACGGCACGAGCCTTGTTTACATGACAAAGAATTGTGAGCCCAGTATCTTGCTTATAACTCTACATGTGACTTACAAATTTTATTTGATCATTAGAAATGCATTTCTAAAGCACTGTAAATAGTAAAAACATTAAAAAAAAAAATAAAATTTGACCAAAATCGTGACCACGCCCCTTTAAGAACAGGGAATGATCCAAGATTAAGGCAAAAAACGATATGCAGCTTAAATTGGAAACCAATACCTGTCGTGTTTATAGAATGAAAGCACAATATTGACTTCCATCGTGAAATTTATAATGAAAACAATCCATACAACTCAAAAATTAATATTCTAACTTAAATTGAAATTCTTTTGTCTTCATCGCTCCGAGTGGAGGGAATGCAACGCCTTGTATGCCCCTGTTCTTTGACCTTGTTATAGTGCACAAAATGTAGAAGAGATTATACATACCTTTGGTAGCATAGGTGTCTTTTCGACTCTATTTGGGTCATCGAGTCTATCAGGTTTGAAGTTGTATAACTCTTGAAGTTCATTGGCATTGAAGTGCCTGTCTATCTGGTGTTCGTCAACCACTCTCTGGGACAGTGACTGCTTGGTTACCTGTCGCTCGTAGATCTTTTCTTCCATGGTTCCCTACAGGCACAACAAGACCCAATGTCAAACTTATGCATAGCAGCAGTACTGAGAAAGTCTCCATTGATGACAAAATTGCAAAAACAAACACATTTTTCCTTCATATAAATTCACAAAATCATACTCCAGTGGTTCGTGAAACTTGAGAAAATATCAAACATGCTGTTATCGTACATTACAAGAAAGTCTGAATAAAAATTATACCTGAGCAAGAAATCTGTAGACATAAACTGGTTTTTCCTGTCCAAATCTGTACACTCGGAATATGGACTGAACATCATGAGAAGGGTTCCACGATGCATCAAATATGATGACACGGTTAGCAGCCACCAGATTGATTCCTAGTCCCCCTGCTTTTGTTGAAATCAGGAAAAGTCTACATCTGAAATGATGAAATCATTAAAATCAGCATAATTGCAATAACAATAATAAATGTAACAATATCAATCAAAATTATATCATTAAAATTGAATCAAATTAGTTTATCTACTATGAAGAAGTGCATAAAACATCTTGCATGCAAAGATTTTGTTGCGAAACTCATTTAAATCATTCATAAATGGATCATTTCTGAGAATCTAAATATTTGAAGATGAAGATATAATGAATTATATTTCAGAGTCAATGAATTCCTGTCTGAGCTTACTGGTAATTGTCAGGGTCGTTGAACTTAGTAGCCATGTCCTTCCTGGCTTGAGCACTGTGAGATCCATCCATTCTGAAGTAATCCTCTCCCAACGTCCAGTGTTTTCCAAACGATTCGCCCTAAACATCAAACAGATAAAACATCAAACATCATCAGTCAGATGAATATGCATTTTCCTGTCTGCCACTATGTCAGCTAAAATTTTCAAACAGTTGCAGGTTAACTTTAAATCTGGCACACATGTTAAATTATACACACAATGATAAGGAAAAACTGATAAGTCATCTACCTCCTCATTCAGACCCTCTTTCTTCTCGTCAGATTTCTTATCATCTCCTTCCTTCTCATCACTCTTCTTCTCTTTCTCTTTGTCCAAATCTTCTTGATGCTTTTTATCAACTCTATCCAAAAATCTTTCGATCAAATCCAGTGATAACAAACTTTGACTGAAAACTAACCTGTAAAATATAAATTCAAAATTGGTTTTAATTTACAATTTCACTGATAGGAAAACTTGAATTCATTTTGTATACTGGTAATTTATTTTTCCTCAGTCAAATGGTGCATTGAAAAAATAATGATAACAAATCAATATCACTCATGACTCATGCACTTTGAATAGTTTTATTATAGTAAGTATTAAATTAAAGAATCGTTCAAACTTGCATTACCAGTTTGACATGTACTTTTGAAAAGTGATCATTAAATAATAATAATCTGCATATGCTGTCATTAAGATGAGAAATTTATTATCTTATTTCTGCATCCAAATACTTAACACAGAGATTACATACGCTATATTTCACATTTTAATTTATGACTTGGAAATTCAAGTACATATATCATGAGTGTGTGTGTATTTGATGATATCATATTATATGTATATTGCTTACAACTTCCTAACTTCCTTGTAATATATTTATATGTATGTAGAATAATATACATGTATGTATATTGGTTACAACTTTGTAACATCCTTGTAATATATTTATTTTTATGTAGAATAATATACATGTATACCGTAACTTTTATTTGAAATACATTTACATGAAACTAATGTTCTGCTGCATAATTCAGACTGCAAATACATGTGAGGACAATAAAAATATTTCTTTTACATTGAAATTCACGTTTGAGTATCAAAGATTTTCAAAAGTGTGAATGAATGTTCATATTAAGTACATGAACTTCTGCTGTTCAAAACACATGGAATCTTACACTTTGTCTCCTATTTCTTCACTCATCCTGAGAATCTCAAACAACAGCACCAGTTTCCCACCGAGTTCTATTTTCTCCTCATCCTCTGGTTTGACGTACTCAGCCCACCACTCGCTGGACACAGGCTGGGGACCAACGTCTTCATCTGACTCACCTGTGTACACAATTTTTTCACAGTAAACAAAACTAGTACCCCATAGCTAAAATATCAAGCTTGCACATAAATGATGGATATACATGTACACTTTTGCACTTCCAAAATACTGTCGCTTTAAAATTAATAGCCAAAAATAATGATAAAGCAATACTATTGAATCAAACATCTGTGCATCACATAAATATTTACTCAATGAAATAATTTCAAACTTTATGTTGAAAAACTGATGATTCAAGAATTTTATTCCCTTCCCCTAACAATCAAATCTAGATTAGCTCAGTAGGTTCAGATAAGAAGTTAAGAATTTCGAAACATTTACAAATGATGGTCAATGACATACAACACTGGACAGCAATAAATCACCTGAATAACTCAAATGACCTCATCAAACTGTAAGCTTACTTATTTGTCCTGCTCGTCGTCTTGTGATCCACTTTTTCACAACTTCACCCTTTTTCCTGAAATACAGAATAAGTAGGTAAACTTAAAAATGTCCACGCAAGTCTACAAAAATAAGTGGAAACATTTCCCGATGTTAAATCCTACTTACTGTTTACCACTGTCTGAGTCACTGTCATCAGAATCACCCTCTTTCTTCTTCTTTTTACTGCGAGCTTTCCTGTCGTCTCCAGACAAGTCGGACACTGCTGATACCTCTGAGGGACTTGATGAATCAGAACTAGAATCAGACTTGTCGTCCTCCAAATCGGAACCTGCCGAGTCATCCAAAAAATCGGACTCATCATTGATTGCCCTCTGAATTAAAAGAGTAAGAATTAGATGATGCCACTTAGAATATCAAAATAAACAAGGCAGGTATCAGAAAATTTTTGACTGGAACAGCTCACTTTGGCCTAAGTGAGCAAAAACAAACATGAGTAAAAAATAAACTAAACATTAGTAGAATGGATGAAATATTTTCTTCATAGGGCAGCACTGTGATAATTCTGATATCTCAAGACTTTGCTTTTAGCAGGGAATTTACACTGCTGAAATCAAAAGAACAATTACATCCACCTACAAGTAGTAATTTACTTATCTCTTTTATTTTTAACCCTTATTGAACATTCAGTACATAAATCATTGTTGGACTGCATGTTCAGTACATGAAAAGTTATCATGAATTTGGACAATTATTTGATACAAGAAATAAAATGTATAATTCATGCAATCAAATAATACATATAAACAGAACTGTAAATGTAGAACCAAAAGTGAACATAAAATAATCCAACTTCAATCAAATGAAAATAAACCTTCTCTATATCATTTTCTGCCCTTTTTCTTCTCTAGTATGAAGTTAATACATTTACAAGCACATTTTGTATATGTAAGAGTAAACAAATATCTGCAAATGATTAATATTAAAATGACTGAGGATGCCAAGTTCCTGTTCCATACCTTATCAGCTTGTCGGATTTCATCCATCTTCATGACCCATGGATGTGTCCAGATTCGCATCAAGGCTTGATAATCTGCAAAGAGCCTGGCTCCTCGATTGGCCCTTGGGGCAGCATCTGTTCCAAAGCCTGCTAGACTCAAGTATTTCTCATACAAACTCATCTGCATTGGTGATAAGCGGACAGCAATAACATACTCATGTTTTGGAGGTAAATACTTGGTTAGTGAGCTGTAGTCTTTCCTCTGTTTAAGAATAAAATAATTATGGAATTAATGATACACAGATTTAATGAAATCATTTATTTTACTTTTTTTTAAATAGAGAGAGTACTGAATGTGAAGAGTATATTATTTCTTTAGAACAATATAATTGAACTGTGAACTGTACCTGCACACAACCATTGAGTTTTTCGTGCAATATATGTGCACGTCTTTTCATAATTTTCACATCGTGGGCTGTGGAATCTGCACACTGGCCATTGGTTATTGGATTAACAAATCTGTTACGAAACTCCTTGCTAGTTCCCAACAAATTGGGTTTCACAAAACTCACCATACAATGATCTGAAACATAAATGTGCATGTTTAAACAATTAATGTACAGATACATGTATAAGTAAAGATACAGTAAATGAATACTTCACATCTTAAAGAAACTCACTACATCAAATACTTTTCAAGACACAATGTGACAAGATTAGATGTTTTTTTAAATTGTTAGTATTAGTTGGTTTGGGTTTGGTTGCATAGAACTGCATTTACTTAATTCAATTTTTGGAAAATCATGTTTTCCGAAAATGCCAATTTTTTGGCCTATTTAACTTACATACTTCTTTTGCATCATTCTATCTTTCATAATCAAGCAATTTTCTGCTGACTTGAGAAACTATTTCAAAATGTTGTGAGCCACCTTAATTTTCTAAGAAATAAAAGGCTGAAAGGCTGCAGAGTATTAAAAAGATGAAGTCTTTAAACAATATCTATCATCTCTACACCACAGTTAACACTTAGATAAAGTATATTTCTTTAAAAAGTATTTTTTTCCGTGTTAGTTTCAAATTTTGTATAAAAAATCTTTGAAATTTTCATATGCACATGTAATCTTAACACACACAGAAAAAACTTGTGCGATATCATTATGTCATTTATCAAAACCCTTAAATGTTATTCAGAGCAATCAGTGCTACTCACATTCCATGAGGTTGTTTTGTAATGGAGTTCCAGTGAGTACTACTCTGCGGAAGGACTTGATCTTGTTCATAGCCTTGGAGATGGCTGATTGGTCATTCTTCAGAATATGGCCCTCATCACATACTATTATGTCAGGACCTACAGGAAATCAAAAATATGTAAGGAAAATTGGACCCCAAAAAATCATACAACAAATACTTACTTGTACATGTACATGTATTAATATTTTACAGGGAGTACCAATGCTTGTTAAATTCCACAATAATTTTCAGAATTATGCATATACTGTACATGTAAATGTTGATGTTTAAGAAAAATATTTCTCTTGTATAAAGTACTGTTACCAAACAAATAATATTCTTATCGAGTTTTGTTTATAATTACAACTCCTTTACATTTGTGTATTACCTGGATCCACAAGGCTTTCTGAAAATATCTTCTTCTGGTTTTTATTCTTGCAGTGGCTGCCCTGGGTAAGATTCCTGAACATGTCGTAGCCTATAATCATCACCCCTCCATTACTATGCCAGTTTTTCAGCACTGCTGCTCTATCAGCATTCTGTTTCACTGAGGATAACTCGTACACCTTCAAACAGACAGGCATTGAATCTCACTAAGTGCTAATAGGATTTTTAAAGATCATTAATTTCGGCAATTACATGAAGAAGGTAAAAACTTCATAAAACTAGAGCCGTTTTAACAAGAGCTAGGCCTTTGGGCAGTACATGTAAAACTATAATTTGATGAAGGTAGTGTCTATTAATTTATAACTGACCAGTCATTGGCTAACAGAAAGAAATACATTGAACGCAATGACACTTGCACGACTTTATCCAGGGCTGTATATTTCAGTTGAAACAGAATCAATTTCATTTAACAGATGCATGTCATTGGTGCATGTGTAGCTTGTTTTAATGAGCATACTGATAGTTACATCCCATCGAAAGTCTTGTGAAAACAGCTTTTTTCCAAGGAAGTGTACTTATGATGAAACATAAGATATATATCACAGAAATATACATGTGTTAAAAAAATATTCTTAATAAAATTGATAATGTATATTGGTCCCAGCACCAAATATTGTAATTTTCTTACATCAACCTCCTTTTTGGTGAATTCTTGCCACATTTCAAACTCATACTGCCAGTTCAGAATGGTGTTGAGAGGAGAAACTACCATACAAGTGTGAACTTTAGTCTTCTTACTGTTGACAAGCACAGTATGGATAAATGCTATCAGCTGAAAAGCAAATCAATATATTTATTTTTCCATTAAATTCTGTGATCTTTAAATGTCTCTAAATGCAACAATTAATCACTGCATATGAATTTACATGTAATTTATATAAGCAGTTCTCAAATAATGATTTCTATGTTATCGGTTAAAAAATATATTTCATAAATGTTGTTAAAACACCATGTTTACAATTATTCAACAAAAAAGTTGACTTTATAGTTAAAAGCAAAATTTAAAGAGTTATTTTTCATGGATTATATTTTCATGCTCGCCGATCTCAGCTCTACAGTCTATGGGATAACCAGTTTAAACTGGTTTTATAAAACAGCTGTTTTTGCTGTTACTAATTTACTTCCTCCATGATCTGCAATTTATATCGATTTATTTAAGTAATTGATTTCATCAGTAAGGGAATGTAAGTATAAGCATTAAATGATTGATTTTTGACGTCATCGTGTCAATAATTGCCGTCAGTTGAGCTTACAAATTATCATAACACGCTAATGTGCGTTATTCAATTTGTCTGCTCAACTGATGGCAGTTATTGACTTGACGACGTCAAAAAAAAAAATCATTCAATGCTATAGTGTTCAGGTCATTCCAAAGACATGTATAAAATGACAATACATGTGCTTTCAAATTTTATATCACACTTACTGACAAAGTTTTTCCAAGACCCATACAGTGGGCTAAAATGCAGCCAGATCCTTCTTCTGTCTTGGACCTTTTGACAGACTCAAATGTGCAATCCCAGACAAATTGAACAGCTACAAGAAAATCAATACACATGTAGAATTGCATTTTATTTTACTGCTATTCTCTACTTTGCAAAATTTCAATGAATGTATTACAAATACCGTATTTTTTGGAAATTAGGTCGATCCTTTTTTTCCCTGACATGTGGACCTCGCCCTATTCATCGCTTCGCCCAATTTATGTTGTTGTTTTTTTTTGGTTGGAAAATTTGATATGAAATTTTGCAAAAATTTATGCAACCCTCCAATAAAATCATGAGTGCTTACTATAATACTGCTTGAATTTCTGTGTAAAACTCGTATGGATTTTAATCAATATACTGTAGTAATTTATCATTTAAACAAAATTAAATGAAAATAGATTTATTTCTTCTTATATTTCTTACTTAGATCACTGACTGAATCATTATATGCTGTCATGTATTTTGATCGTGTGCTTACGATAAACAGGAAATCAATTTCGCGCGGTAAAAGTAAAATGAGAACCGTACAAAGGGTAATTACAGGGGGAAATATCATCGAGTAGAAATTAAAAAAAAACAATTTGTTTTCATAATAGAATACATGAACAAGTTTTTTTCTGTATATTCAACATAAAACTTTCGATGAAATTTTAGCCAGGTGTCTCTGAAATCAGTCTGGGTAGCGCTTACTTTGTTTATACACAGTTGAACTCTCGGCACGTGCTACTCATGCCTGCAGGCTTCAATAAGATCAGATGTTGACTCGTGTGTATATACACAGTAAAAAGTCACACAGAGACACAGGGTGGCATGTGCTACCGTAGTCATGCCTCCAGGCTAGGTAACTATCCCCCGGTTAACACCAGTTTGTACACATGGCAGGGAAGTAATAAAAAACGATCTTAAATTAAAACCGGCCGTACTGAATTATTTGGTTTGAAAATTTTGATGCAATTTCAGACCTTTTCTTACGATGTTTTCAAGAAATACATTTCATTTCCCTTTTGTTTAAAACTGTGAAATAAGATTAAAGGCTACTATATGATAACGTTATTAGTTTAAACCATTTATTCATTAGAACTAGCAGTAATTTTTGACCAATTCTTCGAAGTCGACCTATTTATACTTTTTTTAATTTTATGGCTAAAAACGGCCTCCTTCGCCCAATAAACCGTATCAACCTAATTTCCCAAAAATACGGTATTGATTTAACCTAAGCTGAACTCTCAAAAATTGACTTACCTTCAACTTGATGGGGTTTTAATTTGACAACCAGTCCTTTATCTACTTCTATGATTGGCTTTTTAGTCTCTTCTTCAAAATCCAGAACCAGCTGTTTTGTTATGGGGCACTTTGTTGGGGAGGACTCATCCACTTCTTGCACGATGCCATTGAACTAAAAAGGGATAGACAGTAGTACATTACCCTGTATTTGTTTAAATGTAAATGATGCATGGTAGTTAAACTCATATAACATCATAATAATGTATACTGTATTTTTTGGGGCATAGGCCGGTATTTTTTTCTCCAATGCGCGAGCCCCGGCTTATCCCCCAGGATCGGCTTATCGTAGGCTCAAAGTTGAAAAAATTAAACAGTAAAATATAAAATCCACTGTTTTTATCCATTGTACTGTTGTAGCAGTTTATTATGAGGGTTGGGTTTTTTCATCCGTTTGAACTATTGTTCAATAGTTGTCCCGTTGATAATTTTTGTAATGACATTGTGAGTAATAAAATGTTCAGTGCTGTACGAGGTATTTCTTTACCCCAATCAAAAGAATTTTTTCCCACGTTCGTGTATGAACCCTAGAAACTATTATTGCATAGTAAAAAAGAAAACGAAACCGGGTAGAATGTAATATGACGGAATTTTTGTGAATTCTTCATGTCTGCCTTCGTGGGAATCACTGGTCTTGGGTGTAGAATAAATCAAATGCTTTGTGTTGTTACAATAAATTTTGTGTTGGATGAAATAACGGTATTCTGGTGTCTTGTGTATATACAAAAGTGTGAAACCCGTGACTAAAACACAGCCTGGGGGCACGTAGTGTACATTGTTACACTTCATTGCATTAACTGTTTTTAACATTAAAACTTCTCTGCATAACCTGATAACGGCAAGTCACTATTTAATTAATGGAAAAGAACACAAATTAAATATTTCATGTGTGGTATATCATTTTCTCACTCATAGTGATTATGGGGGATAACTCTATTTGAATATGAAACCACGTGTTGAACTAATGGATGCCATACCCCGTATTTACAAGTAGCTTTCAAAGTATAACTTGATTAAATGAAATTTAGCAATAAGGTATTAATAAAATATAAAAGGTTTGGTAAAATATTTTACTTAGTTCTACCAGACAGAACCACGGGGATAGGTGTTGCAATTAAATTTACACTATGTAAAATTACGATACGCAACAATATACCGACGAATACGGAAGAGACCAAACAGCCACAAAACACAGATATATTTTTTAAAAAATTGCTTAAAATATATATATTAAGAACATTTAATAACTTAAATTACTCTTTTGACTTTCCACATCGATATTCTGAAAGTATATACTTAATACGATGACTTCCTTAATCAGCGGTCATACTTTTACTATAGTAATAATCGATTGAAAATTGGCTTATCCCCAAATTCCGCTAGTCTAAGGATTTTTCCTGAATTTTGTCTGAAAATGAGCAATTCGACCTATGCCCCACATCGACATATGCCCCGAAAAATACGGTTCTTGAAAAGGGTATTCTATCAAATATTTATAAATACTAATGATGACAGTTTTCTGCATATTACTATTTTCTGCTTTTCAGCAATCCTTTCCCTTCTCTCCTCCTCTGCCTTCACAGCTGATTTGGTCTGAGAGGTAAGCTTCTTTTCAGATTTGATTTTCCTAATTTTCTTTCGTTTGAGTCTTTTTGGTGTATCTGGATCACCATCATCTGAAGATTCACTTCCATCCTGTATGTATATTAAGCATAACCTAATACTTAATAGTTTTAGAGGAAAGTAAATCAGGGAAAAGGTAAAATCTATCATGCCATGCATAAAAGCCATAACACTTCCTTACTCAACAATCTTTGATGAATTGAAATAGCTTAACAAGAGAACTAAAGAGCACCTGTGACTATGATGGAAACTTTCATTTCATGAAGTTAATTTTTCACAAGCCTGTTTAAGGATATAAGATAGAGTGTATATTATATAATGCGTAATGAACTCACCTCATCGTCTTCATCCTTACTGACCTCCTCATCGTCTGAGCTGCTGGGAGCTTTTATTCTCCTCCTCTTTCTGGCCTTCCCTGTCCCCGCCTTCTTTTTACCACCTTTACCTTTCAACTTTTTCTTCCCAAGTTTGATGAATTCTTCCTCACTGTTGCTTTCACTGTCCTCATTACTGCTAGATGATTTTGCTTTTCTCTTTTTGCTGAAAATCAAAGATGGTTTATAAATCTTCCATAAATTCAGTGAAAAATGTGTAATTATACTGTACTTAATCAAAAATGAACAATTCATCAAAGACCATTTTATGGTGTTTCACCTTGAGAATGGCATACATGCACAAAACTACAGACTTACTTTACCACTAATTTAGTAATGTTTGTTCTGAACAATGAACAACATTGGATTTAGCACTGACGACCTGACCAGAGTTTGTAACATTACATGACTTTACAATAACTTTTACAGCAACAGAATTTCTGCTTTGTCATGAAGGCCCATTCATCTTGAATTGACATTCACAAACAGGAGCTATTTTCTTAGAAAAATTTTTGAATCAAAAACCTGAAATTTTCTTTACAAAGATTCCACATTACCGCTTGATTTTAGGCAGAACATCAGAGTCACTGCTTGAGAGTGAGGCATCCAACAACTCATCTCGCTTCTTCTTCCTTTTAGGCACATCTTCCTCCGTTACACTATCAGAGTCAATGGACAGTTTTCCTTTTGATTTTTTGGCAGCAATTTTCTTCTTTTTTGGTGAAATTACGACCTCTGTAAAGAAAAACTTTTTATTCACTTTTTTCAATTGTGTAAATAGCAATAACACACTATGTTCTATTAAATTCTGTTAAGAATTAACTTATAGCACATTTTAAAGACCTGAGTCACTGCTGTCTTGGACATCTTCTTCCTCGCCACTCATTTCTTCTTCCATTTCCTTTAGCAACTCCTTTTTAGCTTTCGCATTTTCTGAGCAATCCTTTAAAATAAATTGAATAATTAAGATAAGCAATATACTGTTGTATCATCATTTTCTTAAAACACTATTTTTCGTAAATAATGTTGTCAAGCTGATCCATGATTCCAAATGTTCTTTAACATAGGAATGACACCAATATTCATTAGTATTTTGTCAAAGAAATCAACTTTTAAGATCTTAATCTTATTTTTTTCCCCCTAAAAATTGATACCCATAATTATTAATAAATCCTGGTATGTTATTTTCCTAACATGATTCCTCAGAGTGTGGCCTGATTAATTCAATTTTGAACTTAATACCAAGTTAAAATAACTTATCTCAAACTAAATGCAACTTTGTTCTCATATGTAAAAAATTTATTTTATGTTTGATACAAATGTGTATATCACCATATCAATTTCCCCCTCTGGGTCCTCGACTTCTGTGTTGTCTGAATCTTCCTCTGTAGAATCATCTGAAGGACTCTCTTCTCCAGATGCAGCCTTCTTTTTGCCGGATTTCTCCTTTTTACCTTCAGCAAAAACAACATATCAAATTTCAATACAATTCACTTTAGAAATACATGGTATCTATGTATTATAAAAGATAGTAATTTGGATTATAAATAATTATTAGTTATATTAAACTTATGATAGACTACCAGATGTTTCTGATTTCTTTGAGGAATTGTTTATTTTGGCACTGCTTCTGGTTGATCTTGACTTTGAAGACTTAACAGGAGTCTTGGATAATTTGTCAATGTCTTTTTCCAGGTCTGAATCAAAGTCAGAGGATTCATCATCCCTTTTCTTCTTTTCGGTTTCTTTTTTCTTGGAAACTATTCAACAATACAAATGCATTGTTACTGTGAATGTATAGTATATCACATCATATACATATTTATAAATCATATCCCTGGTAACCAAATACAAGAGGCTCATGGGCCACATCGCTCATCTGAGCAACAGTAGACATTATAAAATCAGCTTTACGGAGTAATATACCCCAAAATAATTATGGACAATGTAGTCTAACAGATCCTGTAGTTTAAAAAATCAATTTTTTTCCTGGATATTCTGTTCATCATTGATCCCTTTTTGTCACAGTATAGTCATTTTACATATTGAGCATTACAGTTCTCAAGAAGATTTAAATCAAATGGGATATAAACCTACATCAAACTTGTGAAGCCCAAGAATTGTCCAAAAGTCAAAGTCCAAACAATTTCAAAGAATCAAAAATATGTCAAAATACTTGCATATAAGTAAAACCATATATCATAACATTTGAGTTTTGGTGAATTTAAAATGTAAATTTGGACCCCTCACCCCATGTGGCTCCATCCTAGTCCTGAAAAATATGATTTTGACAAATTTGAATCTACACTATCTAAGGTTGCTTTCACTAATGTTGCACCTTTTTGTAAGGAAAAGTTTAAAAAAAAATAAAAATTCTCAATATATTCCTTTGTAAAGATTTAACCAGTCCCCATTATGCCCCTATCCTAACCCCTGAGATCAAAATTTGACCAAACTTAAATCTACCCTACCTGATGATACTTAACACAAGTTACAGCTTTTCTGGCCAGTCGTGTTCCAAGTAGAAGATTTAAAATAAAATTTCTCTTTATATTCCTATGTAAAAAGTTGACCCCCCCCCCCCATTGTGTCCCCACCTTACCCCCAGGGACCATTATTTGGGTAACCTTGAATCTGCACTATTTGAGGATGCTTCCTTGCAAGTTTTAGCTTTTCTGGCCTAATGGTTTTTTAGTAGAAGATTTTCAAAGATTAACTCTATGTATTTCCATGTAAAACTTCGACCCCCCATTGTTGCCCTACCTTACCCCGAGGCCATGATTTGAACAAACTTGAATCAACACTATCTGAGGATGCTTCCACATAACTTTCAGCTTTTCTGTCCTATTGGTTTTTGAGAAGTAAATTTTTAAAGTTTAATGCTATAAACCCTTATGTAAAGTTTACCCCCCCCCCTTCCCCCATTGTGGCCACATCTTACCCCTGGGGACCATGGTTTGAACAAACTTGAATATACACTATCTGAGGATGCTTCCACACAAATTTCAGCTTTTCTGTCCTATTGGTTTTTAAAAAGTAAATTTTAAAACTTTATCTCTTTAAATTCTTATGTAAAACTTCGACCTCCCCATTGTGGCCACATCTTACCCAGGGGACCATGATTTGAACAAACTTGAATCTACACTAACTGAGGATACTTCCACACAAGTTTCAGCTTTTCTGGCCAAATGGTTTTTGAGAAGAAGATTTCTGAAAAATATCAGACAGACAGACAGACGCTAGACAAAAAGTGATCAGAAAAGCTCACTTGAGCTTTCAGCTCAGGTGAGCTAAAAAAACTAGCTTTTTCAGTGCAAGATCAAAATGATAACTTACAGTCAAACTTCGTGATCTTAAACTAGATGAAAGTGTTAAAAAAACTTATATCCGAGTATTCGAGATATTGAGAGTAAAATACCTATAAAAATCAAAGTACTGAAGAACTGACGGGAGTTGATTTTGTCGATGTTTATTTATTTTAAAATCAATGATATGTTATTTTGCATGACAAGTACATGTATTTTCTAATTTGAAGAAGGTACATTTTTATAATATGAATTTTTGGACTTTTTCGATAAGAATGTCGAGAAACCCCCGTATGAATAATGTTAAATAATATTGTAAGATAAAATTAATTCATTCAAACTATGTATCATAGTATTAGTGATAGAAATATTTCTCGAAAATTGTATGGATCCAAGCAATATTGAACTCTAGTCTCGTTCAACCAAACGCTCGGCTGACACCGTAAATCTCCGACAAGGATTTACGGAGACAGCCGAGCATCGAGTTGAACGCGACTATATTTAACTCTGGCGTAGGAATACATACGACTACAAAAAATATTCAAATTGTTGGTACCATTTAAAATCTGACTATTTTCAAGGTATTTATAAATAAGTTTCCTTGAAAAACAATCCTGTAGCATACATTACATCGAATTCATCAAATATTTTCAAGAACTAAGTCTTATCAGCAGGAATGATTTGTGCTGAGGTCCAAACACTGTTTCACTTTCGGTTTGTCTGAGTAACTGCATAGGAGAGTTGATTAAAATCAACTCCCAAAAAAAGGGGGTTGGGACTTACATATTACTTCGACTTATCCATTATATTCGAGATATCAGTGTTTGAGATATCAAAGTTCAACTGTATTAGTAAATATAAGTTTTAGAATAGATTTTAATTTTACTCTATCAAGTTCATGAAAAGTGTAACAAATGGACAACACACAATATTAACTTTTGGCAGAGTACCTGACTTTCTTTTTGAAGATCGTCGGGACTTTGACTCTTCAAAGTCTTCATCCTCAGTAGTATCAGTTTCATCATCAATCTCTTCCTTTGGGTCATCACTATCCTCTGTAGAATGACTTGAATCATCATCCGCTGACTTAGTATTTACACTAGTCTTTATATTTTCATTCTTCTCTAATTTTTTGGCTGCCTTCTCAATCTTTTTATCAGCAAAGTTTTTGCTGGACTTTCCCTCTTTTTCACTACTATCCTCTTCCATATCATCACTTTCTTTAGGTTTTCCTTTGCTTTCAGACTTTCCCTTGCTGTTTGTTTTAGAGGCTTTTTTGTCATTTTGACTGGTTGTATTGGATTTGTTTCCTTTCTGTGCTGCTCTGTCAGACCCTTGACTTCTGGATTGGCTTTGGTCTGAATCACTATCATTATCCTGGGACTGACTTCTAGTTTTCCTCACTGGTTTGCATTCCTTGTCTTTCTCATTTGTTTCATCTCTTGTTTTATTTCTGGTTCTTTTCCGTGAATTATCACTGTCTTCATTTGTGGTTGAGGTTACACTTGATGCCTTTTCTTGGTCTTTCTCTGTAGAATTTGATATGTCCACTAATTTAACAACTAATTTCCCCTTTCCTTTTAGTTCCGTCTTTCCTGTGGATACATTGTTTTGACTATCTGAATCATCATCTTCACTTCCCAATTCCTCTGCTGCATCCTTCAAAAGCTCCTTTTCAGCTATTTCATTCTCGTTCACCATTGTGTCATCACCATCATCCTGTGATTCAGAGCAAATGTCAGATTTTTGAGAAACACTCTTCTCGGGAGATGAACTGAGCACTAAAACCTCAGAATCATCCTCAGCGGACTTAGGTTTTGGAGTACTTGTCACTAAAGGAGAGTTGGCACCACCCGGTTTATCAAATTTTTGAGGAGTATCTATCGTCATAGCACCACCATTTCTGTCCAAAGGCTTTCCAGCTAGCAAAGAGGTCATTTTGGGCTGAGATCCTTGTTGGCTAAGATTCATAGCTTTTACTCCTGCTGCAGAAGTTTTCATTGCCATTTCTTGTAAAAACAAGTTTACACCACTTTTCACTAGATTTGCAGCAGTCAACCTTGCCTGCAGTTGCTCTTTACTTAAAGACCTAAGAGAAATCTCAAAAGGAAGTTTATCTAAATTAGACTCGGGTATAACATTTTCTTGAATATTTTTCAAGAGCTCTTGTAGATTGTCTGTCATAGATAACAAATTTGAGATGATACTGTGGATATTTCCTGGCAAGAGTCCAGTAAACGAAAGGGACAAACCACTCTCTGTTGTAGTACTACCTATAGTTGGTCTTAAGGGAGGCTTATATTGTGTTTGTACAATATTGGCATTCGGATATACCATCTCAAACTTAGTTGTATTACCAGTCTTGGGATCTATTACAACTTTCTCTGTATTGATTGTAGTGCCAGCATGGGGCTTGGTAACAATGGCTTTCTGGAACTCGCTGGGAGAGGAGGATCTAGAGGATGGATTGCTACTCGTTAGTACCTTCAACAACTGTTTGCCTTCTTTAGGTTTGTTGTCTTGCTGTTTTTCAGCTGCAGCTTTTTTGGAATCATTGGACTCCTTGGGATTGCTTGATTTAGGTGTGGCATTGGTTGGGGTCTTGGCTTTCTCTTTAACCTTTTGGTTCTCTGCCTCAATGTGATCTAGGACTTTCCTACACTCTGCCCGCAGAGGTTTCAGAAGAGTATTATCACATACATAACACTTCCACTCTTTTCCTTGAAAAAATATATTCAATGTACATTACTGTAATTATAATTAGTAAATGTTAGGAGAATGAATACTTCGTAAACTTTATAGTTCTTGGTTATCATTTGATGGACTTTGATAAATATGTATGATAAAAATAGTTCATAAGGATTGAAATAAAATATGCATTTTGAATAATAACAATACCATCCTCTGTCACGTTGCTGATTTCAGATCTTCCCAAGTTCCTTATGATACAAGTTTTGCAGAATGCATTGTGACAGAAATCACAGCCAAACAGCTTTCCCCCTTCACTGCACCATCTACACTGTTCATCTAGACCATCCGCATCCCGAGATATAGGACCACTGGTGTGGTACTTGTGGCAACTCTGAAAAAGTTCAGTACAATTCCTGCAGTTGAATAACACAAACAAGATATGTGTATTTATTTCAATATAAAACAGAATTCAATTTTCCTTTTTGCACCCAAAACACTTCAATACTATGTACATGTAGGTACATTTATAGCACAAACCATAATACTGCATGTGAAAGTAAATTTTATTTAGATTGCATATCTTCTACTCCTAAAAACTTCCATTTACATGTATATTATATAAATAAGCTCTAATCTACTTGTATTTAACAAACAAGTTACAATTGGTCACTGACCTTACAGACCAAGACCCTAAGCTCCGGGTGCTTTCTGACACTGCCAGTCTTATGGATGTTAATTTGTTCTCCGCATGCTGTACAGGACACTCTACCTAAACTTCCAGAACTGAAATCTATAAAGTTTATCAATATTTTTAATCTGGAAGAATTATAAGTTGTATAAAATGAATAGAATTTATATTCTTCTCCGAGAAATACAAATATTGGTATAAATCTACATGTGTGTACATTTATTTATTTATTTTTTTTATTATTATTTTCAAGTTTCTAGAGTTTGTTTTAATAAATAGCTATTAATGATTGGTGCATGTATTTAATAAAAAAGTATTTCTTGTGCATCTAGACATATTCATTAGATTCTTAGATCCAATATAATATATAACCCCAAGAAAATGCACATGTGGTGTAAACCAACGTTTAAAAGTGAGCCGACTTAAAATCACAATACATCAGTGATGAACTAATTTGTGGGGATTAATTTTAGCAATTGAGTCTTTTCACTTAAAAAAAATACCAGAGGCAGGTAAAGTGAGGATATCTGTAGTAAAATGTCCCAGGAATTTTGGGGAATTGAATATTTGTATAGATTGTGTTCGAAAAAAACATCAATCAATCCAAAAGTAGGACAATTTTTTTGTGCGATGTAAATTGCAACATTTTAACATGTATGGAACTGCAGCCCCCAGGTCATCCATCTGAATTTTTTCAGACCAGGAGCTAGACCTAGAGCTACAGTAGTCAATACTTTTATCTTATTTATACATGTCAGATGGAAATCCTTCACTAAATGTTTCTAATATAAACAACAATCAACCTGTATTTGAGTCTCTCTTTTCTTTTTTCTTTGATTGAAATTCGGGTCCTCTGAATGATCCTTTCTTTTTTACTGGTTCAGGATGCACAACAACTGTACCTTAAGAAATGAAGAATTGCATCATATTGTACTCATTACCCTACATACATTAGCATTCATCAGTAGTCTTCACCGATGTGTTCAATTATTCTTACATTCAAGTCTATTTTAAAAATTTTATCAAGACTTTTAAAATCTATTTTCACTCTTTGTTTACAAATGTACTATCTGGTTTTATTGCTGTTCACAAACAACTGAAAGTGTTTTAATTGATGTTAAAATAAAAATAATTGTAGTCTCATGCAAGTGTTTTAGCATAACAAAAATGTTAGAAATATACAGACACTGCCATTAGATTATCATTTCAATTGAAGAGGATATTTTTATTCCAACCTTCTGGCAAGGAATCCAGGTCCGCATCTGAATTATCAACACCATTTGCTTCTTCGTCTGATTCAGCTCCCTTAGTACTTGCAGCTTTCCTTAAAAACATTTGAAACACAGTTAATCTTTCGACACTACAAAATTAATACATTTACCAACAAAAATAACCATTCATTTCACTATTTTGGGTTGTTCTACTTTGAAAGTGACCACCAATGAAATTGAAATATTTTTAAAAACATGTGGCTTTTGAGTTTTATAGTTCATATTGATCTTTTAGCTAACTTTAATGAAACTGTAAATTAAGATAATGTAATAATACGAATATGTAATAATGTGAATACTAAATTACCTTTTGGAAGCCATCTGTAAAATATTGAAATATATTGAAAGAAACAGAACACTGAGCATAAGATTCAAAAGCTTGAAGTAGTACATTGGTGGAAAAATTTAATGGAACTAATTTTTTCCACGGCACTTATGTGGAAATACATTTAATCGATCTAAAAACTAAAACTAGCGTATTAAGTGTGTGTGCCATAAATTGCAAATTTTTAACACTTTAGGAACTGTAGGTACCAGGTAGTCCATTCAAAATTTTTCAGACCAAGAGCTACAGACCTGCAGCTACATCTATCTGGGCTGATCTAATTGATCTACCATGGATAAGGTTATTGTTTCCATCTTGCTTGAAAATGCAAGTGGCTTGTTACTGAGCTGAGTCCAAGTTAAAGCTGCGTGGTCCGATTTTATATCAAATTTTATGCACGCTTTTAAACGATGGTTATGCTAAGTATATGTATTATAATAATAGACATTGCAGTAGTTTTCCCAGTCAATTAAGCCAAATTTCAATGAAGAAAAATACCTACAAAATTTGCTAACAAAACAAACGACATAAAAGAGTACTGCTTTATTTCGCCTCATGTTAAATTTCACCCCTGACGAGGAGACGGGTATGGCTGTATTACGACTTTGTCATCGCTTTGAATAAAGGTCGAAATGATCAGACAAATTACAAATAAACAAGTGTACGTTTTGTTCGCTAATATTTCTGAAGTTTGCTTTCTTTACAATTGATGCATAGCATGCGGGTTGAATGATCTCAATCATTCGAGAGACGAAACCAAACTGTTTCTTTTTCTAAACATTCCTGTGATGCATTTTGGTTTGTTTTTTCGTTTGCCCAAAAAGAAATTATTTTTATTTACTTTGAATATTTCTAACTTTGAAAGGAGACTGATTCTGCTGGTGTAAATAAGAGAAAGTCCATAACTTTCTACGATAAATGGTTTGTATGGAAAAAATTTTGATACTGTAATAACAAATAAATCGGACCAAGCAGCTTTAAATGAAGGGGTACATGTACATATAAAAATCTTTAACTTCCTTAATCCTTATATAAATGTTTGATGCTAATCTGAATACCAGAAGGCTGAAGCACCTGGCTAGAGATGAAGGCTGATAAAGCAGCCATTGAAATCTAGCAAGTTAATTAAGCCACACATTTCATTTGTTTGGTGTTTCTAACTTACATGACAAAGGGGTATGACTATTTACGAGAAATTCTGTAAAGTGTAGCTTCCAACATAAAGAGTGTTCAATGAGAATAAAATGTTGGTTTTTTTAATCAACACTTGAACATTTCTCCATTTATTGCTTTTTAAATTTATCATACTGTGTAACAGAAAAACATCCTGAACTCATTGATACTTGGGTTTGTTGAATAGCAATGGCATGTGACAATGTCATTCAATGCTTTAGTCAGTTTACTTTGTAACAGCAAGCATAGCTCGCCGGCACAAAGCACCAGCAATCACTGCAAGCTCCAACGACAACACTTGGGCAAAGAGAAATTTCAAATGCCTACCAATGTGAGAGTGAGAACATGTAAAATGCACTTTAAGAATGTCATACATTTTATTTAAAAGATGAATAGAACATTCTGCTGATTCTAAAAAATGGTTTACAACGTACTAGTTGTTCTTCACAAATTTTTTTTGCATATTGTTCAGAGCATTATTGCTGTTCTTCACAATTTTCTTAGCATATTGTTCAGAGCATTATTATTGTTCTTAACAATTTTCTTTGCATATTGTTCAGAGCATTGTTACCATAGTTACTTTCACAGAAATTGTTGAATGAGGTCTGCTTTATTATCGTGCACTAACATGACGTCAGAATGTGTAGATTTAGCCTCGATCAGAATCATGAAGCAATTTCAGACTTGGATCAAAATTTCAGTCAGTTAAAAAATTACTGTTTATCATAATACGGTATGACGATTGAAATTTGTAATAAACAACTTTATATCGAGACACTTTTAAAAGCATTTCAATTTTGCCAGTATTTGCATTTTCTCAAGAGACATTAAGACACTGTGTACAATTTTTGACATCAAGTCTTTAAGATTGCTTCATGATCCTGGAGCCTGAATAAATAGATAGGCGGATCCAACTGCATGTTTCCAATAAATCTGATAGTGAAATTTTGATTGTTGTTACTGGCTTTGGTACTATTCGGGAGATACTGGAGGGTAAAATATTTTATTCTTATTCACATTGATGCATCCATTTGGTAAACCATGCTTTAATTTCTTATCAACAACCCGTGTTCATGCTGTGCTTGCCCCAACGGTCGCCACATAAAGCATATTATGTAGAAACACTGAACACAGATTTTATGAAAATTAGACTTCAAACTAAGATCATCCTCGATCATCTATTAAGACTTCAGAAATTGAGACGGTACACTAAATTAATAACCTTGCCATTTAAACCAATTCAGAAAAGTCGCATGTGTAAACTATGGGCTTTCATTTCGCATTCTGCAACTGATATGATTGAAATAAACAATACCTACATATTTATGTTTTAGTGTTACGACAATGTGAAAGTAAATAATCAAAGGGACGTTACTCTAATCACCGGCATTAAACCCGACTGCAAAGATGATACTGCATGATATAAATGATAAAATGAAATTGTTACACACACTGCGTAAATATTTTCTAGATAGTTTTATATTATATCCTCCATTGTATCATCAAATTAACGTGAGAGTATCTGTTTATCTCAAAATGGCGCTAAATACGGTTTCCCATGCATGCAGCAAGAACAGCCTGAAATTGTTCTTCGTCTTGAGTTAAAAGCTTGATAAATCATTCATAAAAACAAGTAAATGTACTTACCTCTGAAGATCATATAAAATTGTTGTCTGTCCAATATATCAAACCCGATCCATTTTGATCTGCAAATGGCGGAGAACTGGAGTGACGTACTGTGTCACGTGACTGACCTCGAGTTGACCTTAATTTGCATAATTTATTCATGATGTCAAACTTCTAATTTACATATTATTTGCATAATTATGTAATAATGTTACCTTATGAAAAAATTATTTTACCTCAAAAAAGCAATTTTTTTCCCACTGGAAGTTTGAATTTTCCGCCTTCGAAACTCCATTTCGCCGATCCCGAGACGATAGAAAGAAAAACGTAACTTCACTTTTTTTGCAATTTTTTTGCAAAGGCACTTAACGTTACATTGCGATAAATTTGAGAGTGTGATTATCATTTTATTGGATAAAATTTAACTTAAGAACAAGTGCCTTTGCTTAAAGTATTTTTTTTTCATACAATCATCGAGTTGTGAGTAGTTTTTTTTTTATCCTATACACACATTCTGTGTTTTCATTTACCCGAGCTTTGGCATTAACAAACGACAGCTAAAGTAAAAAAAGTGAAGTCGCGCATTTTTTTACATTTACTTGTAACTATCATCTCAGAAAGTTTCAAACATTGAAAGAATCAGGGGATTTATCTCAACAGACGCTTGTAAGACACTGGTAAATTCCTTAGTAACTTCAAGGCTCGACTATGGAAATAGTTTACTTTTTAACATAAACAAATATTCCATGGATATATTACAAAAAATCCAAAATACCGCAGCTCGACTTGTGACCAAAACAAGAAAACGAGATCATATCACCCCTATTCTTGCTGACTTACATTGGCTTCCGGTAGAATTCCGTCCGAAATATAAAATCCTTGTTTTTACCTACTTGACAATTCATGGATTCGCTCCAGAATACTTACAGGAATTAGCTACAATCCATACAATAAACCGGACTCTACGATCCGGCGGGAGCTTGTCACTGATTTTACCTAGGGTGCACACTGGAACATATGGTGAAAGACAATTTAGCTATGCTGCTCCCTATTTATGGAACAGCCTTCCAGTGCGTATCCGTCAAGCCAAATCTGTTCAATGTTTTAAAAAACAATTGAAAACTTATTTTATTAACTGGCTTTTGTTTAATTTTCAAGATAAATATTAATGCGTGCGCAAAATTTTTATTATATCCAATAGTTAACCATAGATGATTGTAATATGCCGGCCTATATTATTTACTTTTCCTTTTGTTTTATAGCTATGCATTCTATGTTTTGTAATGTCCATTTTATGGAAAGCGCCTTAGAGTGATAATTTTATTATATAGGGCGCTATAAAAATTATTATTATTGTTATTTATTATTATTATTGTTAATTCTATATCGAAAACGTCGTCTTACTATTATAGTTTATACAAATTATAATCAGAAGTAGATCCGCTTTACCCGCAGTTCTCCAACCAATAGACCAGACATTTTACTATATTGTAGTTTCCTGAGAACGGAAACCATTTAAATACATGCAGCTCAAACACCATATTGTCAGGTTGCCATTGTTTTGCACAACTTTTCTCCATGTTGATTTTGATTCCTCCTCCCATTCAAAGGAATGCAGAAACTGTCAGGCTGACAGTGTCAACGTAGTCCAAAATATCTGACGTTTTCCGGGACTGTTTTTAACGATTTTGATATTTTATTTTACTGCATGGCAAGTAAAATAATTTTAAAAAATCGTTATAAAAGCCTGGATACTTCGGATATGTATGTATGTCTTGTAATGTTTGTATAAGTTTTCTAGTGATAAAAAAAGAAATACATGATCTAACGTATGAAAATCGTTTATCCTGGAAATATCTATAATTAACCATCACACACGTTTTATGTAGTTCCGTCATCATAAATAAGGCTTTTGATTTCCACCATACTAATGTAATTAACCTTCTAAAAACCCGCAAAAGAGAACCATACATGGCCCTGATGCCATAAATCTTTGACGTATTCATTTCTAAATTTTACTTCCTACTATGCAAATGAAATTAAATTCAATATCGAACTTGTCTGATACTTTTGGCTTTAAAGCCGACAGTGTATGCATGTACATGTGAACGTCTTTTACACTTGTTTACCTGTCGTCAAGCCAGCGGCATAGCGTACATGTATTTTGAAAATATGAATGTCCATTTTTTATCCCATACTGGTACCATTCTTCAGGTATTAAGACAAAACGTATCTTATTTTTATATCAATATTTTATTTGTGTTTTGAAATTACATTTAATATGATATGATATGATATAGGCATATTTTTGTATCACATATCAAAGAGCCATGAAAACGAGTTACACAACCATGTATCAAACTGCATTGGTTTTTTTTAAATCATAATCACGATCTATAAATCATGATCACTGAACAAAAGAAAATCAAGACCTGCAAAAAGAATTGTAAAAATTACAATAATGTTTATGTATGTGATGTTCCGATACATATGATATGTATCATGTATCACAGTGGTGTGAAAAATACACAACAGGCATAGTAAAACATTCTCGATCTGCCTACATAAACTCTAAATAACAAAACGGGAACTTGATTGGCACATACGTTTGTCAACGAAACAAACATGTAGTAGTCAGCAATTATAATTTTACCCGAATATGTTGTATAGACAGATCAATAGAAAAATAACCAATAAAGCCATATATATGTTTATATGATTTTCAATTATAAATACAATGTAATACTTTACATGAGTAAGAGAACAATATTTTTAGTTTTAAACAAGGCTTCCAATATATTTTTGTTTAATAAACGCCAGAACTCATTCTTCGTTCCTTGATTTGGCCATCCGCATCTTCGCTAGCCAAGGGTTTTCGGTCCACTTTGCACCCCATAAATGTTTATGGGGAGCAAAATGGACCGAAAACCCTTGCAGGCTAGCGAAGATGGGCCATCCGACACTCACTGTATGCCTTTCATCTGTGGGTTTTTGGCTTTCTTGTCAAAACAGTTTTCATCACGCCCTCAAACCAAGTCAATAAATTTTTTCACTGATTATTGTTATTTTTTCAACGGGTCTCCTATACATCCTCATTTTTAGGCGCACGATTAACATTAACTTTCGTTACAAAACGTCCGGGAGACATATTTGACACATTCTCTTCTTGCTTTTCACTTTTATCAACCATACCGTTCCAAGCTTTATTTTTCTTCTGTTCTGAAAATTGTACATTTTCATACAGTGTTGACGGATCTTGTTGATTAGTTCCTCCACCTTCCTTGAGGCTATCTTTATCGGCACCATTATGGTCAGGAACAGGTTCTCGTTTGTTAGTCTGCGTTGCCGTGACAGTTCTCTTCATCTGCGCAACTCCTTTGTAAAGAAGAGGCCCATCCTCTTTTAGCAACAAACTGGGCCACACTACATAATCAATGACGTCACCAGACCTTGTATATGCTCGAAACATGTGCAATGAGTTGGGATCCACGTCTGTGACCATGTATACGGGAGGTTCCTGTAGATTCATGTACCAACAAAGTCGAATGCACGATTTTATGAAATCCATAACGCGTTTACAGCTCTTAAGTATGTTACAGCTTATTTTTAATTCATTGGCCTCAGCATTCTCGATTTCTTGTAACACTTCATCTGGAAGTTTCTGGAATTTCAATATAATTTTGATCAACAAATAAGAATACATCGATTGCACTTTAAAAAAAAACATTGAATGTGTGATGAATTTACCTCTATAATTTGGCGTAGCCTTACTTCACCGTGAGTTCTGATAAATTCTCTGCATTTTCTTTCAAGTTCGACTGTCATTTTCTGATGCTGATCAAAGTTAAATACTTACAATTACATATGTGTGTGTATTAATTAAGCGAATATGATGACATACAGCAAGAATGCATGTTGTACGAAATGAATTTGTATACTTGCCACTTCACTATTCTCGTCCAAACAAACGGCCGTCTTTACTTCCTCTAGTTGTTTCTCTGATGTCTTTTTGCAGCGTTTATAGATATCCTTTTAAAACGAGAGAACCATACAATTTTCACTTTCTAAATCATGTTCAAACTATTCCTCCTAATAACAGTAACATTTTTTTGGTTCTTCATTAAAAATTTAAAAAATTACCAATTTTGAAAATTATGGATTATTCACACATACATACAGCGGCAGGTTCTAAATTTGATATATTAATTATACATGAAAATAACTCTGATGTACCACCTTGGTGATTTCATAGAACAATTTGATGACAGTGATCTCCATTTCCTCTTCCGATTTCTCCGTAGATTTTTCTTTCTTCTTTCTTTCTTTCAATTCTTCGGTAGCATCTGTCCATTCGTTGTCATACAGCTCCGAGAACTTTTCTGCCAACTTACTAGGCCGATTTTGATCGCTAAGGTCGGCTATAGCAGGATTATTGGACTTTAAACGAGCACCTGCTATTTCAGATATCCTACACAAACCAAGAAATATCTTATTTATAAATACAGCGTATGTGTGCAATTAATGTAAATGTTGAATTTATTTAAGTGGGGGGAAATACTGTAAATTTACATGAATATAAATACTGAATTATTATTTACAACATTGTTTGCGACAATATTTACGTACTTATTCAGTATATCTTTACGTTCCTGTTGAAGATTGACCAGTGTCTGTTTTGATTTTGCGACACCTAGCGTCGAATGAATATCTGTGCCCTATATAAGAAAAAATGCCAAAATATATTTATTACATACGAGTTTTCATAGAGAATGTGAATAAATGCATTATTCAATAGAACACGGAAGAATAAATACCTTTACATATTTCGAGTTTTTCTGTATAAAGTTTTCCAAAGCTTGAACGTCTTCCGTATTGAGAGTGTTCCTGCCATTCTGATATTCTCTTAGGACGTCAGTCAATGTCCGTCCGGCCGTGGGTGAGGGGGTAGGTGTATATTTCACCGTGGCCTGGTGTGGATCATTCATAGAAGAACCGGTGCCCATACTCTGGTGCTTCCCAAATGTGCTTGTAAATTAAATCCGATAGTTATGGATAAACTAATTAAGCATATACATGGCAGTGTATTCAACAGATCAGTAAAAATCTCCCTATTACCATTAACAAGACTACAATTCATTACTAACTACAAAATAGACATGTACTTTCGGTTTGATTTAAACCCCCAATAAGAGCTGGTACCTGGAATTTGGTTTGATTAAATTACACAATATACCTGGAACTCCTCGCCATTTGTAAGTCCATATGATGGGGTGTTGACAAACTGGTCAGTCTCAGCCGTTATGCTTGTTGAGCGTGTCCAGATCAACTCTGTTACATAATGTCACGAGGTAAGTTGGTCAGCATTTGCATCAAAATCCATAACAACAAATTAGCTATATTTTTCAAGTACTTTCGTTTTGAAAGATATATAGAGAGTTGTAAATTTTATGTACACTGACAGGATATGGGCTATTTTCTTATCTCTTGTAAACAACCAATCAATTATTGTTTACTTTCTCATACACATTAAAACGATTTAAGGGACGATTTTTCAAGATTTAAAGGCGCGTAATATATATGAATTTGAAACTCACCAAAATAAAGTTTGTTCTCAGGCCACAATCCCTCTGAGCTTGTGTTATATGTTTACTATAATTAACGCTAAATTTCCCGGTGCTTGAAATGTACAATTTAGGAATTTGAAGGCAAAGCTTAAACACGGAAAATGTTACATAAATTGATATCCGTTTAAACTATGCTTTAAAACAGATAGAGAGAAAAATGCTAGAATATATGAATCCTGCATACAATTTGATGAAAAGTATACCTTTAGTTTGTTTAAAAGCTCTCGTTTTCCAAAACTGACCTATGTAATGTATCTTTTGTGCATTTTACAGATCAAGACCCGAGTTCAAGCTCCTTTCTGGTTGTGGCCATCGACTTTGGAACAACGTTCTCCGGGTATGCTTTTCAGTTCCGACATGACTATGAGTCAGACGGAATCAGAAGCATATTTGCGAACACGTCTTGGGTAGCAGATGGCGGGAACGGCTTGATGTCATGGAAAACCCCGACCACCTTGCTTCTCAATACAGACGACTCGTTCAACTCTTTCGGTTACGAGGCAGAAGATGTGTACCAGGAGCTGATAGAAAATGATGAACACCATGACTACCACTACTTCCGCCGCTTCAAGATGATGTTGCACGACAAAATGGTACATGCACTGTAATAAATCTCTTTTTAAAATTTTGATTTTGCAGTTCTAATCGTAACGTAAGGTTCAAGATGGAAATCTTGCTAATGGAGGGGGGTCCGTGGGATAATTTAGTATGTCAGGGTGGTCCGAGGCATATTTTTAGTCATTCTACTATGTTAATTGAAGAAATTCTGGACCCTTCCCCCAACCCCCGATCCGCACATGCTTGAAAATGTCATAAATGTCGCTATACTAGAATATGTTCACAGCAATAACGGGCTTCAAAGTTAAAACACATACCATTTCCTTCCCGAACACTTCATTTGAATGAAAGTTGTATTCTAAGGGATCCAAGGTCATTATTTATAGTTAGCCATGTCCAAAAAAAAGGTTTTTTTCCAAAATGAACACAATTATATTTTAACTTTTTTATCCATTTGTGAGAATATGGTTGTGCAATCAAATTGCATGTCACTGACTTCATAAACCCTCCTCATACTCGTATAATACTAGTATTGTTTTGGAGATGATTTTTATAAATATATATCTTTAGAAAACCCATACCATAGGATCGATGAACCTATATTCACATGCCTTGTACTAAACTTGTACATTGTTAAACCTATAGATCATGGATAGAAACGTCACCATCGAAGATTCGGGTGGACGGAAGTACCCCGCTCGATCTGTCTTCCAACACTCGATAGCCTATCTTAAAGATCATTTTTTCAAAACCATAAAAGATCGTGACCTGGGGCTAGGGCATGAGGACATCACCTGGGTCCTCACTGTGCCAGCTATATGGAACGAACCCGCGAAACAATTTATGAGAGAGGCCGCTGTTGAGGCAAGTTTGTATGCAATATATTATAAATTATTTGGCGGTAATTAATTTTAAAGTAAGTTACAAGTTATATTTCAATACAAATTTATATTATTGTTCTAATGATCCAATAATCAGGCTGGAATACCATCAAAGAATCTGCAGTTAGCACTGGAGCCCGAGGCCGCTTCGCTGTTCTGTAAATACATCCCCACAGAGAAACAGACGAACGAAGATGGACAGAATATAAAACTGGTTCCGTTCTGTGCCGGGACTCGGTACATGATTCTTGATCTCGGTGGTACGTTAATTTCGCTCAAATGAAAAAAAAAAATGTTTCTTTCGTTGAATATTAAACATTTATTGCATGATTGTGAGGGAGAAAGGTAGGTTTATTCCCCTAGTGAAAATCATATTTCCCAAGGGCAACGACCGAGGGAAATATGATTTTTCCGGGGGGGGGGGGGATAAATCTTCAAATCTCTCGAACGTTCATGCCATACATTTTTTATTTCATTATTAATTGTTTTCAAACTATTGTAAAGCAATAACAGGATACGATGAAAAACATAAGGATGACAGGGAAATACGAAGTTTTATTACCCTGACACGTAATTGTCTAGAACCAATCAGATAACGCGTTAGATAAAATTATTATAATGAGGTATATTAATAAATATTAATTGTTCATCTCTGAATGAAGAATGTTAAAATGTGAAAGGACGTCAACGGTCCAAGTACTTTAGAGATGAAGTAATCGATTTCTATTACTAGAAACTGTGTTTTCCCCACTAATTTAGCTATGTGATTTTTAAATTTATCGGCAATTAAGTGTTTTTGTAGATTGGAGTTTTCTTGCCTATATTAAATGAAAAAATCAATAAATAAAAAAAAACATAATATATTGATATAATTTTTTTGCAATTCCAATAAATATTATTCATTATTGTGTAGAGGGTCATTGATATGGCATTAAGAATACGCAGTTATACAAGCATACATGGATTTCATAGTTTTAAGCTTACCTATATTAGCTTGATGACTTCTAACAAAGAAAAAGTACGTACATTTTGTGCCAATTATATGCAAGCATCTCGATTATAAGTGCAGAATTTTAAATAAAATTAAACCAGTATTTAATCTGGTTCCATTCTGAGAACCGCGGAACGGTGCAACATTTCCGTTATAAACATCGGGGGGGGGGGGGGTCTTTGAAACCATATTTATTAGTAACTACAGCGTATAAGAGTATTAAAGTTACAGTTTAAGGTTTTACCAATTAAGTTCGTCAAAATTTACCATCGGAAACCCACCGACAGTCTCGCATGCACAACTGGTTGCAAATTTCCGACGATGTCCTAAACCGTAACCTCCGGGTCAGTAAATACCAAGAGGGGTGCAAAGTTAAAACTAAAAAAGTCTTTTACTGAATTCATACTTATAGAGATCATGACCAGAAAGACGTACGTGATGCAAATTACCACAGCAAGAAAACCATTACTAAAATATATTTCATTTTTCAGGTGGAACTGGTGACGTCACAGTCCACGAAGTCATCGACGAGAACACTTTGAAGGAACTCAATGTAGCTAGCGGTGGGGCGTGGGGAGGTACGAATGTAGACAGAGCGTACATGGAATTGCTGATATCGATATTTGGAGAGGACGTTATCAAGAGGTTCAAAACGGAGAGGCGAACAGACATGTTAGAGTTCCAGCGAGATTTTGAGATGAAAAAGAGGACCATCAGAGACAGGATGGGTCAGAACATTCGGCCAGTAGTGATCTCCATACCAGCATATCTCTCAGAGTACGTGAGAGAAATGAAAGGGTGGTCGCTGGAAAACGCCATTTCCAATTCAGAATACGCGGATAAAATAAAATTGAAAGCGGGAAACAAGTTTGCCTTTGCTAGGGAATTATTGGAGACGCTGTTTCAGACGACAAAAGAACAGATCGTACAACACGTCAGAGAAATCCTGGAGAACCAAGACTCAGAGAACAGAATATCCGCGATACTGATGGTGGGAGGGTTTTCGACATCAAATATCATAGTAGACGCCATAAAGGAGGCATTCCCTGACCTTCGGGTTGTGGTTCCCCCAGAACCCGGTCTAGCCGTTGTTAAAGGGGCTGTGTTATATGGCCACGCTCCTCTGACAATAGCGTCTAGAGTTTGCAAGTACACCTACGGCGTGGCTGTCTATGACACTTTTAAAGAAGGCATACATCCGCCTGAAAAAAGATTAGAGACCAAGACAGAAGTCTTGTGCAAAGATATTTTCAACAAGTTTATTGAGGCTGGCCAAAGTGTCAGTGTTAACAGTAGCGTAGACAAAACATACGATGTAACGGAACCAAACGCTCCAATGGCTCTGAACATATTTGCGACCACCGAGAAAAACCCAGCCTTCACGACCGACGAAAAGTGCGAGATGTTGGGAAGCATAACGATCCAACCACCAGAAGGCGGTTGGAAAAAGGATGCAAAAATTAAAGTCTGTATGAAATTTGGAGGAACAGAGTTTGAGGTCCATGCAACTAACGAACAGTCGCCAGACACGGTTTACAGTACACAGTTCGACTTTTTAACTTTTAACTCTAGAACTGGATCAACACTAGTATAAGCTGCTGAGTTTTTGAAAGTATGGATTATGGTTCATTGCAATAACCAAATGCAATATGTTTAAATAATTAAAGTAGTTAGACTAAATAAAGAAATTTATTTTATATCATTGAATATCGCATAATAAATTCTTTCGTTTGTAAACGTTTAAATTACAATTTCGTTATTTTTAAACCTTTAAAAATTTATTACATGTAATACCGAATTACCTTATCAAAATTCAGGCACACAGCACGTACATGCAAGGGGGCAACATATGTAATTTTTATTTATCATAAAAATTACCGGTATCTTACATAATCAAATAATTTACTGTTAATTTGAGTTAATTTTTCCAGGTGTATTATTCCATCGTTGTACATATTACATTTTATATAATATATCAAATGGTTGCCACTCCTCCGTCCATATTACTGAACTTTAAAAACCATTGGACTCCTGATAAGCTGAAGTTACTCATACCCCCCCCCCCCCCCCCCAAAAAAAAAAGAAACACCTTGTAACATATCTTTGTATGTATAATGACTTCTCCTAAAGCGCTGTACTATTACAGTTGAAATCAAACGCAGAAAGAATTTTGCTTTTGGCAGTGTATACTCATTATTTCAAAGTTTTCCCCATATGCATGACATGTTGTTTGGTATAGCTAAAAGAATCAAATCATCCACCTTGATGTTGAAGTTTTCATTTGATCATTTGTAAATTAAAAGTGTTCCACAATTTTTGTCCAAGTGTTACCTCAAAAATACTTACTCTGATGAAGGAAAATAATAACACACAATGTTCTTTTTCTTATACATTGTACATGTATAAAATGTATGTTGATGTAAATGACAACAATAAATCAGATATAAACAGAAAACATGTTTGATATATTTTACGTATGTGGTGTTTTAAATCATTCTTGAATTCCTCAATAAAAAATACTGATTAATTTTATTTGCTTTAGAGCTACTTTAGAAAAATTATTTGCTTGTTACTAATTTGGACCTTTGGGAAACAATTTTTATTTTCAAAGTTGCAAGAAAATATAACTGCTGGATACAGAAGAAAGATAGTTGATTTTTCTGTTCATAAAAATGCAAATGAAGCAGATATGCTTTGTCTGTCATATAACTGGGAAAGGGGGAAACGAAATTTTTTGTTGGTCTTTCAAATGCTAGTAAAGAAATGTACAAATATTTTCTATTTTTCTTATCAACAAAACCAACTCCAGATGAAAATAAAAGATGGCAAAAAAGTATTTCCATTACATTTAAACTTTGGACTCTAACCTTTAAAATCAGAAAAATATACATGTTATTTGTTATTCATTATTCAATTACTGATATTTTCCTGAGATACTGATTCTATAGGGTATCAACATTGTTGTTTAATGTCATTATAACATGCAAAGTCCTGTACTCAAGAATAACACTAATAAAAATCCTCATCTGATGAGGATCATGCATGCACTGATGAAAGACATCCACTCATATGACACACTTTCTAAACAGTCACCAATGAAGACCTTAAAGTGGTTCATTACATTCAGCCCATAATTCAAAGCTACATGTAGGAATGAGTCTTGATCATGAAATGCCCACATAGTCTTTTTTTCCACATCTCGTGTACAGGAGCACTAAATCACAGACTGGACTTTAGATGAAAACACAGCAACTAATTTGTTTATGTTATGTTTTAGGTTCTTTAGGCTCACTTGATCCTGATTGTTCTGACTTTTGTAGTTCCATGTCTATTCTTTCTTTTGCACGATATACCTGAAACAAATATCGACTGATACAGTTTCCACAATTACATATTTAGCATTTCATAACAATTTAAAATTGATCAAAAGAAACACCACTGTTTATTTCCATAAATGATAATGTTTGCTTCATAAATTGTACCGGTATTTCAATATTCATAAATCAAATATCTTTGTTTCTGAACTACATGCATTCATTAGAATAAAAAAAAGTTCATAAATTTTGTTTTTAACTTGAATTTCAACATTTTTTTCACAGATGGGTGTGTATATTTATTAACAAAAGTGACAAAAATTAATGGAAACAGGGACAGAAACAGGAATTGGGACAATTATAGTTTAATGGGTGAATGTATATCAGTACATATAAATTAATGTTTCTATTGAATATTAAGTTATTCAGATATATGCATTCAGAAAATTCATAAAACAATACAAAATGATACACGTATACACCAGTACATGTAATATGTAAACAGTGTGACCGTTGGACCGAGCGCAGATTTAACACAGAGCAGTTTGATTTTTGTAGAGTAAAATTTATTTGAAACGCACACAGTAGCATCCGCCTGGTTGCCTACTCAAATCATTAGCCAAAGTTTTACTAAACGTCGCGTGCTCAGTCTACATTGTGACGTCATATTTCCGAAGCAAAACGACAAGTTTTGTCTTCGGAAATAGCCGAAGAGAGTAACGTTATTCCGAACTATTTTTTTATTTCTTCTTTCATTGTTTATCAATTTAATTCATATGAATGCCGCTGTAATAAAATTAAATACTTTATTCGGCATCTAAAAGATCTGTTCCTTGACCTTAATGTTTTTATTTTCCATCTGATAATTTGATAACACATACATAGAACATGTCGTGTTTCTTGATTGAAGCACTATTGAAAATTATCTGGTTTCCTTTTTAATTTCTTTTAATTCGAATTACCTTCTATTGAAACACTGGAACTTATTTAATCGAGTTTAGGGGCAACAAACATCGATAAGTACTGATCAATCAATGATCGAACTAACTTTTTAAAAACAAAATGGCTGCCAAGATGGCGGCACCCAGGGCTGGAAGAAATTTTTTTTGGCCTTAGTACCCCTGATTCAACTTTCATTTTTCACTGATTTTCTTATATATATACGTGTTACCATTAATCCTCGCTTCGCGAGGCGGGCTTTACCCGCCTCTCGCTGCGCTCGGTATAATATACAATTACTAAAATAAAATATAACTACCGTATTTTCCCGACGATAAGTCGGTATTTTTTTTCTATGAAGCAGAGCACTCGACTTATTGTCCTGATCGACTTGTCTAAGGCTTGAGGTCAGTAAATTGTGGGGAAAAAAATTTTAAAATCTTGGTTTTAATCATCTTGAGCTGGCTGTGTTATTGAAAATTACGTTGTTGAATTCAATGTTCATCTTTAATTATTATCATTTTCACTCATCTGTTAACACTAGAATACATATTAATAACAGTTATTGAACAATGGTGCAAGTGTCTTTAATCAATTAAAAGTTTTACCGTTCCGTTTTTATAAACACATTGTCACATGATTCCATATATCACTATAGTGGGAAGATAATATTGCGCAGTAAAATTGAAACCAGACTTGGATGGAAAAACATATTGCAGTAGGTCCGGGGAATGTTTTGAAGTTTTATTATTTTAGTAGTAAAGAGTTGTTAGTGGAAAGTATAAATAAGAAATATTTCATGGTCAAAATCAATCTTAAAAAACGTAATCGGCAATTATCAACTCTATTGTTTATACGGTAGTCTTTACTGATCCCGGTTGTGTTAATAATCTTGCTAAGGCTGAAATCTATACGGCAATTTCACTCACTGTGTACATAAAGAGTACCGTTATAAGAGTGATTATAGTTCATTAATTAATTATTGTCCAATTCTTTGATTATTGTTAAATAAAAAATTTAGGAAACGTATGTATGTCGTATATCGTCATTATCAAGTTGTACAAAGGATCGATCTATTCTAACAGTGTCTCTTTAAAATAATAGCATATAACTGTATTACTGGATACAAAGTAAACAAGTTTCATCAAATCATAGTAATTGCTAAGCTTTCTGCACTTGAGATCCCCCTTTGAAGTCCGACACGAGACAGGTGCATGCCTCTGACACCGGAAATTGTTAAACAAACATTGACCACGCGCCGAGTCAACAGGTGGCTGGTTACGTAATGGCGAATACATTGGCGATGGTCAGAGTGGGTGATTATTTTAATGCATGGGAATAAAATATTTCTGTCAAAGTAAGTTTAATTTTGCATAACACGCGATATCGGGAATTGTTTACAATGCAAGCGACTTTGTAGATGTTGTCGGTATTTGAAAATATGATTCATAAGTATAAAGAGTAATTGTTTAAATGTTAATCATTAATAATAATTGGTAGCAATATCGGGGACATCGTGGCATCATACACTGATAATGTTACTGCAGTTTTATACACCATTTTGAAGCGATAAGTTCGACGTGTCGTCTGAATCGACGTATCGTAGGATTTTGTTAAAATTTTGGCTAAAAATGAGCAATTCGACGAGTCGTCCACATCGACGAGTCGTCGGGAAAATACGGTAATATAAAAAGTAAAATATGAGACTTGATAAACTTACTAAATTCTTTTATAAGACTTGTACAATGTACACTTAATTACCTTGGATTGTAAATATAATGAACCACCTTTGGCTTTGTCATTGACTTCAAATAAATGTTTGTAGTTTTTCTCAATGGTTTCTATATCATGTGGCTCTGTCACATTTAAAATCTGCTTGGCTTCCTAAAGAAAATGGAAAACACAAAAATGAAACTGCTTCCATATCTGTCTAGCTGGCTTTATAATTGAAGATTGTGTTTGTCAAAATCAACTGTTTTGTAAAAAATGTCTAAAATATAAGAAAAACATTGTAACTTAGCAATTTAAAAACTTCAAATTGTATTCCACCAAATGTTTCTACAAGTAACTTGCATCAATGAATATGCTTCAAGTAAGTCAAGATAAAATTATTAATTCAAAATTCAGATGTCCTTCACATGTTGGCATTTATAGATTTACACAACATTGAACAATTACACAATTTGATTTGGATTTTTGTAACTTTTCAACATAAAATGTACCTGCAGTGTCATTCCAGTTATTGAATCATTGGCAACTCGTCTAGCACCCTGCCTCCCCCCACCTGCTCTCTCAGCTGCTTGTTGACTGGTGCGGAATTCCTCCCTCACTGCCCTTGTAAAGGCACGACCCACAATCTGAGCACCACCTATGATTAGTTCTAGCAAAGGTTTCTAGAAAAAGATCAATACAATGTCATTATATGTCACAAGACAAGAAGTTTTCATCAACTTAGATGAAAAAAAAATCAATTACATTCATCTTCAAGACAAACAAGTACTTTTCTAGAAAAATCTGTCAAAAGGGGAAAATATCGGAATCAGATTTCCGTCAAGATATTTTAAGCCAGCTGATTTATTTTCTATAATATGATAGAATTGTCTTTGAAGTAAGAATTTCATTGACACAACATGTATCCATTGCATATTTTTGCACTCGGGTACATTTGTTTAGGATTGCGTCACGTCAAAACGATTCATTTTTATAGACATACAAGTAAAATGCATTAAATTTATATATATCGTGAAGTGGAATATCTTCAAAACGAAGTCGTTCATCTTTTCTTACCATGCCTGGTATTTGATGGACAAACGAAATATTATGAAATATTCTCCTGGGGTTGGATTCGGAAGGACAGTGATTAGGACATCCAAACCATGCGAAGAAAAAAAATCCGTGTAATTTTAGCGTTTGAATTTTCATCACCACTCCTAACCCGATCAAATAATCTATTTAAAGATTTTCTTAGAATTAAAACATTCTTTTACTATTTGATGGTATCTATTAGTGTTTTTATTTTAAATGATAACGAAATAAAATTAAACGTTTAGCTGTTTGATAAGAAAAGAAATCAATTATACTTTTAATCATTTTATGATCGGGATCGATCTCAATAAAACATTTTGCTGCTCCTGTATGACAGCAGGTTCCGGTCTTCTTTGAACTTTCACTTTAAACCCTAAAATGCCGAAAGAAAGTTTAAAAGACAAGCTTGAGGGCAATGAACTTGACTTAAGTCTCAATAATTTGGACACAGTTCCTGTCAAAGATCTGGTATGTTTATTTAAAATTGTTAAATCTATATGTAAAACATACTGTACAGTATTGTTCAAATGTGTACACTACTGATACCATATGTAGAGTTTTCAAAATTTAAGGTAAGATTATGAGAACGAAAGTCGAAGCACCTGATTTTAAGAGTCCAAAACCTGAGTTCGGTTTAATTGATCTATTCAGTAAAGGTTAATTTGAAATGGCAATGTAAATTGGATTACATCTTTAAAAAAACAACTAAAAAACAAGTTTTGAAGTTTATCATACATGATACAGCTGTCATATAACGTTACAGTGTGTTTATTACTATCCTCTGTATGGTATTTTTTATCAAGAACTTTGTAACATATCTGTTTATGATATTTATGTAATGAAACTTATAGTTTCGATAACAACCCTTGATTAATACTGCTTTCACTTTCAATATATCAATCTATGTTTTATCTCTGATAACTATCTGGCTAATCTTTAAACATGATTCGTACAGGTAAATTATGAAATCAGTGATTTCAGATAAAGTCTTCTTGATTAGATTAGATTTTTAGTTACCGATAGGTACTCAAGTTGACATGATAATTGATTTAAAAAAACCCAATACATTTGACAATAACATTTCAATTTGTAGGCTGCAATCCCAAAAGCAACTCGTCTGGATTTGTCTTGCAACCAATTGACCTCTCTACCAGTGAGTTTAGTTATTTTGATTTTTTTTTTTTAAAAGCCACCTGTATATTGATTTTGATCAGAGGCATAAACAACAGAGATTGGCAACTCCACCATTAGCAAGGTTTGTTGTTGAAAAATGGTATGGGATCAACCTTACTTTGAGAACTACATTTTAGTAAACTGAGATAATGATCTTAAACCAAAAGTATATTGTTTTAATGAAAAGCGTGCATAGGTTTTAGACATTTTGAGACAAAAAATTGAAAAATAACATTAATAAATAGAAAATATATTGGCCATAAAACATTGGCGAAATCTCGGACAACGGGTAGCCAACTGCCTCCTAAAACTCCTCATTTAATATTGTTTATATGACATAAACTCATGAAAATATAATATTTTGAATGTTTGGTAATATTTTTTAGCTGTTTATATTTCAATATAATTGTTTATTAGAAAGATATACTGATATAAATTGGGAACACTTTACAATAGGGACCGCAAGATTTTGATCAGTTGCCAATCTATGTTATTTATGTCTCTGATTTTGATAAAGTATTTAAATGGATGTCAGATGAAAAGTGTATGTATATTTTGTTTTGTGTGTTCAGGACAACTTTCCCTCACTGACTCATCTAGTAAAAATTGACCTCAGTAAGAACAGGCTAACAGAGCTACCAGAGAACTTTGGAAACCTGCAGAATCTTCAGCATCTAGATCTGCTTGGAAATCAGCTTGTTCTTTTACCCATCAGTTTTTACAAACTGACCAAACTGAAATGGCTTGATTTAAAGGACAATCCACTACAGGCTGATCTACGGAAAATAGCAGGAGATTGTTTGGATGAAAACCAGTGCAAAAAGTGTGCTACTCAAGTAGGTATAGAAGTTGAAATCATAGGTCATGTAAACTAGACCTAGTCTTGCAATATAACATGAAATCTAAAATATGTTTACAACTTTTAAGTTTACTTGGTATTAATATTGGTGGGGGAGGGTTGTGCTGTAAATGTGAAGACCAAAAAGTCTTTATCGTTTAATTGCACACTTTTTGGAGCTGTAAAGGTAAAACCAAGGTGTAATATCAATAGGCCATGGTAGCGATATTGGGCTCATGATACTTAGGGCTACAAACATTTTTCTGATGGTGAAAGACAAGGTTTAGAAAAGGAGAGTCTGAAAACGACAATACTCTGAGATGAACAATTATGAGCACATGTTTCTGACATAACAATATATGGTTAAGTTCCTTACTGACCCTCAGATAGTTTGTCTAAATGTATTACATATAGCATCATTGTATTAACAACAAGTTAAGTTGCACTGAAAATAATATTTTTAATTATATGCTTTATGATTCTCAGGTTTTGAAGTATCTCAGGGATTGTAATTCAGAGCTTGAAAGATTAAAACAGAAGAAGCTAAAGGAGGAGAGAGGTAAAAGATTTGATGTCTATACATTGTATAACCAAATAACTGACCATCTTTTTTATATAACTGAATGATTTAAAGGTTGGGGGGGGGGGGGTGACTTTAGGGCATGTTGGAATGAGCATATATACAGGTTTGTATATTTTTTTAAGGAAAATAAACCCTTGTTTTGGAAATAATGAATTTGTGAACTTGTATTCAGTATACTTGTATGCAGTAATGTACAATTTTTATTTTAAAAAAGTTGCTTTATAATAAATTGATAAATTATTTACATTTTAAGGTCGAATAACACACCTGGAAAAAAATCACTCAAATTAACAGTAAATTATTTGATTATGAAAGATATACTAGTAATGATAAATAAACTGTACATATGTTAAATAAGGAAAAGAAAAATGCAGTTTGGTGATAAAAAATGAATATCTAAAAAATTTAATTCAGAAAGTAACAACAAAACCCCTTGCAGAATTCAAACTCGGGAAGTACAGATCACAAGCTCGACACTTTATCCACTCGGCTATGGAGTAAATTACCGGTACATGTTGCCGTCGATAAAATCCTTTTTAATAAAACGAAATGTTGTTTCGATCAGAGGTCAGCCTTTTTGTGATGATGTGTTATTCCACCTTAACAATAATGTGAAAACTTATGGAATTTTAGTCAAGCTTTAACTTGTATTTGTTTTCTTACTTTATATAAAGAATACAAATACTGCATACAAGGCTAAATTAAAAAAAAAAAATTCCACAGGTCATTTGGGCTTTTAATTCAAAATCTTTGCAGGACATTTGCAAGTTTTTACTGTCCAATATTATCAAAAAGACTTAAATATATAACTGCACCAAAGGAAAAATGTCCTCTTCGCAAAACACTTTTCTGGCAAAATACAAGCTAACTGATAACTGGTCCCTAAATAGAATATTCTATCGTCAATATTACAGATGTCCTTATGGACCTGTTTTAACCTAATCTTAACGTGACCTGAGTGTATCCTGGTCACAGATTATTCTTTCTTACTAGTACCATCCCATTAGGCCATCAATTATTCAAGCCCTTTGCAAAGTGCATAGACACAAAAATGCTACATCTTGATGTTTTCCGTAATAAGAACAATAAAACTGTACAAAATTAAGTAAATGTAAATGCATGTACAGTTGTACACATTTCTATCTGTAAGTATATTAGAAAATTATGTTGATTTGGCAGAGGAGAAAAAAAGACTGCAAGCCGAAGAAGAGGCAGAAAAAGAAAAAGTTCGCCAAGAACGAAAACAGAAAAAGAATGCAAACAAGAAAAAGAAAGATGATACTACAGCCAAAGAGGATGTTTATTCTCCAGTTAAAAAACCTGGTAGATATATATGTTTTGAACATACATAAAAGCAATACTTGATTTTTGAATTAAATCTGTCATATTGAAGTTCACATTGTTGCTGAAAGCATGGATCCTCAAATCAGAATACATCTATATGTTTTAAATGATTCACAACTGATTTTCTTTTATGATATGTAGAAACCAAAACCATATCAAATGGCAATGGAAAATCGGCAACAAGACCAAAAAACACAGGTAGATAGTTTATATACTAGAACATGTATATGTATAATAAAACTTTTGAAGATTAAACTTTTGATAGCTAGCTTTTTATCAAATAATGTGCATGAATTATTTGGTTTTGTAATCCATTTACATTGAATATTATGACTCTCTCTAGACTGTAATCTTTGTCAGATGAGCAAATGATTGATAGATTTTAATATTACATTTTTATGTGTCTCAGGTACTAAGTCAAAAATGTCCTGGTTTTCCATTCTTGCACTGTTCTTTGCTGTGTTTGGGATCATAATTGGTAGCTTGTACACAGTTTGTCAAGAAAACAAAAATGAACTCTGTGAACAATACTGGAAGCCAGCAGAGACACAGACCAGAGTTTTCCTTGCTAATATGAAAACCAACTCTCAAGAACTGATGAAAAGGTCAAGTGAGACACTGTCTGGCTATTACGATAAATACATGGGTAAGAAAACTACAGAGCAAAAGAAGAGTCAGGAAGACAGCAGGACCAAGCCCACAGAGAACACGGAAAAACCAGGAAAGAAGGAGAGAGCTCATACTTGATCTATACATGTATGTTAATCGGCAGAATACATGTCCATGAGTCTGTGCACAGAAATCATCGATCAATTTTTTTGACATCAAAATAGAAGTCTTAAATAATTTCTATATTTTCTCTTGCTAAATGTTGGCTCAAATAAATCCTTTTGTCTGAAGGAATAGGGATAAATGGTATTTTTTGTTGTTATAAATTTTCACCTATACATCCGTTTATCTGACATCAAAATGATAATGTTATCATCAATGTTAATAAAACAATTCATGTACAAACAAAAAACTGTCTTTTAAAATGGGAGTATTTTGCAATTGATTTCTTGTCATGTTATCTACTACCACATTTCATAACAGATTCATTCCATTTATTGAATTTTGATATACAGGTTTCATTTTTAGGATTCATGAATACCTTTCATGACAATTTGTTCTTTCCTCAAATCACAACTTTCACACATGCAAACAAGCCATTATTTTCCATAGTTTTGCCAAGATTAAGTTTCTTATTACATGTGACAAGTTCAATGTAAGGTGAATTTGCCATTTCAGACTTCATTTCACCCTTTTTCGTTATTATCTTAAAATATAGAATCTTTGATCATTCCTTTTATCAGTAATATTGGAGACAGTGTTGTTGTTTTTTTATTGCAATGTATATATGAAGTTCCATTTGAATAATTATAGCTTTACAAGCTATAAAATAATGTAAATTTACATCTTTAAATGATTATGTGTACTCTATATTTATAATGAGTCATTGTAACAGTATTTCACTGTTAAAAATGTTGCAGAGAAGTTTTTTTAATTTGCAAATGCATGATTTATATGTACTGAGTAATTGTTGTAATTGGGCCATGTATGGATGAACACTTTAGGTTGGTAGACTAGTACATGTTATATTAAGGTACTCGACATGTGTTTGAAGCAGTGTCTGCATTACTTCTTAACTCATGCAATACATTTATTTATTACAACCTGGATTAAGAGGGGAATTAAAGGCAATGGTGCCTATAATCAAGTTCTTTTTCAATGTAATGTGCAAGTTAAACTCCAGAAAAATACTTCAAAATCTGTATATACTATTCGCAGTACATGCTGTATTACTGGTAAATATCACCATATGTTTTTGTAGACTCTTTTGCAGTAAAATACTACACTTAAATACTTACTTTCTATGAAGTTCTTATTTTAGCAGAAAACTGTGTCGGTTAGTAGGGTGAAAGGATGAAGAAATAAAAAAGTCATTGCTTCTCTGTTATGTTTATTTTTCTTTGAAATAAACAGCAAACGGATAACATGGAAAATATGTTTATGCCTGATAAACTAAAGTGCAAGTACATGTATATATCATTTAAACAATAACATGCTTTTTTTTTGGGGGGGGGGGGGTTCATGCGGAATATGAAGGTGGCGATATCGCAGAAAAAAATACATAAACAGCGTCAGCGGTTTATGTAAAAAAAATGCAAAGATCGCTACCTTCATAACCCGCGTGGATCTTTAAAGACACCGTTTTGTTGTTTTACATTTACATCTTTCTTTTAACAAATTAATGAAATGATTGAAGAAAGTAAGTAAAATTCACTATTTTACTGTTGATGTACATCAGCGCGTTAGCTAAAAGAAACAACCAAGTCGTCTCCTATGGGAATGAGAGTCTCATATCATGATTATTTCGTGCAGTCTGTGATTTGTTCTTGGGGTAGCTGTAGGTTTTAACCAATCGATATACATGTATATATATTAAACGGGGCTTGTAGATTTCAATCTGACTGTTTCAATACAGCTATGAATTAACTATAAGTTTCCGTAAGAAATACAATATAGTAGAGGGAATCATACTCAGTAGGATGTAAATATCGATAAGCAAATGTACAATTTATTTGATTTCTTCTTCAGTAAGGACAGAGACGAGTAACAAAATAAACTTCAAGATTCGTGAAAGACGAAATATCTACCTTTGAAAAAAGCCAAATACATTTCGGTCTTAGTATTCAATAAATCATTGACATATTGCCTAAAATGTGCGTGTATAACATAAGTACATAGTTGCTTTGCGCCGCGTGGTAATGCACACTTCGATATGTGTCAACGTGTGCTGTTTGGGCACAAACGGGTTTGTATGATAATTAAAATCAATGTAAAAATATCATTAACTGTTCTTACAATAATTGAAAAATGATGAAATATAAGTAATAAGAAACCATTTTTTGACATTTAGGTAAGTTTGGGGGGGGGGGGTGATCATTACGTTCGGTACGTGATCAAATATATCATAAAGGCCGAAGGGCTTCATGACACGTGCCCGACTGTAACTTTAGTGCAGATCAAATTTTGTTGTATAGTTTATTACATCGATCATTGACACGTCGCAAGAAACGGGCGTTTTAACAGCATCACGTGATCATATGTAATAGGTGTCTCTTTTTTAAAACACGAAAAAATGACGCACGTGGTTGGGGCACAAATGAGGTTTGCATATTTTTGAAAGATGTATTCAATATTGTGAATAATATATCACAATTTGATTTTAATAGAGGTATAAATTGGCATTCGTAAAAGGAAGTGTCATGTAAGTTTTTAATTTACTGGGTGGGTGTAAATACAAAATTTATTAAGGTTGTGAGAGAGATTATTATAGTTAAGTTTAGAAATCTTTGATTTAAACTTTAATGTAACAGGTTATAGATTTAAAATGTAGCAGCTGCTATGAGAACATGCCAAACAAGGTTTTTTTCTATTAGATTACCTAGTTATTTTAACCACATTTATTATGCAAGAGATATCCTACATGTAAGAATGTACTAAAGAAAATAAATAAGCACCATTTTAAACCCAGTTCAAGTTCTATAAAATAGAAGGTATATTAATTGCTGGAAAATATTTATAATATTGAAATTTAATACTTCTACTAACAAAATGTTTAAAATACATGGTTTGATATCGAAATGAATAGTGAAAATTGCATACAAGTAAGTAGCTTCAAAAGTTTTGAATTTAGTGGGTGTGTATAAATACAAAATTTACATCATGACAGAAGTATAGCATTTCATTACTGGGAAAAATCATGCTTTTAAGTGGTTCTTAAAATACTTTCATCTGCCACTGTGACAGTAAAATCTTTTTTAGGTTATGCGAGGTGTACATCTGAAATATTATGTAAAACAAGTTCAACAATTCTCAGCAATGCTATATTGCGGCATAAAAGGAATGAATACAAATAAAAGTGCATGATCCTGCGCGATTGCGTTCATCATACTTTTAGTATTTAACTGTTTCACATCTAGCTGTTCTATATTTTTAAAGTTAAGATTCAACAAAAGTTGAATTGATTCGATCTTCATAATTTGATATCTACGATAGAAGTTAAGGTATATATCAATGATTTGAATTCATTACAATTCAGTTGTTATCCGTTAGAACACTTGATATAAATAAACATATGTTATAACACTACTGAGAGGGATAATTCAAATTGGACTTGAACTAGATTTAGAGTTTTCGCGTTCCAATTGCGCCTTCTCGTCAGGTTTAACTTTTCTCGCTTTTAATGGTCCTATAAACGATAGCACTGTTGGAATCAGAAGAACTGAGTGGGCAAGACCAAAAAATATCACCAAGAACATCATCTTTCCAAAGGTCTTAAATATATAGCTATTTGCAAAGCCTAAAATCGAGACTCCCAGAAGAGTTGAAAACGCAGCGTTAAAGATCGGTCCTCCTGATCGGTCCAAGGAAAGATCGACCTTCGTAGCCCTGTCGTCTGCGTCTACGGCAAGATAGGCATGACAGATGTGGGCGCTGAAATCTACAGAGAAGCCTACGGTCATGACGAGGTGTATCATGGAGATGGAACTGAGGGATATGTCCCAGAAGAACATGAACCCAAACACCCCAAGGAGAATGGTGAAGAGAGTGACCCCTACAATGATGATCAGGGTCGGGTGGGGCATGAAGAGAATGGTGACAATTATGATGACCACTATAGCGATGCCAACAGTCTGTAAGGTACTTGGAAGAATCTCAACAAACTGCTCAAAGAAAATAAAAGGGGGAGAATAAACAATCATCGGAATGGCAGAATTCGCCGTCACTTCCCGCATGCGCAACATCATCTGACCTTGGTCATATGTGGATGGTATGTTGTTGGTTTTTAGATAAAATCGAGACGAAGTGATACTCGGTCCAGACGAATCAATAACCACATCACTAGCATATAATGGCACATTTGTTAGGAATATCTGGAGGGCTGTGATGAATGCAGATTCAGAGGTATCCACATACAAAGCAGACTGTTTAAAGGCCGTTAACCAGTTCAACTCAAACGAAGGGTCAATGTCCTTGTCTTGTTTTGCAGTTGTTAAGATCGATGCTATGACCCCTTGAGTCCACGACGAAGAATATGTCTGAGTTGTTTTTACGTTAAAGGACATAACAACTTCACTTCGAAAGTAATTCTCTCTCCACATGCTGTACTTGTAAAAGAAAGAATCTTCTGTGACGAGGTTTTGCAGAGAGAGTCCTTGATCAAGATGGACCACGCCATATATTGAAAATCCTAAATAAATCGCAAAAATTACTAAAATTGCTATTTTCAAAACTAGATATTTCATAACGAATTGAATCAGGCGTTTTGGGTATTTCTCTAGAGGGCTATCGACATCACTGCGATCTTTCGGTGGGTATCCTGCGCATGCGTACAGCGAACACCCTGTCTTGCCATCCATCTGAAGAGATTCCTTGTCTTTTGTTCTCGTCCAACAAGCAACGCAGTGGCGATTATCCTTGATTCTTTTTTCATTTATGACAATGCATGAGGAGAAGATAGTTATTTGGTTGATGTAGCAAAAAAGTACTGCAACACCTGTAACGAATAGAAAAACAATTACTCAGTACATTGTACTTGTTATTTATCTCTCTGGCAAAAGCGACCAAAATAACCGGCCCAAAAAAGTTATCGGAATATTAATATTCATTATGATAAGTTAAGATTTTATCCTTTGAGGATAATTGTTTTCCTTTTAAAGTTTTTTGACCGCGGTGTTTATATTAAAAGAGTTGTCATTGATTTAAAGAACATGGGATCAATGGTATACTAGTATTTTACGGTCTTATCCGGAGATCGAACCCATTTTAACATTCAATCGGCACACGCGATCAGCTTGAGCCGGGTAGATAAACTGATGAAAATCTTATTTTTAAAAGTTCATTAAATAGTTAGAGGTTACCAGTATATATGCAGAAGTTTCTGACACTGATGAAAACCGAACTTGCTCCAATTGAAAATGCCAGAAAATCCGTAATTGAAGTAATGGTAATAGCGATACCACTGGTCCTCATCATGAAACTGATTCGGTCAGAAACACTCGATTTTTCTATGGACTCGGCATCAGCTATTCCAGACATTAAAATGAAAACATCATCTATTCCAATTCCTAAAAAAATTAAAAAAAATTAAATCAATTTCAAGAAAACCCGAAACATTTAGTTTATTGTTATTAAAGTGAAACAATTGACTTCTAAAAAAGAAAAACTAATTTAAAATAACAATATGAAGTTTTCATTCTTATTGTTTGCTTTTGGATGTTTGAATAATTGATTTTAATATTAATTAACTAGATTTAAAACTAGTTATATGTTCTTACCGATGATAAGAAGTGACTATTATACTAGTTACAATGTACATGTATTTGTGCTTACCAATTATAAGAAATGGCATTACTCCCACAATGCTCATGAACTTTACTCCTATAAGACTAACAAAACCAAAAGAGGACAGGATAGAGAGAACTGCTGCTAGAACCCCTGCTTGTCCCAGAAGGCTCCTGTCGGCAATGCAGTTACCGTTTAGCCTCGATGTGGCAATGCAAGCATACGTCATCATGAACGTCATCGTCAAAGAGTAAAACAAAATGTCTCCTCCAATGTTTTCCTCCAATTCATTATCAAGTGCATCGGAATAGGAGTAAGCTAGTTCTGAAATATTCACGACAGCGTTGGGTATAGTTTTAACAAACTCTTTTTCCCATTGTTCAGAATAAGAGCTGCGGAGGTAATACGTGAGTTTCAGTCCAATAGCAGACGTCAGAACGCCATTGGAAGCGGTCGGACTTGCGAAAAGAGAAGAAATGGACGTTTGGTTGAATTCTGGATAGGTTATATTGTTTGCCAACATCATTTGCTTAAATTCGCTGGACAGGACGATATCCCCCGATACAACGCATGCACTGCTCTGTTTGGCGCACACATCACTGAATTTGTACACCGTTCCTGATTGGGTAATAGAGATGGAGTTTCGTACAAATTCGTCAACAGAAGTAACATCGTCCAAGAACGTAGATGTTAACATATTTCCCCTGTCTTTTGTAAGAATCAACACTTCCGCAAAGTCGGCTGTTTCTTTGTGTGCATAAAATTCGGAGGAACTTGGATATATGTTCTCTAAGAAGGACCTGTCTTTGGAGGCTTGGCTATTGACCGGTGTGTACAGTCTTTCCGCCCCACTCTCCACCTCAAGTCGCAGCATTCCGAGGCCCAGGAGACAGTTAACGGTGATGGAGATGACTAGGATCTTCACGGGGTGGCGCTCCAGGAATTTCCCGTACATCCCAAAGATCCGGGCGATCCGATCCTCATGCCGGACATAGCAGTCACCCATGGTCGTCCCTGAAAGTAGTTTAACTAAACCTATGTTGAATGAGTACTAAATGCTATGACATAAGTATATACATACTATATAATAATACGCTCGTCGAGCGTTATAACCCTACGCCAAACGGATGTAAACTATGGTTTAGTCAACTTTAGTGAGTATATTGGTCCTTCATACATGTATATATACCCGCATATACAGTGAGTTAATTGTCCATCACGACAACCAGTCAATAACCAAATGTATGTTAACGTATTTAATTCGCAGCATTCGATATATCGATCTATCAAATCATTTTATGATAAGAATATTCATATAGATATTCGTTTTATCAGTCATTCTTGTTAAAATGACTCCAATTTGAAATATCTCTGCCACTCAAGTTAAGATTGGTTTTTTTCTAAAGAACGGGATAAAATTAAACATGTTTTGCAACAAATGATTTAAAGGGCTATACCCAATTTATGTACAATAAATCGCTGTTTATTTCTTAAATGCATTATTAATTACAGCCGAATTAAAGATGTCACAGTGGTTTCCATATGTTGCTATGTAGACGATAGATGGCAGACAATAGTTGTTCGTTTTTTTCTGCTATCGAAGTCGGGAAAGAAAAACAAAACTAAAGCTATAGATTTTTGATATAGCCTACTTCAACCACAAGATTTTAATGACTAAAGTATTTGCCACGCGTTAATTTTTTTTTTCGATTCAATGATTGATAAAACTTGTCACAATATTAGCATTAATAAGCGTTACCAAAACTTGCCCTCCCATAGGAACTAAGCTAAAACTATTTTATTTGAATAAGTTTTCAGCTGAATATGTCTGTGTTGTTGGTATACTCATCCATTCTTGCATTAATTGTTCAAAATCTTGCGATCAGTGGGATTCTTTTCACTGTTTTATAATTCGGACAAGATGCCTCAAGTGGAAGTTTATGCGCAGCACCCCCTAAGTGGAACAGTGAAAAGATTCATGAGGGTCGTTTAGCACTTGAGCGAAACCTGAGCAAAATAACCAGCCACATCTTCTCCTGTCCCTACGACACGGCAGAAAATCTCGACTTATGTGTTAAACTCTTTACTAATGATTTACAGAAAGTTTTGACTCCACATCTAGAATTTAAAGTCCGACATCCAACCAGACCGCCCGAGCGCAGATGTAACACTCCAGCATCAGATATCCATAGGATCTATACAGAAGATAAACCCTGGTTCACAAACACATGTAAACAAAAATACCAAGATTATATTTGTGCACTCGCCCAATTCAATAAGAACAAATCTGATTATAATAGGGTTAACCTCCATGCTGTTAAACAAATCTACAAAAAGTACGAGACCCGCGCAAAGCGTCAATATTTACAACAGGAGGGAGACATGCCTTGTGCTCTAAGAAAATCAAACCCAAAACTGTTTTACAAAACGTTTCCTAAACACAAATCATCGAGACCTGCTGTGACGGCTAACAACTTTCTTGAGTACTTCAAAACCCTAGAGGGAACCACTTTACCAGAAGACCCGTACCCGGAACTGGATGAAGAATCAATATTTGAAGAGCTGGACAAAGAAATCGTATTCGAGGAAATTCGAAACGCAGTCAAAAACACGACTTGATGTTAAATGAATCTTTTAAATATTACATAGATCTGCTGTTGCCATCTCTACATTATTTATTCAACAACATTTTAAACAATGGTTTTTTCCCATCTCTGTGGTCCAGAGCTTTCATCGTACCGATCCATAAAAAGGGCGACATCTCCGATCCGAACAATTATCGCGGTATCAGCCTGATCAGCAACCTTGGAAAAATTTTCTCGTCTATTCTGAACTCTAGATTATTAAAATGGTCTTGTGAAAATAATGTTATATCTGATGCTCAATTTGGCTTTAAACCCATGTCAGGGACAACAGATGCTATTTTTAGTCTGTATTCAATTATTAACTCTACCCTAAGCCAGAGAAAAAGGTTATATTGTTGTTTTATTGACTATCAAAAAGCGTTTGACTCTGTAGATAGGTATTATTTGTGGTACAAACTTTCAAAACTTGGAATACGTGGTAAACTGCTGTCAGTAATTAAATCTATGTATGCTAATGTCAGAGCATCAGTACTTGTTAATGGTTTTATTACAGAAGACTTTGGAAAAAATGTAGGTTTGATGCAAGGCGAAGTTCTTTCACCTATTTTGTTTTCTCTTTATGTCAATGATTTTGAAAATGAATTTTTCTGTAGTGACACTATCCCAAAGGAAATTCAAGATTGTACTACTATATGCAGATGACATGGTTATTTTCTCAGAATCTGTAGATGGTTTACAAAAATGTTAGATATTTTATATGAATACACTAGTAAGTGGCATCTTACTGTAAATGTGGCAAAAACTAAAGTTGTTGTTTTTAGAAATGGGGGAAAACTACACACAAATGAACAATGGACATACAACGGACAGTTACTAGATATTGTCGATAGCTTTACTACCCTTGGTGTCATATTTAAGTACAATTGTAAATTCTTAGAAACTGAAAAAAAGTTGGCTGAACAAGGACAAAAGTGTCTTTATACCATGCTTTCTAGAACAAAATATTTGTATTTGAATAACGAAACAATGTTGGCATTGTTCGAAACATACGTTAAAAGCATTTTATGTTATGGTTGTGAAGTCTGGGGATCACACAAGGCAAATGATATTGACAAAGTTTTTATGAAGTTTTGTAAGCGTTTATTAGGAGTGAAAGCATATTGTAATAATGCTATGGTTTACATTGAATTGGGATGTCTCCCATTAAGGTGTGTGAGAATTATTAGAATGATAAAGTACTGGTTTAAACTACTTGGAACCACAAACTGTATATTAAAATCCCGTTATGTAAATCTTACCATAGACTGTAAAGCCAAAAGGTCATGCTCCAATTGGGCAGCATTTATTAGATCATAATTGTATAGTATTGGTCTTGGTGAATTATGGGAACACCAAGAATACCTTGTGTTCCAAAAACATTTTCCAATTATAAAGAAAAGAATAATAGATGTTCATTGTCAGGAATTGTATGCTGTTATCAATAACTCTCCAAAATGTTATATTTTTTCACATTTGATAGATAATTTTTGCATGCAGTCTTATTTACTCAAACCTATACCTAAGAAATTTAGAAGATGTATTACAAAGTATAGATTAGAATCTCATTCATTAGCAGTTGAGTCTGGAAGGTATAAAAACATTGTCAGAAATGAAAGAAAATGTATTTTTTGTAATCACAACGACATTGAAGATGTTTTTCACTTTGTGTTAAAAGGCTATTGGTACTTTGCGGAACGGAACGGAACGGAACGGAACCAGTTAAGAGGCCCCAAAAGGGGAAACAATATTTTTTTTAAACGTCATTATTTCAATTTAACTTATCGTAAATGGAAGATTGTTTTACAAATTTTGCTGTTTTAATGAACTGTGTAATACATAAAATATGCTACTCATTGCTCTATAAGTCAATACACGCTTCTTTCCCGAGAAAACCTAAAGTCACTAGTTGTTTTATGATGTTTGATTGACACTGTAAATATAAAGTTGAGGTTTAAACCAAACTCAATTAATCTGTGTGTGTAAAGTCGATGAAAATTACTAAGTAATCTTTCTTCTGAATAGATTTCTTCTGGTTCCGTTCCGTTCCGCAAAATACCATTACCCGTGTGGATATTGGTATTTAACGGAACGGAACGGAATCTTTCAAACTTTTTAAATAAAGGAAAACATCATAACAACTACTAGCTGTTTGTTTATTTCTATGTTCTTTTGAGATAAATAAAGCAAATCATTTCATCAATTCAAACATCTTGCATATGTGCATATCACTCCTGTGTTGTGTACAGCTATAACTTTTATTTCATCTATGATACTACATTACTTACACGGATGATATTACTAGTTTGTTCATCAAGCTAGCAATAACGCAATGTGTATCCCATATTACGTAGAATTCTAAAATATAACGAGCACATTCGCAAGGAAAAAGTTTAATATTCATCACTTACCTTCCTTCTGAACAATTTTCTTCTGGTTCCGTTCCGTTCCGCAAAATACCATTACCCGTGTGGATATTGGTATTTAATGGAACGGAACGGAATCTTTCAAACTTTTTAAATATAATGGAAAATATCATAACAACTACTCACCGTTCCTTGAATTTTTTATCAGGTTCTTTAAAGATGAATGAATGAGTCTATCAATCAAATCAATTCAGTCATCTTGTGTATTTGCTGATTATTAATTTCAGCGTTTGTGTGCGTGTGCTGCATACAACAACAACTCTGTTTTGGGTTTTTTTTTTATCAATTTCATATCATTGTCACGGCAGAACTAACTAGTTGGTTAATTAAGCTAGCAAAAACATAATGCTTATATCAAGTAGAATTCATATTATACCAAGATCATTCGCAGCGCAGGGATAATATCGATAAAAATACTTGATAGTCTTATTTGAAATAAATTTGAATGAATGATGATATAACAAATGTTGTTACCATACTTATAAATAATTTACTTCTGGTTCCGTTCCGTTCCGCAAAATACCATTACCCGTGTGGATATTGGTATTTAACGGAACGGAACGGAACCGTTTAAAAATTTTGAAATATAAAATATATCATAACAACTACTAGCTGTTTGTTTATTTCTATGTTATTTTGAGATAAATGAAGCAAACCAACAAATCAGTTCATCAATTCAAACATCTTGCATATGTGCATATCACTCCTGTGTTGTGTACAGCTATAACTTTTATTTCATCTATGATACTACATTACTTACACGGATGATATTACTAGTTTATAACGCAATGTGTATCCCATATAACGTAGAATTATTCTAAAATATAACGAGCACATTCGCAAGGAAAAAGTTTAATATTCATCACTTACCTTCCGTCTGAACAATTTTCTTCTGGTTCCGTTCCGTTCCGCAAAATACCATTACCCGTGTGGATATTGGTATTTAACGGAACGGAACGGAATCTTTCAAACTTTTTAAAATGTGAAACATATTTTTACAAAGGCAACATTTATTCATTATATAATAAATTATTTGATTTTTTTTAGGAAGAATTAGCTAGTTGGTTAATCAAGCTAGCGAAAGACAATGTTTACATCAAGTCAAAGTTTATATCAAATCCATTTGCAGGGTTATAATCATTTTTAAAAATAAATACTTGATAGCCTTATGAGTGGGCTGACTTATTAAGTTAGCACTGATTAGTAACACAAACTTACAAGCGGAATACAGAGACACATGATTAAGCACATTTAATCAACATTATGATAATCTGTCTCTTGCTGTATCATGGATATGAAAATCCAGTGACATGCAATCCATTTAATGTGCACATTATATTTTTAACATATAAAGCATGTAAATGTATATTTAGCCATGATCAGTGGCAGTTAATCTCTATTATAAAACTGATCGTACGAACAAAGCCCTGAGATGGCTTTAAAAAAAAAGATTCCGTTCCGTTCCGTTAAATACCAATATCCACACGGGTATTGGTATTTTGCGGAACGGAACGGAATCGTGAGAAAATTATTAATAAGTATGGAATCCATATTCTTATATTAATATCTATTTTAATGTATTACAAATAAAGCCATCAATTATTTTTGGAAATAATGTTATCCCTCAGAATATGTTTGATATAATATAAAATTCTACTGGATGTAAACATTGTATATTGTTAATATGATAAACAAACTCGTTTAATCTCCCGTAAACTCCCGTAACAAATAAATGTTCGTTATAGATTGAATAAATGCCGTGCTTGTTATGATATTTTTCATATTATAAAAAATTTGAAAGATTCCGTTCCGTTAAATACCAATATTCACACGGGTAATGGTATTTTGCGGAACGGAACGGAACCAGAAGAAAATTGTTCAGAAGGAAGGTAAGTGATGAATATTAAACTTTTTCCTTGCGAATGTGCTCGTTATATTTTAGAATTCTACGTAATATGGGATACACATTGCGTTATTGCTAGCTTGATGAACAAACTAGTAATATCATCCGTGTAAGTAATGTAGTATCATAGATGAAATAAAAGTTATAGCTGTACACAACACAGGAGTGATATGCACATATGCAAGATGTTTGAATTGATGAAATGATTTGTTGGTTTGCTTCATTTATCTCAAAATAACATAGAAATAAACAAACAGCTAGTAGTTGTTATGATATATTTTATATTTCAAAATTTTTAAACGGTTCCGTTCCGTTCCGTTAAATACCGATATCCACACGGGTAATGGTATTTTGCGGAACGGAACGGAACCAGAAGAAAATTATTTATAAGTATGGTAACAACATTTGTTATATCATCATTCATTCAAATTTATTTCAAATAAGACTATCAAGTATTTTTATCGATGTTATCCCTGCGCTGCGAATGATCTTGGTATAATATGAATTCTACTTGATATAAGCATTGTGTTTTTGCTAGCTTAATTAACCAACTAGTTAGTTCTGCCGTGACAATGATATGAAATTGATAAAAAAAAATGAAAACAGAGTTGTTGTTGTATGCAGCACACGCACACAAACGCTGAAATTAATCATCAGCAAATACACAAGATGACTGAATTGATTTGATTGATAGACTCATTCATCTTTAAAGAACCTGATAAAAAATTCAAGGAACGGTGAGTAGTTATTATGATATTTTCCATTATTTAAAAAGTTTGAAAGATTCCGTTCCGTTCCGTTAAATACCAATATCCACACGGGTAATGGTATTTTGCGGAACGGAACGGAACCAGAGGAAAATTGTTCAGACGGAAGGTAAGTGATGAATATTAAACTTTTTCCTTGCGAATGTGCTCGTTATATTTTAGAATTCTACGTAATATGGGATACACATTGCGTTATTGCTAGCTTGATGAACAAACTAGTAATATCATCCGTGTAAGTAATGTAGTATCATAGATGAAATCAAAGTTATAGCTGTACACAACACAGGAGTGATATGCACATATGCAAGATGTTTGAATTGATGAAATGATTTGCTTCATTTATCTAAAAAGAACATAGAAATAAACAAACAGCTAGTAGTTGTTATGATGTTTTCCTTTATTTAAAAAATTTGAAAGATTCCGTTCCGTTCCGTTAAATACCAATATCCACACGGGTAATGGTATTTTGCGGAACGGAACAGAACCAGAAGAAATCTATTCAGAAGAAAGATTACTTAAGTAATTTTCATCGACTTTACACACACAGATTAATTGAGTTTGGTTTAAACCTCAACTTTATATTTACAGTGTCAATCAAAAACATCATAAAACAACTAGTGACTTTAGGTTTTCTCGGGAAAGAAGCGTGTATTGACTTATAGAGCAATGAGTAGCATATTTTATGTAATACACAGTTCATTAAAACAGCAAAATTTGTAAAACAATCTTCCATTTACGATAAGTTAAATTGAAATAATGACGTTTAAAAAAAATATTGTTTCCCCTTTTGGGGCCTCTTAACTGGTTAAAATGCCCACTTTACAATTCACTAAGATCAAGATACATTAAGAATTATTATGTTAAAAAACCATCTGTGTTCAAACTTGTTCAGTTATTAAGTTCAAACAATACCAAAGAGTTATGTAACCTTGGTAAATATCTTCACTATGCAACTATGTTCAGAAATTCATTGCTCTAGTTAAAATTATACAATTTTTTTTCTATCACCATTGGTAAATCATAATTTCAGTATTATATATATCTATTGTATGATTATCTCACAATATCTTATATGATGTAAACATATATGAAAGCTGTATGTTGTTCTCCATAGCGAGAGTGCATGCTCTGCAGAGACTCTGAAGCCTACTGGCTTCGCATTTTGCGTGCCTCGCATATGTTTATAAATGTTATTATGTTTAATGCTGATGAGCTTATTGCTCAAAGTTGAAATAAATAAAAAAAATAATATATAATTAAGGATTAACAAGCGCTACCGCTTTTTTTCTGCATAAACAATATTTTAAATAATCCCACCCTATATACATATATATTACTGGATACATGATGTTGTTTAACTATAGGTATAAGCAATTTTCAAACTAATTAAAGTAATTATGTGAATGAAAACAATAGAATATATGCCTTTTTGTTAACATGCGTTATCGTTAAAAAGAGTTATGTATTATTCTTTTTTCTGAAACGGATTTTACTAAACGGGAAGTTTGATATATATATATATATATATATATATATATATATATATATATATATATATATATATATATATATATATATCGATCATATAATTAATATATGATTGTCTTTTTTGATTATATACATACTTGAGAACATGTATACGAATCCTTATATCGACATTGATTAGTAGCTGTGGTGTATATTTTTTGGTTAAACTATGCAATAACTTGAAATATTTTTTGTACTGGTAACGGATGTTAAGGAGCTTTGTTTTATTTCAAGAATTTGTACGTGTAATTCATCGCCCGGGACCGGATTTATCACATAAAGATGCAATTAATTTTCTTCTTTACCGGGAAAGTGTTTTTCAATGTTTAGATAGTAATTTCATTGTTTGATAGGATACATTTCAATGATAGTTTCTTGCTTGCACAACGAGAGAAGTAAATTAAAAACATTACAAGTTTGTTGAATTAAAATTATTGGACAAAGTCATACTCAAAATGTCCGGAGGGGGGGGGGCAGCTAGGAGACTATTTGGTACTAATTAATTATCATCATTATTACATACTTATTGAATACTGATGGGCTGTTTTGCCCCCAAAGTTGTACTTCCTAAAAAAACATATATAAAAATATACTGGCATATTCTAAAAATAACAACAAACTTCCTTATTATATACATTTGTTAATATATTGATTTGTATCCTCTTTGTTTCATCTACCATCTCCGCCATTTTTTTCCTTCACTGCGAATTGTGTGAAATATCGATTCTTTGATAGACGTGCATCAGTTTTTGTTTATTTCTTCAGTAATGGCTAATAATGTTCTAATAATAGAACAAATAGTACAAAAAATTATGAGAGATGGAGAAAGTGAAAGAGAGAGAGAAAGAGAGAGATATATATATATATATATACAAAGAAGAAGGGTAGTACGATTTATGTCAGTAATTGTGCTTACCTTAAGCTAGTACATATGTACCTGTCAGAACGTGTATTCCATGGCGGCTTGATAGTACATGAATATAATGCAACTAGGTTCCGGATCTCCGTACACTAACGCTCTAAAATTGTTTTGAAACATGGTCTTTTAAACTCGTGACGTTTATATACACAGAATAAGCCGATTTCTGCATCTATTGCTGAGTATTTAGAGCTTATCGATCAGAAGTGCCGTCCGTTATTACGGGCAAGAGTTCATTCTATTATAGGGTCTTTCCCCGACGATCTTAAAAGACAATCAAGGACGTAATTCAACAATGATATTTTTAAATCGCATCGAAAAACAGTGTATTGTATTTATAGACAGTTAACCCTTTAGTTGAACGAATGCTCCAATTGCAGCAGGGGGGAGTGGAGGGGGGGGGGGGTGGGGTGGGGTCATACAGAGTTTTGGTCACAAATAATCGTCTATTACAAAACGTTGATCTTTCCATCAGATGACTTTGCACTTCATCAATGAACTCGATTGAATTTAATTATTGTTTTTTTTTATTGGAAGAATAAACTATTGTGATGAATTACCGGAGATACTTGTCTTTACATGTTTATACATATATTATTTGTTTTTAAATCATTGTCACTATAGGTAAATGATAAGGAAGTTCTTGTCACACACCCTCCCCCCCCCCCCCCCCCCCGACTGTGCGTGCATTACCATTGATGCATTGCATTTAAAGATCAAAAGTATTTAGACACTCACATGTTATGAGTTTTTTTGCTATTCTCGCTACAGATATGTATTACTTGATCGACAGATTATTAGATCAATAAATAACAGCGAAAACTGATTTTTCTGTAGTTGTGCTAATCTGGGGGTTTTTCTTCTTCAAAATTTTGATCACAAAAGAAGAATTTTAAGGGGCGACCCCCTTTTTGAATTCACCAATAAATGTTCTCTCAATAAACAGATAATACAAATCTTTGCCTAATCGTGAAATTGACAAGATTTTTTTCTTCATATACAACATACTTTGGTAAAATTAAAACTGGATACTACTCAGAATATCAACATTAGATAAGACCATTTCAGATTTTATTGCACCAAAAAATATATGTACGTTTTGTATGGGGCGAAAAATTACGCTTGATACCGACTATGTATTTCATTTTATATCAATTTTTATTAACCCCCCCCCCCCCCCCCCCAATAGCCATGTACTATTGCTACTAATGGTATTTACTCATACGGCGCCTATCTTCGAATTAAAATAATTCTCGAGTGCATATATACATTTTTATGCCGTACACAGTTTGTATATAGGCCTAGGCCTACATGGTTTGTTCAATCAGGGACGTACGTACAAATGTCAATCTTGTCAACACCCACCCAGTACAAGTTTGTGACTTTTTCGTCAAATATTTATACATGTATCAGATAAATCTATTTCATTAAAACAATTTGAGTATTAAAAGCATATCATTTCGTTTTACCTATCTCCTTTATTTTTTAAATGCTGGCACATCGAAATCATTTTCTCACCATCGATTTGTTCGATTTTCAACCTTTCTTATAGATAGACACTGTCCTTTGTACAATTTGAAATGGATGGTTGTAAACATATAATGTGAAGAGGCACAAGAAGTTTGTATCTTTTACAGTTTTGGTCCAGAATTTAATGTTTGAGATGAAAAATGAAGACAGAGCATAATAATTTCCATACCTTAAGGCTAAAGGCCTGTATCTATTTTAATTTGGAGTGGGGGGGGGGGGGGGTATTCATCCACATATGTACACATGTAGAACACACAGAGTTGTCGTTCATAGACCACAAAGAACACCAAACGCCCGAGAAGTTGCAATTCAATCAAACGCGCCCTATTTTATTTCCTGTTGTTGTCATGTGATTTGTCTTGTGATCCCGGCAAGATAACTTTGTGCAGCTTTGAACAGTTAAGTCACTTAAGAATGGAGCGGATTTTTGTTACCCTGTCAGCTTTGCTTTGTGCATTTTCCATTACCCAAGCAGAGTACCTAAAGTTTACCAAACATTACGAAGATGACGTGTATGAATTCATCAACTTTCTGAAGAAGCCTTTCTTACCAGAGCGTTTCAAGACACTGGAGTTCTTTCAGAAAGCGGTAATTTGTGTTATCTGTTTATACATGCAAATATAAATGATTTTAGGGATATACAAATACATGTGTGTCAATGCAATGTAGGGCCGAATGAAATCATTCATTTATATAGTTGTGGTTTTTGTTGTTGTTGCTTTTTGCATTTAAAAAAAATGATAATGGACAGCGCTTTGGAGCTGATTAGCCTACTATGCAACATGCACATGTCGGTCACGACGAGATGAAATGGAGTTAACGAAAGAACAACAGAATCATCTATAATTCAAACCAAAAAATTATCCCTTTGATTTCTATTTTATTGATTTCTACAGCACCGCGACTTATTTGACAAAAAAAAAATGGTTGTCTAAAGAGTTTTGAAATATGTAACTGCGGGTACATGTACATGCATTTGTATTCTATTTTTGATTTGAATTATTTTAGGGTTTGGACCACAGCAAGAGGTTGACAGCTTTCTCCTTCAAGAACTGTGGAGGAATGATAGATGTAAGAAGCCTGTCAGTGCAGCCTGACCCCCTCCAGTTCCCTGGAACCATCACTTTCAGCGCTAGTGCTGCCCTCAACACCACTCTCTCAGCTCCCCTCAATGTAAATATTTATAATTCATTTTGAATTTTGTATCTTGCAATCTGCAATAAAAATGAAGAGTGAGGAAACAATTTATATTAAAGATACTGTACAGTAGACTTATTTCATACTGGTAGCATGAGGGATATAAAAGAATATCCAAGGTTTAGTGCATTGAAAAAACAATACATGTATCATTGTAAATAAATGGAATTAAGGTAATTTTGCAGGCTAAAATAGAACTGAAGAAGAAAGCTGCTGGAATTTGGGTTCCACTTCCATGCATCGACCAGATCGGTTCATGCAGTTATGGTGATATTTGTCAGTTGCTGGAGCAGGTTACCCAGTGTCCCCCTCAGCTCACTGCTATCGGCATTGATTGTAAATGTCCCATTAAAGCAGTAAGTTTGGATTGTGTCCCTACGGTAACTGATCATCATAGGCATGATTTAAATAAAGACATTACATGTGTACCTGTACTCTATAAATTTCATTTATTTTGATAGTAGAAAAATAATGATCCAATAATCTTTCTCAGTTAATTTCAGGCATTGTATTTATATTTCTTCAAATCAAATTTACCAATTGAAGATATTTTTTCTTCTTCTTTATTTGATTTAATGTGTATTTTTTTAATATAGGGCAAGTATACCTTACCAAGTATGAGCCAGGACATTGGGGCGGAAGCATTTCCATCGGGAGACTACGAGGTCACTGGTACGGTGACTGACAAGGACGGGAAAGTGGCGGCCTGTCTGGAGGTCCAATTGTCCGTTGCCTAGGATACCATCAATATGGCAGTTGATATACTCAAAGTTGAGAAACTACATGGAAGAGATTTTCTTAAGTTGCACTCAACACCAAAAATATTTCGAACTTATTAAATATTGTCTGTTCTATTTGAAATCTATGTAAAAGGTAGATGATATGATACACAAAAATAAAAAAGAAAAAAATATTTTAAAACTGAAATTACTTAGAGAAGCCAAACTTCTAAAAGTGACTTGTATCTCTTTTTTTCATGTAAAGATGTTTGGTTGAAAAAAATTAGTTTTGGATGTGAAATGAGATGAAATTGAAATTTACATACATTTACTTGCAGCAGGTAACATATACATTCCTGACATTATTTGGTGAAGAGATGAAGAATATAACATATGATGGCTTCATTTCAAAATTTGTTACTACAAGGTTTCTTTTTTATTTCAAGAATTATTTTTTTTCATTTACAGAAACAGCTTTTGGAAGTAATTTTACATTTATGTATAAAAGAGGGATTTTTCCTTCTAAAATATTCTTGCATATTTTTTTTTCCATTTGAAAATTGAAAAGGAAATACTTATGAAATATGTTGCTTTGATATGCTGAGCCTTAGAAATCTCTTTTTGCTAAACTTAATTGTTTTGTACAAAGCTAATTCTTTTTTATTCTTGACACTTCTTTTCAAAGTTATTTTTAGATCTGTTTTTATAAATGGTCTTTATTTCTGCCGCATATTTATTCAACAATGTACATGTATACATGTATATCTTTGCTTATTTGTCAGAGTGATTTTTGGTGTGATGTAATCATGTTTTGTATTTGAGAGTTGAAATATCAGAATGTTTCTATTCATCAGAAGCAGCTGATTTATGCAACATAAATTGTGACATTCTGGTTCCTTCAGATTTCAACATTTACCATTTTCATTGTTGGTGCAATCTATCGGAACTTACTAGTGCTTTTTTTTAACATTCGTAGTAATTCATTGAAGATGTTTTATTATTATGTCTTTCTACCAGAAATTGAGTCTCACTTATGATTATAGATCTGTACTGTTTGTTTGATATTAAATGATTTCTATATTGGCTTCACAAAAACAATAGTGATTTTCTGCACTGTCTTTCTTTATAAAGTCGTTTGGAAATAAAAATACTAACCAAAACGACATGGGTGTTTGGGTTCTTTTTATATTAATTAGGCTCATTAAACTGTTTTGACTGGAAACAAGGATATTGCTGTATTCTACTAAATTATATCCTCATGTTTTAAAACACTTCCATCAATCCATTGTGAGGTACTTTAGAAAGACACACGGATTGGTTCAACCAATACATTAATGAAACAATATTGAGTGAATTGTTGTTTGGTGCCATTGCAAATCAAGTACAGAACTTACAAAGTATTAACTGGTTTTTAGAGACTTGTATGACCAAGCAGGTGATGTGTGGTTACACTTGACGATAGCGCGAATGGCGAGACTCTTTGTAGTCATTCTTTAAGGGGTTGACTCGCTATGTAAGTCTTCTTGTTCTTCCGCCAATTAAAACGAGAATCCCACCCTCCGTGCACTTTAGTTTCACAATGAGGAAAGTCTTTCTATATTCCTATAGGCCTATGTATTTACAAAGTCACATAGAATGGTAATTTGTACAAATCCTTTTATTGAAATTTTAACAAAAAATTTCAATTGCCCTAGGAATTTTGATACTGGTTTATTTTAAAACTTTTTATAGCTGATGAATAAATAATTCTTAATAATTCTTCACGAAAGAATAATCGACCAAATGACTGAATTAATAATAATTACAAACCAATCAAAAATTCAATGTAATGCCAGATAAAATTGTAATAAAATCAAAATTGTCGTAAATGAATGAATGGTTTTCTTATCGTAAAAATCTTTCCATGAAACTCCAAATGTTAACAATTTTGCTGCAAATGCTAGGGATGATATTATCTACATACAACTATAGGAATACTTTCTATAAAGAGCTAAAGATGGCATTTAGAGTATGTATATAGAGCTAGGGAAGACCCCCCCCCCCCCCCCCCCCCCCGAAAGGCAAACTATGGAGCGACTAGTTCTACTCTGTGAAGAAAACCAATATCCAGAGTAACTTTTCTGAGAGAAGTTACACTCTATAGTCAGCTTTTCGTAAGGTAGGGGTCCATCTCTACATAATCTATACATGAAGTCTTATTGCGGGTAAATGATCAGACACATACCCCTTGTATTCCTGTTAAACAGGAACTTGATGGTTGTTGTGGTCATTTTGTCACCTAAATATATTACAATGGTGCATTGATGTTGATTATATCCTTGTTGAGTGAATATCGTTACTTAAATGTGGTGGTGACGAGTGTATAACATGCATAAGACCCGTAAATTTGATATGTTTAATTTATGATAATCATTTGGAGTTTTTTATATTCACTTTTAAAATTGTGTTTTAATATATTATATTTATTTCCCTTGCATGCTCGCCAAGCGGCACTGGGAGTGCCACATATTCTCTCAACTCTTCATAATGATAATCATCGTCGATATAAACCAAGCTGAAGATGTAAAAAAAAAAAACTAGGAAAACGAATGCAATTGTGAACTACAAAATGTAATTGAAACAAGGATATTTTGCCTGAAAACAGCATCGTTGATCACGATTCATTGTATATTTAGTCACTCAAGGAAGATACTTTTTATGGTAAATAGCAGTATAACAACTCCAACGGAAAAATAAAGTGCAATTTTTTTTAAGTGGGGAAAATATACATATATGATTTCTTGATGAAAATATGACCGGGCTGTGTAAATATGTTTATACATAGCAAGAGTACCCGTTGATCGTTCAAGTGGACAGTACAACAGTACGTACTATATGTACCAAGTACTTTAAAATTGTTATCATCTCTAGTACATGTCGGAGCAAATTTTTAATCCACGACGTCCCGTGTGTACCCATGAATACAGATGCCCGATAAAATATGCGACACTTGCATGAGAGAACAAGCATATGGAGATTTGTTTTGTTAATTTTGACGGTGTTAACAAACGTTTTGAACAATAGATATGGTCATAGAATAAAAATTTCTTTAAATTTCTCTGTTTAAAAACATATTCACCGAGGTTTTTTTGGTTTACTTCGTTTCACAAAGACCAAAAAAAAACCACACAGGATAACGAGCAGAAAAACAATTTTTAACGGAATACAATTTTTTATTCATTTACCAAAAACTTACAAAAATACATAGAATTGTTAACTAATTAAATTTGCTATGATTACGTAACTATGTTATATGAATCGCGTTTTGAAACATTTCCAACCCTTTACCCCCTTCAAGTGATAAACAACTGATAACGGTTGATTGGATTATTGACCGATAAAGGCCTGACCATCGCAATCTTTGCCCCCTTTCGTCATTGTGTTTTTGAGCAAGTTCGAAGAAAGGTCCATTTCACATTTGTTGATAATATAAACAATCATGAAATTTTTGATAGTTCTCGCCTTAATTGTTGGGGCATTTAGTGAAGAGTTGGAACATGAATTTCCCATCGTGGAGCCCGAGGAACATGATGCCTATCTGGTAGACGAGCATCAGATGAAATTAAACGATGAGTCTGAACTCCTAATGGACCTTCTCTTCCGCAATGCCCTCCCCGAGAGATTCAGGGGAGAAGATTATTTCAAAACAGTTGTATGTATAAAGTGCTTTCTTGGCAACGTTTTAGTTGATTTTATGTATGCTTAATTAAGGACGTTGTTTACTCAGGGTTTGAGTTCTCAAATCCGGATTGTTAAAAAGTTAAATTTCATAAGTAAAATTGATTTTAAATACAAAAAGTATTTATGAAATGAATTATTATTGACATAACAATCGATATTCTCACTAAATTATGGAATTAGGCTCTGACAAAGTTTGACTTTTAGATTAACAGAGGAAATTTGGACTAAATTTTTCATATTTTGTTTTCCACTGAAATATTTTTGGTAGTACTATAATATTTAAAGTTAAGATTTTATTTTTAGTCAACATAATTTTGCATATTTTCTGTTGGTTTTATCTTAATTTTTTGTTCAGATAATCGTATGGCACACACTACAAAAATATTGATAAATGCTTAAAAATGATAAAAGACACCATATCTCAAAATTTTGATCATTGACCTTATATGAATTTTATGCCAGCAGAGAAAGATCAATATACTTAGTTTAATGCTATAAATGTTTTAGCATTATCATCATTCAGTTTTTTGTTATATTGAATCAAAAATGAGTAGTAATTTGAGAACTGATAGAGGAAATTCGGACTAGAATATCTATAAAAATTGTGAATGAAAACTTAATGCTTTGTATCTATTTAATGTCACTACCATTCATTTGCTGTATTTCGTTTGTTAAAGTGTTAAGCAATTTGAATTATTTTCACAATTAAGAAAATCTCAATCATAGTGTAAAATTTTTCTGGATTTTTCTAAAATTTTCAAAATATATTCAATGGCCATTAACTAAAAAATTAGGTCATTGACCTACTTTTTGGAAAGTGGAGAATAACTCTACCATGTAAAGTCTATAACGCACAATAGTTGGTTTTTCATTATCATCAGTGGAATTTTTTTTCATTCTGAGTAAACGTCAGGATAGTTGCAGTTAAAAACCAAAACTTTGAACCAAAAAAAAACCAAAAAACAAAAAACCATGAAGGATGAAATGTTGCAGTATGGTATTATCTAAATAGATGTTAATTTTAAAATATTTTTTGCGATTCCTCATATTATCGTCTATAGATATATATTATCGTATATATATACTGATTGTTCAATCAACGGTGCTCCTATTTTTTGATAGCTATTATAGGTAAACGTTAGAGGTTATTCCTCACGCCAGTTATGTGTTTCAGGGTATAAAGAAGTCATCCCGGGTGGAGGCTTTTCAGTGGCAGAACTGTGGCAATAACGACCCCGCCACTGTGATGAGCCTATCCGTGACCCCTGACCCCTTACAGTTCCCTGGTACTGTCAACATCGCTGGCAAGCTCCAGTTCAACTCGTCGTTTGCAGCACCACTTCCGGTAAGATGTTACTACGCCATAACGCTGGATAATTCTTACATAAAGATTACCAAATGAGATTAAAGAATTACACATCTTTCTTTATTTACATTTTCCACAATTTAGAAAGTATTTAAAAAGTATTTTAATGTAGGCTAGTCTCGTGATATCCAAAAAAGCCGCCGGAGTTTGGATCAAGCTCCCCTGTATAGACAACTTTGGGTCATGTGACTACCCCGACCTGTGTCAGATCTTGAGTAGCGTTGGCGACTGTCCCGATCCGATTACTTCCTCTGGTCTGGGATGCCAGTGCCCCTTCAAATCCGTGAGTATACGGCATCACTTACTAGTACTAAACGCAAACGGGATGGATTTCCATGCTTCATGGCTCGCGCGGTTTGATGGTTCGAGTAATTTGATGGCTCGCGGAATAAATTTGAAATATTACTTGGTGGTTTCTACTTGTTACCTGCATTGTTTATGAAAACACAGAAAAACCAGGCGCGAAATCACGTAAAATAAAGCCTAATTGCGACATGATCTGGTTTTTTTAAAATGTTGATTAAGGTACCATTCATTTTTATCTTGAACACGATAAAAAAAAGAATAATTTGTTTTTATTCCAGGGAACCTTTGATGTAAATGGCCTGTCTTTTGATGTGGATGCTTCTGCCTTCCCGTCCGGAGATTACAAAATCAGGGGATCTTTGACGACAGCAGGAAAAGAGGCAGCCTGTGTCGAGATTATCATTACCATCAGTTAATATCATTTCATTTATATAATAAACTTGATTTATAAAGTATTGTTTGTTTGGCTGGTTTTTATCATGGTATTCTAACCAACTGCATGTGTTAAAAATATAAAGTCTATACACGTACATGTATCAATTATACAATAAGGAAAACAAATTACGAATTTCTAAAACATGTATTTTGAACTTCAGTCGATTTGTCTTATTGTATCCTTAAATATCGGATCTTTAACGAATATTCCCATCAAACATAGTATTTATTCAACGTTATAATCACTGCGATTGGCCTTTTCTTTAGTAAGATGTATCGGACCTTAATATCAGACAAACTTGCCTACCCTATCTGTTTGAAGAGATGTCGATCGAGTAGATATTAAAAGCATACACCAACAATACTGTTATCAATTGACAAAATGCAGGGACTGCGCTTGGTCACGGGCGTAGCTATCGTTCTAATTGCTGCTCTAGCAATCCGAGGTTCTGCAAATCTTAGAAAACCAATCGTGGATGACACCGAGTTATTCTTAAACTTTCTGAGAAACGATGTTCTACCGGAACGCTATCGCGGACCGGAGTACTTCAAGAAAATTGTAAGTAGGAGTAAGGTGCTCTTCAAATTAGGTAGGTCGCACTAGAAATTAGTACTATATTACGCTGAATCTAGACACTTGAAACGGATATCAAATACCAAAAAAGATGAAAACAAGAGGCCAATGGGCCACATCGCTCACCAGAGGAACAATAGGTATGATAAAGTCAGCTTAATGGAATCATAATACAAACTATCTGGACTATGTTGTATAATAAATGTAGATCCTGTATAAATAAAAATCCATTTTCCACTTGGATATTCTTATTCTTAGTATCATTAGTCGTATTTCTAACAGGATAATTTTATGGTCATAACACATGTTGAGCATTGCAGCTCTCAAAAAGACCCTAAACAATTGTTTATGTATATGGGATATAAATCTGCATCAAAATCTTAACCTTCTTGTGAGGCCTAAGAATTGTCCAGGGGCCAAAGTCTGCACAATTTAAAAGAATCACCTGGCTGATAAGTTTCTGAGAAGAACATATTTAAAGATTTACTCTATATAATCCTCTGTAAAAATTTGACCCCCCATTGTGGCCCCACCCCCAGGGGTAATGATTTTCACAATTTTGAATGTACATTATAATTACCTGAAGATGCTTCCACACAAGTTTCAGCTTTCCTGGCTAATTAGTTTCTAAGAAGATTTTAAAAGATTTACTCTATATATTTCCTGTGTAAAAATTTCGACCCCCGTTGTAGCCCCACCCTACCCCCAGGGGTCATGATTTTCCCAACTTTAAATTTACATTACCTGAAAATGCTTCCACACAAGTTACAGCTTTCTTGGCAAATAAGTTTCTGAGAAAAAGTTTTTAAAGATTTACTCTATATATTTGACCCCCCCCCCCCAAGTTGGCCCAACTCTACCCCCGAGGGTCATGATTTTCACACTACACAGGGATGCTTCCATACAAGTTTCAGCTTTCCTGGCAAAATGGCTCTTTGAGAAGAAGATTTTTGAAAATTTCTCAAAAATGTTCAATAACTCCTAATTAACTCCCCTTGAAAATGTGCATGTTCCTTAATTTTCACAACTTTAAATCCCCTATGTGTAAGATGCTTTATGTGTAAAGTTTTGTTGAAATTGGCCCAGTAGATCTTGAGAAGATGTCGAAAATGTGAAAAGTTTACAGGCAGACATACAGATAGATGACAGACTAAATGTGATCAGAAAAGCTCACTTGAGCTTTTAGCTCAGGTGAGCTAATAAAAAAGGCTTGAACCTTCCTTTAAAAAAGAACACAGAAATTTTGTTATGATTTTGAGAGTACTTGTAAAAAAATGATCAAAGGTGTGTTACTAATAGAGCAGACTATACAAAAAGGTGTTAAAGGGACATGGTCACGATTTTGGTCAAATTCTATTTCCTGTTTTTATTATTTACAATGCTTTAGGAATGCATTTCCAATGACCAAATGAAATTGGAGAGCCAGTAGTGAAGTTATAAGCAAGATACAGGACTCACAATTCTTTGTCATGTAAACAAGGCTTGTGCCCTGTTATTGTTTACATTAGTTCAATATACCGGTAAAAGTTTTTTCCCAAGCTGATTTTTCCATCATATTATTCATTTTAAGCATAAACAAACAGATCTTAACGTTTACCACATTCATTTCGGTCTAAAACTGGAGTTTTCACTTCAACGTATAAAATGTAAACAAATGCTTTGTTTACATAGCAAAGAATTGTAAGCTCTGTAACTCACTTATAACTCAACGAATAACACTTAAACTTTGGTTGCCTATTAAAAATGCCTTACTAAAGCATTGTAAACATTAAATTCGGGAAAATAATTTTTGACCAAAATCGTGACCATGCCCCTTTAAAGGAGACTTTTTTTTTTATCTATAAAAGGGTAAAACAATTAAAGTGCAAGCATTTAGCTTCAAGAACTGTGGTGGAGATTTTGCAGGGCTGACAAAACTTCAAGTAATTCCCGACCCCCTGAAGCTGCCGGGAAACATCAACGTATCAGCTGTGGGATACATCAAGGAAGCTCTTGATTCTCCATTACAGGTTATCCCACAATGTTATCATTTTTCAAATCTGAAACACTCTGAAAAAACCCCGAGCTAGAAAAAATGTTGCACTTGTATAATCTCAAACAACTTTTTCACAAGCAATTCAATGTGTTGAGAACATTCGAAATAACTGAACTAAAGCCACTTTAGCTGATCTTAACCAAAGCTAGTTTTACTTTCTCTCCAGGCATCACTCTTGATCCATAAAAAGGCAGCTGGCATTTGGGTCAAAATACCGTGTATTGGCGACTTTGGTTCTTGTGATTATGATGATTTCTGTCAAATCCTTGATATGGCACCGGACTGTCCCCAACCAATCAAAACATCAGGACTTGGTTGTCAGTGTCCATTTAAACAGGTATAAAAGAGGGCAAATAAAACTTTTTTAAACAGAAAATACCTGTGGCTTTTCAGTCATGATTTAATGATTTGATTTTACTATACACAGGGTAACTACAGCATTCCCAACATCAATATGTATGGATCGTTTGGATTTCCAACAGGAGACTACAACCTAACGGGCACTCTACATTACCAGGGGAAATACGTAGCATGTCTTGAGGTCATACTGACCATTGCCTCATAAAGCGCTGTTTTTTGAAATGATAGACTCATAAGAGTTTAGCATACATTTTACTGATAATTTACCATCTATTCCATGAGTAAAAAAAAAAAGAAATAAAAATTTCAAAACTCAGAACATTTATTGTGTGTATTTCTGATTGCGCATGATCCTCTCAAAATTGTCATAAATTATCAGAGATGTTTCTGACTTAAAGACTGACAATGATTATATCATAGCTAGATGTAGAAGTCATTTAATTTTTACGCCACTCAGAGTAGTCGATGTCAGCACACCCTTGCCCTCGATCTGTAACGGTTCCCCTCTGAACTCGGCCACCTTTTCTTTGTTGACCTTCAGGTCAGGTGCCAGGGTTTCCCACACTTTTTTCTTGGGGTTCAGCTGAGCATCAGGATTTCCTAGGAATTAAATATTGGATTGTTATGTACAAAACTAAGACTTTAATATGTGACTGACAATGCGGTTGAATGGATTATTCATTGATTTATTAGAACACAATGAATATTAAAATGCACTTTTCTTAAAGTTAATTCATAAAGAATTCCAAAATTAGTACTTTACTGAATGGAAAGATGATGCAATTCAATAAAAAAAAAAAAACAACAACCTTCCTTTGATATGAGAGATAACTATCACAGTTCGATTTGTAGATCCTGAATAAATTCATTAATGTAGAAAGAGGTTACGTCCCTTAATCATCAACACTATTATCTAGAGTTTCAAATGAAGATCTACATGTACCTGGATAAGCTTTGCAGGTGACCCGGTCCCCTATCACAGAACCTGCAGGCACATTCAGAATCTCCACTTTCTCGGGGGTACTAGCACACATGATCATAGCTTCCGAAAGGATCCCCCTCATTTTGGCTGGTTTCAAATTACACATGAATACTGCTATCTTGTTTTGCATCTGGCAACAAAAATAATGTTTATATTATAGATAAACTATTACAAAAATTATAATGATAATAATAGTTCAAAATACCAATGAATGGCTGTTCATAGTTACAGTAACCCCCCCCCTTTTATTTAAAAATATTTGATTACTCTAATCAACACACTAGCAATGAAGATAATTCTAAGGTATGTGTATCTGCTTTCTCTGCCATTAGTCATACCATTACCTGCTCTATAGGTATGTGATTAACCAGGCCAGACACCACTGTGCGGTTCCTCCCCTCCCCAAGGTTCACCTCCTCCACATACAGGGTGTCAGCGTCGGGGTGCTTCTTCACGTCCACTATCTGCCCCACCCTGAAGTCCAGGCGGGACACGTCTAGCTTCTCCTCACCCACAGGCTCATTCTTACCTTTCTTGGCTTTTGGCTCTACACAAAAAAAAGGGAAAGGATTCTTTAACATTACATGTGGTTTTTTATACCAGTAGATTGAATGGGACTGACAGTTGTTAATATGGAAGACGTATTTCAAATCTTAAATGTAATCTCCATCCTAAAATTTACATTATTTACACTCCAACTCGTGACTCAAAGATCACAAGCAGATGCTTTAAAACCAACCGTGCATCACTGCTGGACAAAGAAATTATTGACAATAAAGAATGTAAAGTTATGATCAATTTCAGCATTTATATTGAAGGAAAGCACATTACAAACTGGAGGTGTCCCATTCTAAACAAGTCGAAAATACAGTTATTGATAACTACACGGTTACATGTAATAGGTATGATAGTAATTTTTAAAAATCTTCATTATAAATGGATAGAATTAAGTAAATAAAAGAAGCAGAAGAACACATTTATTTTTAACTTGATAATACATGTATGATTCATCTTGATAGAATAATCATTGTAAAAATCAAAATCTTAAAAACAGCAATCATGGGCATGTTGATCAGAAAATTCAAAGAACAAAAAGAGACAAGAGGCCCACATCGCTCACCAGAGCAACAATAGCCTTAACTGTCATCAAATTAGCATTACAGTATCAATATCAAAATATTTATATATATATAAATACAACTAAGTACTGTAGATCTTGCTCATCTGCCGATTTTTATCCACATATTGTTATGGTAAATACCAAGCCCCTTTTGTTTTGTTGTTGTATCTGTAAGAAGATTTTTTTCTATTTCTATATAACCCACCCCCCCCCCCCTTTTTCTGGCCCAACTTTTCTCTAGGGAATCATGGTTTGATCAAACTTTAATCTGCACAACCTATGCTTTCACATAAGTTATGGTACTGCTTTTTGGACTGAAAACTTTCCCAGAATATTTTAAAGATTTTCTCTATATATTCCTATGTAAAAATTCATCCCCCCATTGTGGCCCCACCCTACCCACAGGGACCATGATTTAAACAAACATGAATCTACACTATCTGAGGATGCTTCCACACAAGTTTGAGCTTTTCTGGCCAAATAGTTTTTAAGAAGAAGATTTTTAAAGATTTTCTCTGTATATTCCTATGTAAAAATTCATCCCCATTGTGGCCCCCCCCTACCCCCGGGGACCATGATTTGAACAAACTTGAATCTACACTACCTGAGGATGCTTCAATAAAACTTACGTACAGCTTTTCTTGCCTAATAGTTTTTGAGACGTAGATTTTTGAAAAATACCTACAAATTTTCCAATAATTCTAAATTATCTCCCCTTTAAAAAGGGTGTGGCCCTTCATTTGGACAAACTTGAATCCCCTTCACCAAGTGATGGTTTGTGCCAAGGTTGGTTGAAATCTGCCCAGTGGTTCAGGAGAAGAAGATGAAAATGTGAAAAGTTTCCAAGAACGCCAATGCCAACAATAACAACGACAGACAACGTACAAATTTTTATCAGAAAAGCTCATTTGAGCTTTCAGCTCAGGTGGGCTAAAAAGGAATTAAAATTTCAACACTTGGAAATAAAATAACCTACTGCTATACATTACCAAGGCAAACTGGGTATAATATTTTAAACCATACAAAAAAAAATACCAAAAAAATAAATAAGTCTACAAAAATCTTTACCCCCTTCAGCTGCAGGTTTCTTTTTATCTTTCTTCTCCTTTTTGTCGGGTTTCTCAGATTTCTGAGCTGGTTTGTCACCAGCAGCAGGTGCCTGTTTGACCCCTGGTTTGACCTCTGGGGGAGCTGCCGATTCTTTTTTGGGGGGTTCTGCCTTGACAACACTCCTATTTGTAGGTAGGTTAACTTGTTTTACTGAAAATGTAAATATTACGTGCAATACTAAGCGAACTGGCAAAGAAGCATTTTAATATTAACTGAGTTGTCTTCTCATATAAATCTTATCATACTTGTAACAAAATTTCCATTTTTTGAACTCTTACCAAACAAAACCAATCTAGTTGCCTTTGATGATATAAGTTATTCATTTTAATAAGATCTTACCTCCATTCCTTATTTCAGCCAAAATCAGTTGAGATTTCAATGTTTCCACCTCAGCTCTTAACTTCTGATTTTCTGACTTTAATCTCCCTTCCTCAGGTTTAGATACAGTGATGGCTGAAAGTATAATTAGGATACAATGTACATGTATACATGATTAATAAATATTACATTCACTTGAACTGTGTGAATTGCGTGGTACATATTTACATTGTTCCGCAATCCAAACAATGACACATTAACCAGTATATTTGGTCAAGACAATGAAATCAAGTTACAAATCAAAATTCAAATAACTTTATCGTTAAAGAGGGTTCTAATCAATCTGATAGTGATTATTCTGATATTTTTATTTTTTTCAAAGAAAAAAAAACACCAAATGAATCCATTTTATTACGGACAAAGACAGTAAGTAGTCTGTGTTTACTGTAATGGTAGCACTGTAGAAATATCATTTATAACAAATGTATGTCTTCAACAGGATTGGACCAATTGCCAAACTGGGTTTTAAAAAAACCCTGAACTTTCTTTATTTTACAATGATTGATAAACAAGTTCTACAACTTATATTAATATCTCTTGTTGGCACAAATGTTAGCGCAAGAGGGTCATTGGTGTGGGAGGAAGCCGGAGTACCTGGAGAGAACCCACATGTCCAAGCAGGTGACTGCCATACCCTATCACATACAACCACTGTCGATCATGGGGATCGAACTCGGGTCACAGCACTGAGAAGCGAGTGCATTGTCCAGTATGCTACTTGGACACCTGGGTTTTAATAGTCCATTTGGGATATAAATACCAAACAGGATGCAATGTTACAATGCAAGAAATGGAAATTATTATTTATGCAATAAATACAATAAAAAAAACCACTCTTACTGGCTACCAGTTTCCGTAAATTTATCCTTCAGTAGATCAAAAATTCTTAGGGATTTTCTTGCAGTGAAAACTTGTAAAAGTACTTGCATTTGATAATTTTTATAAAGATTTTTAAACGATTTTATAAAAAAAAATACAAAATGTTTTTGTTGTTGTTGTGCACTTCAAATTTGTGTCACAAATGTACACGTATATAAAAAATGGGCTGTTACAACCCATCTAAGCGATTGGTCCAAACTTGTTTAACAGTTTGGGACCAATCTCCAAAATGGGATATAATAGCCCGTTTGGGGTATAATAGCCCAAATGAGATATAAATTTAAAGTGCAAAAAATAAAAAAATTTGATTTTGAAATTTTTGATATAAATCCGCATTAGAATAGATGAAATACAACAACTTTTGGTAAACAACTTTTTCTGTAGCTGTACTATTACGGAGATTGATCCCTCAGTATATCCAATACTTCTTGGGGATCAATCTTACAAACTATAGACATATAGAAAAACTTCTTAACCAAAAGTTGTTGCATTTGATTCACATTAATGCGGATTTATATCAAAAATTTTAAAATAAAAAAAAAATATTTTTTGCACTTTAAATTTATATCCCATTTGAGCTATTATATCCCAAACGGGCTATTATATCCCATTTGGGAGATTGGTCCCAACCTGTTTAACAGCTGTTTAACCCCTTTTGAACATACATTCATGTCTAATTAAAAATAATGAAAACCTGCATTCTGTCTGATGTTTTCAATTTGCTGCTTCAAGGCAGCTATCATAGATTCTGCCTGTTTAGCGCGCTGTGTCAAACGCTGCAGCACAGATGCAGATGCCATTCTAAAATAAAAAACCCATATTGAACATGTTGAAACGTTAGCGGTTATAAATCTAAAATTAATATGAATGCGATACTATGTATAATAGAACAGCAGTTGTTACATAAAATACGAAAATTACAGTTTTATAATATAATTTATAATATAATTTACGACAAGTTATCATACACTGTATACAGTGAGTGTAACTATACATGTAGCAATACCCGTTTATTATGTCTACCGGCTGGTTGGAGGAAATTTGGAGTAACACGTCTAAAACGCTCAAAAAACCCCGATTAATTATAAAACTCAAAATGAGTATGATAAATCCGGAATATTAAAATCCTGAAATGAATAAAAGTAATGGACAAAAATATATTTAGACATTATAAACTATAGGTAAAACGTTTCACAAAATTATAGAAAATATGAGTTAATTCAACAACAATCCTTTATGACCCATAGGCCGTGTAGAAAATATGATATTCCAACTCAACGCACCCATCTAAAAATAGAACACTTTGATCATGTGCCTATGATTCTCTACGGTACACAAAACAGTGTACAATGCGTAATATCCAGAAAACATGGCAAACTCTTCAGTTGCAGGACAGATAGAGACGACATTTCTATCCTGTTCAATATGCATGGAACATTTCAAAAAGCCAAAGGCTCTGCCATGTTTGCACACCTTTTGCGAGGATTGTCTGAGAGATTATATTGTCAGCAGATTTGAGTCAGCTGGCCAGTTTCCTTGTCCCATCTGTAGACAGGTATTCAATTTCTTTTTCTTTTCTTTTTTAATTAAATATTTCAGAGTGAGACATATTTGAACATTCTTTGTTGATAATACATCTGATCAATATGTGAATAAGAATTAGATCTAAAGGTCCGTATTGGTTGGGGTGGGGCCGGCTGCTTAACTGAGGGTAAGGCACAGTAAGTAAATTTTTTAAACATGTAAATACTTACGTTAAAAAAACCATGTGTGTATCTTTGTATGGGAGAATGATTAAAAAGTCTTAAATTACTTGTTTACTACTAAGATTTGATTAAAACAATATAACTGTTGTTTTTGTTTTTGGAGTGTTTTTTAATTGGGTTTATTTTGTGGAAGGGGGCTGTAAAATTTCGCTTTTGCAATCTTCGGGCCTGTAATTTACATGTGTAAGACATGCATGACAATTTTACTAATGGAATATTCATATAACTTTCTCTGTATAAATCTTAATTTATCCGTCTACATATTTTTATTAGAATGCTTGAAAATGAAATTTAAGATTTTCAAGTACTTAAGTGTTGATTTATGTACAAATACATGTAGTTATACCCATGCAAGAGGCAAAAATAATTATAGGCCTACAATGTAATCAAGATGCTCGCTGGCGCCGCTTTTCACCAAGTCTTTGCTTTCTGCAAAATATACTAGAATCAAATGTATAAGTAGTAGTTTGACAGCATTGTGAGGCCGATATATTGACTTTCATTGCAAATTAATTTTGTTTACTTTTTACTTATAAACGATTTTGTTGAACTGAGTACATTTTATTTTTTTCTTAGCTTGTGTATATCCCTCCAAATGGAGTGTATGGATTTCCCGACAACCACTTTATCCTCAGTTTACAAGACACTGTTACCCACTCAAGTAGCCAAAACACCGAATCTGGTAGTTTTGAATACAGTTATCATCAAAGAAACGAAGACTTGTCTCTGCCTTTACTTCAACCGGACAAATACTCTGTGCGATTTACTAAACCGGGATCCCCAAGGTTATTGAAGACATTTGGTCACTTTGGCTTGGACCAAGATGGCTTGGTTCACATCTCGGGTCTAACATACTCTTCAATGACAGGGGATATATTGGTTGCTGACTGTAGTCTGAATAAAGTCCTTGCATACTCAAAATCTGGGGATTATCGTGGAGGGTTCGTGTGTGACTGCTCCATTCGTGATATTGTAGTCACTGCTCACGGATCCATCCTACTGGCTGTCAGCCGCGCTGGTTCCGCTATAATGAGGGAGTATGGATACGAGGGCAACGTCATCGCCTCTTACGGCTCCTTCTACAAATACGAGAACCCGTTTGGTATCTGTGTGTCCAGAATGGGGAAAGTCATTATTTCTAGTCTGCAACACAACAATATCCACATCTTTACAGAACGGAAGAAACCATCGTTCAAATTTGGCTCAAGAGGTAGTGGTTCGAATCATTTCTTATTGCCGTATTACGTCGCTGTCAATAGCCGAGACGACATAGTTGTTTCGGACAGTGGGAACCATAGGCTCAAAATCCACAAAAATGACGGCACAGTTCTTCACGTGATTGGGCAACAAGGCTCTCAAAGTGGAGAGTTCTTCTATCCACAAGGTGTATTCATAGACAAACACGACAATATCTACGTGGCAGACGCCAATAACTTCAGAGTTCAGGTTTTCTCACCGGAAGGGGAATACCTATCCACCCCAGTGGAGAATACGTACGAATTCGGCGTCGACGTCAAACCTACCAACGTAATCGTCGTAGATAACCGCCTCGTTGTCGCTTTACGCGGGACTCGTGTTTCTCTTCTACAAATCTACGACTGGGACGACTCAAAGTTCTCCCAGTCAGCAAAGACAGGTAGAAAACAGCCAGCGCCCGGCGGACTGCTGGGGTGCTGTTGTCCGTGTCTGTCCAGTAATTTGTCGTACGATGATATTTGAGTTGTCTGCTGAGCACTCGAACTATTCAAATCGTTTAATGGTGCTGTACGTAGACATAGCTGTGATACCACATATAATGCAACAATTGTCTAGGCACTTAATTTCTGTTGAGTAAAATGTATAGCACATAATATAATTTTAAAAAAAGGATTCCAAAGGTTTCGCCGTTAGTCATAGAATAAGGTTGTAAACGTTGAATTGTCTAAAACCATACATGCATGTAGTTTTTAAAAGATATGACATGTAAACCACCCCCTTTTGTCACACAATAAAAGTTTTTTTATGAAACATATGTACATGTATTAACAAAGGCGTCGGAACCGGGGAGGGGGGTTTCAAAATTAGTCATGACCACGAGGCACGTAGTATCAGGGAGGGGTCAGACCCCCCCCCCCCCACACTTTTTCTTGCATCATTTTTGAAACATCGTTTTTCTTTTCACCCATAAAAAAAATTGAAGTATCCCGAAGCGCCCCCTTACTTTTTTGGGAGTACATGTATGTAAAAAAACTGTAATGAAAAGAAGGAAATTAAATGGTATTGAAGATTGAAGTTATACGTATACTACGCTAACCCCCCCCCCCCCCCCACACACACACACACAAATAAAGACGTCATTTAAAAATCTATGTTGATAGAAATTTTGATCGCCGCAATAGATGATTAAAAATGAACTTGTCATGTCAATATCAATGAAACTGTCATTGTGCTGAATATTGAAAATTGTTTTCTGTGGCCAATAAATACATGTACCTAGTATAGGACGTCCCCCCCCCCCCCAAAAAAAAAAACAAAAAACATGCGCCCAATCCTAATTTATCAACAACTAAAACAATTATATGTCCAAAGCAACAAACATGTTTGGGATTAGAGTGCAAAGAATTTATTTTATGTTCCACTCGAGATTATTTGCCCGCGACAAAGTTGAAGGCCCCGTACATGGATAGTCGCATGCCATTAGAACGCTTTGTTTTTTGCAAACTGCATGGATCTGTATCCACGCTTTTGATTTGAGCAAGAGCGTTCTGCCAAGAAATATATATAGAGTCTACGTTGTCAAAATAGGGCTTGAACACAATTTAAGCTTCTATACACGGAGGGAGATGTTGACAAAGGCACCCACTCACGAGTGCGCGAGTTGCAATGCACCATCGGCTTTATTGGAAAGTGTAATGGCTTCTTAAGAAATGAATCGGTTAGGTTTGATTCTCTTTGTGTCTTTGAAAAAAAAAGAGTTTTGTTAGATATCCAATACTCAAACATGCTGACAGGTATAAGAAAACTCATGTTTTTCTCAATTTTTCCTCATGTGCATTTGTACCTGCTGGTCTTATTTTTGTGTTAAAATTTATTTTTATATGGGAAACGTAGAGCTCAGCTTTGATCAAGCATATTATTACTGTAATCATTGAATCTTGGACACCTGTATGTTTAAACGTCTTTGATGAAAATATTGTGTTTGTGCAGTCTTACGCTCGATGTTTTAATAAGGGCATTTTAGACACTTGAAGAAATAGGCTGAGTGTGTGTATTTTGCGTGCTTCTGCCCCTGGAGCTAAGGTATAGATAATCCGAGATTCCAACGACTCTCAAACCCCAACCCACCTCATTTTCATGAATTAGTGTATTTGAAAATATCAAATAATAACAGCGGGGAGTCAGGGGTTAGGTTAATATAAATAATAAAAATTTATCTGCAGGGGACATTTCAATGAGGCGGAAGGCAATACCAGACAAACAATAATTTTATTGGTCTCATATTAATCCGATACATCCTCTAGCATCAGCTTCTATACAAACAGCCGCCATTCATTTATTTCTGGAATTGACTTTCGTGCACGTGAAAAACATTTTCCTTACATAACTGATACAAACGTTTATCTAATTAAGCTACATGTAGCAATGCACACGTGACATTACGTAATAACCAACAAATGTTCTTGTACTGCAGTCATTGACCTAAAACACAGTAGTGTTAATTAGTAAAACTATAGTATTATTACTTTTTTTTTATCCAGAAACGCGTGTAATTCTATTATGGCAATCATTTACATACGCTCTACAAATACACCCGTGTACATGCAAATTGTCACGTGGACAAATTATACGGCCTACATAATTTTTCTGTGTAAATGTGTCGGAACCAGTGAACGCTTATGTTTAGACCCCTTTCAGGTTGATCTTAAATTTTAACGTCAATAAGCTTATTATAGTTCAAAATTGTCACCCGTAAAATTTTGCTCAAGGGTTCAATTTTCTCCACAAAAAATTAAAATCTGATAGGATTCCATTTACACAAAACCCAATCCAGATTCCATTTTTGCGGAATGGGGGGGGGGGGGGGTGTCTTCCTACACCCTTTTGGTAGTAACTATCATAAAGTGTGATCTAATTCAAGGAAAAAACTCATTCTAAATCATCTTTAAGTTATTCAAAAGCACATTTTCCAAATTTCGTATCAAATTCTTGTCCATGCGATACTACTACGTCCGTCTATTGGTCTATACAAACATGTTACAGTAGCTTATCATGCGTGAACACTCCGTATCGTGCTATGAATTTATCTCACGTGAGTCCATTTCATTCACGTTTTGTTCCCACGTTCATTACGTCACGTGGTTAAAAGTCAGAGAATAGACTTCAACCACATGTAATTATAATATTGTATACATGCAGTTATGCAATGCACATAATGACGTGGAAACGTGGTTATATCACGTATAATTGATCAGTGTATTTAAACAGAAATAAGATGCCTAAATTGAAATCCAACATGACACTTTTTAATATAAATTCGGTTATGACAATTTTCAAAAATCATTTGAAATATTGTACTAACTCGATCAGAATTACATATACTCTGTCCCAAGTTTTTGATTCCATCGTTGTTTTCTTATTACGATAATCATAAATACATTTGTGTTCCAACTACGCTTCATACACTACAATGAAAAACCACAACCAAAAATAAAGTCTAGGGGGATTTTGCACACTACATGGAACGCACCCAAATGATAACGTTAAAAAACTATGTGAGATGTCCCAAGTACTTCCGAATGTCAACATTTCCAATTCTGCACGATTATTGTTTTCGTTCATGTTAATTTCTCCGAGTATAAAAAGATGTCAATGATTTCAATTGAACTTCTTTTACATGTATATTTATGTGTTTTTTCGTTCAAATTCGCCAAAGACTATATAGTATATTATTAATTTAACGTGACTCTTGTTCGACTGATCTTGTTTTTAAGTAATGAAGACACGTGGAATATATGAAGATGGTATTTATTATATAATCTATTACATCTTATCTGTATGGTAAATGGGTAAACGTGAGTATATCACGTGAGCCACAACGCATTGTGTGAGTCTGGAAAATACCAGTTTTGTTAAATGTTAGATATATTTTTATCTTCAATAAATTATCGTACTAACCAATATAAAAACAAGTGTCTCACCTGAAGTACAAACCAGGCACGTAGCATCAGGGGGGGCCAGCCCCCCCCCCCCCACTTTTTCTCGCAGTAACAAATATGTTAAAATTTACATATAAAAAAATGAATAATCATGGAGTTGCCCCCCCCCCCCCCCACTTTTCTGGGAGTATGTAAAAAATTGATATGAAAATAAGGAAATTGAAGTGATATACAACGCCAGCCCCCCCACCCCCCCCCCCCCCCCACCCCCACCCCACGGATTAGGATTTTGAAGATTTTAGGAAAGTTTATATTTCCTTATATTCCCCCCCTTTTTTTTTTTTTTTTTTTTTTTTGCTTGTCAAGATATTTTGGGATGAGTCTGCCCCCCCCCTTTCAAAAACGATGCTACGTGCCTGCAAACAATAAGAATGAAAAAGATTCCTCTTTGCTAGCCCGGAATACTCTTTCGAGCTATCAAAAATGTAACCCAAAATATACAATATAATAATGTGCATTTAATTTGTTATACTTATACAACAAATTCTTAAGATTCATACACATTTCGTATTTTAATTTAGATATGATATTCTGAAAAATAAAGGGTTATGCCCTATGTTTATTTAGATTAAGGAAGCTTTGTAGTCAACAACCATCAACGGCTACTTGAATGTTTGGTTACAAGATACAATTGCTAATCAATTAATCACATTTCCTTCCGACCGATTGACCGGTTACTCGTATCAAAATACGCAGGTTTTTGACCTGTCATTTTTAATAAATGTTATGAATAGCAAAGAAAGCACGATAGGAATATTGAGGTTAGTAATTAAAATATACTATAAAAATTATTTTACATGAATATCATTCGAAAAGAAATCTTAAGAAACGAGTAAACAGTCGTAAAATATCTTCACTCACCATTTGAGGCAGTGCCTAATGCCTTTGAATTATGATTTCTAAAATAGAAAATTGCACATTTTTTTCTATTAAAACTACATCATAAACAAAATGAATGTCTGTATCCTAAAAAATATCTCTTCAGATGAAAAAAATTGGCAGTTTTGTAATTTTATTATTTAAAAAAAATCTTCTTCTGTTAAGTTGACATATTTGTTAGAATTATATTAAAAACTTTGTAAACAGGAGATCCCTTTGAACTGACGATTACCTGAAAACCATATCTCGTAGATGGATCTGTAACGGAGTCTTATGTTTGCGTTTTTCAAAAGCTTCGTTTTATAATCAAAACCCTAAATAGATTCCTCTGATGGTTACCCACATTTGTATTGTTTGAACCCTTGTCCATGAGGCAGTGAATTTTACAATTTAAGATGACATCATGGACCTAAAAGTACAGAAAAAAATATTTATAGAATTCTTTTACATTTTCACCATGTGGCCATACTGGCCCTACTTCATGGCCTGAACCCCATGTCTAAGGGATCATGAACTTTACTATATAAGTAGAGGGCTTCATAGACACCATCACCATGCTTTCAGTTTATATCCCCTTGATATGGAAGTAGATTTTCAAAATTTTCAAAGGTTAATAATATTCACTAGAGGGCAATTTTGGTCCCTTGGCCCATGGGTCATGAATTTTACCATTTGGTAGAGGACATTATGGAAAGCATTATCATGCTTTTGTTTTTTCTAAAATATATAACCATGGGAGAAAAGAGAAATATTTTTTAGAATTTATTACATTTTCACTATATTTGCTACATTGGCCCCACCCTAGGGCTTAACCTCTGACCCAGGAGCCATGAAACTCGCAGTTAAGGTAGATGACTTCATGAACATCATAACTATGCATTTAGTTTTTCTCAAATATATCATAATTGGAGTGAATAAGATGATATTCTTAGACTAAATACGTGGTCACTAATAGTAAATGGCGACATTGACCCCGTCCTAGGGTCTGAATCCCGACTTAAGGGCCAAGAGTTTCACAATTTTGGTAGCGGAATTAATGGACGTCTACACCATGTATTTAGTTTTTTACCTTACATTTTTGGGAGTAGAGAAGAAGATTTTTTTAATTTGGCCTTCTTTTGCCTATTTGTCCCGCCTGTTAGAACGCAAATAATAATTAGAATCCTTTTAATTTAGAATCCTTTTGTCCTATAGATGCTTCAAACCAAAAATGGTAAAAATTGTTCTTGTAGTTTTCAAGAAGAAGTTAAAAATCTATAATTATTAGCAGACGACATACTACAGACGACGCACGCTGACAAAAAGAAATCAATTCCAATTGCATTGTTCAAAAAAATCTTTCAAGGATTTTTCTAAAAAAAAAAAACAAAAACAAAACCCCAACATATTTAGCTTATAAACGACATTTAGGGTGACGGTTGGGGACATGTATTGCTGATGCCATACTCTAGGAATGCTTTTTTTAAAAACAATATTAAAATTTATATTTATATATTATAAATCTGGCTCTTTGGTTGAAAAGTTACCAAAAAAAACAATAAAAAAAAACCAAAAAACAAAAAACGTGCGAGCCAGGGCATAGAGTCACGTGAGGTAATTTTTCTTTATGTTCTACAGTTTGAAATTTATTTTATTTGTGCGTTGTTATTCACGTGATGCATGTTATATGATCAGGTAGATGTACAGGTGGATGTTGAATACCTTGTATAAAGGTCACGTGATGCTGTTAGACTTCTCAGCATCCTAGCTTCCTCCTATGAATCAGTATTATTTAAAAATCAAGTTTGTTTTTTATTTTACCAATATAAACATGTATCGATAATATGATAATTACTATGAAATAATTGCAAATAAACACTTCTGAGACATAACTTTAACTTGTAGACTAAAGCCCCACAAGTTGAAAAAATACATACTGATTTTTTGAAAAGAATTATGTCGCTTCGAAAATCTACCAATAATTTTATGGCTTACTTTGAATTTGGTAGATACCCTATGTATATACAAAGAAAACTTCGTAGTTTGAAATACTGGTGTAGCTTGCTGACAACAAATATTAATTGTATACTTCAGACCTGACGGTTATAAGGAATTGTTATATGAATATGAAAAACAACAGCAAAAATGTAAAAAGGTAAGCCTAGTTAGAAATGAACTTTATTGTCTGGGAGTTAGAAATTTTTGGGAACAACAAGAAGTTACTAATGTAAAAACAATTTGTTCTACTAGTTGAACAGCGCCTTACGGACGCGTTCATACAGAACTGTTATAGTGTTTTTGAAAATTCTTCAAAATGTATAGTGTACAAGGAAATAGCTTCACATTTTAGTTTACAGAAATATCTTTTGAAACGCGTACGGTTGTCATATAAAGAAAAGTCTCTGTTATGTAAATATAGAATATCAGCGCATTCCTTAAACGTTGAAAACGGAAGGTATAAAAACATACCTAGAAATGACTGTAAATGTACTTTGTGTAATTCTCAAGAGATAGAGGACGAATTTTATTTTGTTCTGATCTGTCCTGCTTTTTCGAATATTCGATAAAAATACATAAAACCTTACTACTATAAGAAACCTTCCTTTTTCAAATGTATACAGTTATGATAACTTCAAATCTATTCAGAAACTTTGCCAATATTTATTGAAAGCTTCGAAGCTGAGAGAAAAATTAATATGTTAATTCCTTATAATGTTATCTGTCTTACACATATTTACATATCTATTATATATTGATAATATTGTACACCATTTGATATATATACCATGTAGAATCCCCCGCCATTCTCCTGTCAATTGTATGTATTATATGCCTATGAGCCACATGGCTCCTTTGGTCAATAAAAAACAGACTAAACAAATGAGTTGTAAAGAGATGTTTAATAACAAAAGCATTGTACTGTTTTGTTTATAATTGCAAGTCAATGGGTGCAAATTATGATCTATTCAAATTGTATTATAAATAACTTTATTTTGTAAAGCATGAAATTCTATTCGTATTTTATAATTTTTTCTTTGTATCTTACAATTTTCCATTAGCATTGTCTTAATTTTCATTTGTATTGTATAATTTTAAATGATAGATTTGATCACGCACGACCGCGGGATAGAAATTAAAAAAATATTTTTCAGAAACCATTTAAAACTGGTAATGTTAAAATAAATAAGGAACAATAATTGTAATAAAAACATGATAATAAAGAGGATCGCCAACAAATATTTTTTTATATCTTAATATTTTTTTTACCTCCAAAAACATGATTACTCTGACAATAATTGTTGACAACAATTGAACAAGTTTATAGGCAGATAGGTTTTATTTTTGAAAATAAAATCTTTTTTTTTCTTTGTAAAATGGACAGATTAATATGAAATGAAAGTCATCTTCAATCTCTGATGGCGAACATAATTTACAAAATCTTTTGCTGTTTTGAATATTATGAAATATTTCTCGTTCAAATCTCGACTGATGGAAAGACACATGGTATTTTTTTATATTCCTGAAACTGTACATGTATTCATTAGGTATTGGTTTTGTCAAATAATATAATATGTACCTATCAGGTGAGATAATTACCATTAAAAAAATTCATACAGCAAAATTTTCCAATAGATATAAACTCTTTCGTAGAGGATATTTGGAATTTCCCAAAGGAATACTCCCTATAAGAATTTAAATTCCGAAAGAACTTGAACAAAACTCCCCAAGGATTTTATAATCCAAAAGGAAACGTTTATTTCCTATAGACAAACTACCTCTCTAAATCAAAATCCTGTAGTAAATACTTTTCTCCTGTAGGAATTAAAATTTCTTTAGGATTTTTTAAAACCCCTAAATGATTTTCAATATTTCCTGTAGTAGTTTTTTTTCTCTGGTTGATATTATTTTCCAATGGAATATTAATTTTTAAAAGTTAAATATGTCAGGTGAGACACACTAAAAACAAAACTGGATATATACTCTCTAGGCCAGTTGTATCATTGCACGAATGCAAGATGAAATGTCACAGCACAAAGTTAATTATGAAACAACTCTGTTTCACATTCAACAAGTTCTGGTAATATATTGCTTAAACTTCTTTCATTTCAACCAGTATTTCAACTTCAACTTGTAAACAATTTTGTGTTTACATTCAAATACAATATCCTCATTTTGGTTACTAAACAAGATAGCCCTTTTCTACTCTGTAATGCAAGTACCCTTTTAAAAAATTTTCATTGAAATTAAGTTACAACAAGCTATATAAAAATTTTCACACTTGCAGTTATTGTCATACTACTAAAAAAATTATTTTAAGCGTTTCGCTCTATCTGAATACAACACCAGTTTATTTCTGCTTTAACTTCCACTTGGATGTGGATGGCCATAATGATTAACGAACAAACCTCTCTGATGAACCTTGCTTTGTTCTTGATTAAAATGTCCAGTGTCGTCCTCTTACATTTACAAAAATACTAATACAGCGATATGTCTAATTTTAACTGGTGAATACATTGTTTTTTCATAAATTCATTTTTCAAAATCATTTACGTTCAGTATGTAAAAATAAAAAGGTGACAGAGTCTCATCCTGCATAAAACCGTCTTGACAGCTAAAAATCCCAGACATCTGATTTTCATATCTTATACATGATTTTATGGTAACAGACACAGATTTATTCAATATTTGGCATTCTCGATGACTAAAAAATATTAGAATTAAAAATTTCGTCAAAAGATTTTCGATAACCAATAAAACAAAACATTTTCATATTTTTCCATACTTCGGCTGATTAGCAGGTTCAAAATAAAAATAGCATTTGATGAATTGAGTGTCAGAAAAAAATGTAGGTTTATGGTTCCTGAAGGCATAATCACCATTTTTATAGACCTTTTCACTGTAACTATGGTACTGCTCTTTTGCAGGGCAAAATGACATAGTTTGGTGAAATATGACATAACTCCAGTTGTTTCATACACGTCTACTTACTGAAAATTCGGCAAAGTATATTTATTTGCCCTGCAAGAAAGGAGTGTAGGGGTCGATTGCATACATGGATACACATTCATGTAAAAATTATCAGGATACCATATATTTGTTTCTAAGAACAACTGTTGCCATGGTAACGGAAACTAAGAAAAACTATAAATCTTATCAACTTTCAAGTACGTTTTAAAGGTTTATATAATTTATTATATAATAATTTAATAACTGCTTTTAAAACTTACATGTTAGATGAGAAAATTAACTCCTGTTGCTATGCTAATAAGATTTTAAATTAACTCATGTTGCTATGCTAATAAGATTTAAAATTAGAAAAAATGAGAAAGAGATAATGATTCAAAAACAGCAGAAATTCTTGTTTAAGGAAAACATGCTTTCTCTGAAATGATTGTGTTGTTTAGTTATGTATTTGATTTTGTAAATAAAACTGACTCGGTGTTTTCTTGGTTGCGTTTGTTGCTTTAACATCTTCACATTTCTCAAAAACAGAGTTATCTTTCTTTATTTTACTTAGGCGGCAGGGGATAGTTTTTTTGGTCGAGGAAATGTGAGGCAGATAGTGCTCATGTATGTGATTTAATTTTTCAGTGCATTTTTAAATTTGCTAAAATTGGTTTGCATGCAGGGACACATGATCCCGACTCTTGAGAATTTTTAAACATTTCAGAATAAAACAAGTACAACTTACATATAGCACGGGGACGGTTTCAAAATTTTCTGAAAAATTGCCCTTTTTTTCACTTTTTCACGGGTCCAGCACCACGCTCCAGTCCCGAGCAACTGCCATAAACTAACATAGGATTGGTAGCTCAATGTATACCCATGCAAATAATCACCAATTGATTGGGGGTCAATCACCTTATTTTCGAGTGACATTTCGTGTTCTGAACCCACCCTCCATTTCAAGCACAAAACCGAAAGTGAAAATTTTGGCCACAGTTTCGCATTTTCATTCCATATCTGATGAAAAGTGCTACCAGTATTAAAGTGTCATATATTAATGAAATTGACATGAGCTCTTCTATCCACAAAATGAATGCAATAAATATTCTAGCAACTTATACCCCTCAAATAACCAGCCAAACCTCAGGTTTTCCCTTTATTTCAAAATTTTCCCTTTATTTCAAAATTTTGACCGGGTCTTTCCTTCGAAACTATCCCCTGCCACCTTAAAGTTTACGAAAAATTATTTTGAAAATACATATAACCTATCAATTTTGAATAAATAGTTATAACCTTATATAAAAAATTCCAAAACAAGGGCGACAAACAGAATTTTCAAAATTGCCTGTTGAGGACCGGATGGTCGTTGCCAATCTTAGTTCAAAACCGAGATCACTTCAGGTGTAACAAATAGATCTCTGAAGCACGGGAAAATGTAAAAAGTTTAATGTATCGCGTTCATGATACTAAGAAACTGATCTTCCATAAGACTTTAATATGTAAAAGTTTAAATATAGATGTTTCCATGTTCCCTATGAACTTTTTGTTCACTAACCTGCATTAATTTCTACTTGTATCTATATCTATATTGCTAAAATAATAGACTCGAATTTTTGCGCTTTAATACCGACAAATCAGAAGAGTACTGTGTTTTCTTTTATATATTTCAAACATCATTGATACCTGAAGATTACCAATTTGTTTTTATTTTTTCTCAGTCAAGCTTCACTAATTAATGATCAACGAAAATTCCAAACAAAAATCCGGAAATCTACATACATTCACGCTAAATTACCAGAGGCTCTTTAGTTTATGTTTCCACAATATCACATTTGCATGGCTAAACTCAGAAACGATTATACAAATACGTGTACTGTAAATTTTTATTGAAAATATGCTATACACCGTATTCTGTTCCATTCTTTCACCAGAGGTCGTGCTACACAAGCTTCGCTTACACCTCTGTCAATGCCCGATGTACAAGATTCTTGTACAAAATGTAATTAAAATCTATGTAACTGTTCCTTGTGTCTATGAATATGATTATGAATAATTAAATTCAAATCTTTTACGCCGTTATTCATTTTTATTTCAACGTTACTGGGAGAACTATTTTGCGGAGGTAAACATTAAAATATGATCACATGATCTAGTTTGACAGATGTTTGAAAAATCAGTTTCTGTACGCTACCGATTCATCGATGATTGTACATAAATCAGCAGCAATGTCATCTCCTGTGATGTTTTTAAACGTGTCCTCAAAGTCATCGCCCGTCGATGACTTCCCTTCAAGCTGATTGTACAGAAGAAGCGAATCAACAATGCCATGTGTTCGCCATGCTTGTTTTGATCATGTGACAGACTATTTTTCCGGCGTTGACAGAGGTGTAAATAGGAATGAGAGTCAATGCACCGGATGTTGACATCAGAGAAGTGTTAAGATTGAGCCGCGCAGAAAAAGGTATGGCTAAGGTGATTGGTTGAATTAATGAAGTAAATTTATCACTGTTTCAAATAAATGATGGATTGAAGAAGTACTGCAAAAAGTAAAGAAATAAGAGGGGTTGAAATAGGGGGTGGGTGTCAATTTTGGGACTTGGATTTATTTGCTGCGGATCGCTGTAAGTTGTAAACAAGCTGTAAACATGGTAAACGCCATGGGACCCTATGTATTTCTATTGATTTTGTGTTAGTGCTTGGAAAGAACTTTCAAATGTGACCAAGGATATGTCTGTAAGTATAATAGCAAACTAGCCAGGTGGGTTTAGGTTAACATTGAGCCCTATGGGAAATGAATTGGTACTCTTTTCCCTATAAGCGAAGCTTGTGTAGCACGACCTCTGGTGAGAAAATGATTCTGTTCACCAAAGAAAATACGGGAGATAACTCTAACTCAGTGCATTTATTATGAAAAATCCCGAGAGTTCCGAATGTCAATATTAAAGGGAGTAAAAAAACGTTGGTGAAAAAAATGTTAAATTCTAATTAAATTTTTTAGATGAAAGGTATTTACAGCCTCAAAATGGTTTGTTATGAATAATTTGACTGTTATTTTTAATGCAGCTTCATTAATTTTCTCCAAAATCGTTTCGGAGCGATTCTGCAATTTTTTGCTGCATTACGGGTATATGGGAAGCTTAGCTTTAACTGTGGTGATTTCTAACTAAGCAGAGTGTAGTGAAATTAATAGCATTATTTTAGGCTTAAAGCTTGGTTATGTAAATGGCAACAATACGGACAGTCGATGTATCTATATGGTAAATGTCCGATATCATATTATGCAATGTCAACCCGTGCACGCACGGGTCAAAGTCTAGTTTATTTAAATGAAGGATGTTTAATTTTCCGTGATAAAATTTTTGAAATTCTTCATCTCATATATATAGAAGAATTTGATGTTTCTTCTGTGAGTTTCGGTGACCCATTTTAGACAACGTGGGAACTTGGGAGTCAAAGATAAGGTACACTTCTCTTGTTTTGTGTTTGTGTGTGTGAAATTGGAAGTTTAATATACATTGTGATCATGATTATTGAGTCGGGAATCATCAGGGATCGAGAACAGACAATAAATGAAATATCATGATATGATAGAAAAATTGCTTCTGTCACATATAAATGTGCTGCAATGGAAAATTTAGTAATTTCATTTAATACCTTGAGAGGAAAATGACCATTTTGATAAATATTTCCATTTTTATGCACATTTCTTCGTTTAGTTTTGTTTTAAGGAAAGAAAACTGTATAATTGATAATAACGGACGATATAAGGGTCATGTTCATTATTCTGTCCATTTTTCACTCCAATTTTAGATCAAATACTGCGTCTTTTATTCATTACTCTTTCAATTTAGTCTGCAAGGCCTCGTATTTGGAATGTTGATTATCACTCTTCTATATTCCCCATGGTAAGTTAAAGCGAGTACCCGTCCAACGACCCAGTAACTACTGTGATATTTCAGTACCTCGTTGGAACATCGACCAGATATTGATAGAAAATCTAACTAATGCTTGCAGACGTATGCTATGGCGACATCGCTGTGAATATCGGCAAATAACTCTTTAAAGCAGATTGATAGATCTGTCTAGTGTCATATTTAATGAATTCTACAAAATGTCATTTCACTACCGTCTTCTCCATTTTTGTATGAACGGCGTGTCACGTAATTATGATGGACGACAGAACTGTGAATTGCTTTTACAGCCAGATATCGTTTGCAACGGAACGCAAAAACAGGGCTGAAGAAATGTGGCGTCCGGAGCCAGCCGCGTGCCTCTGTGCCGGAAGAAAATTTACTACGCCATCGATAATGCATTGGTAGCGAGGAGACAAGTTTTTGGCCTCTTCGTTTATTATGTATTTTATAACGTACATATAGTGACATTGATGCAACATTTGTATCTACGTAAAATCCGACACTTAAATTGATTTTAAGTTAGATAACAAATGTTATATATCCACATATAAAGAGGGAATTGGGAATTTAAATAAAAAATTATCCTAATTTCTTTAAAGAGATTCTGCTGTCGTGTCAACCTGACATTGAATACGACCTTAACAAACGCATTATGCCAACGGACTCGTGCATAGTTTAATGACATTTTACAGCCTTTATTGTATTCAAAATAGACCATTTCCAATGTGCATGTAAATCTAAAAAAATGTTTTGGTAATATTACGTTAATATCCATAAGATGGAAAACGCCAATCCATCTCACATGATGTAATGAAAAATTAAATTTTAAACAAATTGGTATTTGGTAAATTTATCTTAATACTAATAAAATGTTTTATGTTCATGTATTAGAGTTGTATCACGGATAAAAACGTGTTCTACATTTGAAATCCCATTATTCCATGTTATCACCTCACTTCCAACACAAGCACAAACTGCAAAGACCATCTCAGACCTCCACGTTATCAAGGGGTCGCAGAATTTGTCAATACGACCATTTGCTATCCATTCATCCCATCGAATGGTTTTTATTTGATTGCTGTAAGTTTGCGACATACCAGAAATCAAAGCAACAATTAACGCTAATCCCGGAAGCCATGAAGAAACGACGTTTTAATGCGGCGCGTTAGTGTTAATGATAAGTGTTTCATTTCTTTTATTATCAATTAGGAAGATTGCCTTTTAAGGTCTCTTGTATTTTGTACTACACGGTTCTCCAAATCAAAACCATTCCAGTTTTAGATTTTGACAATTTAATGTTTTTTAATTCAATTTTATATTGTGTTACACACTGAAAGTAAACATGGCGCCGATTCCAAGTGTTCTTTTATTGGTCCCAGATAGTTTTTTTCATAATCTCTCTCTCTCTCTCTCTCTCTCTCTCTCTCTCTCTCTCTCTCTCTCTCTCTCTCTCTCTCTCTCTCTCTCTCTCTTCTCTTTGTATATGTGTTGAAAAAATGAAAATTAGAATTATGAACTGGAACTGTTGCAATAAGTAGAAAGTAGTTTAGTTGTTACGGAAAAGTTCATTCCACGGATTAACAGATGACAACACAAATTCCTATAAAAATGCAACATGTTGTTGCAAGCGATTTAAATCTAAAAATCTAGCTAGATTCAAATTTCTTTCAATTTTAACAAAATGTTCAGCTAAAATGATATTAATACGCGGCCGTTTTTTCTGTCATATTTATGGGGGGTTTTTTTTGGTCTGAAAATCAGATGAATAAGGATAGGGATACTGAACAAACCACTGACATTTATCACTGCAATACAAATCAATAATGCGCATTTTGTAAATCAAAATCCCACAGTGACATTGCTTGATTTCATGCAAAAACCCCTAATAAAAATGATGAGCAAACATTTTTGTCATTCTCTGGAGGATGTCGTTCAAATTTACGAAATTGGTCTGCGTTTTTTTTTCCAGTTCAATATTTTTCCTCTATCGCAGACTACCCAATGCAGTTGTGCAGAAAAACGGCATAAAACTCACAATCAATAAATTTTCACAAGGTATCTAAAATTAACTGCATGCGAGGCGGATCAAGTGTCGGAAATAATGTGGAACCACAGTCCTAAATCATTTCTGATTATTTTTCTTATGTTGTGAGGAAGAGGAAGAGAAGAAGAGCATTGCCACAAAATTAAATCATGTTGGTATTTTTTTTAATAATACTGTTCTTGGACTCTATAGTCATCTGGAGATTACGCAAAAAGCAATACAAATGCAATAGACAAAAGAAAATGAAAAGAAAATCATGGAAAAGTGCACAAAAAATATACAGTGACGTATTTTTAGATATAATAGTATATAGAGGGTCTCTATGGAGGTTTTACCTAACATGATATTTATGCATGTTATTTATAAGTAAAACAAGGGATATTGATGCGTATATGACAATGATTTTCAAATGAAGTTTTTCTTTGGCTTTAAATCAACAAATGATCTTTTTGGACATCCAACAACTTAAAATCTTACTAAACGGGTTAAACTAGTAAAAACCTTTACACGCTGGTTTTCCGTACAGTGAGCCTCAGCTCACATGGTCCAAATATTAAGCATCCAAATTTGAACACAATGAAACATCATAATGTATTAAATTATGCATCAAAATACATCATGTTAAGTTATCATTAAAGAAAATCAAATGCTATGCATTAAATCATAAAAATCACAAATAATTCTGATTTTCTCAAACCTTTTATGATGTCGTTTTTTTTTTATGTTTTTCCCCAGGCTTACGATTCACAAGAAACTTTAGCATTCTTCACGCTTAACTATTTATTTTGACATTTGTCGTGCACATACATGTAAATGTTTAAGTCAAGAATTGATAAGAAGACTACAGGCGTTAAAAATGTAAAATAAAATATGCTGTCACCTTTCTATATCATCGAATTATTAAAAAGGTACTTGAGAATTTTTTTCTCCAATGTTAAGTCATCAGAGATAAACAGTAGAGTTATTGGGACGGGGTATGAGCATACATTGTAAATATTTGAGTGTAAAAACTGTTCTTCAATGATTCGAGGGTTGATCCTTAAGGTCAGACGACACGTTCCTCAATTTTAGATAACTTTTTCCAGGAATTTGTTAATGGTTTACTACTACTTCGACAAGCTTTCTTGCAAAAAATTAGGGTACCTTACCAGGCATTTCTACAAAATACTAGAGTATGCAATTTTCTATATAATCTTCTTGAAAATACACTTGATTTGCTGATATAAAAATAAATACATCTACAGCATAGCGAAATTCATTATATTAGAACTATATCTCCGCCGGGCCGGGGCTTTGAACTCACGACGGTTCTAACCACTCGACCATCTAGACATATACCAATTCCAAGTAAATTTTGATCACTTTTAAAATAATTATAAAATTAATGTTTTTTATTGGAACTCTTTATTACGAGGAGATACAAAAAAGATTCTCGAGGAACGTGTCGTCTGACCGTAATGCCATAAGCGATAAAATTGTGAAAAATCGGTTTAAAATAACAAAATTCACGCTTTGAGATATCCACCTATTTCGATTTAGATCTACAAATTTAGTGCATAATGACAATTACTTCTGAAGATAGTATGTTTTATAGAGCGACAGGTAAGGCTAGCTACAATGTAGCCAGCGACGTCATTTCTGGGCCCTTTGCGTTCTGGTAGAACTTCATAATTTAGTCCTTTATATTTACATTTTCCAGTCACAGTGTCTTTGTCTGTGATAACACTTCAAATCGATTTTGTAATGTATAGTCCAATACATTTCATCAATGACTATTTAAAAAAGAAATCATTCTTCGAATATTATGAGGTGATCAAATTTAATACGATTGGGGTCATTTGGGGATCAACAAATCTATCATAAAGCACTTCGGGCTTTATCGGATTTGAACATGCACCCCGACCGTATTTGATCACCTCATAATACTCAAGGAATGATTCATAATTCCTTAAATAAAAGATTGGCCATGATGTTCTACTCACATTTTTTCTTCTTTTTTATTAAGTACGTAATTAATCTTTTTGTGATAGATGGAGTAGTCTTTGGCTTTTTTCAAATATTGAAGTGTCATGTTGTAAATTTTGAATTTACCAAGTTGTCATGTTGTAAATTTTGTATTTACTGCCACCCAGTAAATTTAAAATTTACAACATGACAGAAGTATGAAAGCATTTATTCTGAAATATAAACCTTTAAAGCCAGAGCTAAACGCCAACCGGAAACCATTCGAGCTGCAATGATTGAGAGTCGAACTAGCTCGGGCCTCGTTAATTCATGATGCGGCGATGTGACGTATATATCATATTATAAAAATTATTTTTATACCTCAATATGATTATTCTATATAACGCGACATCTGATTGGTTCCAGACAATCACGTGCCAGGGCAATAAATCTACATATTTCCCTGTCATTGTCATATTTTTTATCATATCTCACCCGCTCAAAGTTTCATTCCTTGCTTATGAAAAATCCCGAGGATGAGCATACGATGATTAATTTTATTAAAACATCGTTTTAAATCTTTTCTCTTTAATCCGAAAACTGTCATTGATAGAAAGAAACTGGTAAACATAACCAACGTTATTGCTTAACTATAATTGAAAAACGATTAGAAATCGATATATTCTATATAAATACCTGTCGTTTGGAATAATAAATAATTTATTGCATGAATGTTTGGGAAATATGAAGATTTATTCCCCAGAAAAATCATATTTCCCGAGGGCAACGCCCGAGGGAAATAAGATCTTTCATTGGGAAATAAATCTTCATATTTCCCTCACAATCATGCAATAAATGTATGGTATCTTTTAAATTATTCAACGAAATTTAATTCGAATTAAAATTTTGGTTACGAAAATTTTGATACATCATTTTTATAGCGTCAATGAGAAGTGCAGTGCAGAGTGTGGCATTAATTTTAGATGTCATTTACATGTCTTAAATTTCTTATTTCGCCAGTAATATTATTTAATTACTAAAATATGTAATTTAAAACTATACTCAAAATATTTTTACTTTTATGAGAAGAAAATTTTTTACATACAGATGTACATATGTAGGCAATTTTGTTTTCGTGAGATGAGTATGAACCTGAATAACATTACAAAATACGAGTTTAATAAAGAATTATATTTCTTGACAATTTAGGAATCTTGAAATAATTAAAAACATATATGCAGCTTACAAAATTATTTGAAAGGTTGATTATTTCATTAAAAACAAATCATTGTTTAACTCAGCTTTGATGTTGGGACATCCTGTTCTAAATATTTGTGCGATATTGATATCTATCTGTGAGAGTCCGACAGATTGCACTCGCATTTTACCGTATCCAGGAACCCGTATTTCATTATACTCATCGATTTAAACGATCAGCTCTGTCAGGTCTAGCAGGGAAGATGATCTTTCTTCTGTAACTTTGTTGTTCCTTCATCACAACGTAAAAATGCCAAAGTGCGGATTTTATTTGTTTCCAAGTAAAAAAAAGTCTCTTTTATGAAAGTGTTTATGAATTTTCTGAAACTGTAAAGGATTTACGTAGTAGAGAAAATTGCATTCCCCACATTCATTGCCACAGATATGTAAATTACCTCAACATCAAAATAAGAATTGATGCAAAAATTAAAACTGACAGTAAAAGTCAAACCAAGCTTGGTCCGGACGGAATAATGTGTGATATTCTGTGCGTGATCAGAGTACGAGATGTGGTTCCGTTTTCCCCTTCGGAACTTTCCACTTTCAGTCGGAATCCCTCGGCTGTCGATCCCTTGTTCTCGGCTATCAACAGATAATGGAGGCAGCTCCATGAATTCAAAACGCTGATAAGCAGAAGACATGGGAGATATCACGTTGGCAAATATTGATTAAGCTATGAAAGAGCCTTTGACAAAGAGCTTTAATTAGTCCTGATCCAATTTTATAAAACCCTAAATATGTTATATCATCTTCAAGAGTTTTGCATGGAAACACGGCATAAATCAAGAGAGTCATAAAGATACAATTATGGAGTAAAAATCGACTGGGTATTTGATGATGGGGCCGCGTGGATGCTGTGTATTTTTAACGACAAAAATGTTACATTTAATTAGTGTCGTAAATCACATTGACCTCGTGCAAGCATCTAACGATGTCTGTGATTTTTCGATAGGAATAATGACACGAGATTAGAGTGATTCCTGTTGAAATGCATCAAGATATGTTCATCAAGCTAGCATGAAAAAATAACGCTACCTAATGGTTTCTACAACATCAACAACCAATTTTTCTACCCGAATGTTGTATATGCCGACATACTTGTCATTAAAAAAATGAACGCCACATGTTTATATCACTCAAGAAAAGAAATACCCCAAAATGTACATTAAGAATATGTACGTTAATCGAGAGTATTTAGACCTTCCGTGGGGAAGTCAGACGGTGTCTACATAGAGTGGTCACGTGGGTAAGCCAATAGTGTAAGGTAATCATTCTGAGTTCCAGAGGCATAAGTGTTTTAAAGACAAGTAACATTTACTCAGTCAAATCTGACCCTTACAACTGTATCAATCAAGATTTTACTAATTCCTCACTTAAACAACTAATCTACTGAAAAAGAAAAACTAATTTATTTGAGTCTGAAGAAATCAACAACAACAAAAAATTGTTGATGTGTCATTCATAGGAAACCTCAGTCATTTTGGCAAGGAAGATTGGGGGTGTGTCTAGATTTTTAGAAGAGCTATCGTGTATGCTTATACTATGTATGGTTAAAGAGATAAGAGGAATCTAATATGACTTGTTTGCAATTAAAATTCGACGCCCAATTTCATTTCAACACGTGTCCCAAAAGTCTAAACAAATATATTTTGAAATGCCATTACATGTATGAAGACTGGATGGTCGTGGCCATTTCTAGACTATATTAATCTCTTTTAGAAGAAGAGGTCTGTATGAAGAAATAGGAAAATATTTATATTTTGAATCGAAGATATTTTGATTTTTTTTAATTATAGGTTATTAAGTGTCCGAAACATCACACCTTCAAAAGATAACATACAAATGTTTAAAAGACAAATAACATTTACTCAGTCAAAGGCCATCTCAAACCCGTTGAACCTTGAAATTTATTAATCTCTTTATAACAAAAACTATATGATATTTAGTATGTGTATGTAAATTAAGGTGTTTTTTTTTTACATAGGTTTATTCCGCAAATTCAGGTTTATCCCGCAAATTCTAGAATTTTTATTCTTTTAGGAATTAAATTACGTGTCTTAGATGTAAGTCAACATGGTTTAACTGTGGTTTTCAAACATATAAATTTGTAGCATTTCACACCTCAAAGTATAAGCCGAAAACGTTTCATTTTGGCAAAACGTCTTGATAAGCCTTTTATAAAAGTGTTCATAAATGAAAGATCTCAATTGTTGTGAACTACGTGAAAGAGCGAAACCAACGAAACGCTAGCGGCATGCATTTGTCATATGCTGCTGAAGTGCTAGGAAGCAACTAATCGTTTCAGTAACATATTGTATAAGTTATATCGAACACGTGTATGTGAGGAATATAGGCCTTCAGAGATGCAAAATCTACAAACAAAAAATAAGAAAAAGAAGAAATTATATAAAACTTTAAAACCCTTGAAATAAATTGTAAATGTGAAATGTCTTAAATACTGTATACAGGGAAATATTCGCCCCGTTTTCTTTTCGCCCCATTCGTCCTCATTGTCAGAGAACGAATTTAAGACTGGGGGATTTCAATTGTCGCAAATAATGTCGCGTTTAACACAACTGCATCCGGGCGAATTCAAGACGGGGCGAAGCCGTCACAAGTGTAGACGAGCGAAAATAACACAGGGTGAAAATAGCCCTGTATACAGAACTGCTACGCATAGTAAGGCATCTAGTCCTTTTACATTTTAAGGTTCCCTTCATTGTAATGTCAACAAGGATAAATTACATTAAGCATATGACATTACCAAAACTGCACGCATTGATATATAAAGTTATAAAAGATTGTGTAATAAGGACAAACAATTGTTACTTAGCTACTGTCGAAAAAAAATATTTTTAAAGTAAAATATGCAGCTCCCATAATAAACAGTACACAACCAAAAAATAATTTATCAATATTGCTTGTCTGGAGGACAATTTTATTTTTCATACGTTTTATGCACAGAGTGGCTGAATTTCGTTTGACTAAAGTAAATCAAACATAATTTGTGTATATTAAGTCATTTTAAAAAAAAGGCATTGGGTGTCAATTATGAATTAGAATTAGAATTGTGGTAAAGTTTCAAAAATCAATACCATATGTTGCACATTAATTTGTAATCACAACGATCACTGTATCATGGATGTCTAGTAGCTCAAACAAAGTCTGTTGACATGCAAAAATATAACAACATGGAAAATAAAAATTTGTTTTACAATAATACCAAAATTTATTCAAGAATTCATAATCTCCGTCTTAAACATCTCTACAATAAGAGTTTATGATAGGTAAAAATAGAATTAGATATAATCAATCGGAAAATATTGGATGTGAATAAATCTTTATACATAATATTGCATATTGATTATGAATACATTGTCCTACACAGAACAAATTCGATAAAATAAAATCAGTTAAACACTTTCCTTCATGTACATGTAGTGTAAAAAAAAAACGATAGATAAAAGATTTGTTCGACAAAAAAAAAATAGTTTCCAAAGACCTCATCGTTCAACTCGTACCGAAAAAAACAAGTCAGAATGCCAATGTGAGCAAAGAACCAGTGGCTTATAAGGTCTGTATATGAAAAATAAAGTTTTTATTTCCATATCATAAATAAATCTTAATTATTCATGTACATAATACATAAATTGTATGTCTAAACAATCAAGATATTTATCAGAAATGCACAAAAAATGGCATTACTTAATATACCCATTTTCAGCAATTTTTCAGTAGGTTTTTTTTTTCAAATTGCCTTTTGTTTTTTAGTATGCTTTCGAAAATAAAGAGAGCAAGGTCTATCCAGAATAATATAAAGGTACCAGTTTACCATTTTTTGTTTAAATTTATAATCCACGTGATCGAAATAAACAGAAAGCACACTGAATATTTCATAATATTTTACAAAATCTAAACATACTAACTTTTGTTCAAATGCTTCTAGTAGCTGTTTATTTAGATTTTTTAGTGACAAAAGTATTTGATGATGTGCATACATCTATAAGAGTTTCCTAAAAAGACCGTAACAAATATAATTCGAAATTTTGGAACAACAAACAAAAGTAAGTGAATTGTATTGCAGTTTCATTTTATTTGTTTGTCATGTTATAAATTTTGAATTTACTGGGTGGGTGTAAATACAAAAATTACATCATGACAACTCATGTTGTAAGTTGTCATGTTGTAAATTTTGTATTTACACCCACCCAGTAAATTCGAAATTTACAATATGACATGTTTCTGTTTTTCCTTTATCAACTTGATTTTAATAAACACCTTGACATTGATATAGTTTAAATACATGTGAATTGTGACCTTCTGCTAAAAGAGAGAGAAGGAGAAAAAAATAGGTTGTGCCTGTTTTCTAATCCAATTTCTTCACTGTTAAAAAATACTTTAAAATAATTTTTAAAAAATGGTGTTAAGGCAAGCTTTTACGGGATGTTTTGAGGTAATAGAAAATAGACGGCAAATACCTAATTTATCCATAAAAAGTCCAGTTTTGTGTTTCGTCATCTTAAGTTATCTTAGCTCCATTATAGCTTAACCCAGATGATGGATAGCGATACATTTTTAATTTTATACATGTTAACTCTGTGGAACCGTGGTTTAAAATATTAAACATGCTATTCAAACCTAATTTTTGAGGGAAGAAAATGCTGAATATTGCACAGGCTCCTGTCTGAAATAGGAAAAGGAACTTACAAACGAACCGAAATACAAATACCTAACGAGAAACCATGATCGTAAGAATTTTCGAGCATGTCACTGAACCTTTCCCAAGATGTTCCTAGGTTATGACCTAGAAAATAAGGGACATCCGAAATCAATTTGTATAGATCGGTGGAATTAAGAAAGCTTCGTTAACATGTCTCCTGGTTTGCTCACATTAAATATTTTACCAAACATTCAAATACAGGCTTGTGTTTTCTTACATTATTTTTATCCTACTTACATGTATGTATTGTAATTTTCATGACTTTTAAACCCATATCCACCCCTATCTCTCGCGATCAAAATTGAGGTTATATGGAATCAAATCGTTGTGTGTATTGGTGGGTAGGTGGATATTGGTCAATTTCTACACTACATGTATATTATATGGATTGAAGCTTAGTTCGGCTGAGATTTGGGCTTTGTTTGGAATTGCTATACCCACCAACAATGTTACGGGTAATCCCCGTTGCAGACAATGAGACAAGTATTCGACTGCACAAAAATATATATAGCGTGATACAAAGGAAGTTATATTTTATGCAAAGATAAGTAAATAAAATGAAAACAAAAGAATGAAAAGGATCCGAAAATATATTCTTAAAAATCTATTAAAGCCATTGCAATGCATATAAACGGTATTGGTTACCTATTGCTTTTCAAAGATGCACACATTTTACAATACTGAGATAGGACGATAATTGTTTAGATTGTTTACTTTGGAAAAGCTTGTTATGTTAAAAAAACGATATTCAAAGGAATGGTATTATGAAATACAGCACATTGCCTTCATAAAACATTTCCGCAGTTTCTAGCGACGACCTATTTGGTGGGCTGTATGATGATTACACTGGTGAGTAATACTGATTGTCCCATTGCCAACCGCGCAAAGTTCGTAATCACGGACCCAGCTTAACTACTCTCTCATGTTGCATTTTGTTCATTACGTAATGAAATCGGTTTTGTTACCTTTAAATAGCGGGCTTTACCTTTATCATTCAGATTCTGGTGAGAATTAACCACCGTGATTAAAAGAAACGTCATTTACTCCACAAATCGTCGAAAATAATCGATGAAATATAATGCAATTTCAGTAGAATTAATGGTCTACTCAAACGCAATCTTAGGAACCGTTACCAAGAAACAAATAAACATTTCAAGGCAGTAATGATATTGAACAAGATTTCTTCAACATCGGCGCTGGATAGGATAGAATTGGCTTCGCAGAGTAACGATTTATCGGCGTTCTAATATCATTAATTTCTTTGTTAGGTTTCTGACTAAAAGGACAACTAATCAATTTCCAATAATGCAGTCTGTAAACCATTGGTGAATACAAGTCTTTGTCCACTAGTCAATTGCCAATTGAATGGATCAATGTGAAGCTCTTTCTACGCAATTACGACAAAATGGCCAACACTGATTTGAGTGCGCTGGACAAGGAGAGGGGGCATTTTATATTATCATCAATATTCACGTCACAACATATTCCTGAAGAGGACACAGACGTGCGGAACATCCGGCAATATTGAATGGCCGACATGTTTTATGTCTCTGATTGCAGTGCAGATACACCGAAGGCTTTTTTTTCCTCCCATGAAAATATGACTATTTAATCAGCGTCGCATTTTGCGGTTTAAAAAATGTCGACTGCGGATGTTACGATGTAATCCGTGTATGCCATTACTTCAAGTTTTGTAAATTCATTCTCATCTGAGTTCATCATAGAAAACAGAGAATATTAAGCTCAAGGGATTTCAATAAAACGTACAATATTGATGTCATCTATTGGAGGAGTACATGCGCGGGGATAATGACGCCGATCCATTTGTGGTTGTCCTCTAATACGTAATAATAAGTCTTACACTGTGGATGAACACGGCGCCTGCATTCCATAAACATTATTCCAAATTCGATAAAATATTTGTCCCCGATAACCTTTTTTTCAGAACCCATATGTATTAACCTTTTTATTTTATTTTCGTTGTAATACAATTATATAAACAAACAACATATCCGTTAACAAAAGCCAAGTGACTGTATTTACCGAATTTTAAGCACATCATTCAACGAAACAGAATTTTACACGATCTAAAGCAAAGGATATAACGTGCAACAGTCAAAAAAACGTACAGAGCATGTATAAATAAATCTTGTTACTGCTTTACAACGAAGCATAAAACGAAGCATGCAAAAATAAAATGATGATGATAATGGTAGGAAAGTACAGACGCGCCATATCACTATTTAAGGCAGGTTTCGACGACAACGAACAGATACTTTGTTTAATGTTCATCGATCGCGAAACCCGTCAAAATAGTTCAATCTGATATACAATAAATGTAAGAACTGAGAGTTTGGAGACACTAATTGAAACAAAAAGGATCTGAGCCTTACAGGAATTTTCCAGTACGTTTTATTTTAGATATCATAAACAAATATAATTATGCCATATAGGAGGGAAAAAATTACAGACACAAAGAAGCTGTTTTTCTACATCAAACAAATGTAGAAGAAGCGATTTATTTCCCTACCTTTTTGATCAACAGTTCTATGCAACTGAGGAAAAAAATATATATTACATCATGTTTACAGTATCAAACTATATACGAATCAATACAGGACAAAGGAAGCCTTCTTCCGGGTGACTTATTTTCTGCGTCTTCGTCCTCGTAAATTTGATCAACAATTATTGCCCTACTGATTGCGTTTTATGAATGCAAAAGTTAACAGCGTTTTAAAATTTATCGTGAAACCATATTCAAGTTACATTATTAATCCCTCTCCATCATATCAGCCGAGAAACCGACCCAAATAATCGAGTAAAACATTGGACACCGTGCTTGATCAATCAACTGCACACTCATTAACTCTTTGTATACATGATGCAAATCCAATAGTATTCACATATCGCATCCCTTCCATGACAAAAGTTCCATAAATCGCTGGAATCCTGAGGTGAATTCAATATTAATTGTGCTATTGTACAAAGATATAATTAATCAATACCGTTAATGGACAAAGGGCGTAGAACATTTGAAGAAGCAATTACCCTAAAGCATTGATTCTGGGACACTTGTTAACGGGTTTTTGGTCTCGAACTGAATTTTTCCGATCCTCCGTCATTTTCTCGAATTTGCCGTTTCAAACAGCCAGCCAAAAGTTGTATAATTTTGGAGCGCCGTTTGATCCGGTAGTCAGATAGCAACTAGTTACAGCTCAGTGGACTTTTGGCAAAGACGAATATAAAAATAAAATGTTGTAATTTTGCGACATCAAACAGTAGTCTGATGCCATAAATTAACTTTTTGATCAACGGAAAGTGGGCGAGGAAAGGGGAAATCAAGGAATGATTGTACAAAAATTAAAAAAATTAAACATTGCAGTTCTCTGAACATATGTATTTCAAGAATACACATATCCTTCCAAATACTACATAAATGAAAACGAAATTGTCCCGGCCAACAGTATAAAATTCAAACTTTTTGTTTCGAAGAAGATCTCAGATAAAAAAACACAACAAGTTTCCTATTTTTTTTGAGAGAGAGAGAGAGAGAGAGAGAGAGAGAGAGAATTTGTTTTAATAGCCTGCCATGCATGTTGGGCTTACCTTCTTCAAGTTCCTCTCAAGTTAGCTCAGAATTCTGACCATCGTGACGGATTCCACGTACGTCTGTGACTGCTTGTCATTCTGGGGTTCAACCGGTTTCTCATGGGACTGTAATCCATTTTGACGAAACACCGCGGTGATCGATCCAGTGAAACGTTCTGTTGTATTTCCATATTTGTAACAGCAGTTGAGGCCTGCTCTACGTAATTCACATTGGTTAATGGACAAATTATAATAATCATTTTTCCAAAATAACGATTTCTGTCTCGTTGTCAGTGAAACGAATTTTATACAGAAACGCAACATGTCACTTTTTGAAATCCCAGAAGAACGAAGAAAAATTAGACAATTTATGAAAATCTTAACCTAGAAAAAAAACTAGCAATCATTTTTTTTCCCTTAATCTCCATCAATATTTTGAGACGTTAAGACTGTAAAGATAATGGCTTTAAATTAAGGTTAGCAGAAATATGGACAAACTTATAGAGCAATGAAAGGGAGTTGGAGAAAAGTCATACTTACTGTCATGTCTGTGTGGCTACAGCTGCTAGCGGAGACTGCGATCGAACTGCTCGACTGCCGTGTCCCGACTGTGGGATCCTTTCTCCATCTCTGTCCTGGGTCAGATTTTACCTGAATAACTTGCTGCATGAAAAGCAATTAATCTATAGAACGAAATTTCCACCTCAGGTGTATGAAACCACGTGATGCAGACGTCACCTCTGCTTTCAATAAATAAGCATGCAGTTAAAAAGAGTATGAAGATTTAAGCATCTACGGAGAGTAAAATCCTTAATAACGAAACGCTCAGAGCGACATACATAATTTACTGACTGAATATTGATCATTAATACAATGAGTCCAGCTTATCATAAATGACAATTTGTGAGGCACTATAAGGATTCGCCTATCATCACAGCTTCTTTATTCAGCACTTCTCTCAGACGCATCCTACAATTGCTTCATGAATATTCAGTAGCCATTGTGTGTACACGTTTTAAGACTATACCCCTAGTATGACTCTATGACTGGTGAAGGCGAATGATAATTAAACTTAGATCCAAATAGATGGTATTGATTCACTCTCTTTTTCTATCTTTGTCTGTTTTATCCTGTGGAGTAAATATTCTCTGTCTACGGGGTATGACGACACGGTGATTTCTGTTTTTTGTCCACCAAACCGTTTTATGATTCAGTGATACAAAGTAAAACATGACCATCTTGATACATATCATCATCATTATCTTCTTCTTCTTCTCCTTCTTCTTCTTTTCTCTTCTTCTTCTTCTTCTTCTTCTTCTTCTTCTTCTTCTTCTTCATGTAATTGCTTAATAATTGATTGGATAAAACGAAACAATTTGATGATTAATGGAACACGGTATCCATCTAGATGATCATCAACACTTCTTGTCAAAAAATTAAAATGTTCCGTTGTAAGATCAGAAACGTCCCGCAGGTAATCATATTTTCCTTTTATCTTTTTTTATAATTTGGACAAATTTGATTTTTTTTTTCAGAAAAAAATCAATAATGCAAACAATTAAAATACAAAAAACAACATCACAGACAATGAGGACGCAAAAAAGAAGCAAACATGTTGCAGTGCTGTCCTTTACATATTTTTAGATTATCGGGAATCAAAATATGTACATGACAAATTTTGGTTCCCTATACTAGTAATAAAATAGTATAGTTTATTTGTTGAAATTCTTTTGAATTAGCGACATGAAATATTAACGCATATTAATAACAGAAACGTTTAATAAATGTCCTCTTGATATGCAGGAAATAGGTATATAAATATAATTAGGATATTATGACTTCTCATAAAAATCAGTTGTTATGTACCAATTTTAATTTTAAAGAATCGAAGGCTGTAGGTGAAGGCTACTACCTTATTCACGTCTAAATTACTCAAAAATAGGCCGCACGACTCAAACCAAAAACGTACCACCAAACCTAAAATTCTTATTCCGTGATATGGATGGGGTGTTTCCTCGTGCCTTAAACATTAACCCTTCTTCTGTTGCTTGCTGCATGCACGTGCCTGTAAAAATCTTTAAATTAAAAAAAAAGCAAGTAAAAAATTGCATATTATCAATAACATTTTTTTACACTGTCACAAAAAAGGACAGTTTGCTCACAGTTCTAATTTTCTGATTGTAAAAGCGGGATGGGGGGGGGGGGGGGGTATTCCAGCCCCTTAATTTTGTTGCTACAAAAACGTAGTACATGTATACAAAAAAAATATTTAAGAATCCGCACACCAACATTAATAAATAACCTTTTTTGCAAAAGAAAAAGTAGTAGTTACCAAACATGATGGAAATTAACTATCTTAAAGTATATTGCATATGTATACAAATTAAAAAAATACCAGTATTCAATAATAAATGACGAAATTGAAATAATTTGGTATCTTTTTTTTCATGCATTACTTATTACAACAATTTCCTTTAGATTTTGTAAATCAAAACAACAAAGTCGAAAAATGAAAATAATTAAATTCAATGACCAACCTGATCAGCGGACTACTTTAAACACCTATGACTACCTTGTGAGAAACGATATATATATATATATATATATATATATATATATATATATATCGGCAAAATTGGAAATTCTGATTGAAATCTTTAATATGGTTTGCAAGATACATGTCATTTCTTAAATACACGTATTGATGGATGCCATTCAAAGATTTAACAAACAAACTTCAAGCGCACGTGTTTTTTCTATTGAAAGCTATCACAGTGTACGATGAACTGCGTACATATGCTGGTGAATTCACGTTTATATGATGCAATTCACGCTTTTAGAGTTTGTTTCTTTGATGACGTAACAATCACTGAATCAACTGGTATTATTAGTAGTATTTCATGTATGTCAAGCGACACGTTTATGCTAGAGTCGTATTTCAACTTCAGAAGAACACGTGGGCAAAGGTTGTATAATTTATTTGTTCTCACATGGCTTTAAACCTTGTGTTTTATTTCTTTCTATAAAGCAGTGCAAGGACACTGAAAATTAGTTTTAAAACTCATCTATATTACAGCTCTTGAAATAAAAATTGTATAGTTATATTTAATCAAAAACAAGTATGATAACATTGGGAGAAAAAAGCATGTTTACATCCCGTTGGTCAGGTTGTCTACGTAGGAAGTCAATAACACTAGGCATATATGTGAATAGGCGACTCGTGTGATAATATGCAATTTCCTTCCATAACGTTCTTAATACCACACGTGACAATATATATGAACATGACTGTATTTGCACTAGTGTGAGATCAAAGACTGGGTTTCCGCGCATATCAAAACAAAAAACAAAAACCACAGAACTATATTGTAAGAATGCATAATCTTTAAAATTAATTTTTTTGGTCTTGTACATGCGCGGATTTAAAATCCCGGGGGAGGTTGTTATGAGATATAGTTTTCACCAAGGGTGGGACGGGGGGTCTTGGCCTGTTTTTTAAGGTAATTTCTGAGGGCAGACTTCTCTGACACCCACCCCCTCTTAATCCGCACATGACTTTAAATTTTTCTGTCTAAATTAGACAAACAAGAATAAGTAAATGCATCTATGTGTGTTTTCCTATGTGCATGCAACAAATGCATTTCATGGGAAATATGTCATGATTTTTACCAAATAAATGTAGTTAAATGTGTGCTAAAACTGATATCTGAAACCGACCAAACATAACGTCAATGCAACAGCTGTGTAATATTTTTTTCATATTAAATGCATTGATTCTGTACCTTGAACACACAACAGGGTAACACGTACTGATAAGATTAATGAATCTTTGTATTTGGTGACTGTTTAGATACGTGTAAATTTATCAATTATATAAGACAAACTCTGCCATCCATCCTTTTCAAGTTTAAGGAGATCAATACAAAAACCAACGACGTGCGTTTCTTTCAGCAGACTGGAAATCTGCTCCAAACGTTACATCAGCAGCAGTTTACAGACAGCGACACATTAGCGAAGTACTATCTCTCATTGTGGCAACCCAGAAACCTGGAAGTCTATCCCTGCATAGAAATCACTCATAAAAGGTTCCATTTTTAGTCGCAGGAACATCATTACTTGCTAGATTTCATAAGGGGTTGAACTTGTCAGAGTGAATCTTTCAAAATCAAGGCATTTTAAACAACATCATCATCATCATCATCAATGACAAATTAAAAAAAGATTAAAATGAATTGTTAAATTTTTCTTTCTTTCTTTTTTTCTTTTTATAAGATAAAGGCAGAAACAACTTATTCCGAAAAGAGAACCCAAAGGAAATGAAGGTGTTAGAATTAGCCAGTGCTTTATTTTTTTTAATGTACAGATGCTATTTCATTTGAAATAAATGATCGAAGCATCTTAATTTCTACAGAATAAAACACTAATATTTACAACTTATATATACAGTCCTCTCCAAGCAGCACGTACAGCAATTTACAGAAAACAAGTACAATGACCTAAAGAAAGAATTTATTTTACATACATTTTGTTAAAGAAAAATGGGCTGCTTTAATATTTAAAATAAAATAGTTCGATAATTTAGACATTTATGATACGTGCTTCTCTGTCAGCAACAAATGTCAAAAGAATTAACTGTAAGGGTGGAATCGAGCGCTCAGGGGGGTTTGTCATAGAAAATCCTTGATTAACTATCCGCTCTATCGATTATTGTTCGCAAAGTCAAAGGAAATTAAATCCCGACCGATCAGAATCGATACCAGGTATGGAAACTCAGCATCTTGCCTTTCCAGCCCCTTCCTTTTCCTAATTCTAACGTATGCCACGTTTTAATTACTGTACACGCGTAACGAAAATTGACATTTTTTTAACCATACTTAATTATAAAACAATAAATCTCAGTGTTCCCGACGTTTTGCTGTGATTGATCGCAAATATTGACTAGGTAGCAGAGCTTGCTTCTAATGGAACTGCTCTGACGATGTACATGCAACAAAACAATGGCGCGTTCAATTTGCTTCCATGAACACAATCAGAAGCACAAGCCCTATGACAAATGGCATAGACTATTCTATATTGTCATTCTCTCCTTGGGGTCCGCCATGGTTTTAATGTGAAAGTCGATTACACAATACCAGTCACGTTTTAAATGAACACTCGGTGATTATGTATAAGCGTCCTTCCAGATATACATATTTTAAAAGATAAGATATACATAATTTGTTGTCATTATTTTGTCATGTTGTATATTTCATTTTGTAAAATAAAATATATCGGGAAGAATAGTAACTCAAATCTTTAAAATCCGCTAATTATTTTATTAAGACAGGGTTAAAAAACCAAGATTTTGTATTTGATAACTTAAAATCAAACAGGTGACAAAAAATACTAAACTTATTATAATGCGTTGCGCTTACATTCGGAAAAATGTTGCATTTATTAATAATGATTTAACAAGAAATACAAAGGGCACAGCTTTTATCGATTTTCGATACATATGTAAACAAAGGAATTTTAAATATATTTGTCATAGTGTCAATTTACATGAAACATTGACTTTCCTTGTTGTTTCCATAGATTTGCACTGGGTTCTCTTGAAGTCTAGACTCTGGATATGGAATCATATTGCTTCAAAGGGTTCTTCAAACCCACCACAATTTGATGTTGCATAGACGAGATATTTTCAGATTTCCTAGCTTACTTGACCGATTAGGCCTCTGAAGTATAATATTTGCATACTAATTCAAAATGTCCCGAAGAAATGCTTTATCTTGTGAAAATACAGATGCGAGTGTTTGTCTGGCAGTCCTGTTATTTGATCCCAGGAACTGATCCTTCAATTGAAGCGGTGTAGTCGATGTCGATTTAATGTCGAGAGAACGCAACCTTTAGGAAATATTGCTTTTAACATTTCTGACTGAACTTAAACGAGGCTCAAACCATGGAAAGTTTGAGGTCTGATTTTTAGGTAGCTTTCGGCTTTGTTCCTTTTTTTGTCGTTCATCATATTAAATGTAGAAACGAAAGATTTTCTTTTCTAACGAATGCAAAATATCAATGAATTTCACCAAATGGGTATATAAATTCCCATAATTTATTAATATATTTTAAGAAACATGTGGGTCATCAATAATAAAATATATATTAAATATATTTCAGACATATATTCTGATGCAATAAATAAGGATGGCACCGGAATTATTCTGTTAAAAATCATAACAATTTTTTTATTATACATGTAATTTAAGAATGAACCCAAGAGAGAAATATGTAAGATATTTTAAATTATTCCCGATATCCGTGAATTTAGAACATACATGTTAACCGAAAATACATGTAGGTAAATCTTTATTGTTTCTTTGGAAATGCAGATAAATTTCCTTCTCTGCTTGATTGGTCGATAATTATAAACTAGTATTTTATGGAAGGGAAAATCCTCTAGTTGCTTATTCCTAACCCCTTTTCAGAATCTGAAAATTCATCAAAAAATATATTTCATCGATGTAAAGTAAATGGTCAATTTTTTAATCAGGGTAATATGCAACATTTCATCCAAAATTGATTATTATTATTATTATCAATAATATGGTTTTTAAAACGCATTCGATATCTTATCTCAGATTAGCTTTTATGGTATCAAATTATTTGAATTGGTTAAAAGCCAAATTGAAACCAAAAGGTGGTAAAAGAGCGAAATATTTGTCTTGATCTCTTCAGTGTATGAGATAGAGAGACGAGAGTAAGTAATTAATCAGTAATATTACATGGTCACTCTCGGGAGTACACAGTTGTTAATCAGTATATAGCATTAATATTTCAGGGCTTTTGATTTATAATGTTAAATTCAGCCTTTATTGTCCCTGCCTTTTCTACAGGGAGACGAGGCCGCTTACAGGCACCGCACGACGGATTGCCCTTCAATCTATTTCCTCCGGAAGGTGAATTAAATTTGATAAATAGTCGGTGCGCCATCTATTAACTTCAATTTTTGATCAGAACAATCATTCGCCTTATTTATTTTAGCGTTGTTGCCGACATATTGGTATTAAATATTTATTCTGTCTAAACACTTAGCATTTATCCCTTGATGAATTTTAAGGTTTGGGTCCAGATTTACATGGAATAATCACTTTAAGTACTACTCATTAATGCCCACCTCTAAAATGATCTTTTAATTTCATCCCATTAATTAGAAAAAGAGTCAAAAAGTCACTAATGGTTGGTTTGCTGTTTAATGGCATAGAAAAAAAATGTTTTTGTATTTTTGTATGTGTGTGTGTGTTTGGTTTTTTTTTATTTTGGATTACATTTGCTAAACTCTAGATCTGATAACCGAAAGTGTATAAAAATTAAGAAGATAAAAATGAAAAACGAATTATGCTAAACTAAAGATGATATACCAAATACATGTATAAAATTACATGGTTAATTATTCGATGTATCAATTAAAATTGGATTTTTTTTTTCAAAAGATAAAAACATGATTAAAACAAAAACAAAAAAATGTTTGTAGATGAATTCTGTTTGTACCGAGTTGTGCTTAGTTATCTCGCACTTGTATCGTACACACAGTCAATATACGAGGGTTATTCATTAAATAGTAACACTACATTAACTCCGTTAAAATTAACACCCACCCCCCCCCCCCCCCCCCTCCGATTAAACTGACCGTTTGTCAAAATGATGGTTGTCATTCATACTATTGAAATGATACGGAATAACAAAAATTTAATGTAGCGATATCCGAAGGAACCACCTTTTCCGGACTCACTGTTAGGACAATGAGAATATGAAGACTGAACGAAAGCCCCCGAAATGAAATTTCGAATATCAGGTCCTATACTAAATATCGTTATCTGATAAAAAGAAACATTTTAAAATGACTCTCGTCGTTTTATTGAAACTCTCTTGTATTCATTAAAATCGTTTACCAATGGTTAAAATTATTAAAATTAAGTACAGGCTCATTTAAAAGTATTAAACAATCTGGAAGGCATATATAGATCATTTATAAATGAGAAATCAATCGCAGCAGCGAAATTCATCATTGACAGATATGGCATGGTAACAGTACTGTAAACCCAAGTGTAAAGATAATAAACGTTCAATCCGGTGGCGTTTTTTTAAAGATTTTAAAAGAATATTAAGCGGCCAGAAAGGATTATGCATGCGAGATAGGCTCCACAAATTTTTAACGATGAACAAAATCGAAAGCGATTGCAAATTTATTGATAAAAGCTACTGAATGTTTATGAAAACAGGCACGTAGCATCAGGGGGGGGGGGGGGGGGGGGGGCAGGGGGGGGGGGGGGAGCCTGGCCCCCCCCACTTTTTCCCGCAGCAACAAATTTTTTAAAATTTACATATAAAAAAATGAATTATAATGGAGTTGGCCCCCCCACTTTTTTGGAAGTTTGTAAAAAATTGATATGAGAATAAGGAAATGAGTTGTCAAATTGAAGTTACCTTACCCCCCCCCCCCCCCCCCCCCCCCCGGATAGGAATTTCATGATTTGGAGGAAGAATTTTTTTTGGAAGTATAGTTGAGTCTACCCCCCCCCCCCCCCCCCCCCCCCACGGATTAGGATTTTGAAGATTTTTGGAAACTTTAAATTTCCCTTTTTTGTTTCTTTTTTTTTTTATTTTTTATTTTTTGGGCTTGCCAAGATTTTTTGGATGGGTCTGCCCCCCCCCCCCCCACTTTCAAAAACGATGCTACGTGCCTGGAAAAAATGTGACAAAAGACGTCTGCATAGAATTATTATAGAGGTAGAAACTTCGTTCCTTTTTAATAAACCTGAAAGAAAAACTGGGAAATAAAATATGGGTCACCAACCAGAGCAAACAACCTACAACTGCAAACAGCAACAATGAAAGTTCTGTGCGCAATTGCCTTTAATTTAAATTGTAATGTTGTAGCTGATCATATTCACAACAAAAAAGGTAGAATGTGTTACAAAAGACGTTTTATATTATTTAATATATTATATTAAAAAACATGATGTTAAAAAAATTTCCAAGATCACAAGACCAAAGTCAGAAATGAGAGGGGTCTACCTTTTAAATAATACTGCTCTTGCGCATACTGCAAAGTACATACATGACTTGTTGCTTGAAAATGAAATACAGGCAAATGGACGATCCTTCTCATTTATCAGAAAAATCACCATGGGACTTTTTTCTATTACCTAAATTGAAAAAACTGCTATCAGGAAGGTTTTTTCACTTCCGTTCCGGACTCTTTTTTGCTAGCCAAGGGTTTTCGGTCCATTTTGCTCCCTATAAACAGGCTTTATGGGGAGCAAAGTGGACCGAAAACCCTTGGTTAGCGAAGATGTTCCGGACTAGATTTAGCGGTTTTTCAGTGTCTGAGGAGTATATCTCTTTCGCAGGACAGGGGCTAATTCCAAAACTTGATAAAAAGACCTAATAAATGGGTTGAAGTTAAGGAAGATCTTTTAAAAAGTTTAAAAAGAATGAGTATAAAATAAAAGTGGAGAGTACATAATTTTTCCATTTATAGCAAAAGACATCGCAGGTTGACAAAAGCACAGTCTTCATATGTTTCCCCGCATTCGGTATGGCATTCATAGGAAAGAGCAGTCGTAATTAATAATAATTTTATAATTCTTCATCTCCTCTTGCAAATAAAAATTGTGTGTCTCTCAGCCAAATTGTCACTTTGACCATCCCAGTGTCGTATCCGGTCCACATCTTTCACCAAAAACGGGCAATAGACATATGGTCTGTATCCCGCTAGTAGGTCATGACCCTTAATCAGTGTCATTAATTTAAGGTCAAGACCATTTGACTTGACTCCTTCGAATTCCGATTTGTATACGATCAATGAGTTGGCATCTCGAGATAAATTACATTTCTTCGAATATCCTTATACATATAAGCCAGCTTCATTACTTTGAAATAGGGCCAAGTCAAGGTCATACGTGGCATTGTCCGTGTCGGAGACTATAAATGGAAATTTATTCCCGGTACAAAGGTCGCTGACAATCGGATGATGCCATTATAGTAATCCTTGTCATTTGATTACCGTTTCTAATACAGTGTTTTCATGTCGCACCATCATAAACATAATTTTATTTAAGATCATTCTTTGCTCGCTTACAGGTAGCTTTGGTTTGTTCGGTAAGGTGTCACATTAACGTTTCTTAATTTTTTCCCTTGCTACATTGTTATGTGATTCATTTTACGAAAGATTCATACAAAGGGTAAAACATCGGCGCTCGGCCAAAGTTAATATGCTACGACTCTATCATGTTGTGTTAAAGATTCCAACGTGTGACCTCTCGCACACATAGCAAGCGCTTCTGTGGGTGATAAATTCCCACCGCTTTACCCCGATTCAATCAACGTGATATCTAAAGTATCTTTGGACGGTCTTTGTTCCAGGAATGTTCGATTTTCCCCTGATGTCGCCAACAAATAATTGAGCTCTGTGTGAATTTTCCGAAGATGCGTACACAGTTAATATGCAAGTAAATACATTCTATATCTCCATGGAACGGGTTGAACCATTCCTCTAGATTTATTCTTAATCAGTTAATTGACTCATTTTTCTTAAATGGGCTATAAACTTACTGAATAGAATATTCTTTCATAGAAAATGTAACCTATTTTAGAAAAAATGAGTACATTAAATCCCGATGCATGTGTGCAAGGATATATGTACACAGTGACCAGACCGACATACTTATATATACAGAAATTGCAAATATCATTTGTTATCAATCATTAATCATCACAGAACACAATAAATCTTTCACTCAAGAGATACACCTGTATTAAGAACCAAACTCATAATGTTATTTTGCAACTGACATATGAACCAATCATGTGACGTCATTCAACCATACTGGGCGTACAGTCAGTTGAACCAGACTTGAGATTTCATTCAACCATACCTATAGCAACAAATCGAGCTTTAGGAATATATAAAACATATTCATTTGCCTTATATACCATTATGACTAAATAAATGGAACTTCAATTAATTTGGGGAAAATGAATATTATATCCACTATTTAAAAAAAAACATTTTCAATAACGAAACTTAGCCCATGTCTAATCAACGAAACATTGAAAACGGTAATATTTTGTATCTAATAATTTTATATCTATCGGAGAACATATCTTCTATCTCTCCCCCCCCCCCCCAAAAAAAAAAAAAAAAAAAGAAATGAATGAAACAAATGTACAATAGGAATATTCTTATCAGTTATGATTTCAAGTTTATCCGAATTAAAAAAAAATAATAAAGGGCGTAATACATGAAAATACATCGAACATTCCATTTTAAAAGCATTTCTTCAAAGGTTTATTATTAGACATTTTTCTAGAAGAAATTTGTCCCCGGCATGGTAAGCTTTGTTAAGCGTTGCTGTGTGTTATTTCCTAATTCTTGTAAAAGTCTTACGGGACAGATGTAAATTACTGGGAGAAAATAGGAGTTCGGCAATTTATGTCCTTCATTTATCTGAAGATTATTCCACACGGGTTAAGATTGACGAAAAAGAACTAGAAGTGGGCACGATAGCAGACTATCCGTTATCGGGGGTGACAGCTCATGAAAGAACGAAGGAACAAATATGGTTTCTTGGATGAATATTATATTTACTTTCCGGTAAAATCTGAAGTTGACAGATGGCTTATCTTGGTTTATCAGGGGAACATGCTCATGTTTCTAGGCTGGTATCTTGGCATCATTTAGAAGTCTGCAGAATTTCGAAACTTGTAGCATTCGTTCTACAGTCCTGATGGAAAATCCGATCGAGACACGTTCCTTGTTTACATGTATGCAAACTCTAGGGGAGAAATTCATAATTGTCGTTTTATTCTGCGTTCTCAATATTTGCAGACAATTTTCTTTTATATAATTGGCTGCATTTAATTTTTGCACAGCAATGACATTTCCTGTTTCAATCAAAGCTCAGATCTTATCTTGGCAAAATCTCCAATTGTTCTATCATTTGATACGTCGAGGCTTGAGCTACGAAATTAAGACATCAAATGTTAGTTTAAACAGCCCTGGTCCCGATCTCATTTGACTGTTGCTTCACAATCGCATTTCGTTATCAAAAGTCGTGGTTTCTAAGCAACAATTGTATTAACTTCCAGCGTTTTCGGTGAAGCATTGCTACAAATCACATCCGCGAACCGATTTGGTGGACTTAAAATGCATCAAAGTGCCCATCAAATGGCATTTCTGGTTTTCCTGGAGTAGAACCCGAACGAAGGATCGGAGCCAAGATAAGAATGAATAGCCCTTTGCTATTGATTGTCCAGGGGTCTTGGGAGGAATTGATTACTGAAATCAGGATAACTTTAATTGACAGGATTAAGACAATGAAATTGAAATAGACATTCACTATATGGAGTTGTAATGTTTGCCTGAACGTTAAAATGCAGCTTAATTTCGTGGAATAAAGAGGAATACCATGGGGGAAACGAGCAATCACTTGCAATCTAGAACCTATAAATGGTTGGGACTGATATTAAAAACTGAGCGTCATCTCATATCAGATCGATTTAGTCTTATTCGTTCAATCTAAACGCGACGTACAAAAACTCTACACGCGCCATGCATAGTTAAGAGGGTGTCATTTTCGATCAACACAGTCATGGCTTCGGCCGATAAAAGTTAAAAGTTAAAGAACAAACCATAAAATGTATCGATTCATTGTATTACTTGTGTGGACTACTGTATAACCCATGTATAAAGCGCACGTGTAAAGCAGAACGGAGTCTTTGTCGAAACTACGTGTTCTTGATGATTAAACAATGACTTTCTGCTTGAATTTTGTATAGAGGCGCCTTGTAAGCAATTAATTTGTCTGATATTGTTCTTTTAACTTCGATTATTAACCAGGATCTCCAATCTGTAATTCTAATTCTAAATAAACACCCCAAACCCTAGGAATATGTTATATTACTGGTCTCCCCTATATTTAATTATTTCTCTCTTATGCTATATTTCTTAATGACATGAAATCATTTAAGATAGTGAAGGAGCGTTGCAATGATATGATGCAGGAACATATTAATTATTACAAACATTTTTTACTTTTTGTCGTAATCTGGATCCCAAATCAGACACAAACACCGGTAAGACAGAAAATAGGTGTTACATGCCGCCATACTGAAAAGTACTTAATGTTGACTTACCTTATTAGCTACCATGAATAGAGAAGGATCAAAGGACCAACGATCTTAGTTTGATCATGATTGAGAGAGAAAGAAAATATGATGTTTTGTTAATATAGAAAATCATTATATTTTCGTTTTACGTAGACTATGTTATTTTTAATTTTGACACTGCTCTTTTGCATTTTTGTATTAATGAGCCACGGTGTCTAGACCAGACGGTGTGTCAGCGCTTCCAAGACTATGGCAAATTGATGTTAATGTTTGATACCTAAGCCATCCTTTAAAAATTTCGGAATTGTCGCCTGGATGTTTCTAGACCCACGAGGGAGGGGGTTCTATTTTTCAAACTTAAAGTTCAACTAATTAAAAATTGGTAAAAAATTAAAAATCTCCATATGAAATATTATCAGCGGTTGCATTTCAATGAGGCGGGGGAGGCAAAATACCGAACAAACAATAATTTTATTTTGGCCCTATCAAACAAACAATAATTTCATTTTGGCCCTATCAAACAAACAATAATTTTATTTTGGCCCTACCTGCTACGCATGTAAGTCGACAAATCTTGACGCGTTACCTCTATGGTTGTATTTTTACTTTTAGGGCCGAGTTCTTTTGTCGCATTGGGCGGGGGTGAGCCCCGAAAAGCTGAAAAGCGGATGCAGGGGCCATGATGTTGTCTCCATAAATAAATAAACCGGAAAACACACACAAGCATAAAAAAATCAATTGAAGGTCTTCATGCAATAGTCATGACAAACTTCCTTTGGTACTTTAGGCCGTTTACTGAAAGTGTTATAAAAAAAAATATAATGCAAATAAGGATTCCCTAATATAAAAACGCAAATGATAACCTAATCCCATGACAGGACAGACAGATTAAAACAATCATATATAGCCTTCACGTTCTTGAGTCAGTCAGTATGGTATAAAATACTGACTTTATAGTAGTGGGTTTTTTAAATCAATAATTTGATTATGCATATTTCATTAATAAAAGCCGATTTTAATCTTTATTAACTTAACAAAATTCAACATTAGCATGAATTAATGTTTCTTAGGGTGAAATATGGGGGATCGAGTGTACAAGACAAGCTTAATATATTCTGCAGTTGGTATCCCCTTTTCACTCATCCTCTGTTTAAGGTTTCGGCAATGTTTGGAAAAAGAAAAGTTAGAACGGTAAAAACGAAACACATACAATATCTTACCATATGCTCTTTAAGTGAAAGTTGTTTTTGCCCAGCGTAGCAGGAATGAAGCACTCGAACAGAGCTTGTTTGTTCCGCATTTGTGTCGGCAAATTGAATGCTTTCTCCTGTCCTGTCCCATAAAATTTAGTTATTACGTGACATAAACTATTTTAAAATCGATTAAGTGTGATTTGCAGTTGGAGTAGACTGGACTATTTTCTCTTCCACATCAGCATACATCAACCGTATTCATGTAGTCCTTAAAAAACCAAAAACTCTGGAGAAAAAAAACGAAGACGAATACTTATTGTGGTCGTAGAAAAGTTCAAACAAAAGAGGATAAAAATAACACTTCCTTTTAAAATGATTCAGAATTGCGATGAAATAAAATGACCAGATATAAAATAAAAATGGAGACTTCATTCGAAACTGCTAAGATTGATCGATTGTTTTACAATTATAGAGTGTATATAATATTCTAAAAACAAAAAATATGCAACGGTTAAAAGCAATGAACGCTGTCCAATCTTTTCTTCAGTTAAACTTTTCATGATGATTCAAAGAAAAATGACAGACTTATGACCGATTGGTCGGTGTTTTAATTAAATTTGCCTAATCGATAAGCAATAAATCTAATAGGGTATTGGCAGACTAGACTTTGCTACGTAGGTATGGGGGGTTTTGATTATTTTTAGAGTCAGACTATTACTCAGATGTCGGTTGAATATTTGTCGTTGTAATATGGTCACCATCTCAAAGTTTTAAATTCATTCAAAGTTTCAATGTTATTTTCATTGTAATAAATATCTAGTGTAACAGGTACACAGAATATCAAAAAAAAAATCAATCACAGTTTTAAAAATATTGATTAAAAACCATATGCAAATCAGAGAGGAAAACACGTTGCAAGATCTAGAGACTTCTCCTAATTCAGGGATGTCTGTTACAAGACTGCTTCATAATTAACGCAATAGATAGATTGACTTGCTAATGGAATGAGTTATATAACGCATATCGTCATTTCACACCGATATTTATGATAAACCCTAAATTGAATTTGAAGGGTGGTTGTATTTTTTTTCATTCCATGCCACTTTGGCACGAGAGATATCAAATATGGCCTGATTCACGCAGATGATTCGATAACTTCGCCAATTAATATGAGGAGCAAAAAGCTACTTTTCTGGCAATATAAAAGGAATGTCATGGATTTGGTAAACAAATTGTAATTTCCTCACAATGATTTTCAATTAGCTCTACTTTATCGCGCATTATCCAGTGAAGTTCTTGTACGAGATTAATAATTCTTTGTCATCCGAATTCTAGCTTCAATTTGACGCAATTAATTTACTGTCATCATTCGTGGTATTTGCACCACTAATGGGAAATTTGTGTTTTTGGTCATAATATCATTGCGGCAAAAGTAAACATAATTTGCAATTTTCCTGGATAGCGCATTGGTCTTTTACAATGAATTTCAAATAATACCAAACTAGTTTGGTCGTTTTGCACAGGAGAGCAGGAGATTAGGAGCCGTTATAATGGTCGTATAATTGAGACCTGCTATAGAAATAAAGAACACAGTGCAAAATCATAGGATTTTATAACATTTGATAGAGATCATTCGAGTTGTTTGTTCTAAAAAAAAAAAAAAAAATTCGGCACCAATTTTGCGTATATATCATCTCGCCCTTGCCTTAGCTTACGAAGGAAGGTTATGAAAATGACCGAAAGTGGTCCGAATGCGTTTTTACCAAGTTTGGTATATTTCCGCGATAAAAAAATATTAAGGTAGCAATATTAGAGATGAGAAAAAGTTCCTCACAATTTTGCTACTCTATTTTTTAATCAAAGTATTAACCTATGGAATCTGAGAGGACAACAGCACATTACGGCGGTAGTGCTATCGTGTAAACAAATCTTGGGGATAATCTGAGAGTACAGGGTCTTCATTTGGATTTCAGTCTGTCTCGTGGTCCCCTTTATGTTTCAAAGCAGCATTGGGAATATTGATGTCAAATTAATTAATTTATCAGATGCACGACCGGAATCAAATGCTTGTCACTCCAATCTATAACACGGGTTCTTTTAGTGTTCAGTGATTTTATGTTGGGGACATAAACCTGTAATAGATGACGTCATTAAGGTTGGTCTGGTTATACCAGGTGGTCTTTCTCTTTCTAGGAGGATGGGAAACTGCAGTTCATATCATTGTCCTAATTTGTTACCGATGAAATGTTTGATCATTTCACTTTTAATAGAATGGGAATAAAATGAATAGATGGGTCATTTCAATTTCAATTAAATGGTCACATGAAAATTTTTAGTGCACTTTTCAATCTCAAAGAGGGGTTGATACCCGAGCTTACGCTGAATTTTTCTTTCTACATACTTCATCAAATGTTAACTAAATTACAGTAAAAAGTCGCAACTCGAGAAAAAAAATTATCATTAAAAGATAAAGATATCATATAGTGTCCTTAAAGTTAATGCCATTATATTGGAAGTCTTCAAAGGAAAACGTGCCACTGGTTTAATGCCTTCATACCAGATCACTGCCAATAACACTGCACATGGCAAGTTCGCGTGGTCCGCGGATATTGCGTTGATAACGATATTTCTAGATAAGGTAAATCATTGAGTCTGTGACAATCATGATGGGTATGGATAAAGGTGGGTGCAACCTCAGCCAGATCTAGGTGTTTATGAGACCAATCAGCGGTGTGTTAAGTTACAATTAAAGCAAGAGTCTTTCTTGCTTTAATCACTGGTCCAAATATCGACCCTCGTTCAGTAATGTGCAATAGGGGTGTTACTGAGATTCAACATTGTCAGATATTACATTATCAAGAATAACACCAATTCTTTCAACGATAAAATTATACGTTGGATCTAGTAGTACTAAACACATGTGCCAGCCGCAAATTATACGTCATTCTTTGATTTACAGAGGCTCTGGTCGGTGGCGAGGCAGAGCACCATCTACTGGTGAAGGATTGATCATCAGTCGTAATTCTCAAAGCCAGAACGTACCATTAAGGTTGTCTAATGGATTGTGGAGATCTCTCTTTTGCCGAATTCTCTTTCGTGTTCTCTATAGATATTCAAATTAGAGCGATTTCTTCGTAGAACCACAAGTCATCAAGGCGGGAGAGTATTTTCGCATAAAATTATATCTTGAAAAAAAAAATGGTATGATTGTTCATATTCTTTGTAACAATAGAGGGGGGTGAGGGCAGACCTAAGTGCTGGTTTCATGAACTCCCATTAGTAGGTTTTCACCTGGCAATAATCTAATATATAAACCGTGGATTAATTCGCAATTAATTCTTACATTGACTCATTTTATTTCTTAGCTCAGAGGAATATTGACTGAATAGAAAAATAAAATTGGCTTAAAAGCCTTGTATCTAGTTTCGCAAGCAGCATCCATAAATCGAATGAATTTTATTCATGGTGTGCGTCGTTATAGATAAGCACTATTTTACAACAATGGATCTAAAGATAGACATTTTAATTAAGATGGTAGCGTCGTCTGTCGTGTTTCTAAGCCTTTGGGACTTTTGGTTTTCGATATGTATATTTCCTTCTTCGTTATATACAATATCAGGAACTTAATGTACTCTCGTCTGAAGTCGCAAGCCTTCATTAAAGGAATTCTAAACCAATTCAGATACCCCGCCTACCCAATTTGCTTTAATGCTACAAATTTACAGTAAACGATGAGAGACAAATCATGAAAGATCAATATCGTTGTAATTTCAAGCCTTTCTTTTAATACAGGGTTTATATATTTGACAGATTGTCTCTGCGTACATCTTAATAAGACTATAGCATAAACAAACTGGCGACATGATTTTACATTTTATATGATAATCTATTCTATAAAAAGAACAGAAAAATCTTTAAAATTTAAAGCATCGTTCTGAAGTCCCTGGTGCAATCGATGATTAAAGGGATTCGAGCCTTATAGAAGCAAACGAGTGAAAAACTAGTATATTAAGAAAAAAGTTAAAATTAATCCTTATATTTGTAAAATAGAGTTTGACTTTCAATTCTCTTGTATTTCATTCAGTAACATCAAATGCTTTACTAATCTAGTCTGTTCATAAAACACATTTCTTTTTTAAATAATTTTTCCTGCCAAGAACATGTGTAACATTAAAAGATTAAAATGTATCAATTTAAACTTATCTATAACAAACATGGCACTGTATGTGTAATCTCGTTAATATTCGTGGACAGCATTTTTCGTGGATTTAGCGACCCCGCAGCATTAACTGTGCTTAGTTGGTATAGAGCAATTGTAAATTTAGTCCAAATGTTATTACATGTTTAATTAATTAATAATATTTGCATGCAGAAAGTCTAACCGATCAACAAAGACTACAATGAAAAAAAATATTCTGACATTGTCTTGAAAACACTTAGGTCTATATAGTTTAAAATAACACTAAAGAAACTTGAACTGGTATCATCAGGTTACAGTTTCCTGAAGCTTACTTTGTAATACCTTTTAAAACAACACAGAAGGAATAAGGCAAAAACCCAATCCAAGAAGGAAATTGTCTTAAAAAGAGTTACCACAATTCGTTAGATAAAGGCAATCAAGCTCGCTGCGAGTGACAGGGAGGCTTTTATCAAAAGATTTGAATAAGCTTCATAAAGATCACAGTTCGTTTAGAAGTTGGCACCATTAATAACTCGATGTATAGACAAATACTAAGCAGACAGACCAAGACGCCATCAATCCTTAGATTCAGAATCAGGCAAGGACGGGGTTACATCAATAGTAATGGCAAAATGGCATGCAAAAATCGAATTAAAGATGGAATTGACTCGACATTTGACGTTCCAGGACTACAGGACAGCGAAAATATTGAACTTTTTGTCATTAGATTCATCAGTTGATGTATAATTGCTTGTTTTTCGGTTATTTTTGACTGAAATTTGACTGGAGGAAAATGTTACTTGTTATATACTCAACTCAACCTAGTCAAAAATTTAAGTTCAACGTACAACCACCACCATTTGATCATTGTGTTTTTAAAAAAACATTGATTCACATTTCTCTTTAAGGAAGCGGGTTGTAAACGCCATGACGGCATAATCGTGGGCGGGTCGATCCTACTGCCGAAGCAGCCACGTGACCGGACGTGAACAAGTCAAACAGCCTTCTTAAAATACATTACTCACTTTGAAACCCTTTCTTCCAAATCATTGCAATTTAAAAAGGCAATTCGTGAATTACAACATAAGTTTTTAGAGAGAAAAGAAAATTACTTCCTCTTTGGAACAACATCATATTATTATCGAACAATTTATCAGCCGTTGTTATTGTAAACAATCAATATTTACGCAAAGAGTCTGATGAAAAGAGGGAGTGTTTCAGTGTTATGATCACATTCAAAACAAATATAAAGTTCATCAAAACAGCTTACTTTCAACAATAAATCTACATGTATTTACCAAGGGCCTATGAACCAATGACACAGAAATTATATTATATTTTTTGCTTTTTCATTATCTTTTTATGTAATATATTTGATTTCCACTTGACCATTGTGCAAATATGGCTTAAAACCAAGTCCTGCATTACATTTATAAGAAGAACAGGATTATTTCTACGCCTACTTAAAGCAATAGTTATAGATTACAGAGTGCTATAGAGTGCTTAGAGGTCATAACTCTGTTTTTTGATATTCGGTACTCGTTTCTTTTGTAACTATAATGCTAGGAAAGATAACTCTATACTATTGGAGAACCTATGCAGAGAATACTGATAAAGATCATTGACTCAGTTTTAATTTCCAGTTCATGTTACTCACAGATCAACATGAATATACATTACTTGTTGGAGCCAGAAACACAAACATAAAACTCAAAATGATGTGCATTGCAGTCCCTCTTATTCAACTGATTCCATTCATACCATGATTTGGATCCTCTAACTATGTGTTTGATCTTTTGGTGGAAATGATTTTTTGGTTTTCTCTTTCATTTTTCGGGCTTTAGGATTAACAATCACTTGATCTGGGTGGAGCTCACAAATATACACCTCGTTGCTCGGCACCACTCCTGGAGGTGACCCCTGCATAGCGGGGTGCAACTGTTGCTGCCTCCTCACAGGAAGCTTGGGGTGTGGACTAATGTTTGTAGTGTGTACCTGTGGCATCATCTGATCTGTAACTTTTCTCTGCGTGTTTGGTAAAGGAGGTGGTACTAGACGATTCAACTGTCCTTGTGGAACCCTCATAATGGGAGTCATTTTGATCAAATCTACAGGAATACACAGGGGATTCATAGTAAACAAAGTGGGTTTCCTGGGACAGGGAGTTTTAGAGGCTTTTGTTCTTTCTTTTCCCAAGTTACGTTTTTTTGCAGTCTGTAAGCTGCCAGGCTCTATCTCAGAAGAACTAGATTTCGAGTTAATTTGTGTATCTGATTGGACGCTTTCTTGTGTTGGTTGGGTAGCTGATTGGACGCTGTCTGGTGTTGGTTGGGTAGAAGGACCTGGGTGATTTTCAACAGAGCTCTGGGTAGAAGATTGTGCAGTGGAAGACTGAGGCTGACTATTCCCATTTTCTGGGCAGAGATCAGAGAAATCTAAAAGGAAAAGAAAATGGAAATTTGTGATCAAAAATCACAAAATGATTGAAGTGATAGAACATGGATCCATTGTTATCAATCTATGTCTGACTAGCTATGGTAGCTACAATGTTGGATTAGAACAGAAAAGTCACTATAAGGTTGAACAAGAGTACGAAAAATAATGTGCCTAAAAGTTAGTCTTTTAAGAGACATCCTTATTGCCATAAAATTTTTTCCATGACTTTTCTTCTGAAGGTAAACAATATTGTGGAATCATATAATTTTGTGGGGGCCAATTTTTAAAAATAAATTAAGTAAAAATACTTAATCTTTTATGATTAGTTTTCACCTACGATTTAAATTCGTGGGTTAGGGTACCCACAAATACCACAACAATTGAGCCACCACGAATTCTAATGATTTCACAGTGACTTGTGAATTACTTACCATTTTCAATAGCTTTCCTGGCTTTGATGAGGGCTTGAAGGGGATCATTCATGTCAACTTTTCCTGCCAGCAGATTGTATTTCCAGAGCATGACCTCCCTCTGTTTAGTGGTGTGATGTGAACGAAGAAAATCGACAAGACCATGCAGCAAATCCAAAATGACAGCTGATTCTACAAAATCAGTGTGAATCTAAATAAATTCATATATCAATACCTATGGATATATTCTTTTTTACCATTAATTCATAATATATAACTGCTGTAACTGCCAGTCTGAAAAAATTTGGATTGACAACCTGGGAGCTACAATTCCTTACATGTTAAAAAGTTGCAATTTACAGCACACAAAAACTTAAGCTAGTTTGGGACTAATTAACCTTGGATCCATAAATATTTTGTGGAAATAATAAGTACATGTACCATTATATTCTTCCGACAATTTACTACTGATGTTGTTGTTTACTTGCCATATAATTAATGCTTCCCTTTAAAAAACAAACTAGCCAACATCAGAAAATGAAGTACGTTGGATTCTTGCACTGATCAATAGTCACTATTTTTACATGTAAACAAACCAAACCACTTTACTTTACTGGGCTGGTGATGGTGTTTATAAGAATATTAGAGGTAAGTAAAGTAATGATATCTGTAGTAAATTGTCCAAGGAATTTTTAGAAAACTTGTACAGATTGCATTCAGAAATAAGATTAATCAGTAGAAAGAAATTTTCAGACATGAGCTGCACTCCTGCAGCTAAATATATACATGTACATACAAATACCGGTGTATAAGTGTATAAATATTTAAATTTTATAAAACAAGTACTTGCAAAAGAGTCAATATCTAACTGCAAGGATTTTATTTATAAACAGAGAAGAAAAAATTTAAAGAATTGATGGACATTTATTTTATGACTACTAAAGCCACTCCCTAAAACCATCACATCTGACCATTCAGCCATATATTTTACAATTTTGATAGAGGCCCCCTTGCTCATCATAACAAGTCATTAGTTTGTTTGTTGAATGTCGAGTAGTAAAAAATTAAATTTTGAAGACTGCATTCATACATGTATTTACCCAAATGTATGACTCATAAGGATGACTATGAATTTCATAATTTATATTTCCCCCTCCTACTAATGCTACACACTGAATTTGGTCAACAAAACGTTCAACAGATGTATAAAACAGAGGAATATAGTAAACATGCAAGCATCGAATACTGTTTAAAATATGTCAATCTCTGTGAACAATCTGATACCTAGCTTTCCAAGGTCTGGAAGTTCACTCTCAGACAACATGCCAGAGATATATTTGTAGATTGCTTTGTAGTCTGGGGTACTAGGTCCAGGCTCCGGAAACACCTCAAAGTTTGCAATGATGGACATCACCTGTAATTCATAAAATTAAACATGTATACAAAGTTTAATTGTACAAACTGTTTAAAATCAACCAAGTTCTCTGTTATTTTTCAAACTGCTGAATAGTACCAGTTTCCTGGGTTCTGTCATAAGCAGTGCAACCCCAAATCACCCATAAAGTTTCAACACACTTTACAAAATGTTGTGAAGTTAGAGTTGGCACTGGTAATAAAATCAAGGCCATTATATAATGACTTCTTTCTTAGGCAGCAATAATATTGCTTCAAATGCTGCCATATAAGTTTTTTACTGCTATTGTGAAAGGAGAAAAATTCACAGATATGATTATATAAGTAAATCAGGTTAAAGCATTAATCACTGTTCTGAAATTTTTAAATTGTACATTATTTGACAAGAAAGTATATGCATGTAAAATATTTTCTCCAAAAAGTAAAAAAAACAACTAAATTGTAATTTTTTAAAGCATTGAATTATTATTCCTCTTTAAAATTCTTGCAATAAGATCTGTCTACTGTATTTTTATTTTTAGCAATTTTTCGCATGACAAACTTTAATTTGATTTCTATTATTTATTCATTTTGGTCTTAACTCTTGCAATTTTATGCTCTTTTAATTTTTCTCCAATGAGAATTTAATTGATTTGATTACTTGGGTATAATTAAGAATCTAACAGTATATATGAAAGACTTACTGAATATTTGTTAAAAAACATTGCTAAAATTAATGCATACCCAATGTTTATTCATTCAAAATAAAAATTTTAGTGTATGTTTAACCTTGACAGTGTGTTAAGCTAAGTCGGTAAATAATTAATCAAATTCTGGCTTAGAATGTTTCTACTGTAGAGTCGCAACAAATGAACAATATTTTGGTGTACTTCTTATTTAAAATGAAATTGGATCGACACAGAATCATTGAAATATTCTGACAAAACATTAAGAATACAGTTAAAATAGTATATACTGTACCTACAAATACACAGCTCTTTGTGAAACAAGTATGTACATGTGATGATACAAAATACTATTCTGATATAGAACCATTTTCACAAGAGCTTGGCTTTGGGTAGTTGTGTCAAACAGCAATGTAACGTAGGCCTGTCTATTTCATTGCTGGCCACTCAGCCATGGCTCTTTGAAACTAACAAGATTTGTCTTCCTTTTGAGCTAAGACTATGCAATTGGTGCATATTTCGCTTGAAACCGCGTCATTTTTAACTTGTTTTGACGCAGGAAATAGATAGCTACGTTTAACGGAATGTCCAAGGTCTTGTTAAAATGGTTCTAAAAAGGTTAAGATCCTGACCAAAAATGACATAATTTTTTCAGCTATACATGTACAATGTATTACCTTTCCTAAATTAATAGTGTAGTCTTTCTTTTCCTGAGATGTCAAATCACTCAGTAAATTTAACCAGTACTGAAATAAAAGGAAAGATACATTTTTAACATTTTTTTAACAAGAGATGTTTGTAAAAACTTATGCCCCCTCCCTTGGAAACATCTGCGAAGAAAACGAATGGAATCTGCAAATAATTGTAACATCTGTGAAGAAAATGAACAAAAACTGCAAATAAATAGAATTTTTCAAAGTCAGAGGTGCATAACTCAAAAATTAGTTGATTGTACCCAAAATTAACTTGAACTAGATACTATTATGATAAATCTCTATACCAAATTTCATTTCAGTAGGGACAATCTCTACAAAGAAAATAAAAGAAACTGCAAATAATTGGATTTTTTTCTGGTTTTGAATTGCACGGTTTTGGCAGAGGCATCCATACTCATCCTAACAATACCAAAGCAGGAAAAGAGAATCTGTTTTTACTTTATTTTTTCCCCTAGATTTAACATTTCCATATTATTATTACACAATTTACATATTAAATGTTCCCCTTCCCTTACAGATGTAACAAACCAAATTTGGTCAACGTTGACCTTACAGATTCTAAAACATAGGTAATCACAGATTAAAAAGCTCACCGAGACAAGACATCACCCTTATGAGACTTCACCTTTATGAGACCACCTTTATCATATTAAATGAAAATCATACTTTATGATCTTGGATATTCATGGATTCTGTTTTGACACAATATCGTATATCATCTGTTAAAAAATTGTATGATAATCATATGTTCATATTTTAATCAATACAATAATGTAAAATTAAATATTGCATCCTATCATATTTACAACATTTATCATATAAAACAATAAAATATCATAATAAACAATGATGAGATATGATATTGTAATGTATGATATGAAATTGTATTGTGTTATACATTATTGTATTTGATCACATAATACAATATCATAATATATAAAACAATATAGTATTATATTACAATATCATATTACATAATACATCATAATAATGAAACATATGATATTATATTGTATAATATAGTATGATACTGTATCATTTTTGATACATAATATGATATTGTATCATATGATACAATATAATTTGATGTGTACATCATTATATCATATCAAATGATACAATATTATGTGATAAAGTAAAATATTATATAATACAATATTATAATATACATATTGTATCATATGATACAATAATATATTTTACAATATCATACAATACAATTTCATGTGATGTGATAATATATCATATTATAAACCAATATCATATCATACAATATCGTATGATAAGATATTATATAATATTACAGTATCATATTATACAGTTTCATGTGATATAATTCTATATTACAGAAACTAATATCATATTATACAATATCGTATGATACAATATTATATAGAATATACAATATTGTATCATAGGATACAATATTATATTTTGCAATATCTTATGTAATAGTATCATGTGATAAAATAATAAATTAATAATACAATATAGTATTATACAATATTGTATCATAATATACATAACGATATCATGATACAATATCATAACATAAATTATCAAAAAAATTGATACAATATCATATTGTATCATATTACTTTTTATAATATTACATATGATATTATTTTGTATCATATTAAACAATATTGTTTCATACCATACAATACTATATCATAGGAATCATGTTATATCATTTATCAACAAACACATCTATCTATCGAGCAGGTTTGAGTGAGTTAGGAGATTTCTTTAGCATCCTTGATAATGGAGATCAGGCTCTGCATCTGAAGCAACCTCTGCGTTTCATTTATAATATAGTTAAATCAACTATGCAAGCTATTATCTATAAAACATGTGACCTGTTCCAAAAAACTAAACCTCATCCAGCATCCGAAACCTATGGCTCAGATTCAGCATTCAAGCCTGTCAGGTGCATCAGTATACATAAGATGCATCTCCATGCAAGTTTGGTGAAGTTCAGACCAGTAATAACTAAGATATCATCATCAGAGGGCACTAGCAATTTAAACCTTAACCTGCTTCAGCATCCGCAACCTATGGCTCAGATTCAACATCCATGCCTGTCAGGTGCATCTGTATCACAAGACACACCATCCATTCAAGTTTGGTGAAGTTAGGACCTGTAATAACTAAGATATATTTTTTAGCATCCTTGATAATGGAGATCAAGCTCTGCATCTGAAGCTTCCTCTGTGATTCATTCATATTACAGTTTAATCAACTATGCAAGTTTTAAATAGTACTATTATCTATTAAACATGTGACCTGTTCCAAAAAACTTAACTATATCCAGCATCTGAAACCTATGGCTCAGACTCAGCATTCAAGCCCGTCAGGTGCATCAGTATCATAAGATGCACCATCCATGGAAGTCTGGTGTAGTTAGGACAAGTAATAACTAAGATATAATCATCAGAGGGCACCTGTTTCAAAAACTTTAACCAGCTCTAAAAACCTTAACCTCCTCCAGCATCCGAAACCTATGGCTCAGATTCAGCATTCAAGCCTGTCTGGTGCATCAGTATCATAAGATGCACCATCCATGGAAGTCTGGTGAAGTTAGGACAAGTAGTAACTAAGATATAATCATCAGAGGGCACCTGCAACAAAAACTTTAACCTGGTCCAAAAACCCTAACCTCCTCCAGCATCTGAAATTTAGGACTCAGATTCAGCATCCAAGTCTTTCAAGTCCATAAGTAGGTCCAGATGCATCATCCATGCAAGTTTGGTGAAGATAGGACAAGTAATAGTTTAGATACAGGACCTGAAACAAAAACTTTAACCAGGTCCGGACGCCGACGCCGACGCCGAGGGTATAGCATAAGCTCCCCCTGACTTCGTCTCGGTGAGCTAAAAACTGAAAATGTTTGCAAGTTTGTACTACTGGCTCAGGATAAAAGACGAAAACAAATTAATTTGTCCTAATGAATTAAAGAAGGCACCTCAGCATCTCGGGTATTCTAAAACTGAAAGTCACAAGATGAAGAGGTATATTACTTTACAATCATTTGAAATGTCTGAGATATGTAAATAAATTACTTAGTATTTAAGATCCAAACCTTCCTACCTCTATTGGTGCTTTTGGAGCTTTGTTTGCTGAGAAAAAAAAAATAATATGATATTAAATAATGCCACAAAAAAAATTTCATTCAAATATTTTAAACTAAAATAGAGAAAATGAAGAATGTCAAGATATAAAAAATGTTTGAAGCAATTGACATCCACACCACAACGTATGCATGTAAGTATTTTACTCACTAAAACAACACATTTATAAAAGAAATCATGATTTATTGAATGTCATTGATGTTTAAAAAGGTGGGTAAGAACATATTGTCTAATTGATAAATGTATATCATCAGATCAAATTACAAATAAACTAAGCCTCCCTAATGATCTGACATTCACAGCCTGTCTGTGAGACATTGCCCATGTGCAGTCTTCGAAATCAAATCATCGGTGTCAATGATAATAAGATCATGGTTCACATGTGGACCAACTTTGTCCCGATTTTAAAAATCTTGATAACATTGCATGATACAAAAGAAGTTTTGAAAAATTCTGAAAGTGATACATGTATATATACACAACCTCTTCAATCAATGTTAGTGATTGAAAAAAAAATTGAACAAATATCAATTCTTCATTGGATTAAATATTTTGTCGACCAAAAGCTTACAAAAGCCTACAAAAGCTTACCAGATTGTATTTTTTCATATTTTCTCAACACACAGGTACACATAATCAGAAGCCCATATATTTCTTTTTGTTTCAGTCCACAAAGAAACCACAGTTAACCACATAATATTTAAGTTATTGTTCCATAATTAGAACTAAATTTCTTATTTTTAAAGTAATTTTGGCTGGCAAAACTTGATATTCTTAAACAGTATTTCCAAATAAATAAAATAAAATTTGGATAAACTTATTTTGGTAGGAGAAAAACTTTTTAAAAGTATGCTCTACTGTGGAATCATTGAAATTCATGGGAGCCAATTTTCATGGATTGTGGGTTTTTTGCTTATTCATGGGGATGTTATTTCATTCAGGAGTCCGTTTTCAGTTTCAGTAAAAGAATCTAACTCTTTCAAAATTTGTTCTTGTCAAGAATGTAAATTTCTTGGGAGATCGAGGGCTACCCTCAAATACCACAAAAATTGAGCCACCATGAAATTTTATGATTCCACAATATTTAAAAAAAATCTCATTATAACAGACATCTATGTGGGTATAATATGAGTATCTTAATTGGCTAAAAGCCAAATGAGCATCCATATCTACATGTATATGATGGCTTTTAAAAAGAAACCTTATAAGTTTTACTCTTCTTGAACCTTTGTTCTTTTCTGATTGATACTAAAAGCAGTATGTATGAATTAAGTTTAAAAAATTGACCCCTTCTTGGCTCTAGATTAACATATTGATCAAAAATAGGATTTTCACTCACTTTATATGGACAGTTCAATGGAACAATGACAAAATGTACCTTTTATTTTCCGGACGGCTCCTTTCTTCATTTTTTCAATATAATGTGAAATCTGTAAGAGAGATCTAATAGTTGAAAATAGTGAGTAATTATAGCTTGATTAAGCACATTTATATGCACTGGAGTATATAACCCCCCCCCCCCAAAAAAAAATCAGATATTTTTATGTACGGCAATGTTGTTTTGTTGTTCTTGTTATTTACTTACTACATGTATTAAGCAGTATTTTTCTTCACACTACCTTCTCAATTTAAGTTTTTCCTTTAACATACAATATACAAGCCATTTAGAAACTGCCTTGGTGATAATATCGACACAGAATATCAAACTGTTATTTAAACAGAGTTCTAAATACTCATTTTTTGATGCCGGTTTCCTGAATATATGCAAATTACTGGTGAGGGATACCATTATATAAAATCAGTACCAAGGTTTTGGAAATTCAAACTTGACAGTATTTGTATAGGCCTATTTATTTTTTTTAAAAAGTAAAAGTACTTCCCATTTAAACACAGGTAAAGGCAAAATTGGAGAAACTTAAAGGAACTATACTTATTTACTATATAATTGGAACTCATTTTACACTATTTCTAAGTATTTTGTATACATAAATGTATTTTATACAAACCTCTTCCTTTGTTTTACTTTTAACCAAACTCTGAATTGACTCTATATCTGTTGGAGAAAAACTGAAAAGAATGCTTTGTATCAATCTGATCTAGTGTACTAAATATTTATTAGATCTTGTGTACTATGCACACTTAAATTTTGAATACCAAATAGAAAATAAATTGTAATTCATTTACACAGAGCTGTTGTGACACCTAATATGTCTAGATATTAAAACTGTGTATTGATATTATTAATCTAAATGGTTGCTCATTATGACAAACAATTGAAACCAATATCAATAAACCTTAAATAAATCAATATTTATATACCTAGTACCTTCAAACATACTTACTTCTTTAGAGCTTGTAAAAGCAATTTTTTCTCTTTCAGCTTCCAAGTCACATGTTTTGGTTGGTAAATCTCCTTAGCTTTGCCTGCTCTTCTTCTGAAAGATCTTGCATGCTGAAGAAAAAATGAAAATTAGATAATTGAAAGAGGCACAACAGCCTGTATGGTTCTAATTTCTATGGCATTGCTCTAACTTCATCTGAAATGATGTTAGTATTCAAATAATTATAGTACTGTAACCAATGAGTCCTGCTTTTACCTTAGGACTAGAGCAGCCTTCATTCGGTTCACACTTAGCTTTTGGTGGCCTGCCTTTCCTTTTCATGGGCTTTATTTCCTCTTTCTCTACAGAATTGTTCTGCATATCTGCACCATCTTCAAGTTCATCCATTATGGCAATTCTGGATCAATCTGTATTCATTAAATCATACCAGCATATTCTTATTTATAGTTTTAAAAAATCACTGCATGCTATTTAAAATCAATTTTGGTTCACACTGAAATACAACTATACTTGCTTCCTAAAAGATTTCAAGACTATTTAAATGTTTTAATAGCAAAAAATGTTTGTAAAAAGGTCCAACTAAAACTTGCATTCTTATACTCTGTCCCAAGTTTCTGTTTCCACCAATTTTTGTGTAATATCTTGATAATCATAAATACCTATGTGCCCAAACTACATCCATTCACTAGAATGAAAAAAGTCCTAATTATCTGTTCTGAAATGTCCCCTTTATCACTTCAGTTTCAATACATAACCAAAAATAGAAAGTCTATGGGAATTCATCGTCGAGGAATCAAGTGAAGTCGTATCAAAACCGACTCGTACCCACACAGACTCATAATCAATTGGTCTGGTGGTAAACGATGATTTTTGGATTATAAATATAAATTTTTAAAGATAAGCTGATAAGCTTAGGCTTTGATATTATTACAAATAATTCTGATATCATGAGATAATTGAGTGTAGAGTTTTAGATATCTTCAAACAAAGTTTAATGTCATCTCCTTTAAGTTTGCCAAAGAGTTTCCTTTATCAACATCATCGAAATTAACCAAGAGGTTTCTATCATTACACTGCATATGCTTTTCAACATTGAAAGCAGTGTAATGGAGAGAAAACCTGTGGGTTCTGTTGATGATGGGGATTTGGCACTGCAAACAAATTAAGTACCCCAAATGATAACAATAAACAATTTTTCGATGGTGGGAGTGCTTTCTAATGGAGAAAGATGTAAACACTTCCAATTTGAATCTCAGCTGTCAATGTTTGTTTTTGTTCATGTGAAATTCTCCACATATATACAGAATCTATACCATTTAGGAAGCGGTCTTGCATATTTCCCTTTTATTAATTTGAATTGTACTTTCATGACAAGTATGTTTACTTGAATTAAAAATCATCAAAAATTGACGGAAGCAGTTACTTTGGACAGACAAATTTAATGTCAATTTCGTAGTCAAAACTGAAGATATTATCTTTTTAAATATCCTAATAAGAAATCAATGAATGGAAATTACCAATCCATATATGAAAAATTATCCTATTAATGAGTTCGAATTTCCTTAGATGATTAACATAGTTTTAAGTTGCAGCCTCCTGATTTTTTTTCATGTTGTGTAATTTTTTGTTTAGTCTTTTTTTTTTACAAATACTTTCATGACATTTCGACCTTAAACTACCTATATCATATATTTTTTTTTCGGCAGCTACAGCTCGAACTCAAGCGTCTTTAAGATCTCAAACGTTTTAGTGAATACACTAGTGACGTCAAAACGGAAAATGACGGAGAGAGACGATTGCGTTTATCGGAAAATGACGAATGAATTTTTCTAGTTTTCATTGGTTGTTACATCTACCGTGTTCTCACGACAATCACTCGGAACCGATCATCCGTCATTGTAGCTCACCCATTGGAAACCAAATTTGCATAGCATTGTGTGATATTCACTATAGAATTATTTGGGGTAGACGAGGACATTCCGACCCCCTGGCTGTGTATCTATCACAGCCAAGTGTGTTGTTTTAAGAAAGAATGAACTATTCCTTTGGAGTTTTGAAGAGATTTTTGTGATTCCGTGTAAGACGAAAAAAATATCCGTCAGGTTTCACGAGCGCCATTGGGAGATGTAACATAAAGCTTAGGCTGTACTTTTACAAAGTACGTTTTAATGACTGTGTTTTAAAAAGACAATGAGTACGCGTCCTCGGACCACGTCGATTGCTGAGGGTGTTAAATCTGGTTCTAACGCTCAATTTGGAGGGATGAGGACCATAAGTAAGTGATTGATTCTCCATCAGTAGCTAGGCCAAATTAGGTCAGTCAGAAACAACATGGCGACGTAATGGGACGATGTATATGTGGAAAGAATAGTCCATAATTAGTATATGTATTTCAACAAATGAAGTCAATTTTATTTGCCTTTATCGTTATATTTTTGTTTTATCTTATTTAAGTGAACATATTTTTTTGTTTAACTGCGCGGTAGTCAGTGTAGAAAGGTCATTTTGTTTTCAGGTACATACAATTCCTTGTATGTTGACTTTGCTTACATGAATGTGAATAGAAGTAATCTATTTCTTGTATTTTCATATTCTTGATTAACACTTGAATATGAATTTGCGAATAAAACTTTCAAAATAACGTGAAAGATTTTGTTTTCCCCTATTTGCAGTTGTTTCATGTAAGCTGTCACATGATCAATACACGAGAATTGCTTCAATTTAGATTATTACAGAAACATTACAAAACAATAAACCTAATTCAACATTAAAATTGTGCACTTGATCAAATATACAAGAATTTTAAGTAATGCAAAAAAGTCGAGTAATCAAACATTAACATTGTATACTTATGTTGTCTAATTTGCAATATATGTATAATGTAAATCGATTTTCTATTGGGCTGATAGAATCAGCTTTTAAAATTAATGAATATATATTGCTGATGCAATTTCGTATATATATACAGTTCAATCTAATTAATTTTGTTGTCAACTTGGTAGTTGTTTGCATAGGCTACATGTATGTCAAATGCAGATTTAAGGGGCCCAATTTTAGAGGAGTTCCTATTTTATGGATCAAACATATTGAGATTGAAATTTGCAGGGGTTTTTTTTTGTTGTATAGATAGTGTTTCATTTTCATATATCTATTAACAATTTTGTAAAATATTAAGTGAATAATGTTCTTGGAATTTTGCAGATAAGGATGGCAGCAAGATAACAACAGTGCTGGCCACAGCTGGGTCTGGCTCCGACAGAACTCAGGAAGTTTCTTATACAGATGCTAAAGTCATTGGAAATGGGTCTTTTGGGGTTGTTTATCAAGCCAAATTAGTAGAATCAAATGAACTTGTAGCAATAAAGAAAGTATTGCAAGACAAAAGGTTCAAGGTAGGTATTTTGAAGTCCATGTATATACATTTTTAAACTTTAATGACAGCTTATTGATCATAATATGTATCATTTTAACCAAGTTTTGCAAAAACATGGGATTGATATTTCCTGTGTAATACTGTTTTGATACAGGGGTTTTCTATGCTTAGTTTTGGGTCCGTTTACCGGACCCATTCCCAATCCAAAAATTACCGATATATTTCCCAAATCCAGATCCATTTTTCCCAATCAAGTGTCAATATTTTTGAATATCAGAAGATGTTCTGCTGGTATGTAAAATGAAACTTCAACAGCTTTTTTTCTTCATTTTTGTTTATTACTGAGCATAAATAATGGACCAACTAGGGGGCGACTTCATTGACACATTCGGTTTCCTTATTTCGCCAGAATTTCCTCATCCTGTGAATTAATTTCAACCGATGTTATTTGTTTTTATAGTGATGATTTTTTAAAATTGGTAGTTTATAATTAGTTAATTGTGCCAATGAAATGCTCAAACTATCATAAAATGGTAAATCTGCAGTTATTTACAAAATTAAAAGAGATTCTCTGTATAATGGTTGTAATTGAGTCAAAGGGTAGGACTAATACCCCCAAATGCAAATATTGCCATATTGCAAAGAATTATTTTATTGCATGTTTGTCAATTGGCTTACATAATTATTAAGAAACATTTCGTCTATAAAAGGGAAATATGAATGAATTTAATAAACTTTACAAATTGGAAAACTAAGAAATTTGGAGGAAAAAATATTTTCTTTCAATATTTGAATGTAAGTGTGTGTTTTCATCTATTTTATTTTAGTAACACTTATTATTTAAAGATTAGTTTAAAATCTGTATATATCATTGTTACCTCATAAAATAAATTAAGTCTTCCAAACTTCTCACTAATTTCAGTTGGGGAGAAGTAATAAAGTATAAAATTTTGCCATAGGTTGGTCCTCAAATAAAACTATAGTACGTTTTGTAATTTTCCCAATTTGAACAGTTTACGCTTCAATTTTCCTAATTCCATAGACCCTGGACCCAGTTTAAAAACAGTAGGAAAACCCCTGTGATATTACATTGAACTGAAGTCTTATTGGATTTGTGACTTATTGCATATTGATATAACCTTAATTGGATTTATAAATAAATATAAATGTAATGTAATATGATTTTTAACTAATTACTTAATGTTGTTGCCCAGGCTTGGGGATAGAAACGAATTGCAGATAGTAGATAAAAAATGACATGCATAACAAATGTAATTGCAAATTATGAAAGATCTTAACCTCAAGTACTTCATATATTATTATTCAGAATTATTCTGAATATTATTTTAAATATTATTTCTGTTACTGTATTGATAAAGAAATATATATTTATGCTAACATATTAAAAAAAATTATTATGATATTAACTTTTTATTTCAGAATCGAGAATTACAGATCATGAGAAAGCTAGAGCATGTTAACATAGTCAAGCTGAAATACTTCTTTTATTCTGCTGGTGAAAAGGTGAGAGCACACAAGAGAAAATAACAGTTGAAATTGAATTACCTGAAATATTACAATAGTGTTAGTTTCCTGTTGCATGTAAAAAGGTGTGCAAATATTTCCAGTGGAAGAAAGAGAATTTTTAATCTAAGATTAATCTCAACATTAAGATACTCTAGATTTGAAAATGTAAATTTCCTCACCAATCAACATTGCATCCTAGATAATTTTGCTGCAGATTTTTGCATTTAAAAGAACCCTAATTGATTTAGTCTATTATATTTTTGTGCAGAAGCTAGATACATTGAATTTTAAATTTTGATTTCAGAAAGATGAAGTGTTCTTAAACCTGGTGTTGGAATATGTACCAGAGACAGTTTATAGAGTAGCAAGGCATTACAGTAAATCGAAGCAAACTATACCAGTTCTTTACATTAAGGTTTGTACAGCTATGTGGCAACTAATATATCCCAACATTATTTTCATAAAAGATATTTGTAAATATTTCATTTGTTTACAAGTGGTTTCAGTCTTGTAAAGTCTTAAGTTCTTTACCCTTGGCCTTGAATACAAATAAATCTTTTGAAAATCTTAACTATAATGGATAAGATCTGACTACAAGTAATAAGTTCTTTCTATGTTTTGATATATAACTTTTATTATTAATGATTACAGCTTTACATGTACCAGTTATTTAGAAGTCTAGCCTACATCCACTCGCAAGGTGTGTGCCATAGGGATATCAAACCTCAGAACTTATTGTTGGATCCTGAAACTGGTGTTCTTAAGCTGATTGATTTTGGAAGGTCAGTAAATTCATGACATTTAATGATATATTCAAGCTATATCTTTGAAAGATTTGCATTTAATACATGTCTTGTGAGTTTATAAATTCGCATGTAGACTTAATATGAATTTTCTACTGCTAATTTATGTGTGAAAATTACTATTAAGATATCTCTTGCTAAATTACATATTTTTCCCCAATTAACCCTGTGCTTTTATATGGAAAAATTTCTTAAATTGGGGGAAACAAAGAAATGTCAACATTATTTAGTGAGAAGTGCTCCATTATTTCAAAGAGATTACAATAAGAATTTAAAGGAGTTTTATATGTAGTAAAATCAAAACAAATCAAATTGTTTGATATAATTTTTAAGCCTACTGTGAGTGACAATGATTATGAATCATTTCAATATGATCAAAATGTAAATAATCATTCCCAATTAATAATTCATATTTCTCTTTTTACAAGAATAGAAAATATGCTAAACACATTTAGTTTAACTCTTACATTTACATTACTTGTGTCTTTACAGTGCAAAAGTGTTGGTGCGTGGAGAACCCAATGTGTCGTACATCTGTTCACGTTACTACAGGGCTCCTGAGTTGATTTTTGGTGCTTCAGACTACACCTGTCAGATTGGTGTGTATTTAAGTCACTTAACATGCTTTAGCTACTGCCTGCTGTACATTCATCAAATTGAATAAGAGTTATCTAAGAATATTTTTGTATTTATTGATCAGATAAGAACTATTTAATAATATTTATGTATATATTGATTAGATGTATGGTCAGCTGGATGTGTTTTGGCTGAGCTATTGTTAGGACAACCCATTTTCCCTGGAGACAGTGGTGTTGACCAGCTAGTGGAGATAATCAAAGTTCTTGGAACTCCAACAAGAGAACAGATCAGAGAAATGAACCCAAATTACACTGAATTCAAGTTTCCCCAAATTAAAGCTCACCCTTGGACAAAGGTACATGTAGGTCTGAAGCCAAAGTAAACAGTGCATCTTACGAATTTCTGTTGATTTGATATTTCATTCTAAATATTTCAATTAACTAAATCTCATTTGCAAAATTCAATGGAAATTTCATTAATCTATTTGTGTGGATTTGTTGAACTAAGCACGAGTTTTACAAAAAGTACCATCATATTGTTAGGTATTCCGGCCAAGGACGCCTCCAGAAGCAATTCAGCTTGTCAGTCGCCTTCTGGAATATACTCCCTCTGCTAGGATCTCCCCATTGGAGGCATGTGCCCACACCTTTTTTGATGAACTAAGAGATCCTAGCACCAGGTTGCCCAATGGCAGAGAATTACCACCTTTGCTGAATTTTACTCCACAAGGTAAATTGAAATATTAAATGTGTTTTTGTTGTTGTTTTTTTCTTGGTTTTTTGGAAAAATCCACCCACCATTTTTTCTAACTATTCCACAGTATTTTTGCTCAGTCTATGCGTCAAAATAAAATAATAATTGCAAATGAAAATTCTCATTTTTTTTTCAGAACTAGCAATTCAGCCTAACCTGAATTCTGTCCTTGTACCTCCACATGCCAGAAACGCAAGTGATCCTGGAGCAGTAACTGGAGACACCAACCCCGGCACTGATGGAGGCACCACGCAGGGTGCCACAGCTGCCACAGAACAACCTGTGTGAAGTTCTAGTCATGCTAGGGCTTCTCTCTTCACAAGCAAACTGACTGTTATGATAACATTTCGTTGATTGAAAGTTTATTGTATGTTATCTATGGGAGTTTCAGCCAGAGACATATTATTATGGTCATCCTAAGCTGTTGCAAGCTTTTCATTTTCACAAACAAATCTGTGATTTGTATATTCATGTCTCAAATAGACTCAGTGAAATCTGACTGATTGCTAAGTGAAAGGAACAGTGTTTCTGATATTTCCTTTACTTGTTCAACAGATACCAAATATAAACCTAATGGGGCTCCCTTGTGGAATTTTATTGTGATGAAAAAGTTTTTTTTTCTTAAACCTTACAATTGTGGAAGAACTTGTGCCGGTGTAGTGAAAGTTGTAAAAAAGAATTGGCGAAGCTTGGGATTTCCGTTTCAACTACTCCCATTACAGACATTTGCTCGTTTTACATTGGAGATTATATTAATGCCCTATTGTCAACTGCATGTTTAGTGATGATGGTTATATTTAGTCTTATTTAAGATCAATATCGAGTAGAGGAAAGCTGAAGCTATTAGACGTTTTCTTTTGATTTGATATTATATATGTAAAGTCATGAAAGCTGTAAAACTAAAGTGTAAATTTTTCTTTAATAATTTACAATGGATTTATGAGGTTTTACAATTTCTGCGGACAAATGTAAGCTTCTTATAAATAATACGGTAACACACTGCACAAAATTAGTTGGTGTCATCTCTTGTAGACTTGAGTACGTGTATAATGAACTTTACTGCTCTGAACTATCTTTTTGTTTAAACATGTAACAGCATCATTGAAACAGATATATGACAACACTTGAATCTATTCTAAGGTACGTTTCAGGTGTTTTGATATTCAGGCTGATTGGATGAGTACAGGCTACATTAGTTTCTGTACTGTAGAAAAAGGCATTTCACTATTGAAAATTTTAACAAGTGGTTGTATGAATGTGTGCGAGTTCCTCTGAGTTTATGTGTGAGTTGTCCATTTTATGTTGGGTGACAAGTAGGCAAGATATTTATAGGCCTGTTTTAAACTGAATCAACAGTGTATTTAGTCTTGTTCGTAACTTAATGTATTAGTGTATAATCATTGTTTTTATTGTTTATATACATTTATATTGTTATTGACTGCAACTGACCTCATTCAGATGATAAAAACACAAAAATGACTTTATATATCAATTTTCTAAGACTGTAGTTTCCTTTATTCAAGTTAAAGATTTTTTAATAATGTAAATATTATCTGAGAAAGACTGTAACTATACAACTTTATAAATGTAAGTGAAGGCATGTAATGAGATCAGTTTGCTTACTTCTTTATTTCTTATCATATTTTTATGTCACAGATCTTAAAAACACTAAACATATCTAGTCGTTTTACAAGGATGAAAAATATCTGTTTCAATGTACTCAATCTCCCTCCCTCCCCCTTTTAATAAAAAATTAAAGCTGGAATTCAGAAACATTTTATTGAAGGAATTAAATTCATTTTAGTATTTTCCTATAGTTTTAAAATACTGTAATTGGTACAAATTGATTACTAACAGCCCAGAAAACCTAACTATGACCATAAGTTCTTCTACATAAAGATACAGCTCACAGTTTGTTACTTTTATGTGTATGTACAGATGTATGCAGTGCTTGCCCAACTCTGGCAATCGAAATTTTAAAGACAATGATATTCTTGGAACAAAATTGTCAACAATTGAGAGTTTCACAGGGAAATGTTTTTCCATTTCTTTATATATATCAGTGGACAATGTGTACTAGGCATTTGTGAGATGGATGTGTTCACACACATTTTATTCTACAGTAGTGTCAAGGATTTTGCATGCTCTGTATCATAGCTTTCAATGTTTCAAAATGGGTTTCGTCCTTCATCGTTTTCTTCACCAAGTGAACATGATGCAACATCAGTGCGAGTGTTAATGCCATTTGTAGATATAAACTTTGAACATGTTAACAAGAATGCTAGAGCTCTGCATCTTTTACAATAAACATGATTACAAATTGTTCTGGAATACAAGTTTAACTTAGAATAAATGACTGAAAAGTTCACTATTTTTTTTTTGCTTCTTCAGGAAATGTTCCTTGAAAAACTTGGGAATATTTTATTAACCATTGCTGGTTACCAGTCAGCTGAGATGTATACGATAATTGTGCAGAATGTGTTTTGTTCTCTAGTTGATGAACATTTATATTGGTGTACAGAAAGAGGGATAAAGCTCGATCCCTCTCCTTTTACTGTTATTTGACAATTACCGAGTTTGATTGGGTTATATTAATTTATCACAATATTATAAATATATGTAAACCTGGCTCATTTGTATAAAAACATTAGTATCAAGTTTAAGGTGGCTTAACACACCAATATATTATTTGATGAATCTTGTGTAATATATAAATATCTATTTTGAAATTGAATTTTAAAATCAAATAACTATAAAGTTATTTCAAACCATGTTTTAAATCAATAAAAAATGTGACAATTTAGTATGTTAAAAATATTTTAATTATTGTTTGCTGAAGACAGAATTTATATCTTTAAAAACAAAATTTTAATGGATTCACACAGGATAAATAATTTTAATACATGTAAATAATAGAAACAAAAATTAGAAAGCAAATGGATTACACTACAGTATATGTATCATCTAAAACCCCATTTATACGACAAGATTTTCATACATTGTATAATTTACACATGTGAATTTTCTTATTACATGTGCTATTTTGTCATGTGAACTGATTTTCTCATGCAAATTCTACATAGTTGATTAAATCTGCAACTAGACAGGACTATATGGGCAAATTAACTTTTGAACGTTGTCGAAAATCAAAAAGATTTGCAACAGTCTGATATTTCGCTGAAGGTGCTAACCAGAAGATGGCAAAAGCCACTTTTTTCTTAACATGCAATGTATCTCCTACAGTCTTTGGGGCTGGGGGCCAAAGTAATTTCCAAATTTTCACAAATTTTATAACTCTCTATTTGGAAACATCCAAAATCTAGTCCTACATGTATACCAGTACCCAAATAGTAAGAATATACCCCTTTTCTATGAAAATTCATGAGTCTGAAGCAGTCAATCTTCTTATTTTTTAAGTCAATTTTAGGATATACTTACATTACAGAATTCTTTTCTGAAAGCTTAGCAAATTAACTACAATTATGTGTGTAAATTTACTCGTGAGTAAATTTGCATACATGAGCAAAGTTTCATCGTATGAATGGGGTATTAGTAACTGCAATATCCCTGGTCCAATGATAAAAAAACCTTATGAAGTTCAAATAACACAAGCAGTCGGTATAAGGAATCCCAAATAATTTAAACTAGAACTGTCCTAATGGGACTAATACGGTAATACCCCCGCAAGGCTAATTTCAAATAGGGACAAATAAGTGAATTGTATAATAAAGGTTTGGAACACATACAAATAAAAAAATTCTAGAATTGTAAACAAAAAAGTTAACAAAGAAAAATTAAAATCAAAATTGTCAGAATTTCACTTTAAATACATATGTATAACAGTAATACATTTACAAAATGTATCTGATGACATTTTTTTTTATTTAATTGTTTAAAAAAAAACCAACAACATGACAATGACCCCTCCCTTTGCAGTAAATGGAAATACCAGTAGCCAAGCAATGCTCTTCTGTTGATAAAACTTTGAATATCTTTCTAATAAAAGTCTTGACAGATGCAATTAGTTGTTTCAAGTTTTCCCCACTTTCTCCTCTGGTACAATGGAACTCTATATCAGAAAATTTGTCCCATAGAACTATGATTTTCTTTGACGAGCTTGTTAAATTTAATAAACTCCCAAAACATTATCATAATTACCATACTATGAAAAAATATGTAAAAAAGAAAATTTATTACAAACAATTTTAAAATTGCCAAAACACTACAATCATATCAGTAATTTTGAATTTCATTTAAATTAATGCCCTATAGGGTCACTTCATCAACTTGCTTGACTTATAAATTTAAACAACTTCTAAAAATAGTTAACTTCTTTATTAATTGATAGAAACTTTTGGTTTACATGAATTCAGCCACACTTGTCTTTGATGTTCTCATTAGCTCCTAAGAATTTATCATTGACAAACAAAAATTTTGCTTTGTCAGTTGATAGAATACTTATAAAAAATAAATTTAGTTAAGACATAAAGACAAAAAACCTCTATCTGGATGTATTTATATAAATATATATTAGAGTGTTTTAATACTAATTAATAAAATCTGTAAGGATTACCTCCCTTACTTTTCAACATCAGTGTACAATATATAGAATAAGGAAAATGAAAACTGTCATAAAATCATTAAATCTTGTCTGATCTTAAAAAAAATTTGCAGGTGCACATCTGCAGATTGTGATCAACATATGTAAAAATTTTCGGACTGTTCCATAAAGTAGTAAAAATTTCTAAAGGGGGGACAAAGTTGCGTCTACAGACAGACAGATGGACAGGGTGAAACCAATATACCCCCCTAAACTTCGTTTGCGGGGGTATAATTACCATGCATATAGTATATTATTATCAGGGATACCATTCATTGTTGATATTATTAAGTTTGTTAATATAATGGAAGTATACCGGTAAACAATCACAAAAATGTCTCCTGTATCATCTTCACAAGTCAAGGGTTTCTGACACTCATACTCATGAGTAGTGGAGCTGATCAGAACCCTCGACTTGGAAATTAACATGCTCATACATATAATTATACATGTAGACCTTTGGCTCAGGTGAGCTAAAAACTGGATCAAGTAGTTGCTTTTTATTAGTTAAAATACTGGAAAGAGCACTATATGCATGTTTACATATGTGTACCAGTATATGTAAATAGAGTTAAACTATATGGTATAGAGAGAAATTACCAGGTATAATGTATTGCAGAATTTCAAACAAATCTCAATAAAAGTGATATTACAACAGATCTATGGAGAGATGGATATATTGCTTGATTTACAATTATAATACATGTAAGAAACAGGTGTAAATTTGACATTTCTATAATATATACAAAAAATACAAGTGGATTAGATGTACCCTTTCCAAACAAAAACACAAACTATCAATATCAGGAAAACACAAAAAATAAGCTACAAGCACATCATTTATAGTCAAGTATTAACCACGTCATTTTGTGTTAATGTTTCAATTGTTTCAATGCACAGAAATTGGAAGCAAATTGAAAGGGTGGGGGGAAGGGGGCATACTTATCCAAAATTTTGACAAGTAAAAAACAAAAATAAGGAAAAACTATTTTCACCAATCCCCAAAATCGTAATCCATGGAGGAGGGAGGGGTTTAACCAGCTTTTTATCTTGATTATAATACATACTTCCAGGTGAAATTTAAATGATTAATTGATTGGTTCATTATAATTATCTCTGACTTTTATCTATCTATCTAGCAGACCCCAAACCCTAGGTGGCGACTCTTTAGCCGTGTGTATTTAATTTATACCAGTATAATTTTCACAATTTTCATGCATCCATGCTGATTCCCTACATAGTCCAATCCCCAACAAATGCTTCCCCATTATCTTGATCCAAATAAACTATAGTGCATCCCATCTGAAATTTTTGTACCAGAACCTCTTTTAAAGTACATAGTTTTCCAACTCAGGATCGATCGTTTAGTCAAAATGATGCATGGATAATAATTATCTAAACTCTCAATGTACTGATTTAATGAATAATTTGTAGTTGCATGCAGAACTGAAGCTACAGGAATTTGGGTCAACCCAAATTTCTGTAGAGCTACAGCTCTGCAGCAAAAAAGATATTAAAAAAATAATTCTTCGGGAATTTATGATTACTGGTATTCATCATACAAAATGGAATTGCTCTTGAACCTTGAAAGTTCAACAAAAATGTCTCTCCTTCTAAAAAATAAATTTTGGCATATGTATAATTACCGTAATCTATTATAATAATAAAATGATACAAAATAATCATAAATGAAAAATATTTTCAAGTATAGCACACAAAAAGATTGAACCTCTTTAAGTAAGTCTAAATAATCCTGATTATTTTAATGATTAATATTTTGATGTTTGATGTTCCAGAAAAAACATTTTCCAGGCACATCAAATATATCAAAATCATTAAAAAGGCTAGAAAAATGTCAAATATTTTGGATTATCTGTAAGTGCATGTGCAATAAGAAAACCATATTTTAAATTATCTTCCAAAGTCAAGGGTTTCTGATCCATTCGGCTTTACTCCTGCCATGTTTTGTTAATATTTGAATAATGTAAACTCAACTCTCAAGAAGCTATGCAACCCTTGACTTCAGATTTAAATGTGATATTTTATATTATTATACTTTCACATTAAATACTGAAATGTGATTGGTTTAGACGCAGTTGATAATCTGTTCTATTACCCTCAGCATTAGCAACACACTTAGCAACGGGTAACACAACGAATTGTTACATGCGCGTAAATTATGCGCATACGGTTCGCTGTAGAATTCACGTCCTTTCTATATAAAAGCAGTAAAAAATTCTCTAAAATTAAGACATTCAGTATAATAAAATGAATAGTGCCTGTTTGGGACGATAACAGTTGAAATTGACAGCCCTCGAAAACCACTGTCAACCTCCACTTCGCGTCGGTTGACAATGGTTTCCTCGGGGTGTCAATTTCAACTGTTACCCTCCCAAACAGGCACTATTTATATAATATATCATCACTTTTCTGAATATAGGTGATATAAATCTCTACAAAGATCAAAAGAAAAAATGAAACCTAATGAGTGCATGAATAGCTTTTACTGTGGAATCAACATTTATCATAGGCGACCAATGTTCGTGGCTTTCGTGGGTAACCCTTGGCCACAAATTTACATCCCGATGAATGTATATACAAGCATTAATTTGTTTAATATTTATTAAGATTATCCCAAACTTTCTGCCAATGAAATTACGTTCGCACAAACCAGGGAAAAATTTAGCTACCCACGAACATTGACCTCACGAATAAAACTGATTCTACAGTAATTACATGTAAATTTAATATATTCTTAAAAAATACATGTATTTAATAATGAAGATGAGAGCCACTGCACTAGAAACCCACAATTTCTCATCACTCTAGAGCTGCAGCTGTCCAACTGTTATACTACTACCAGTGCCTGTAAAAGTCTAGTGCCTGTAAAAGTCTTCATAGAATGTTGTTCCAAATAACCAAAGAAAGCACTTCTACAAAGAACACCCCACTCTCCAGCTGAAAAATTGAATCTCACAGATGAAGAAGTTGGAATTTTGTCTATAAAATCCAACAATCGCCAGTTCACTTTCTCTGTTTTTCCAAGTATGTATGAAAGTTAAAAATGTCAACAAATGGTTTCTTCTTAATATTAGTTAAAAGCCTTCACTGAATGTGTTGTTTGAAATCTGCTTCAGTCTTTGATGATGTATCCAGTTATGGTGATTCTGTTACAAACAAGAGGCACCTAGACCATTTTGTTCATCTTAACCTATAACATTACATGTCCATGTGCAGAGAAATCAATAGAGTTCACTGAGACTTAAATAACTTTCAGGGATTTCTCTCAGGTACCCCTCACCCATGAATTAACACCCCCCCCCCCCCCCAAGTTAAATATGAAACATAGTACATGAACTTATATCTTTTTAGATATACAACCATTACTTTTCAACTTTCAGAAATTGTCAATCCACCAAAATGGCCAAAATGAATTCGAATGATTCCACAGTAATGACCATGTAAGAGTGCACATATATATTTCAATAAATGGTTATGTTATCATACATTCTTTGTTTCAATCTTTTTTCTTTTCCTATGAATTATGTTTAAGTCTATTATTTATACATATACAGTGACGTTAAGGAATCATCATCCAACATGCAGAATTGCTTTAATGATATACATTCTTCATCTTTTTCCATAATATTTAAAGTTTTATAATCGGGTTATTTAATTTCTATGATGAACTTTGCTACAACTAAGCTATTTTCAACTATTTGGCTGAAATATTGTCAAAAATTTTTCACAATTGGACTATCACGGTCTCTCAAGTTTGTTCAAATGAAGGACCATGTCCCTTCTAAAGTAAGATAATAAATATATGTCCTTTAATTTTCAATTTTGATGTAAAAACTTTCCGGAGGTTTGGGATTTCGATCAAGCTTAGCTTTACCAGTTGATTTCTTCAATATATCAATTAAACATTTAGAAGGCAGCACTTCATTGAAGCAGGTACCAGTTTTGTTGAAAAACAGCTTACACTCTGCATCATTGTAGTAAAATGAAGGACATGCTCCAAGAAACATTCCATGGAAGAGTAGTTGCCCTTGCTCTCCGATGAAACAGCATGCTCCCCCCGAGGCCCCATGTTCCATGTCAATTAACTTTGTATGGGCTAACTGCTCCATTCTAATGTACTTTTCCCTCCCATATATTTTAATTTCCTCTGTAACAATATATTCCTTTATTTCATTTGTACTTAGTGACCTGTTCAATGTCTGTTTGAAATGACTCTTCATTTCTTTGTTAGCAGACCCCAGTTTCCCAAGTCTTTTATTTTCAACATAGATGATTTTCCCAGGTACAGTGGGATTTCCTGTCACTGGTAAATGTATTTGTCGGATTGAATGTTTTCCATTTGGATCAAAGTACTCCATGATTCTGTAACTGTCGGCAGTATTGTGGATGGACAAAGTCACTCTTGACTTTTCTGTTTTACAAAACTCAAGCACAAAATCAGTAGACCATGAGAAGGTTGGCCAAACAACATACTTGATTTTATCCTCCATAGTCCATTCCCTTCGTTTTTGCCATATTGCTCTGTATGATAATGTTCCTGTTATATCATACTTTAATTCTAAGTTACAATACTTGTGTCCATCTGTATAATGTCTTCTGATTAAAATGTTCCCAATCCAGGACTCTCCCTGTACCTCTTCCTTTAAACGAATGGCATCATTTTTCTTCTTAACATTTTTCATCATAATATCTTGCAATATATTTCTAACATCTTCCTTGTGAGGATATTTTTTAACTTCATTTGGATTTTGCTCATCTTCGACATTTTCATTGCTGGGATTTTTCTCATCTACTTTGACCTTCAAAGTATGGGAACTCTGTTTCTCAGCTCTCTTTTTGTTCATTCCATAATCAAGTTCAATGTTCAGGAGTTTTTCTTGTTTCAGACTAAAATAAAAAGTCTTCCCTGATTTTGCTCTTCCTTCTCTAAAATTGTAAAGGAGTGAAAGTTTTCCTTCACTATCTTTCTGCAGGCTAAGTGACAATTCAGGTAAGTTGAAGGGTTTGTCCATCCTTATTTCTACAGGTACTTCATTTTCTGGTTTCTGATCTTCTAAATTTTCCAATTTTACTGTGCCACTGCAGGCATCCTTAATTTCTTTGTCATTCAATTTAAATTTACCTTTTTCTTCACATGCCGGTACTGTCTCACATTTGATATAATTCACCTTAGTTACAAGACACAATACCACAGATTTATTACTTTCTTCAACATTAATGGGGTTGTTTAACTTTTTTATTACAAGGGTGCCTTCCTTTTCATCAACCTGGCATGCATAGCTGGCTTGATCATATTTAGATGTGAGAATAAACCTGTAGGGTTGCCCATTTTTCTCACTAATTTTCTGGATTGGTATCTGCAGATCTCCTCTCTTTGGTAAGTCTGAGTGCCAAAGATTTTCTAATTCATATTCACGCCATTCATTTTCTTTCCACTCTTGTCCTGGAATCAGTAACCTTTTAGCTTTTGTAGAAACCTCTACCTGTCCTTCATTTTTCTTTGTTTTGATAGGTATCTTAATAACTTTTTCATTGTTTTCTGTCAGAATAATGAATCCCTTCTCAAAATCATATTCCGTTTCTTCAGGATATTCTAAATGAGCAATTCTCCAATTTGTGTCATTCCTCTTGATTAAATTTTCAACTGCTTCATACTTGTACTTGTCCCCCCAAAAACAGACCGGAAGTCTTGCACACACTGTCTCTGCATTTTCAACATGTCGAAGGATTGAAATTCTGTTCTTGGAGCAAGCTTGCACTATTGCCTGGGTAATAAAGTTCTCAACAAACACAGACTTCTCACTGTCATCGAGAAGCTTCACAGAACTCTCCATACACAAAGTTCTCCCAAATGGGTGAGCAGCAATAAAGAGATGTCCATCCGGAACAGGTGCTGAAGTAATAGGCATAGGAACAATTTCTTGTCTGATATACATTATATCATCCTTTCCGTGTGCGAGTCGAAAATCATTTGATTCTGCAATCTCTAACACTGCAACATCCAACTCATGATCAAGAAGAATCACTTCTTTTACATAGTAACGGCAACACTTTGCTTTGAAATGATCTGAAAAAATATATCAAAAACAATTATTAATACACCCATGGTAAATAATCTGTTTATAAATATCAATTTTTCTAAATACCTTCCATCTAATGAAAACTCAAACACACTTTAAACATAGGTAATCACAGATTACAAAGCTCACCGAGACGAGACATCACCCTTATGAGACTTCACCTTAATGAGACCACCTTTATCATATTAAATGAAAATCATACTTTATGATCTTGGATATTCATGGATTCTGTTTCGACACAATATCGTATATCATCTGTTAAAAAATTGTATGATAATCATATGTTCATATGTTAATCAATACAATAATATAAAATTAAATATTACATCCTATCATATTTACAACATATATCATATAATACAATAAAATATCATAATAAACAATGATGAGATATGATATTGTGACGTATGATATGACATTGTATTGTGTTATACGTTATTGTATTTGATCACATTATACAAATATAGCCCTTTCATGAGGTCGATCCATAGAAATATCGACTTCACAGAAAAGCATATCGACCGAGCACGAAGTGCGAGGTCGATATGCTTTTCTGTGAAGTCGATATTTCTATGGATTGACCGAGCGAAAGGGCTACATTTGTTATATTATACAAATATAGCTACATTCGTTATATTATTTTCCAAAGAAGAATTGGCAAGATTAAAATTATGAAAACATCTTTAAGCAATCAAGCAGTTTTAAAATCGGTGTTGTGCTTTTATACTGATAAAGCAATATTTTATTAAAACAATTGATTAATAGAATATTTTCATATTTCCTGAAATAACAACACTTTATTATCTCCATCCTTCGTTCTAGCTTCCATGTAAAATTTTGCCAGCAAGTCGTCTAACTTCTTGCACTCAAAATTTTTAAGTTTCCGCTCTCGCCTTTCGACTCGAGATATTCTCGAAATAGCTTAACGGCTGTTGCAGTTACCCTGTTAGTGTTCCTTGCATCAACATTTTCCATTATAACTTTCATTTCCGCGTCATTGATTGTCGCAAAACGACCTTTTACTTTAACGTCTGCAACTTCCAACTTTGTTGTTTGTTTACGCAGAGAGAATTTTGATTGGTTGGGGTGAATCACGCCAGCCAATCAAATTCATTTTAACATTAGAGCAAAATTTCCCTTATCTATATTTAGAAAGTACAGGTCAATCCGAGTTTTTAAAGCTTATTTTTAGGAAGTACAGGTCAATCCGTATTTTTATACTTCGACACGTGATATCAAAAGAACCAATCATAGAATTCATTATAATGCATGAAAATAATATCATACAATATCATAATATATAAAACAATATAGTATAATATTACAATATCATATTACATAATACATCATAATATTGAAACATATGATATTATATTGTATAATAAAGTATGATATTGTATGATACTGTATCATTTTTGATACATAATATGATATTGTATCATATGATACAATAAAATTTGATATGTACATCATTGTATCATATCAAATGATACAATATTATGTGATAAAGTAAAATATTATATAATACAATATTATATTATACATATTGTATCATATGATACAATAATATATTTTACAATATCATACAATACAATTTCATGTGATGTGATAATATATCATATTATAAACCAATATCATATCATACAATATCGTATGATACAATATTATATAATATTACAGTATCATATTATACAATTTCATGTGATATAATTCTATATTACAGAAACTAATATCATATTATACAATATCGTATGATACAATATTATAGAATATACAATATTGTATCATAGGATACAATATAATATTTTGCAATATCTTATGTAATAGTTTCATGTGATAAAATAATAAATTAATAATACAATATAGTATTATACAATATTGTATCATAATATACAATACTATACATAACGATATCATGATACAATATCATAAGATACATTATCAAAAAAAATTGATACAATATCATATCCTATCATATAACTTTTTATAATATCACATATGATATTATATTGTATCATATTAAACAATATTGTTTCATAACATACAATACTATATCATAGGAATCATGTTATATAATTAATCAACAAAAACACATCTATCTCTCAAGCAGGTTTGAGTGAGGTAGGAGATTTCTTTAGCATCCTTGATAATGGAGATCAGGCTCTGCATCTGATGCAACCTCTGCGTTTCATTTATAATATAGTTAAATCAACTATGCAAGCTTTCATCTATAAAACATGTGACCTGTTCCAAAACAAGATATCTGTGAGCCAATGCTTACTAGTGATACCCCCGCTCTGATGTGAATATGTAAAATAAGCAAAGTCGACATTTAACAGAAAGCTGGCATCCGATTGGTACAGAAATATATCCCACAATATGGCATGCCTAAATAAAATAGTGTGTTAAAATTTCAAACATCTGCAATAAATAGCTGCTGAGAAGTCTTTGACGGAAATATGTTTGAAAATTTTGGCTTAAGATAAACAAAGTATTCATTTAACAGGAAGTTGACGTCCGATTGAAACAAAAATATATCCCACGATATGGCATGGCAAAACAAATAGTGTGTTTAAATTTTAAGCATCTGCAATAAATAGTTGCTGAGAAATCTTTGACGGAAATTTGTTTGAAAATTTTGGCTTAAGATAAACAAAGTCGTCATTTAACAGGAAGTTGACGCCCGATTGGTACAAAAATATATCCTACGATATGGCATGCCTATACAAATATTGTGTAAAAATTTCAAGCATCTGCAATAAATAGCTGCTGAGAAATCTTTGACGAAAATTTGTTTGAAAATTTTGGTTAAAAAATAAGCAAAGTCGTCATTTAACAGGAAGTTGACATCTGATTGATACAAAAATATATCCCACAATATGGCATGCCAAAACAAATAGTGTGTTAAAATTTCAAGCATCTGCAATAAATAGTTGCTGAGAAATCTTTGACGAAATATTTGTTTGAAAATTTTGGTTAAAAAATAAGCAAAGGCTTCATTTAACAGGAAGTTGACGTCCAATTGGTACAAAAATATATCCCACGATATAGCATGCCTATACAAATACTGTGTAAAAATTTCAAGCATCTGCGATAAACAGTTGCTGAGAATTCTTTGACAAAAATTTGTTTGAAAATTTTGGCTAAAAATAAACAAAGTCGTCATTTAACAGGAAGTTGATGTCTAATTGGTACAAAAATATATCCCACGATATGGCATGCCTATGCAAATATTGTGTAAAAATTTCAAGCATCTGCAATAAACAGTTGCTGAGAATTCTTTGACAAAAATTTGTTTGAAAATTTTGGCTAAAAATAAACAAAGTCGTCATTTAACAGGAAGTTGACCTCCGATTGGTACAAAAATACATCCGACGATATGGCATGCCTATACAAATATTGTGTAAAAATTTCAAGCATCTGCGATAACTAGTTGCTGAGAAATCTTTGACAAAAATTTGTTTGAAAATTTTGGTTAAAAAATAAATACAACAAAGTCGTCATTTAACAGGAAGTTGACGTCCGATTGGTACAAAAATATATCCAACGATATGGCATGCCTTAAAAAACACTGTGTAAAAACTTCAAGCATCTACGATAAATAGTTGCTGAGATAAATGCGACAGAAATTTTTGTTACGGACGGACAGACAAACAGACAGACAGACGGACAGACAGACGGACAGACAGATGGACAGACAGACAGGCACACAAGGGTAAAACAGTATACCCCCTCTCCTTCGGAGCGGGGGTATAAAACTAAACCTCATCCAGCATCCGAAACCTATAGCTAAGATTCAGCATTCAAGCCTGTCAGGTGCATCAGTATACATAAAACGCATCTCCATGCAAGTTTGGTGAAGTTCAGACCAGTAATAACTAAGATATCATCATCAGAGGGCACTAGCAATTAAAACTTAACCTGCTCCAGCATCCGCAACCTATGGCTCAAATTCAACACCCATGCCTGTCAGGTGTATCTGTATCATAAGACACATCATCCATCCAAGTTTGGTGAAGTTAGGACCTGTAATAACTAAGATATATTTTTTAGCATCCTTGATAATGGAGATCAAGCTCTGCATCTGAAGCTTCCTCTGTGATTCATTCATATTACAGTTTAGTCAACTATGCAAGTTTGAAATAGTACTATTATCTATTAAACATGTGACCTGTTCCAAAAAACTTATCCAGCATCTGAAACCTATGGCTCAGACTCAGCATTCAAGCCTGTCAGGTGCATCAGTATCATAAGACGCACCATCCATGGAAGTCTGGTGAAGTTAGGACAAGTAGTAACTAAGATATAATCATCAGAGGGCACCTGCAACAAAAACTTTAACCATCTCTAAAAACCTTAACCTCCTCCAGCATCCGAAACCTATGGCTCAGATTCAGCATTCAAGCCTGTCTGGTGCATCAGTATCATAAGACGCACCATCCATAGCAGTCTGGTGAAGTTAGGACAAGTAGTAACTAAGATATAATAATCAGAGGGCACCTGCAACAAAAACTTTAACCATCTCTAAAAACCTTAACCTCCTCCAGCATCCGAAACCTATGGCTCAGATTCAGCATTCAAGCCTGCCTGGTGCATCAGTATCATAAGACGCACCATCCATAGAAGTCTGGTGAAGTTAGGACAAGTAGTAACTATGATATAATCATCAGAGGGCACCTGCAACAAAAACTTTAACCAGCTCTAAAAACCTTAACCTCCTTCAGCATCTGTAACCTATAGCTCAGATTCAGCACCCAAGCCAGCCCGTTGCATCAGAATCATAAGACACACCATTCATGCAAGTTTGGTGAAGTACGGACCAGCAACAACTTAGATATTGCTATCAAAGGGCACCTGCACAAAAACTTTAACCTGGTCCAACCACCTTAACCTCCTCCACCATCTGAAATTTAGGACTCAGATTCAGCATCCAAGTCTTTCAAGTCCATAAGTAGGTCCAGATGCATCATCCATGCAAGTTTGGTGAAGATAGAACAAGTAATAGCTTAGATACAAGACCTGCAACAAAAACTTTTACCAGGTCCGGACGCCGACGCCAAGGGTATAGCATAAGCTGACTTCGTCTCGGTGAGCTAAAAACCATTCAATAATTAGAAGAATATTTACCCACTGTTTTTGTAAAGAATATGTTTTAATTTTTTCCCCCATATTTTAGCAACTGATTTAAATGCAGTACTTGGAAGTGACCAAAAACATATTCATTAATAAGTGGTGGTCTCATGGGAACCCATGTCAAATCAATTCTCTACATATAGATCAAAGATCAAAAATTTATGGGATACAGATCTCATATTTAGCAAAAAAAATAAATAAATAAAAAAGGCCCATGGGCCACATCACTCATCTGAACAACAGTTCATTGTATCATTTTATTTTAGTTTCTAAATATCTTCCCAATATATTTCGAAGTTAAACATTGAACCCCTCTTGGGGGCGTTGGGGACATATTAGTATAACTCTAGGATCACAATCTAAGCATTTTAGAATCTACCTTTTCTAAGAATGCTTGCATTTTAACTGTAGCAATATAGTTCTTGAGAATAAGATTTTAAAATATTTTTGCTTCACATTTCTATGTAAAAATTTGAACCCCTCTTGGGACCCCAAGTATTATTCTGGAGTTCACAATTTCAACAGTTTAGAATCTACATTATTTGAGGAAGATTGCATAGTAACCTAAAAAATTGTAGCATTGTAGTTCTTGAGAAGATGATTTTAAAAGAAAGATGTAAATATCAATAGTAATATGCTGTCTTCGGTGATACATGCGGGCTATTAAAGATAGTACATTACAGAACGCGAGTTACGTTAATTTTTTCGGTATTAATTGCTACCTTTTGTTTACAGGGCTCGACATTAACGCTTGTCCGGTACCAGTTAAAAAAATATAGGGACAAGTGAATATTGCTTGCCACTTTTCCGACTGGACAAGTGCATTTTTATGTAAAGAAGTCTCCAACATTTTAAAAAGTAAAGAAAGTTTTGTGATAAGTTTATCCGTAGTCCCGTTATAAGTTTATCGATTAGTTATTTTGATTTCGATCCCGACTTCAAATTGAAATGCAATTGAGTTACACTTGATCGGGATTGAAGTTCACTAATTATACAAACAACTTTCAATATTGAACTGTAAAGGTGTGGATCTTAGTTCTTACACAGTACCAAACACACGTTATCAAAAAGAAAGGAAGAATAGGTAGCAAAGATAAACTTAAACGATTATAAAAAGAAATGTAATTTATATTAGGTTTCATTCATCATTGATAGACTATGATGACTTTCCATGTTTAGTTTAAAAACAGATGAGAAATCAATTTAAGAGTTACATGTATTTTAAAATTTAAAATGTCTTGTAATTTGCCATGACAAAGCTACAGCTGACAAATCATGTTTAATGTTATATGGAACCAATACATTTAGGAAAGACATTTTAAGTTTCCATTTAAGAGGTCAGGTTATTGATTATGGCAAGAATAATCAATAAATGACTTTATTTTAGTAATACAGAACTGTAGTTTTCAAGTTGACAATATTTGATCTTTAATACTGAAAATTTTTTGGACAAGTGAAGTTGAAGTTCAACCAAGTAAATATCTTGGTCACTTGTCCGAATGGACAAGTAGGAAAAAAAGTTAATGTAGAGCCCTAGCTGGTTTATGTTTATTTTTTAAAGCAATATGAGCTGCAATTTTCATGCCAAAATTTTTTTTTTAAGAAAATTATATTTTCTACTAAAATGACAAAAAAAAATTTTGTTAGCTCTGTCTTTGTGGAAAAAGCCATTAAGAAGCCTTAATTGAAACAAAATTGAATTATTGTCGTCCTATACAAAAATTGATCTGCATGCATGCTATATATTCCTTTTATGTGAAATCTTTCTCCTGAAAAAAATTAATGATTTTTTCAAATCTTATTTATCATAAAAGTTTAAGTTAGAGGCAGACTTATCATACTACAGTAAAACTCGGTTATAGCGAAGTCCTTAGGGTACCAATAGATTTACTTCGTTATATCCATAATTCGTTATATCCAAATAATGAATTCTTATTAATAACTATAGTGAATTCACTATATATATGTTTTCTTTCACCAGACCATAATGTTTGCTAATTGAAGCTTAAAGTAAAGATACATTGCATTGATACCTTTAATAATTGGATTGTGAATTGAAAAATTTATATGAAAATAAAGTTATTTAAACTATTATGTTAAATGGTTGTGCGAACTTTTAATTTGTAAAGAAATTCATTATAAAAGTGTTAAATTTCGTTATTATTCACCTCTTACCGGACTCAAAATCAGTTTGCTATATCCGTATATTTGTTGTATCTGTAAATTTTTGCAAAGATTTGATAAAGAATTTTACCGGGGACTTTAAAAAACTTCGCTATATCCGAGAATTCGCTATATCCGTGTTCGTACTAAACAAGTTTTACTGTTTTTGCAGCAAAAAAAAATTCTAAAAATTACAGCTTATATTGCTTTAAATATACTCGTACACACCTATTTAAGTGTATCAAATACAAGAGACCAACAAAATACAAAAGCCACCCCTCTCGCTGAATCAACACTTATATTTGCCTTACATGTATGCATGTTTTGGACTTTCCAGATCTGTTCAAGCTCGATCATTCCTTGCACAAGTTGTTTATAAAATGTATTTTTGGAATTTAATAAGTTAAAGTGACAATCACAGCTTCTTTAATTGAATTAGCAAATTGAATTTTACCTAAACACTGTGTCTACACCGCTGTTTTTGGTAATACATGATTTTGGTGTCTTACTTATATTTTTTTTTCGGAGTTTTTTTTTAACAAAATTAAAATAACTTTGTTATAGTCTGTCCCAAGTTATTGCTTCCATCAATTTTTAATGATTTTTAATAAAAATACACATACCTGTGAAAGAAATACAATTGAAATCAATGAAAGGGAATATATCCAAGATATCTTCATTGAACAATTATCCCTTTTCACTCATAAAATTTCACAGGAACCAAAAAAATTTTCTTACGGAGATTTATAATGGGAAATGTTTACATCTTTTCTCCATTAGGAATACACTGCGCAATTTTTTTTTAACGTTATCATCTGGGCTTATTAATGGCTGATGCAATGAAAAATCTCTGTAGACTTTCAATTTTGGGGTGTGTATTGAAACCTGAAGTGGTAGAGGGGGCGTTTCAAAACCGATAATCTGGACATTTTTCATATTAGTGGATGAACGTAGTTTGAGCACAAAGGTATTGACTATTACTGAAATATCAAGCAAAAAGTGGTGGAAGCAAAAACTCAGGACAGAGTATAGCTCACACGTACTGTTATACAGGTAACTCTCGATGGCTCGAACTTTGATCGCTCGAAGTTCTTGATCGCTCGAAGTGAGTCTAGGGTCCCGATTTTTTTCCCTATATAACTAAGCAAATTTACTCTTGATTTCTTGAACTCTTGATCTCTCGAAACCCTTGATATCTCGAAGTCAAACTGCAGTCCCGTTGTTCATATTATAAAGTTTCTTACTCTCGATACCTCGAAGTCACTGTGTATCTCCAAGCGTTATACCTAATTAACACCTACTTGGCTATTTAAATAGCTCCAGGCGTTCGATGCGGGACCAATGTCACGGGTTGTTTATTCAGGCGACACTTGTCCTGCAAGGTGATAATTGTTTGATGATTGACCATACCGATACCTAATTCATAATTAACCGATTTACGATATTTTGGAGATGCAATGAAAATCAGAAATAAATTGAGACGAAACGATAATATTGAGCCATGGTCAAAATTTAGAATTATAAAACTGTAAAAATTAAGCTTATCAGCATCATTGTCATAATAATGATTATTGGCGAACAAGTTCTTACAGCTTGCGAAGGACCCGTACAGTGGGAACAATGGGTGATACTCAGTTATCATATTTATGACATGTCGATCGTCTTGCAGTCCAGTCGTATTAAGCTATCTGGTCTTAATATGATGCATGAAATAAATAATTATCATTAATTTATTCAATAGTTGTTTGTATTTAGTTCTAATAACATCCAGTACTGTATATTTTACTGAAAAGAAAACGTTGTTTAATCACGTGCGAAAGGTTAGAACTAAAAAATGGCTTCATCATAACGTCCGGTAAGATTAATTTTAAAACCCGTCGGTCAACCCGGAAAATTCCGAACTCTTGAAAACTCGAACTCTTGAAACCTCGAAGTTTTTCCTTGGTCCCATGGACTTCGAGCTATCGAGGGTTACCTGTATTATTATGTGATTTCTATAAACCATATTCGTTGAAATAATTAGTTATATAAGCATTATCCACAATTTTTTTTTCAAAATGCATGATTGCATGTAACTTTCAACATTTCAAGACTTCTGCATTTATTATGTTGATTTTTTTGCACTAATAGATAGTACGAATGCCAATAGATGTAGCTTATACTCAATCAGTAGTAACATTTTTACATGTTAAAAAAATTTAATTTTCTTATTATCAATGTTACACACTGCATATTGAACCATTATGTAAACAAAAACAGAATACAAGCCGTTGTTTACATGACAAGGAGTTAAAAGCTCTGTAGCTTTTGCATACTCTACGGAATACTAAAATGCATTTCTGATTAGGAGAATTGTTAAAAATAAAAATAGAAAAATGAAATTTGACCAAAATCTTGACCATGCCCTTTGATTTAAAATTTGAATCAGAATACCCCCATGTCTGTTAATGAAAAACAAGAAAAGCTTCTTTTACCTTCCACATCTTCCATGTGCCCTATATGTATCTTAATCTCCTCAGCATACAAGGTCACTAAATCCTCTTCTCTAATTTCTGCTAGCTTTTTTATTTCTGCACAAAAAGAACAAACTTACTTAATTACTCAATCTCATCTCTTACCAATTTCTTTGTGAATTTTAATTGCATGCCCTTGCACAAAGCTGATTTCTTACAACTTTTACATTTATTGAATATCCTGTTCTCGTGATGTCATCAGGCAGTGAATGAAAGTTTATTCATGCAAAAGTCACCAATATGTGTAAACAATTTTTACACATAACAAGAGGCCCAGGAGCCACATCGCTCACCTGAGCAACAATATTCCTAACTCTGATCAAATTAGCATTACAGTATCAAAATCAAAATATCTTGACTTGACCAAGTTCTTCTGTTGTACCTGTAAGAAGATTTTTTTAAATTTCTATATAACCCCCCCCCCTCCATTGTGGCCCCACTTTTCTCTAGGAAATCATGTTTTAATCCGCACAAGTTCAATCTGCATAACCCGTGCTTTCACACAAGTTATTGCTTTTTGGACTAAAAACTTTCCCAGAATTTTTCTATAGATTTTTTCTATATGTTCCTATGTAAAAATTCACCCCCATTGTTACCCCACCCTACCCCTGGGGACCAGGATTTAAACAGACTTGAATCTACACTATTTGAGGATGCCTCCACAAAAGTTTGAGCCTTCCTGGCCTAACAGTTTTTAAGAAGAAGATTTTTAAAGATTTTCTCTATATATTCCTATGTAAAAATTCATCCCCAATTGTGGCTTCACCATACCACCAGGGACCATGATTTGAACAATCTTTAATCTACACTACCTGAGAATGCTTCAACTCCAATTTGAGGATTTCTGGCCAAATAGTTTTTGAGAAGGAGATTTTTAAATATTTTCTCAATATATTCCTATGTAAAAACTCACCCCCATTGTGGCCCCCACCCTATCCCTTGGGACTATAACTTGAACAAACTTTAATCTACACTATCTGAGGATTCTTCAACTCCAAATTGAGCTTTTCTGGGCAAACAGTTTTTGAGAGGAAGATTTTTAAAGATTTTCTCTATATATTCCTATGTAAAAATGTGGCCCCATCCTACCCCTGGGGACCATGATTTGAATAAACTTGAATCTACACTATCTGATGATGCTTCAACTCCAAATTGAGCTTTTCTGGCCAAATTTTTTTTGAGAAGAAGATTTTTAAAGATTTTCATTAAATATTCCTTCCGGTATGTAAAAATTTGACCCCCCCCCATTATGGCCCCACCCTTCCCCTGGGGACTATGATTTGAACAAAGTTGAATCTACACTACCTGAGGATGCCTCCACACAAGTTCAAGCTTTTCTTTCCAAATTACTTTTGAGAAGAAGATTTTTAAAGATTTTCTCTTTACATTCTTATGCAAAAATCCATTCCCCAATTGTGGCCCCAACCTACCCCTGGGGACCATGATTTGAACAAACTTGAATCTACACTACATGAGGATGCTTCAGTACAAGTTACCACTTTTCTGGCCTTACAGTTTTTGAGAAGAAGATTTTTGAAAAATACCAACAAATTATCAATATATCTTAATTATTTTTCCTTGAAAGAGGGGGGGGTGACCCTTCATTTGAACAAACTTGATTCCCCTTCACCTAGTCATGCTTTTTTCAAGTTTGGTTGAGTTCCACCCAGTGGTTCTTGAGAAGAAGAAGAAAATGTGAAAAGTTACGTGGGTTATATATTTTTTCTGCAATGTCGTTAACTTCATATCCCGAATAATTCACCAAGAAAACGAAATAATGGGAAAAGGGAAATTGGTAATCCCTTGGACTGACACTCCTCAAATTGACGCTCCTCAAATTCTTAAAATATTTGGATTAGTTAAAATTACTTTTAGAGATGATGCCCTTTGAATTGACATCACATTGTTGTGTCTGGAGCGAAATAAAACGGCGCATCAAGATTTGCCTAAACTTCGGTGGAGAAAAGGGAGAAAATGGTCAAACAGCAACAAAACAATGTATATGAACAAGGGTTCAGCAAAGACTTTAAAGACTATTCTAAAGGTGAGAATAAGATTTTGGAGAAATTTACTGTGTTAAATTGGACGAGATGTAAGGTATTTTAATACATAATCTTTTGAAGATCATCACAAAAATCTTATGAAATAAATTTATCACTTGATAGTCCTTTGGAAAATAAAAAAAACACTGCATGATTAGGTTTGTTGCTGACTGACTACAGATATATGTTGCCTCGTCATCTAAGAGACTGATCAACCCAATATATTTCTTTAATCAGTAACAAACCTACATGTACTTAGTAATAATATCTTGCCAAAAATTAAAATATTTCTCCCCAATATCACAAACTGTAGCAATAATGTTCTTTGTACCAAGTAATTAAAAAATATGTATCTTTCATATATCAGGATACTTCTACTGATATTATTACATATAAAACGTATTGTGACATTGTATTTTTTAGAAAAAGATACAGCTTGGTAAATAAAATTTGACAGGATGTTAAAGTAAAACATGGCATGGTTTGTGGTACTCACCTTCTCTCATTTCCTTAAGAAATTTATTACTAGCACTCTCATCTTTCTCTTCCAATTCCTGAATGGGTTCTAAAAGATAAAAATTTTCAAAATCAGTCAAATACATGTACCTAAATAATTTTAATTATTGTTGCTTTTGGAGAGAGAGAGAGAGAGAGAGAGAGAGAGAGAGAGAGAGAGAGAGAGAGAGAGAGAGAGAGAGAGAGAAGGGGTGTGTGAGTTATACATTTCTTTAAAGTAATCCTCAAAGTACCTCTTTTGAACACCTTGTGTAATTACCACATACAGCCCACTGAATGACATACTGGCCCCATTCAAGAGAAATTCAAGAGAATTCAAGGGAAGAGGATACCACACTTTTATTTGCAACAGATTTATAATTTCAGAATTTATCGAAGATAAACTGGTTTGTGGCACTTGTTTTAGGGATTATGATGTAGATTATGTGGAAAATAAAATACTGGAGACATCTAAGGACTGCATTAAAGCGAGAAAGGTTGAAAACATCATGGTTACAAAATACAGACCCCCTTTCTCATATTTTTTTTTCCATTTGGGAAGAGGATTTAAAAGACTAATACATGTATTTGCTATTTATCATACCTCATTATAATAATTTTTTTAAATGCTTCATCTGATTAATCTTGACAATCATGCACTTGACAGAGTGGATAAAATAGCCATTCCCTTTGGAAAGCCTCATAAATTTTCATATCATGCATATGACCAGAAAATAAGGATACTTTCATGATTGTAATCAAATAAATTATTGAGTCTTCAATTTTATCACTAATATTATATCTCAAATATTTTTAACCCTTCTTTTAATACAGAACTTATCAAACAAATTATTTATTTGAATATTATAAAAAATGAGATATGAGCAATCAAAGATGAAAAGGAGCTATTGCCAATATAAACATACAAATAAACCTATAAAGAAGATGGATTTATCAGGAAAAAAAAAAAACTTTTGAAAACCAGGAATGTTTTTTGGTTATTTTCTATTGTAAATATTAATTACTAAATTTTTTTTAATCTGCATTGTTCTTGCAATTTCATTATTTATCTTTAATTTAAAAGTTGGCTAAAACAGCATTTTCTCAGTAAACTGGTTTATTTCTGCATATTTTTTTGGCCTAGATATCCTTCAGGGCCGGCCTGCTCCTAAAAAAATCTAAGATATTTTGATAGGTTTTGTTCAAAGGAATGAATTTAAATAGAATTTTTTTAGGGGCACCCTGTCCCTGGGATCGAATTTTGCAACAAAAAAATTTCAGAAAACTGATTTCTATCATTATAGTAGGTAGTCTATTTTTACATCGAAGAGTGTTCTGGATAGCTCAGTAGGTTATACCGCTGGCTATGCCACACATGATGTTTTGTGCCCTGGTTTGATCCAATCAGTGGGCATACTTTAGAATTAATGGCATTTTTATAAACACTGTTTTTATTATGCAGAATTTCCTGTATTATATATTTAACTTTGATCTTCTTCCTTAAATGAGCATTTGCTCTTTGAATTAAAGATATCAATGGAAAAAATATATACTTCACTAAATGTAAAAGCAATCAACCAGAACTATAGTAACCTCAGTGTAAGCAAGCTTTGTTTGAGGAGAAAAATCATTCACTCTGTGTTACTAATGACAGATGTCACATCAAAAATTTATGCCAAACAAAGTCTTTTTAGTTGAATTGGTAGTAGCCTAAGGTGTTGGGTGATGCTGGCGATGAGCATCAAAAAAATTACAGCTTAATTATAAGCAAAACCCAGGCTGAATTGACTGCACAGTGTTCAATAAATCTAATATGGGCATAATGGCAGTGATGGGTACTTCATGTATTTTTAAGAACGGGTTATTATTTTTCTTATGAGAAAAATATATAACACCAGGAGCCTGTGGACAGAAAAGGGAACTCGCCAATTGACAACAAGCAGTGCTAATTTTCTAATCAATAACTGACAATTTTCTAAGATCTTATCCTGTTTTGAAGCTGTACGGCTACCTTTCCGAATCAACACAACTTCTTCAATTTCATTATTTTTTTTTATAATTTGCATTTCTTACATGAATGACATTTTTCCAAATTAAATGTATAATCTCCAAAGAAATGAGTTGGAAGAGGACGTAAATACACTAACGGGATTAGCAACCTCCTTAACACCATGTTTACATTTACTTCCCAAAATATCATGCACGTTTTAAAAAAATTCGCAAATTTTGCATTGTCCTTCAAAATTAAGGACCCAATCGTGTGAAACATCTGTACCAAAGAGAAATTTAATATAAGAACTTGCTTGACACTCTTTATAAGATAAAAATGTTCAAATAAAAAAATCCTGCAAAAACACGTACTGCTTATTCTGATTAAAGCAAATGAATGTCTTCATCTTATTGATATGGATCTGTTTCAGAAATTTTGAATTATCATGTTCAAAACTGAATGCGATATACTGAAACAAGAGGCCCATGGGCCACATCGCTCACCTGAACAGCAGTTCCTTGTAACATTACATTTCGTAGCATATGCTTTTTCTATTTTAAACATTGAACCCCTTTCTGGGGACCCAGTTATGGTCCGAGGTTTATGGTTGGCTTGAACAACATAAATAGTAACATAGTAATGAAAATGTGAAGCACTGCGGTGGGACCGCACGTACACAACCTGAAAAACTGAACATAGCAGAGTTCCACTTCAAGAGGAATAACTCTCAGACTGTACAGAACACAAGAAAGATAACTCTTGGTTCCACTACATTAGAGTTTACACAATTTGAGGATCCTTGCATAGTAATCTCACAAACTGTAGCATTATAGTTCTCGAGAAAAACTTTTTAAAAACATTTTCAATATATCTTTCTATGTTAAACTTTGAACCCCTCTTGGGGCCACAGTATTAGTCCAGTGCTAAAGTTTTAATTATTTGGAATCTACATTATTTAAGGATGCTTGCCTAATTATCTCACAAGCTGAAGCATTATAGTTCCCTAGAAAAAGATTTTTCAACATTTTCCCTCTATATTTCTATGCTAAACTTTGAACACCTCTTGGGGCCCCAGTATTAGATTGAGATCACGGCTTTTATAATTTCGAATCTACACTATTTGAGGGTGCTGACGTAGTTATCTGACAAATTGATGCATTGTAGTTCTCGAAAAGAAGATTTTTAAACATTTTCCATATATACCGGTACTTCTACATTTAACTTTAAACCCGTCTTGGGTCTCTAGTATTAGTCCAGGGGTCACTATTTTAAAACTGTCGAACCTTCATTATCCAAGGTTGTATGCATGATAGTAATCTCACAAATTGAAGCATTGTAGTTCTCGAGAAGAAAATTTTTTAACATGTTACCTTTATATTTCTTTAATAAATTTTGACCCCATCTTGGGGCCCCAGTATTGGTCCGGGGGTCACGATTTTACCAATTAGGAATCTACATAAGCGAAGGATGCATGCATAGAAATTCCACAAACTAAAACATTGTAGTTCTTCAGAAGAAAATTTTTAAACTTTTCCTTTATGTTTTTTAAAATGTTTAAATTTTGAACCCCTCTTGGTGCCCATCAATTGTCCGGGAGTTACAATTTTTTGAATCTACATTATTTAAGGATGTACATGTATGCATAGTAATATCCCAAACAGTTGCACTATAGTTCTTGAGAAGAAGATTTTAAAACATTTTCCTACATATGTTAAAATCTAAACCCCTACTGGGGCCCCACTTTTTGTTCGGGGGTCACGATTTTTACAATCTTCACTATGTATACAACCTTTTGTATACGTATTGGCATTTTTGGTGAAGTGGTTCTTGAGAAGAAAATTTTTAAACATTTTTCATATGTAGTTCTATGTTAAACTTTGAACCCCGCCTGGGGCCCCAGTCTTGGTCCGAGGGTCAAGATTTCTACAATTTAGAATCTTCATTATACATACAAGCTTTTGTGTAAATATTGGCATTTCTGGTGCAGTGGTTCTTGAGAAGAAGATTTTTTAAACATTTTCCTAAGGTATTTCTATATAAAACTTTGAACCCCGCCTGGGGCCCCAGTCTTGGTCCGAGGGGCACGATTTTTACAATTTAAAATCTTCACTTTATATACAAGCTTTTATATAAATATTGGCATTTCTGGTGCAGTGGTTCTTGAGAAAAAGATTTTTAAACATTTTCCTATGTATTTCTATGTTAAACTTTGAACCCCGCCTGGGGCCCCAGTTTTGGTCCGAGGGTCACGATTTTTACAATTTAGAATCTTCACTATGTATACAAGCTTTTGTGTAAATATTGGCATTTCTGGTGCAGTGGTTCTTGAGAAGAACATTTTTTAAACATTTTCCATATGTTGTTCTATGTTAAACTTTGAACCCCGCCTGGGGCCCCAGTTTTATCCGAGGGTCACCATTTTTACAATTTAGAATCTTCACTATACATAAAAGCTTTTGTGTAAATATTGGCATTTCTGGTGCAGTGGTTCTTGAGAAGAAGATTTTTTAAACATTTTCCTATGTATTTCTATGTTAAACTTTGAACCCCGCCTGGGGCCCCAGTTTTGGTCCGAGGGTCACGATTTTTACAATTTAGAATCTTCACTATATATACAAGCTTTTGTGTAAATATTGGCATTTCTGGTGCCGTGGTTCTTGAGAAGAAGATTTTTAAAGACATGCACCCTAAACTTACTGTTTCGCAATTATCTCCCTTATGAAAAGGGCTGTGCCCTTTATTTTTACAATTTATAACCCCCTTTCCATAAGGATGCTTTGTACCAAATTTGGTTAAATTTGGCCCAGTGGTTTTTGAGAAGAAGTTGAAAATGTGAAAAGTTTACAGACGGACGGACAGACGGACGGACGGACGGACGACGGACAACGGGTGATCAGAAAAGCTCACTTGAACCTTCGGTTCAGGTGAGCAAATAAAAACCTGATTTTAATGTCATTGTTGACATGGAATATATGAGAATTTAATCATCGTAATTATGGTCCTATATGGGAATGACGTAAAATAAAAATTTCTTTATTTTCTAAAGGATATTGTGTTAATGTTTTCCATAGAATAAAAGAAGATTGATGCATTAAAACAACCTTTGAAATTGCGTCACGCCAGACATTTGATTGTTGCTTATATTTTCCTGGTTGTAAATAAACACATATAAAGTACATGTATCATATTTTAGAGAGTAAACTGAAAAAATAAGATTTAAAGATAACAAAGAAAAAAGAGCATCCATAACACAAACTGCTCAGAGAACGACTGTAAAACTGTTATTTTCAATCACTATACATGATGAGAACTAGAACTTAAGAGTTTACTGTGTATGTAGGGCTGGGTATTGGGTAGATATTTTGTATTGCGATATATTGCGATATTTCAAAATGTACTGCAATATTTTCCTTTATAAAAATTTGGATTTTTTAAAATATTAATTGACTGTAATTGATAGATTTATATACATAATTCATTTGCACTTTAAGTCTGTAAAAAAGAATTCTATTCTATACAAAGGAAGTCTATTAATAAAAGAGTAAGTCATTTTTGTTGTCAAATTATAGACTGTTTAAATAAAAAAAACTTGAAAAATTAGATGATTTATCATCTACCAAAATACGACACAAGTAGTCAGTTAATTAGGTACATTGACAAAATACATTTAAAGCACTTGACTTATCTGGTGAAACAAGAAAATAAAACATGCAACAAGTATTTTATCACTTTTATAGATTCTATATGAGATGAACGTTTTGACTGATTTTGTCATCCCGCTGGGAGACATAACAACAACTGCTACAGGGCCTACTTCAAATTCTTTACAAAAAATATAAGTATGTCAACATGTTTGGGCTTAGGGAAGCTCATTGGCTAATTACAATACATGTATCACAATATCCGACTTTCCTTTGGTCTTTAGACAGATAACAAATGCATCAGTCATTTCTAAATTCAAATCAGATTTTGGGAATACCAAGCCCGTAACGAAATTCCGAGTTCAATCAATAAGGCCATGAGTATACCAGTGTAGAAAACAAGAGGCTCAATGGGCCACATCGCTCACCTGAGCAACACTGGCTTTATATGGGCGTTCAAAGGACATTGTGTAATATGGCCCCTCGGTAGATTAACCAAAAATTAATATCCAAATTTTCACTTATTTTTGCATATACTTAATCTTTGACATATTTACCTTTATGGAATACCATTTTTACCGAAAATAAGATCATATTCAATATAAATAACTAAATTTTCAGTTGGTGTTCACGGTTAACTTCCAGTTCCCTTTATTTTAGCGCCCCCGCCCCCCCCCCCCCCCCAATCACTTTTTAAAACGATTAAAGTACATGAGAGCATAAAGTACATTTTCTCCCTCCATTACTTACTAGTTATTGTATTTAAAAAAAATCCTATATGTAAAAGAAGAAAAGTGTACCTCAATGCACCAGAATGAATGCACTCAATTCCTCAAATTAAAACATTGAAAAATTTAATTGGCCTTCTCCATTATAGACAATTGTCATTTACCAGGCATGAATTCATTTCGTATGACGTTTCATATCCTTACTCACTTGATTGAAGAATAAACTTAACTGAAAAATGTTGTCACTTTTGTTAAAGAGCTATAATTCAAATCAATGTATTGGCAGGCAGGTCGCTCTATTGTACCAAGGCCCATCCATTATTTTCATCTTCATTAAAAAACAACAAATATGTACAAACAAACATGATTTTCCGTTGCAATATTTTTTTAAGAACACCAATAATGCTTTTATCCTCATAAGAATAATGTGTCAGGACTATGGAAACTGTTTAAAAGGCGTCGTTTTCATTTACTTGTGTTTGAAAAACTATCAAAAATTTGTGTAGATTTTATGCAATTCATCGTTGAAGAAGGGGCACCACTTTTAGCAAGACATTTCTATTGATCAACCAAAATTTCAGCATCAATCGTAGAATTATAATCAAGATACATAGCTTGGTTTGAGTCATGTTTTTGTTCACATAAGTTTATTACATTCAACTTAAGATTTTTAAACTTGGTATTTCCTATTCAGCATAGCTGCATTTAAAATATAAACAAACTAAAGCATGACCTCAGCTTTGTGTACAAACATATAGTAGCATTGTGGGCAAAGCTCTGTATCTTGCTTATATAACTCGAAGCTTAACCCTCAGGTTAGTAAAATTATAGGAATTCGTAAACAATTAAAACAAGAGAAAACTGCACTAAAACAAAGAAAAAACTCAATTTATTTTTCATCATATATATACATTAGTTATATATTTCTAGCAGCGAGAATAATCTCCGTTTAAATTGAAATTGCTGAGCATCTTAATAGAACATGTTGCATTAATCAACCTTTACCTAGTGATCATACCGAATTAAACGCACCAACATAATTTAACCCCCATGGGGACCCCACCAAGTGACCCTACCCCCTGAAATCATGGTTTTAACAAACTAGAATGAATCAACACTACCTGAGGATGCTTCCACACCAGTTACAGGTTTTTTTTGCTATGTATTCATATGTAAAATTCGACCCACCCACTGTGGCCGCATCCTACCCCCGGGATCATGGTTTGAACAAATTTGAATCTACACTATGTGAGGATGCTTCCAAACAAGTTACAGCTTTTCTGGCCTACTGGTTTGAGTTGTGAAGATTTTTCTCTATGTATTCCTATGTAAAAATTTCGACCCCCCATTACCCCCGGGGATCATGATTTGAATCTACACTACCTGAAGATGTTTCCACACAAGTTTCAGCTTTTCTGGCTGACTGGTTTTTGAGAAGATTTGAATGATTTTTCTCAGTCTATACATTTGTATCTAAAAATTTGATCCCCCATTGGGGCCCCACCGTACCCCCGGGGATCATGGTTTGGACAAGCTTGAATCTACACTACTTGAGGATGCTTCCACACAAGTTACAGCTTTTCTGGCCAATTGATTTTTGAGATGAATGTTTTTAAAGATATTTCTCTGTATATTTCACCTCAGGTGAGCTAACAATTATTTATGTCTCTGCTACATGTACACACCCTTGGTCTTAGTAATTCCATCACCTAAATTAATCTCCGTTTAGACTGAATAGACGAGAAAATACTGACAACTAGCCTAAAACACATTGCAGTAATCAACTATTATGCAAAGACCATACCGTATTACCATTAGAATTTGTATTTAAGTTGTAAAAGTACCGTACCCGTTAATGTATCTTATTTTCTGCAAGTAACAGTCAGCTGCCTTATTTACCGATGTCTATGTTTGATTGATACGTAAAAATTACAAAATACAGGCGATAGTTCCCCTAAGTTACAAACTTACGTAATTCATGAAAACGAAACGAAAATCAAAACAAGCTAAAATCACCGTCAAAGGTGAAAATGTCAACGCATTGGAATATTTAATCTCAATTTACTTCACAAAATCAGCATTAATGTATCTTGCATGTTTCAAATATTTCTTTTGCACGCAAACTGTTCCACAACAACCATATCATCTTTGTCAGATTGACTCATTTCTTATACGTTCAAAATGGCCGCTTCAAAGAGGTTTTTGAGATATGGAATACCGAACCCGAAGTTATAAACTGATCGAAGCCCCCCCTTCCAATTATTTTTTTCGTAATAACTCAAATTCGGAAAAAGATTGTCCCTTAATTTTTGTAATTTATATTTTCCTTTCCATAAGGATAATTTATGCTAAACTACGTTGAATTTGACTCAGTAGTTCTGTAGAAGAAGATTTCAAAATGTAAAAAGTTTACAGACGGACGGACGACGGACAAAATGCGATCAGAATAGCTCACTTGAGCTTTCAGCTCAGGTGAGCTAAAAATGTATTGCGATACGATATTTTTTTCCATGCACCGCAATACACCATAATACCGGTGTCATATAATATTTTGATACCGCGAAATATTGAACCCGGGTTCAATATATTATGCGATATTATGAACCCGGGTTCAAAATATCGCTGCGATATATTGAACCCCCCGATAAAATATTGAACCCCGGGTTCAAAATATTATGGCCGCGATATTTTGAAACCCTATCGAATTTTCATTGCTTTTGGAGAGGGGGTTCAAAATATTATGGCTGTGATATATTGAACCCCCTACTGTTTCCAATTTCCTTTGGAGAGGGGGTTCAAAATATTATGGCTGCGATATATTGAACCCCCTACCTATTTCCAATTCCCTTTGGAGAGGGGGTTCAAAATATTATGGCTGCAATATTTTGAACCCCCTACCTATTTCCAATTCCCATTGGAGAGGGGGTTCAAAATATTATGGCCGCGATATTTTGAATCCCCCTCTATTTTTTTTTGCTATTGGAGAGGGGGTTCAAAATATTATGGCTGCGATATTTTGAACCCCCTACTTATTTCCAATTCCCATTGGAGAGGGGGTTCAAAATATTATTGTTTCCAATTCCCTTTGGAGAGGGGGTTCAAAATATTATGGCTGCGATATATTGAACCCCCTACTAATTTCCAATTCCCTTTGGAGAGTGGGTTCAAAATATTATGGCCGCGATATTTTAAATCCCCCTCCATTTTTTATTGCTATTGGAGAGGGGGTTCAAAATATTATGGCCGCGATATTTTGAACCCCCCTCCATTTTTTATTGCTATTGGAGAGGGGGTTCAAAATATTATGGCTGCGATATATTGAACCCCCTACTTATTTCCAATTCCCTTTGTAGAGGGGGTTCAAAATATTATGGCCGCGATATTTTGAACCCCCCTACCTATTTCAATTCCCATTGGAGAGGGGGTTCAAAATATTAAGGCAGCGATATATTGAACCCCCAACCTTTTTCCAATTCTTATTGGAGAGGGGGTTCAAAATATTATGGCTGAGATATTTTGAACCCCCCTCCATTTTTTATTGCTATTGGAGAGGGGGTTCAAAATATTATGGCTGCGATATTTTGAATCCCCCTCTATTTTTTTTTTGCTATTGGAGAGGGGGTTCAAAATAATATTGTTTCCAATTCCCTTTGGAGAGGGGGTTCAAAATATTATGGCTGTGATATTTTGAACCCCCCTCTATTTTTCATTGGTATTGGAGAGGGGGTTCAAAATATTATGGCTGCGATATATTGAACCCCCTACCTATTTCCAATTCCCATATGAGAGGGGGTTCAAAATATTATGGCCGCGAAATATTGAACCCCCTATTTTTCTACAATTCCTATTGGAGAGGGGGTTCAAAATATTATGGCAGCGATATTTTGAATCCCCCTCTATTTTTCATTGTTATTGGAGAGGGGGTTCAAAAAATTATTGTTTCCAATTCCCTTTGGAGAGGGGGTTCAAAATATTATGGCTGCGATATATTGAACCCCCTACTAATTTCCAATTCCCTTTGGAGAGTGGGATCAAAATATTATGGCCGCGATATTTTAAATCCCCCTCCATTTTTTATTGCTATTGGAGAGGGGGTTCAAAATATTATGGCCGCGATATTTTGAACCCCCCTCCTTTTTTTATTGCTATTGGAGAGGGGGTTCAAAATATTATGGCTGCGATATATTGAACCCCCTACTTATTTCCAATTCCCTTTGTAGAGGGGGTTCAAAATATTATGGCCGCGATATTTTGAACCCCCCTACCTATTTCAATTCCCATTGGAGAGGGGGTTCAAAATATTAAGGCAGCGATATATTGAACCCCCAACCTTTTTCCAATTCCTAATGGAGAGGGGGTTCAAAATATTATGGCCGCGATATTTTGAACCCCCCCTCTATTTTTCATTGGTATTGGAGAGGGGGTTCAAAATATTATGGCCGCAATATTTTGAACCCCCTACTTATTTCTAATTCCCATTGGAGAGGGGGTTCAAAATATTATGGCTGCGATATTTTGAACCCCCCCTCTATTTTTCATTGGTATTGGAGAGGGGGTTCAAAATATTATGGCCGCAATATTTTGAACCCCCTACTTATTTCCAATTCCCATTGGAGAGGGGGTTCAAAATATTATGGCCGCGATATGTTGAACTCCCCTCTATTTTTCATTGGTATTGGAGAGGGGGTTCAAAATATTATGGCAGCGATATATTGAACCCCCTACTTATTTCCAATTCCCTTTGGAGAGGGGGTTCAAAATATTATGGCAGCGATATTTTGAACCCCATACCTATTTCCAATTCCCATTGGAGAGGGGGTTCATAATATTATGGCTGCGATATATTGAAAACCCTTCTTATCATGGTACTCTTCCAAGTCCATGTCCGATGCGGTCACAAATGAATTGATCAGTAGAAACTCACAATTCCCAAATTGTATTACATAACAGGGATATTATACAGGCTGATGTCAGCTATGAAGGGAGCCAATTAATGTTTACCTAGCTACCACCGGTGTGTATACACAGTACACAGGTGTTAGCCCCCTTTTCTCCCACCTGGGGACTACCATTTAGAGTAACCTCCAAGGATACCTTATTTTCTTGGTAACAAAAAGAATCACCAAAAACAATATGATTTTCATTCATAATATGTTTTATTACAGACTGACAATAAAAGCACAATTATACCCCCCCCCCTTCCATCTACCCCCTCCCCCCCCCAAAATAATTTGAATTCTGTATATGCATGAAGAAAAGATTTGGAGGGGGGGGGGGGGCAAAAGCAATAAAAGAAGGGTGGCATTATTATTTATAATTAGATTTCACAGCCATTAAATTTTGAAACCCCTAGATCTCCAATAGCCAGTGATAAGAAGGGTTTTCAATATAGCGCAGCCATAAAATTATGAACCCCCTCTCCAATGGGAATTGGAAATAGGTATGGGGTTCAAAATATCGCTGCCATAATATTTTGAAACCCCTCTCTAATGGAAATTGGAAATACCGGGTAGGTTGGGGGTTCAATATATCGCAGCCATAATATTTTGAACCCCCTCTCAAATAGCAATGAAAAATAGAGGGGGGTTCAAAATATCGCGGCCATAATATTGTGAACCCCCTATACAATGGGAATTGGAAAAAGGTAGGGGGTTCAATATATCGCAGCCATAATATTTTGAACCCCCTCTCCAATACCAATGAAAAAAAGAAGGGGGTTCAAAATATCGCGGCCATAATATTTTGAACACCCTCTACAATGGGAATTGAAAAATATGTAGGGGATTCAATATATCGCAGCCATAATATTTTGAACCCCCTCTCCAAAACCAATGAAAAATAGAGGGGGTTGAAATATCTCGGCCATAATATTTTGAACCCCTTCTCCAATGGGAATTGGAAAAAGGAAGGGGGTTCAATATATCGCAGCCATAATATTTTGAACCCCCTCTCCAATAGCAATGAATAATAGAGGGGGGTTCAAAATATCGCAGCCATAATATTTTGAACCCCCTCTCCAATGGGAATTGGATAAAGGTAGGGGGTTCAAAATATCGCAGCCATAATATTTTGAACCCCCTCTCCAATACCAATGAAAAATAGAGGGCGGTTCAAAATATTGCGGCCATAATATTTTGAACCCCCTCTCCAATAGGAATTGGAAAAAGGTTGGGGGTTCAAAATATTGCGGCCATAATATTTTGAACCCCCTCTCCAATACCAATGAAAAATAGAGGGGGGTTCAAAATATCGCGGCCATAATATTTTGAACCCCCTCTCCAATAGGAATTGGAAAAAGGTTGGGGGTTCAATATATCGCAGCCATAATATTTTGAACCCCCTCTCCAATGCCAATGAAAAATAGAGGGGGGTTCAAAATATCGCGGCCATAATATTTTGAACCCCCTCTCCAATAGGAATTGGAAAAAGGTTGGGGGTTCAATATATCGCAGCCATAATATTTTGAACCCCCTCTCCAATGCCAATGAAAAATAGAGGGGGGTTCAAAATATCGCAGCCATAATATTTTGAACCCCCTCTCCAATACCAATGAAAAGTAGAGGGGGGTTCAAAATATCGCGGCCATAAAATATTGAACCCGGGTTCAATATTTTATGGGGGGGTTCAATATATCGCAGCGATATTTTGAACCCGGGTTCAATATATCGCGGGGTTCAAAATATTATATGACACCGGTATCATTGCCCAGCCCTGTGTGTATGGCTTAAAATCAAAGAAATGGAAAGGAAATCGATGTGCTTTTCGTAAAGACAGAAAGCAATACTGGCCCTATAGTTCAACTCTTTTGTTATATACAAATGATCCTTTACAACATTTTAGCCTTTTATGAATTGACTATGAAATACTTTAGTTAGAGCTCGATAAATTCAACACTATTGTATGTGGTTACTTGTTCTTTGGAAACATGATTTTTCTCCAGGGAATCTTATTTTATATCTTCCTCATTATTATGCAATAATTGTAAAATATATAATATGACATAGCTTATGGTTTTCACCTATTATTCTTTTAAGATCTTCATTGTTAGCACCTTCTGCTTCTAATTTTGCTTTCTTCCTTTTCAAAAATTCCAATTCGCTTGAGATATCTAAAGGAAAAATAAACTTAAAATCAACACAATTAATATATCAAAAATCTTGTTCAAAATGAATGTTATGTTTAAAGTTCATTTTATCAAACAATAAAAAGTAAAGAATGCAACTCTGCATGGAAAATTAAGAACTTCTAATATCCTGACATGGTAGATATGCATGGGTATGCAATAAGACTGCACGGTACATTTTTGTGTTGTAGTTTGCATGCTTTTATACCAAAATTATCATTATATCCATTATCAAAAAATTTGACTTTTAATGCATTTTATTTTATTTTAAAATAATGTATAAGAAATTAATCATGATATAAATAGTGACATTAATTGTTTTCAAACATTTAACTGGTAAGCACAAATAACCTCCATTATAGTCACATATTAGATGTACATATATTTTCAAGAAATTATTTACATTTCATTAACAAGACAGTTTGAAATCATGAACTTTGACCTTTTGTAATTTTAAAATGGGACCTGAGCAAAATCATTTGAATTTTATATTAAGAAAAAAGGCTTTAATATAGTGAACAAAAAAGTATGTATCATTGCTCAATATCTAACAATGCATTAGCTGCAAACCTTACCTTAATGATATTACATATATGACAGGCTTAGGGTAATGCTAAATGTAATGGTAATGCATTGCAATGCATTACATGTTTTCAAAGTAATGCTAGTAATGTGTAATGCCACAAAATTAGCATTACAAGTAATGGTAATGTACTGGTAATGCATTACTTTCCAAAATCTAGTGTAATGTTGGCATTACATGGCATTACTTTGCATTACTATATGCTTTTCTATGCAAGTTCATTTCTAAAACTGTGATGAATTGAATATTTGAAATTGTATTTGATTAAAAATTGTTTTGAAGAAGAAAAATAATTATTGAGATAAAGGTAGTTTAGTTGTATGATTTAAAAAAATCCATTCTTAAATTGTCAATATAACTAGCCATAACAACACAATTTCAAAACATTTTAAGAGTGTTGTTATTAAGAATTTTATATTATTTGAAAAATTTACTCCAATTAGTTGGGCATTCAATGAATTCTTTACTGTGAAGAATGTGTTAACAACACACAATGCCCCCAGGATAATCTAAGTATCAAAACAATCCATTGTTTTAAGAGGTGCTAAACACCCCATTTCCCACCCTTCTCTTAACTGTGTTCCATTAGAATAAAGAACAGACATGCACCCTTTAAAGCAAAAACGAATGCACTATCCAGTCATGATCTCTGAAAGCTTAAAAATTATTTCCAGTAATGAGTATTATCACTTTTTTAAAAATAATTTTACTCTCTCTCCTCTCCTCTCTCTCTCTCTCTCTCTCTCTCTCTCAACATCTGATGAAACATTTGCAAAAACTTTTTATTTAGCTTTTAAATTACTTTAAATATTTTAAACTTATTGTCGACTTTTCACAAAGTAATGGTAATGGTAATGCATTACTTTACTCATGTAATGGTAATGTAATGCATTACTTCAAGAAATTTAAGTAATGGTAATGGTAATTTAATGCCCAAATTCATGAAGTAATGGTAATGTAATGCATTACTTTACAATGTAATTCACCCCAAGCCTGATATATGACAAAACAAGACCTTTACATAACATAATCATATTACATATTATTATACACATATAAACATTCATGCAAATTATGCAGTACAGGGTATATAGGGCAGGAGAAAAGGGATACTATCAACTCTAAACAATCTTGTAACGAATGTCGCAATGACCAAATAGACATCTGTAAAACTGTCTATACTATGGGCCTTTAAGTCCCATTCGTATGATGATCGAGTCTATTAAGAAAATAATGAGAATTTCTACAATGTTGTAAACTCAAAAATGTTAAGAAATTCATATCACTCTCAGACTTCTTCCTGTCTCAGACTCCCTTCCCTATAGAGGTCTCATTTATGTGGATGTATATCTTGCTTTGTTGTGTTACTCAGTGTCACAATAAAATTATCAAATCTGTTTTTGTTTCAAATAATGAAAATACTAAGAGAAGATAACTCCATTAACTGCCTGAACTTTTTCCAAATGCTTTCACAATATCATAACTTTAATAGACAGCTTCATTCTTTCCCTGTTTTAAATATGTGAATTTAATCATTTCTTTTATTAAAATTCCTGAGCAAAATAAAATAACAAGACAAATATAGCACCCCCCTCTCTGCCATAACCCTTGCCTTACATGAAGGTGACATGAATTTTTAAAACAAATGCATTATATAAATAGTGCCTGTTTGGGAGGGTAACAGTTGAAATTGACACCCCGAGAAAACCATTGTCAACCGACGCGAAGCGGAGGTTGACAATGGTTTTCGAGGGGTGTCAATTTCAACTGTTATCCTCCCAAACAGGCACTATTTATTTTGTTATACTGAATGTCTTTTTTAAAATTTTTAAGAAAATTTTACTGCTTTTATATAGGAATAACGTGAATTCTACGGCGAACCGTACGCGCATAATTTTCGCGCATGTAACATTTTTTAATGTTACACGTTGCCAAGTGCGTTGCTAACGCTGAGGGTAATAGTAAATATTATTAACTGCGTCTTAACCAATCAGATTTCAGTATTTAACATGAAAGTATAACAATACTAAAGATGACAGCGTAATGTTTTTTTCTTAACATGCAGTCAGTTTTTGTTATGTGTCAGCATATGTTTCTAAAACATTATACGTTTCACACTAAAGACCATTTTGGCCACAGCTTGCATTAATAACCCCTACCCTATACACTATATGAATGCTTTGATTCAAATTCCTAACCTGAGAGACGTGAAATTTAAAATTTCAATAGATGGCTTTATTTTCTTTCTTTATAAGCAGTCAGTTTTTATTCAGTATCAGTAGTAGTAAAGAATAAAAAAAATTTTAAACATTAAATGAATTGGCCCTAGAGTCAGAACCCCTACCTTGGGGGATATGAAATTTACAATTTTAGTAGAGGACTTCCTGGTTAACATCGACAGTGGTTGTATGTGATAGGGTATGGCGGTCGCCCGCTTGGACACGTGGGTTCTCTCTGGGTACTCCGGCTTCTTTCAACACCAATGACCCCCTTGCGCTAACATCCGTGCCGACGAGAGATATTAGTATAAGTTGTAGAACTTGCTTATCAATCGATGTTAAATAAATAAAGTTCAGTTCAACATAATTATAGAGTCAGTTTTTCTTACAGATTTGTGTAAGTCGAGAAGAAGAATGGCCATATTGCCCCCACTCCGCCCCCCCCCCCCCCCCCCCAAGGCCTTAACCCCTGACCCAGGGGTTATAAATTTCACAATTTAAGTAGAGGACTTCATGGACATCATAACCATGCATTCTGTTTTTTCCTCACATGTGTTGGAACAGAGAAAAAGATTTTGAACATTGGCTTTTTTGCATATTTGGCCCGGCTGTGACGACCATGGATGTAGGGCTAGGAATTTAACAATTTAGATTCCTCTTACCATAGAGATGCTTCAGACCAAAAATGGTAACCATTGTAGTTTTCAAGAAGAAGTTAAGAATGTACAATTGTTAATGCATGATGCACAACGATAGACGCATGACGAAGGATGAAGACCAACCACAATTGGTCACCCGAGTGTCTCAGGTGACCTAAAAATTCAATAACATGGACAATACCTCCTAATCTTGATTAAAAGAATTTCAAAGTATACTTACCCGTTTCAATTATTTCCCATTGTTCTGAAAAGAAAAGCATCAAAATATCAATTATGATATTTTAAAATGTTTACTATTGTAATTTGCCTTTTTTTTTAATCAGCCTCTAATTTCTTTAAAAACCCCTCCCTCTCTTTGCTTCCTATGTCTGACCACTAAATCATTTGAAAATTACTAAATCATTTTCATCAATCAGTGATTGCTCATATTTTCTGTATACTGAGGCAATTACATTTTGTTTTATGGCTTGAACAGGTATAACACATATGCTTTATTGTCAATAATTCTCAATTACAGTGCAATATGTTTTGAAATACATAATGCATTTTAATTCAGAATCAAAAATTATTACATACTTATATCCATATAAGCATTAAATTCTTAATTTTAGAAATTATCCGTCACGACGCTAAAATCATTCCAGCTTGAAGCCCAACATGTTACCGCTATGCTATATTAGACGATAATTAAACTGACGGTATTTATATATATATATAAAACGTATTTATATACGAATGACATCAAGCAATTAAAATTATTAATCTTTTCAAAAACACTTCATTATTGACGGTATTTTTAAAGTTAAAGTTTCTGATAAACTTTTGAACAAATTGATTGAATATTTTTCAAAGAAATTCTACATGAGGATAAAAAAAACGCTTTTTTAAATGATGCTTGATAAAGAATGTTCAAGAAAAAAATTCAATGAGATTTCGTCTGCTAAACATTTCGAGTTTTCTCGGTATTAAAGGTCAAACGTCTCTCATTTCTTGAAAAGAACATACACCTTTGTTGACTTTTTATTGTACAACAACTTGCTGATTAAATAAACAATCAAATCAATTAATTAATTTGAAAAAAAACAACAACAAACAAGCGTTTGCTTTTCCGGTGATTATTTTTAGGGACTATAACGTTAGTCAACACTCGAACATCACAGCTACTTATAGCAAAGCACGTCAGTATATTCAACAGTCGGCATAATAATAACAATAGTGTTGTGTTGTGCATGTACTATGCCTAAATTATAAGTAGTCAGGGTTTAATACATAGTGCACGAGCCGTAGACTAATTCTAAACTGGCTGATACCTGTATCAAGGAAATGATTGGAAATCACTGATAGGTCTTGTTCTCCAATTCAATGAAAATTTGAATTTTGTTGAGGAAAACAAATTTTTATCAAAAAGGCTGGCTTCAGCCTTTAGCTTTGGTAAGCTAAATTAAATAAATTTACCTTTAATGAATTCTTTTAATGATTCTTCCAATCCTTTTCCTCTATTTTTTTCACTCTTGGTCAGGTCCTTATAGCATTGTTGTCTCAGAGTACAGAAAGTCCTCAATTTCAGTGCTGATAAAGCTGATAAAGGAAACATCTTTTCACAATACATCATAATCAAATGATTCCAAATCTCTGATTTATCTACAAAATACAATTGAGAGACAAAATTTAGTGTGAATGGTAAAACTGCAATTTAATTAAGCCCCCTTTCTTCAACCAAAACATAACGTAGTGTCATTTACAAAATTATAATATTCTATAAACTAGATGCTGTCATTAGACAGTAATACACGCACCATGTGTTTGCCGATAAATAACACTGTTTTGTACCAGTTTAATTAAAAATGAAGGCTATATGCAAGCTCCGGTAATACAATAAAAATTTATAATTTTCATAACTGAAGGATGAGATCCCTTCCCATATGATAATACACATCGTGACATGAGCAGCACTTTATGTGCAATTTGGGGTAGAACTGTTTGCAGTGAATTTTCAGTTAATCAATAATCTTAACATTTTATGTCATAGAAAGTATAATGGTCTATATAATTATTACAAACAAAATTAAAAATTAAATTATGCCCCCTCCCCGTGGCGGTTGCCGGTTTTAGATTTGCTTCTGTGTGCCTTCATGAACATCATCGTGTGCACAAATTTAGAGAAGGGGTGGGAGTGAGGGGTCCAGACCCCCCCCCCCCCCCCCCCCATGAAAATTCATTTATATCAATTGTAAAATTACCAAAAATACACCTTGGACCCCAATTCTCTTACAGACATGTAAACGCTCAAACCCATTGCGCTTCAATGTTAGGTAACATTATTTGGGGGGTAAATATTTAATCAATATTTAATATACTTTATTGTTTATTTCAATAAAAAGTATACATGTACATCACAATATGCAGGTGTCCTGCACCACCTTAAAGCTGTTGTTTACCTAATAAGATAGTGCAAGTGGATTTGAAGAATAGGTCATAAAAATACATGCATGTTACAAATGAATGATCTTTGTCTGAAGTTACGTACACAACACAGGTCTGCATGTCTCATTAGCGGGTACTAGTTTTACCCAGCTCTTCGATTAGATGGGTTCACGTGTATACATACATGGGTGTTGCTAAAACGCGGAACGGAAAACGGAACGGAAGGGAAAACGGAAAATCTTATCTAATGTTATTTACCTCATAGATTTGTTAATCATGCTAAAACGATATACTTATGTACCTTTTTATTTTATTTTTTAAAGAGTAGCAATATTAAATTATTTATTCAAGAATATTTATTTCCTCAAAATTAACAGTACATGCATTGACCACTATATTATGTCCCAAAATATCCTCGATTCACTTTTTGCTGTATATTTATATATAACTCAGGGTTCAAGCGATTCTCTTTTAGAAGCATTACACATTCTCATTATTCTTTCTTTAAAACGTCCTCTCTAGCTTATCAGCTGGTATAAATACACGGCTAAAAACAAAGAAGTCTACGGGGTTTTGCATTTCAAAAGACCCGGATTATAGTGTTGAAAAATTGTGCAAGGTCTTCTGAGTGACTTCCAAATGGAGAAAAGATGTCAACATTTTCCATTATAAATCGTCCAAATGTGCTGCATGAATATTTTGGGATTGACAGGCTATAGTCCCAATATATAATCGGAAAATCAAATTAGGCAACGTCTAGAGCTCTCTTTTCGGATCATATGTATATAGCTGCTGGAATAAACAACTGATTAGTAATGCAAACGTAAACAAAATTGCATTGCTAAAATTACTAGTTTCACAAATTACTAGTTTCACAAATTACCGGGTATATTTTAATGTTTACTGTATTTTAATTTTTAATGTCGTCAGTCCTACGTTTTTTTTTTCCATCTCAATGATACTGTATCGTCTGTATGATAAAAGATCGTCTAGAACACCGACAATTCAATTTTGATGTAAGTATATACGTGTACATCATCATATTTGAAATATAAAAATACTCAAAACACGCATAAAACGCTTTCACTAACTGCGTATGTTATGCTGATATGCCAGCAATACCATATAAGAAAAATAAGTAAAAAGTTATAGCTAATTTGCTCGTTTAATCATGTAAATGTTTCACATTTCGTATACATTTGATTTTTCCGTTTCGTACTCAACTAAAGCGGAATGAATACAATGCTATAATTGATAGACATTCATATGAATATTAATAAGATAACAACATGTTGATAATCATTCATTAGATATAAATAAAAGATACAAAGTAAATCGTTTCTGGCCAGTCTATACCCTTTTTAAGCGATAAACGTGATGATATTTTCCATTCCGTTCCGCTTTCCGTTCCGTTTTTCGTTCCGCGTTTTAGCAACACCCATACATACATGTCTGTGTTTTCCGTATGCAGAAAAGGATTAGTTAAGATCAGCTAAAGGAATTCATTATTGTGTTTTAATTGGATTATCATTATGATTTTGACCAATTTAGGTAAGCATAATACATGTAGTAGCAGTAGCGCAATATAATGAGATGCCAGCATGCATATATAAGTTCTACTTTCACTTTCTAAATGTGATCTCCCTTTGACAGCATACTGTATCATCATCTTTTAATATTTAAATAAGCTTATCATCGTTACCTATCCTATCGCATTTGTAAAGTTTCTGTCATTTTAGTTGCAAAAGTTATTTTTTTCATTTGTCAGACTGCATGATCATGCACTATTGAGTTGACCCCATATTGACCCTGTATAAACAATTTCTTATTAAATTTGTGTATTACATGTAAATAGGTGTAGACACTTATCATTTTTATATGAGTTATAATAGGAAGGAAGGAGTATTTCTTTCCTAATGTATTATAATGCATCAAATACAATGTAGGTCATGACCTTATGGGACTGTTCTGACCCCACGAAACAGGAAAATACAAAATATCGATATCTTCTAATGTCATTATGCATGCATGATGCATCAAATGGTGTAAAGTACATTAATGACCCCCAGGTGTTGTCTTTAACCCCCCAACCCCCATAATAATGTATTTTATCTTATTCATATGTTATACAGTAGTGTTTGATCCATGTGGGTAATTCCTAGCCTAATGATATGTCACTGCTTTGTTTAGGAGACTTTACAATTGCCCCAAATAGGCGAATTAATACACATGGAAGTGATGCATATAACATTTTGTTTATAAATCTTAAAAATTGAATTAAGCGATTTCCAAAATGTTAATCACGAGAGAAAAAGCAATCAAGAAATGATTTAAAATTTGCTACTGTACACATGTAAGAATGTATTAATAAGAAGACTGAATCTTTTTAACCAGGTTAGATTGGGAGGGGGGGGGGGTGAATGTGGAGTATAAACATTTATAATTTGAATAATTTATTGTTATTAATTTTAACTTGTCAATGAATACTACTTATTGATCCCAAGGTAGAAATATGACCTCTGATCATATCTCAATAGATCATTTGTCAATTATGCAAGGTGTAATATGATTTTTTTAAGAATAACATTTTTTACCAGTTTATGTAAGTTTTTAGACACCCAATTTATATTTTGATTTTAATAGATCATTCGACAAGGGGGGGGGGGGAGAACAGTTTATATTTGAGTTTGTTTGGGAGTGGGGGTTCCAAGTCATATATTTGACAATTTTTTAATGTAATTTAAAATAAGACTAAGCCATACTACAGTCATGAACATGAATAGTATAGAACAAAACACAAACTAATACATGTACATGTATATATACATAGGAAGTATTACAAAACAGATGATTGATCTATATCTGTGTTCTTAAATTGAATCATATATATCATGTACATATTATATTATTGTTTCTTTGTTCAAGGCATTTAAGATGGTATGTAGGTAATGATCCCAAGTGCTTTTCTGAAATTATTAAATATCATAAAAACCATCCCCACCTTAATCCAAAGATATTATTCCTCCTTAGGTCATGCAGGCGCATCAGTTCATTATGGCATGTAAGTCATGACCCTAAGGGGTCATCCTGACCCCCTTAGAATCAGAAATTGTCAATTATCTTTAAATTATTGATGTTTGATGATCTTATCTCTATTTAATCTTTATTATTAAGTCTCCCGAATGAAATTTGGAGACTTATTGTTTTTGTACGGTTCTTAATACATGTATTATTATTCTTCATCTTCTTTTTCTTCTTTCCTGCTCTGAACTTGTTTCTCAGAGATGGCTGAACAGAATTGTACAAAACTCTAGGATATGATAGGCCTGCATATCTAGTTGTGCACCCTAGTTTGATTTTTCTCATTTTGGGTTAGACAACCACTTTTCGGGGGAGGGAAGTGTCAAAAGGGTGTGGGGTCTAACATTGAACCTTGTAGGAAGAATCGTAGACTCTATTGTAAATGGTAACTTGAAAACGGACAAAGATAATAATATAGGGTTTTCATAATCATATATTGGCTGTTACTGGCAATATATAGGGTTTATTAGATCTGACCCCTGGGGTCATCCCCATCCCCCAGGAATTTGAAATTACTATATATTTCAGAAACTGTTATAATCATGACCCCTTAACCATATATATTCATGTTTCTGATGTCAAGGGGCATCAAATGTTATGTAGGTCATGGGCCCTGTGGGTGGTCCTGACCCCCTCAAACAGCAAGTCCCTTAATATCTTCAAAACAGTTGAGATCCCCACCCTTAAACCATATATATTCTTGTTCCTTGTGTCAAGGGGCATCAAACGGTATGTAGGTCATGGGCCCCGGGGGTGGTCATGACCCCCCTTGAACAGGAAGTGCACGAATATCTCGAAAACGGTTGAGATCCCCACCCCTTAACCATATATATTCTTGATCCTTAAAGGGCATCAAAAGGTATGTACCGGTAGGTAATGGGCCTCAGGGTTAAATTTATTTTTTCAAAACCGTAATGCACATCTATGGAACAGTTCCTATCATATCCCAAGATATGATTGTCTATCCATTAAATCATACGAGGAGCTCTTGGATCAATGTTTTGTTTTTTAGTGATAAACGTCAATTTTCTGCTACTATTTGACTCCCTGGATGAAATTTAAATTTTTAAAACCTTATTGCACATCTATAGGACAGCCCCAATTATATCCCAAGAGATGACGTAGCTACTCCAAAAGTTGTAAGAGGAGTTCTGGGAACCATATTTTTTCGGCCAAAAAACGTCATTCTTTGTTGCCCACTGATCCCCTTAATAAAACAAAAAATTCTGGAACCTGATCACGCCTCAATATGACACCCCCAATCATATTCTAGAAGATCATTTGGCTACTGCCAAAAAAAATGACGTTTTTGAAACCAGTTTTTTTGTAAAAAAACGTAATTTTTCAGCCATTAAATGACCCCCAGGACAAAATTGAATTTTCGAAACCTTATTGCGCATCTATAGGATACCCTTAAACATATTCCAAAAGATGATTTGTCTACTGTTGAAAATGTAGGAGGAGTTCGAGGAAGAAGGTTTTTTGTGAAAAAACGTCATTTTTTACCAATTATTTGACCCCCAGGACTAACAGAGAATTTTTGAAACCATTTTACAAAACAACATGATACCCCAAATCAAACTCCAAGAGTTCAGTTTGCTGGTTTATAAGATGTAAGAGCAGTTTGAGAAAGTAAAACGTGACGGACGGACGGAACAGGGTAACAACAATATACCCGAACTTTCTTTAGAAAGTGCGGGTATAATTAAGATGCATAACAATCAAAATAAGATAAAATTAACTTCGCAAAAAAAAGTTAGGTTTGTCCTTTTCCCCATTTTTCTAACATGTACAGCCTGAAAAAAATATTATATATGTGATAGTATCAAACATATTCCTATAATATGTATTTATTCGTTTTATCTAGTATTTTATTATCCGTTTTTGTTAAACACAGTCTTAAATTTTAAATAACCGCCAGTTACACTGCGCAACTGGATTGAGTTGGCTGAGTAAAGTCTTTCGTTTTTCATTGGTTCTCTAATTTCATTGGTCTTTCTTATTTTCATTATCCAATAAATTTAATTCTATATTTGATATAAGTAACCGTTCAAACGAAGTAAAATTAGGTAGTATTTCATTTTCAACATCATCGGTCAATCCAGCGTATATCTGCTGCATCTTGTGGTATGTTAATATTATATTTACTTATATATTTCTTTACTACCATGTTAGTGATTTGGGCATTTTATTTTAATTGCAAAGTTTATACTTTAGCGTATTTTTGCAGTTAAACTGGTAATAGTAATTTCTAAAACTTGTTTGTAAGTTCAAATGTTAAATTGTTACAAAACATGTTTTTATATTATAAATGAATACTGGAGTAACGGTAGCTTATGTCAAAGATTTCAGAAACTCATAAACATATTAAATGTACATGTAAAACTATTTTATTTCTAATGTATTATTTCTTTGTTTATAGGTCAATGCTTTATTTATCTACTTAATAAATCGACTGAAATCACCATCTGCCTCCTTGCTGCTCTGTTACATCATGGCGCTGCGAGAAAACATATCCAAGCATTGACCACCGTAGGAATTTATTTTCCAAATATGCAGCTAAGTTTCTAATTGAAGTGAATTTTATATCGGAAAGAACTTGTTCGACTTGCTATTGTGTCAGTGAGTAGATATCATGCCGATCGATTCCCTGTCTGTGTTAAAGCCCTAATACCGGTACTTTCCGCTTTGTGAATCGTTTTCATGAGTACTGTTGATACCATTGTAAAATTAATACCATGAAGAAAGCTGAATTACAACACTGTGTCCATAAATTGGAAATGGAATTACTACAAGCAAAATATAGATTGCAATCGAAACAAGTCATTGAAAAGCAAACCTTTATCCCAGAAACAAGAAAAATAAAAACATTTTGTGGCCGCCCAAAATCAAAATCTGACATATCTAGCAACTATGTTAGTCTTTTCACTGGAATACGCATGCTTGACTCCATAGTAGGGGATTCTTGGAATACTGTAATACTGTAGATAAACTGTACCATTTGAATTTCGTTTTATCATTTTCACATGAAGTTTTGTGTTTTATTGTAAATGTCAAACATAGGTAATCACAGATTACAAAGCTCACCGAGACGAGGCATCACCTTTATGAGGAATCACCTTTATGAGACCACCTTTATCATATTATTTGAAAATCATAGTTAATAACAATCTTGGATATACATGGATACTGTTTTGACACAATATCATATAACAATATCATATGTTAAAAAACTGTATAATAATCATATGTTCATTTCATAGGGTATTATATGATATAATGTTTATCAATACAGTAATATAAAATACGATATTGCATCCTATGATACCTACAATATATATCATATATTACAATAAAATACTGTAATAAATAATGATGAAATATGATATTGTAACATATGATATGGCATTGTATCTTGTTATACATTATTGTATTTGATATCATAATACAATATCATAATATATTATGATATTGATATTATATGATACAATATAATAATATATGATACAATATCATATCACATAAAACATCACAATATTGTAACATACAATATTATATTGTATAATATTAAAGTATGATATTGTATTGTATGATATTGTATCATATTTTATACATATTAGGATATTGTATCATATGATACAATAAAATTAGATACAACATTGTATCATATCAATTGATACAATATTATGTGATATAGTACTATATTATATGATACAATATCATATTATACTATATTGTATTATATGATACAATATCACATTATAAAATATCATATAATACATTTTTATATGATATTAATAATATATTACATAAACCAATATCATATTATACAATATAATATCAAATGATACGATATATATTATACTATATCATATCATGTAATACAATATTATATGTTGCAATATCATATGAAAAAGCATGTGATAAAATAGTATATTATACAATATCATATAATACAATATTGTATCATAATAAACAATACTATACATAACAATATCATGATATAATATCATATCATAATGTACAAAAAATTGATACAATATCATATCGTATCATATAACTTTTTACAATATTATATATGATATAATATTGTATCATATAAAACAATAGTGTATCATATCATACAATACTATATCATAGGAATCATAACGAACACATCTATCAAGCAGGTTTGAGATAGGAGAATTTTTTTAGCATCCTTGATAATGGAGATCTGAAGCTACATCTGTGGTTCATTAATATAATAGTTAAATCAACTATGCAAGCTATTATCTATAAAATATGGGACCTGTTCCAAAAACACAAATTTCATCCAGCATCCGAAACCTATGCCTCAGATTCAGCATTCAAGCCTGCCAGGTGCATCAGTATCATAAGACGCATCATCCATGCTAGTTTGGTGAAGTTAGGACCAGTAATAACTAAGATATAATCATAAGAGAGCACCTGCTCCAAAAACACAAGCTCTTAAAACCTTAACCTCCCTCCAGCATCCGAAACCTATGGGTCAAATTCAGCATTCATGCCTGTCAGGTGCATCAGTATCATAAGACGCACCATCCATGCAAGTTTAGTAAAGTAAGGACCAGTAATAACTAAGATATATTTTTTAGCATCCTTGATAATGAAGATCAGGCTCTGCATCTGAAGCTACCTCTGCGATTCATTTATATTATAGTTCAATAAACTATGCAAGTTTGAAATAGTACTAATATTTATTAAACATGTGACCTGTTCCAAAAAACTTAACCTAATCCAGCATCCGAAACCTTTGGCTCACATTCAGCATTCAAGCCTGTCAGGTGCATCAGTATCATAAGACATATCATCCATGCAAGTTTTAAGAAGTTAGGACCAGTAATAACTAAGATATAATCATCAGAGGGCACCTGCTCCAAAAACTTGAACAAGCTCTTAAAACCTTAACCTCCTTCAGCATCCAAAAGCTATGGCTCAGATTCAGCATTCATGCCTGTCAGGTGCATCAGTATCATAAGACGCACCATCCATATAAGTTTGGTGAAGTTAGGACCAGTAATAACTAAGATATAATCATTAAAGGGCACCTGCTCCAAAAACTTTAACCAGCTCTAAAAACCTTAAACTCATCCAGCATCTGAAACCTATGGCTCAGATTCAGCATTAAAGCATGTCTGGTGCATCAGTATCATAAGATGCACCATCCATGCAAGTTTGGTAAAGTTAAGACCAGTAGTAACCTAGAAATTGCTATCAAAGGGCACCTGCACCAAAAACTTTAACCTGCTCCAAAAACCTTAACCTCCTCCAGCATCTGAAACTCATGGCCCTGATTCAGCATTCAAGTCTTTCAAGTCCATGAGTAGGTCAAGATGCATCATCCATGCAAGTTTGGTGAAGATAGAACAAGTAATAACTTAGATACAGGACCTGCAACAAAAACTTTAACCAGGTCCAGACGCCGACGCCAAGGGTATAGCATAAGCTCCCCCCAACTTCTTCTCAGTGAGCTAAAAAGTAACAGTAGGTCTTATAATGCAAAGTTATTTTCAATATTATAATAGATAGCTATAGCTTTATCTTAAATTTCTTCAAGCTCGGAAAACAACTAAGTTACGGATATGTTTTCCGAGCTTGCCGGAAAGGCCCGAGAAGATACGATTGCTACAAAACAGTACCAATGGTTCTTGAAAATTTTCACCTCGAAATTGAAAATACAGTAGGCCCTAGATACATAATGATTAAGGCACAGTCAATTAGCTATGCCATGCCTCTAGATTCACAGTTCTAAATTAAGACCCCACTTCAGCACAATTCCAGTACACCACGTACTGTGTCTTCCTATTTAATTAATTAATTGATTCAGAAATATAAACCAATGTTTTGGAAATCTGCTTCTGTGTTTTATCATGGCTACAGCTCGATAAGCTTGTATACATGTATATTGCCGTCCACATGTGTTTACCAGAGTATACATACTGTAGTCTCCTTAATTTACACCAGTACATACTGTAAACGTACTACATTTGGCTGTGTATTCTATTTAGCGCTTTTGGCGGAATGCGAGATTCTGCTAAATCAAGTACATCACTAAATGCCATGCATGTATGTATAAGAATAGTCACATTCAAGAATACGCTAATTCAAATCTACGCCAACTTGTTCAAAAACTAATTTCCGCAAAATATCGTACACGCCAAATATAATACGTTTACAGTAATTCCATGATTAGGCCATTCTGTATCAAATCACGATAATGTAAAACCACAAGCACCAAACATTTGTTATAATTTCATAATGTTCATGACTGTCAGAAAATCAAACCAATTTTTTTAAATCTGCTGGGTGTGCTCCTCTTAATTTTGCACAAATATAATTCCTCACATCTTCTTATGAATCTGTAGTTCTGTAAATTCCTTATTATATGCTAAAGATTAATATTTACGTTAAATCACGAGGGCACATCCCGTGTGTAATGAGTTCTTTTGGATTTTGTCGGCTGAATGAAAATTAAGATTTTGCAAAGAAAATAAACAATTGTTGAACTTTTCTTCCAGCATCAAAACATAATTAATCACAGATTACAAAGCTCACCGAGTCAAGACATCACCCTTATGAGACTTCACCTTTATGAGACCACCTTTATCATATTAAATGAAAATCATTCTTTCTAATCTTGGATATTCACGGATTCTGTTTTGACACAATATCGTATATCATCTGTTAAAAAATTGTATGATAGTCATATGTTCATATGTTTATCAATACAATAATATAAATTAAATATTGCATCCTATCATATTTACAACATATATCATATAATACAATAATATACCATAATAAACAATGATGATATATGATATTGTAATGTATGATTTGACATTGTATTGTGTTATACGTTATTGTATTTGATTACATAATACAATATCATAATATAAAAAACAATATAGTATTTTGTTTTCCCTAGGACTGAAATGTCACACTTTCATTGGTTTAAACATAGCACGTGATTGCCTCATTTATCTCTATATTTGTTCGGTGAAAAATAATATTAGGCAATATGGCCGTCATTGGCCGACGCTTCGCTTAATCATTTCGACATTTCATAGTATATTTAATACATAAACAGCATGCCGTAAGTTCTTTAAGTATTTGGAGTAGTTGCCCTTTGAAATTCTTTAAAATTAGAGTAGTTGCCCTTAGAATATTGACGTCACATTGTTTTGTCTGGAGCAGAAAAAATGGCAGCGTCAAAATTTGCTCAAATCTCTGCAGAAAAAGGGAAAATACATTCAAATTTGAAAGCAACAAAACATTGTAAGTAAACATGGGCGAAGCAAAGATTTTTAAAGAGTATTTGAAAGGTGAGATTGAAAATTTTGAAGAGTGTGTATGGGTTTTTAACTTAAATTGGAAGAGATGTTAAGCATCTTGTACATGGTTTTGCGTAGATCATCGCTATTTGTGAATAAATATGGCGCTTCGCCTCGCCATCTAAGAGATTGATCAACCCAATATATTTCCGTAGTGAGTCAGTAACTAACCTAATAAGTAATAATATTACAATATCATATTACATAATACATCATAACACTAAAACATATGATATTATATTGTATAATATAGACTGAAATTGTATGATACTGTATCATTTTTTATACATAATATGATATTGTATCATATGATACAATAATTGATACAACATTGTATCATATCAAATGATACAATATTATGTGATAAAGTAAAATATTATAATACAATATTATATTATACATATTGTATCATATGATACAATAATATATTTTACAATAATGAACATCATGCAATACAATTTCATGTGATGTGATAATATATCATATTTTAAACCAATATCATATACAATATCGTATGATACAATATTATATAATAATTCAGTACCATATCATACAATTTCATGTGATATAATTCTATATTACAGAAACATATCATATTATACAATATCGTATGATACAATATTATAGAATATACAATATTGTATCATAGGATACAATAATATATTTTGTAATATTTATGTAATAGTATCATGTGATAAAATAATAAATTAATAATGCAATATAATATTATATAAATAGTGCCTGTTTGGGAGGGTAACAGTTGAAATTGACACCCCGAGAAAACCATTGTCAACCGACGCAAAGCGGAGGTTGACAATGGTTTTCGAGGGGTGTCAATTTCAACTGTTATCCTCCCAAACAGGCACTATTTATTTTGTTATACTGAATGTCTTTTTTAAAATTTTTAAGAAAATTTTACTGCTTTTATATAGGAATAACGTGAATTCTACAGCGAACCGTACGCGCATAATTTTCGCGCATGTAACATTTTTTAATGTTACCCGTTGCCAAGTGCATTGCTAACGCTGAGGGTAATAGTAAATATTATTAACTGCGTCTTAACCAATCAGATTTCAGTATTTAACATGAAAGTATAACAATATACAATATTGTATCATAATATACAATACTATACATAACGATATCATGTTACAATATCATAACATAAAATATAAAACAAATTGATACAATATCAGATTGTATCATATAACTTTTTATAATATTACATATGATATTATATTGTATCATATTAAACAATATTGTTTCATACCATATAATACAATATCATAGGAATCATGTTATATCATTTATCAACAAACACATCTATCTATCGAGCAGGTTTGAGTGAGGTAGGAGATTTCTTTAGCATCCTTGATAATGGAGATCAGGCTCTGCATCTGAAGCAACCTCTGCGTTTCATTTATAATATAGTTAGATCAACTATGCAAGCTATCATCTATAAAACATGTGACCTGTTCCAAAAAAACTAAACCTCATCCAGCATCCGAAACCTATGGCTCAGATTCAGTATTTAAGCCTGTCAGGTGCATCTGTATACATAAGATGCATCTCCATGCAAGTTTGGTGAAGTTCAGACCAGTAATAACTAAGATATCATCATCAGAGGGCACTAGCAATTAAAACCTTAACCTGCTCCAGCATCCGCAACCTTTGGCTCAGATTCAACATCCATGCCTGTCAGGTGCATCTGTATCATAAGACACACCATCCATTCAAGTTTGGTGAAGTTAGGACCTGTAATAACTAAGATATATTTTTTAGCATCCTTGATAATGGAGATCAAGCTCTGCATCTGCATCTGCATCTGAAACCTATGGCTAAGACTCAGCATTCAAGCCTGTCAGGTGCATCAGTATCATAAGATGCACCATCCATTGAAGTCTGGTGAAGTTAAAACAAGTAATAACTAAGATATAATATTCAGAGGGCACATGTTTCAAAAACTTTAACCAGCTCTAAAAACCTTAACCTCCTCCAGCATCCAAAACCTATGGCTCAGATTCAGCATTCAAGCCTGTCTGGTGCATCAGTATCATAAGACGCAATCCATGGAAGTCTGGTGAAGTTAGGACAAGTAGTAACTAAGATATAATCATCAGAGGGCAACTGCAACAAAAACTTTAACCAGCTCTAAAAACCTTAACCTCCTTCAGCATCTGTAGCCTATAGCTCAGATTCAGCACCCAAGCCTGCCTGGTGCATCAGTATCATAAGACACACCATCAATGCAAGTTTGGTGAAGTACGGACCTGCAGTAACTTAGATATTGCTATCAAAGGGCACCTGCAACAAAAACTTTAACCTGCTCCAAAAACCTTAACCTCCTCCAGCATCCGAAACCTATAGCTCAGATTCAGCACTCAAGCCTGTCTGGTGCATCAGTATCATAAGACACACCATCCATGCAAGTTTGGTGAAGTACGGACCTGCAGTAACTTAGATATTGCTATCAAAGGGCACCTGCAACAAAAACTTTAACTTGGTCCAACCACCTTAACCTCCTCCACCATCTGAAATTTAGGATCATTCGAGATTCGAAATACGAGATTCGAGATTCGAAATTCGAGATTCAATATCTAAATTAACCAATCAAATCATGGATCTGAAACCTGTATCCTAGCAACATCAAACTGTTCTAAATAAAGATCATTCGTACATGCTCTTTCCTACAAATAAATGTCTTAATAGCTCTTATATAGTGGTTATAAAATGGTTAAATTAACATTGATGAATTAACCCCACACAGTATAAACAATTAAATTAGAAATAACACTGTTGGCTTTGCGAATTTAAGTGGTTTTGTTTGCCCTGTATGTATTTCCCCCCAAACAATTGTAACCCGTAGTGTATTCGCCCCAACTGTGTAAAAATCGGCTCGCGAAGAAAGATCTGTTTAATCTAAATGTTTTAGCTATGAAACGAAACTCAAAAAAATAATCGACATGTCAAAATATAGGTTATGATAAAGTTTTAAACCATAGAAGATATAATGATTTACAACCTCAAAGACAAAAATCCAGATAAGAATAGTGTATTGTAGGGTATGGCAATGCCATTGTCGATATGAGAGAGAGAGAGAGAGAGAGAGAGAGAGAGAGAGAGAGAGAGACAGACAGACAGACAGACAGACACAGAGAGAGTTTTGTAGTGTCAAATTCAGTTTGATTTAGAATTTGAAATTGATTTGATTTGTTACAAGCATATATAGACAATAATTAAGCCTCTAAAACGAGAAAAGAGAGGAGGTAGCTAGGGTAGGGCAGACCAACTAGCAAGCTTTAATTTTAACGGTGTTAGCGCACCTGTGATTTTCATCGACTCTCTCTCTCTCTCTCTCTCTCTCTCACATCACCTAGCATTTCCTTTTCCGTGAGGGGGCTTGGGGTATTTGTGATATCTTACATTAGCTAGCGAAAATGATAAAAAAAACATGAAATTTTCTTTAAATTGTGTACGGATGTTGTACGCCAATAATCTGTTTTCAGTATATACATTTCAAGAGGGGGGGGGGGCTATATAGTCCTAATTAATTTGTCAGTTATTCTGTCCCCACTTTGTTTTCTCTTCGTTTTCCAGGTTTTTTTTATTTGGCTCGGCAAATTAATATAAAACTGTCTGTGTAGCTCCATAACGATGCACTGTAGATAAATTATGAGTAGTTTTACTTTTGATAAACAGGTACATATCCGTACTTGATTTTTAATTTGACTCTTATAATCGGATTTAATATTCCAATAATTATAGGGTAGGAAAGAGTAGACGGGACTTTTTTGCGCATATCCTACTGTACCATTCATTCAACACAGGTATTAGCACTCATCGAGTTCGACTTGCTTTCCTTTTCTTTCATCCACTGGATTTAAAGCTATTAATTTTTGAAAATATTTTGAATTTATGGCCTAATTATATATAAATTAGAGCTGCGCTGGTGCATATATTTACCCAAATGGACCAAAATATAACCAAATGAATCTAAAAGTTTTGACAAAATTAGTTTTAAACGTACGACTCTTTTTTTCAATTCTAATCGGGTATGTCCTTTAGAAAAATCTTGAACCACACACATTTTAGCAAATAAAACGACAATTGTTTCATTTTTTAATGGGGAGGGAGGTGGTGCCGGTAAAGGACATGTATTGCTTGTGGCAGTTGTGCTATACTCTCATTTGTTATAATAGGTAATACTACATATTGATATAAAATGAAAGTTTCCAATTACACTGTACATAGCTTCTATCACGCATTTGACCCGTGCGATAGTTTAAAACAATTTTCAAAGCATTTCATGTAATTCAACCGATCATTTTTTAAATTTAATTTTCTGGATCCCCGCCTGATACGTCCGCCTTCTTGTATATTAGAATTACATGTACGTTGACCATATGTACACATTAACTTAATCGGCTATGTTATGGGACGATAACATTTTTTATCAATGTTTTTGCAGGATATGTAACAAATAACAGCCTATTTGTGGGTTTTTGCACTGATTATTTGAGATAATTTGCCGCCATCTTTTATGCATTCCACACACCACTCACAGTTTCTTTATTTGGTATTCTGTGTGTATGGCGACAAATTGGTAAATTTGCACCACTCACCCCTTGTAGCTTCATCCTGATTACATTTTATCTGGCTAAGTGTAATGTAGTAGTATATTAAATACACACATCTTTGTTTGCAGTGCTTATTTGAGATAATTTGCCGCCATCTTTTATGCATTCCACACACCACTCACAGTTTCTTTATTTGGTGTTCTGTGTGTATGGCGACAAATTGGTAAATTTGCACCACTCACCCCTTGTAGCTTCATCCTGATTACATTTTATCTGGCTAAGTGTAATGTAGTAGTATATTAAATACACACATCTTTGTTTGCAGTGCTTATTTACATCTTTAGAGATTTACTTACAAAAAAGTAAACATTTGTATGACTTATATGTAATTATTGTCAATTTTGGTGCGGTGGGGGGTAGGGGGTAGGAAACTACAGAGAAACTTAACTTGGCTGTGAAACATATGCTTTAATTCTTTCTTGTTGATATATCAATGAATGAATTATAACAAAATATATGTACAACAATTAATTTTGAAATATTCATGCACAATCAAATAAAGGGTTTTACTGTTCTCTGCACAAGAAATCGGCAATGTGAACAAATTGGCACCCTATCATCCCTACCTTTAATTGTAGAGAGTAGGTATCCTTCTATATTGAAAACAATTCCAAAAGTAAGACTCATAATAAGTTGTTTACTGAGGAAAAGGAAAAAAAATTGTATTTATTAATAATTCCGTATGATGTGATAATATCTCAATGATTTGTTTATAATCATAGTACTAGTGTATCACTGTATGCATACATAAAAACGATAAGTAATGCTTATATTTATTAGTGAAACAGGACAGATTATTTATATTTAGATTATTTAGATACATGTACTAATCTTCATGCGGGGATCTAGAAAGGAGGGGGTCAGGGGATCTGGACCCCCTCCTCGGGAAAACTGGAGCTTATTAAATTTACATAGTAAAATTTTTTAAAATTGGCCTAGGACCCCCTACAGAAAAAATTAGCTACGCTTATGAAGTTCTCTACCATAACCACATTTTTACACAAAAGGGGTGAATAAACCCGGGTTTTAAACTATTACTGGTGGTGAAATACCTTAGGGTTCAAACGCATCAGGTGGAAATGCACCAGAACAAACAAAATCACTTAGATCCGCGAAGCACACTGCATTATTACTAGTCTACTTAGATATTCTGTGTAAAAGTATATACAAATAATTATTTAGTTAGCTAGGGAGAAGTGAACATAGCATTTATTTGTATATAAGAGCATGTACGTATGATTTTTATTTAGAACAGTTTGATGTCGCTAGGATACATATTTTCAGATCCTTGATTTGATTGGTTAATTTAGATATTGAATCTCGAATTTCGAATCTCAAATCTCGTATTTCGAATCTCGTATTTCGAATCTCGAATCTCGAATGATCCTTCTCGGCTTTCGTAAACATGAATAATTCAATACAAAAAATAATCACTCAGCCTAAGTAACAAAATCCCACTGCTGCCACAATATGTAATTAGTTCTTTTTAATTTTGTTATGAATGGGTTACCGTATTTGAGTGACGAGTGTCGGGTGAGTGTGCTATTTTTAGATCGAGTATTTAAAGTGACCGGTTTGGGTGTAGTGGTCAGTAGCCGACATTAGCCGGGTGCCAAGTTTTGCAGCTCCTGATTTAAGAAATGGTGAATATCTCCAGTTAGTATTATACTGAGGAGAAATGGGTAGCCATTGAATTCTGGATTTGTTAGGCGGGCACATGTTTTCCTAGCCGGTAAGGTTGTTTTGTTGTTATTCTGTACATTTCCCTTGTAATTTAGTTTAGTTCAAGTTTAGTGTAATTGGTAGTAGGTTTGTATGTTTATCATGACTTTATTCGTCACAGTGTTATTTTCAGTGCATAAGGGTGTTTGGTACAATTTCCTGAAATACAGACTGTGGGCGCTGGATGGGAATTCTCCTATGGAAGGTCATGTGGGCAACTGACAAATGTCGAGGACGCATTCTGTGCTAAGTGGGGCGTGGTTTTCTGTCCGGGCAGTGGTAGTAGACTGGAAGCGAGAGACCTGCGAGTCCGGGGCATGAAATTTAGGATAGCGACTAGAGGGACAGGAAATTTGACGAGGGCAGGAATGTCTTGTGTGAATGGTGACCTTGAAGTGACTGATCATGAGTTCCTTTTCAGAGAGAGGTTTTAAGTGTTTAAAAGCGACTGTTATTACAGGCTAATTTTCATATACCTGATTTTAAGCTGAAATTTGAAGTAATTGTAATATTATGTTGTTTTTTTTACTATTGAACTTTAACATTTTTTGAGTAAATTTTTCAACAAGAGTTTTATTGGTTGAAATAGCTTCTAAACAACATTTTGTAGTTTACTTCCATTTTATATCTGATACAGTGTGATTTAATTTTGAATTCAGTTGATAGTATCAGATATTTGTTCATCTGTTTAATTGAATTACCTGTATTATTCTTTTTTTTTTGTTATGTTCGAATGAGAGTGGCGTGAAAGGGGGAGTGAGAATAATGATTTGTTTTGTTTATTAATTTCTTTTTCAAATTAAACTTCTTTTATTTCATTCAGCCGACAAAATCCAAAAGAACTCATTACACCGTGGTTTTAAAAATCTTGCTTTAATTTTTCTGACAGGTGTAAACTATTTGGAATTTTCATTAAAATTTGGCAGTCAGGTTTTTATATTCTCCTGAATTGATGCAAAATCCTTAAATTGCAAAATTTAGTACTTGAGTAAAATCAGAAATCTACAGTAGTCAAGAAAAAAATTCACACATAAGAACTCTACCTGGAGTAAATAAGTGAGCTGCAGTCAGCACTACATTTTCCCCCACACAAGTGACAGAGGCCTGACAGTGATTCTTCCAGAGAAGGATGCCCACAGAATGTCTGGTGAGAGTCCTCAAAATATCAGCCTTGCTTGGTGGCTTGTCTTTCAACTCTGGTTTAAATAGCATTTATAAAATGATTGTTGATTTTTGATCAGAAGCTTTATGTAATCTGTTATCAATCCTTATATAAAGCTTAAATTCTGTACTTAATATACATAGTTACACTTGCAACAACCATGTGGGTTTGAAAAACTATTTAAGCACTAGAAGTTAGTCTTGTAGAAGTAGAATATATTGGTGACATTGACCTTACATACCGTTACATGTAATTTCCCCCTCAACTTTTGCGATAAGGTCTTCTGCAAACCCTGAACTCACACCAGTATCAGATAATTTGATGATTCCAATATCTGCAAGCTTAAAAAAAATGATATTGAAAATATGGATGGGTGCTCAATTAACACTTAAGGACGACAGACCTACTTCCCTTTATGCATATATATATCGCTCATCCAAATGAAGTAATTGCTAAAGCCCATTTTACAATTGGCACAAGAGCAGAAGTGACAAAATATTCATGTGACCAAAAAATTAGATATGGTTCGTAAACTGTTGGCAAAATAATCACATATCGGACGATTGTGCCAGTGCGACTGGAAGAGAGGAGCTCGTTTAATCATGCGTTTCATCCTAGGAATCAGAGGGGGTATATAAACTGCCTGTTTCCAACGCTCTTTCGTAGACATAGCTGAATGCAAGAGAAGATATCACCCAAGAAGATGACAAAAGCAACAGCAATCATGCAAGGTTAATTGTAGCCTGTAACAGATATGCTTATACAGTGTACTTTGTATAAGGAAACTATTCGACCCGTTTTATTTTAGCTCAGTTCGCTCTTCTTATAAGATAACAGATTAAGACTTGGCGAAAACCAATGTCTCACATTATCTTTTTTACCACAACATTCTGGAGCAAATTCAAGACAAGGCAAAACCGTATGTAGAAGCAAAAATATCACTGGGCTAAAATAATTCTGTATCCAGTATATACTAGTGGCAAAACAGTCTCATGGTCACAAAAGACACGCATAAACAGCTAAGATTTTTTTGCGATCTTAAAAAATCATGCATCGCTCTTGCGAGTACACAAAAACGTTGTAAAACGTTGGTAGTAATGTTCATGCATTCCTTTGCAATAATTTAGATTGCATTTGGTCACTTCTGAATAATGTGCATGTTCACTATTTACGGTAGAGCAGACTTGATGCGACTGCAAAAACGCATGCAACAAATGTGAGAGCTCATGCAACATATGCGAATGCTTGTGTGAAGCCAAAAAATTCTTATCGAAAAGTGTTGTAAAGTGCTCGTATGCTAATTGTGAAGTTTGCGGATTACTTAACAAAAAAATTTGGAAAAAAATAATTACACACCCTATCTGAACTTTGGCATGTGCCCCCCTCAAAAGAAAACAATGACATAGTCATTTTTTACATAACATAAATTAAAAATTATATAAATATATGATATTTCAACTTGGTTAAAAAATCTGTTGCAGAATTTCTAATAAAAATTTCTTCTTTTCTCAAAAGAAAGCTTTTCCCCATTATGTTCATATGAAAAAGTATCTGAAGGCCACATAGAATTAATTTTTAGATTCTTATTCCCACCCACCCTCTGAAAATAGCCCTCCCAATGTATTTTATTTTGATAAAAAAAATTCAGAAAAAAAAAATTGGGCTCGTATTAAAAAAATTCAAAACATTTTATAGCGAATTACAGAATACCGGTAGAGTTATCAATAGCTTGTTGGATTGCTCAATAGGGTATTCAATTTGGTCAGCAAGGTATCACATGAGGTTTAAATCTAGGTCATGTGATTACTCAGGTATGACAGCGATAAAGTGAGTTAATCTAGTAAACATTTGCACATTTGGGCCTTTTTTGTTTCTCCCTGTTGTCCTACATTACTGCTATAAAAGTCTGAACTAATTAAGCAGTCACAGCACAAAAATACTCTTAGTGCTGTATGTTGCACCAGGAATTGGGGAACCAAAATGTCTAATGATTTTTTGCAGGAAAAAAATATCTCCGTAATTCTTAAAGTTATGCTTTTCTCTTTTGTTTGTTTCTTCAGAAATGTCTTTTGAATTATATTTTTTGAAAAACAAAATTCAAATTACTCCAAGCAGAATTGATGCTCTATAGAATCCAGTGCTGTCCAGGTGAACATTCTTTTTAAAGGTCTATGAATAGAATAGCTAACAATAGGAGAGAGTGTTCTAGAGGTTTTCTTTGTGCCAAATGAATTGGTTGAGTGCAAAATAACAATCTACACTTGGGTAACCACAGGACCTAGATTTAAACCTGATGTGATACCTTGCTGACCAAATTGAATACCCTATTGAGCAATCCAACAAGCTATTGAAAACTCTACCGGTATTCTGTAATTCGCTGTAATGGCTGCTTAACGTGTGGATTAGCGCTTGATTCCCCTCATGATTGTGAACATAGGGATACAAATGTCCTAATGCATTAACAGTTAAGTTGAAATCAAATGGAATTAAAAGGTTAGATAAGAATTTGTTTACTCATTAGCATTAACAATTTAAAGGATAGAGCAGTTAAATTGTTATTTCTTGAACATGAACAGTGAAAAAGATGTTTTTAAAAAAAATTATATCCACCCACTAGCCCCATATTTTTTGCAAATCAGGACAAGAATCTAAATATTAGTTTTTTGTGTGGCCTAATGCAAACAATTTTGAAATGGTCCCTACTAAAATCATTATGATATAAAATTTTCATGAAAATCACTATTTTTAGAGATGAATTGAGTCAGTTGTCCTTAAGAGAGATGAACATTTCTAATAACAATAACAAAACTACAGTATATGTATACATAATTGTTTTACATCAAAGATCTTTAACATAAAATAGATGATTTTTCATTACCATCAATTGCAATGGATTTTTTTTTTTCATTCTGAGTGAGAGTCAATTTTAAACTGTTTAAGCTATAAAAATTATATGATCATTTTCATGTACTCTATCTAGCAAATAAGAGACAAAGTTGCAAGCAATGATGATCGATACAAAATTTAAAAATACTGTTTCTTAAATTACCTTTTCAGGCTTTTGTATATGTTCTATATCTGTCATCAATTCTGAAATGGATTTTTAAAAACTTTATTAGTATGGAGATTACAAATGTCATTGAGACAACAGCATGTCATCCAACTACTAACCGCAGAGTTGAGGGTAATATTGATTCATTAGCCCCCAGGTGGAATTATTGCCTGACACGAAGCAGAGGGCAATATTTCAAAGTGTTTTCATTATCGTTTGTTGTGATTTTTCCCAGACAAAATCCCTTTTATAAAATTTTAAAATAGACATCAAATTTGAACAGAAGTGACATAATATTATCAATGAAACTCTCAAAACTTTGAGGCAAGCTAAACTATATATAAGTTATTTCACAAAAGCTCTGAAAATTTCATTAAAATCAGATGAAAACTTTTTGAGATACATGTATTAAGCTGAGAAGGAGTTGGGAAAAAATTTAAATCATAATATAAAAAGAAACTGAAGAAAAACAAAAGGGTCTTTTGTTGGAAAATGAATATAATGAATAATTTTAAACTATATGGTACAAGTAACTTTCCCCATTTAATATTGTTGATTATGTGCAGGTACTTGATGGGCGTGGCCATAATGACACTCAGGAGCTACGCTCCCTCATGTGATTATAAACATAACCATCGGGTATCTGCACATAACCAACAATATTATATGGAGTAACTACTACATAGTGAGAAAATACTACTGAATATCATATACCTATTTACTGGTTACGCATGAAAACACTAGCGAATTTATTGTTCCCTATGTAGGATAAAAATTATTAAGGGGAATATAGTTGCTATGAAGGAGGGATAAATTTGCTACAGTCTGAATAGTCAGCAAATAGGCATTTCATTATACCGAAGATAATTTTATTTGTTGATAATGCAAAGTTTGCTTTTCATTATTGCATAACAACTTTAAAGTATCATACTTTGAGTTTAACATAGCTAGTCGAATAAAACTTTAAAGAGTTTGGGGTTAAACGCAGAGGAATTTGAGTGCTATCAGTGAGAAGTTTTGATGACCATTCACAATGGGCAAATAGCATGGAAACTATTTCTCAGTAAATGTTGTATATATGAAATAGCAAGTTTATTTGTAAGAAAGATAATATGCGGTACAATGCATTTTTTGCCCCCAAAATTAAAGTTCTACAGAGATCTTTAAAAATAAGGTTGAAGATAGTTGAAATCATATTGAAAGTACCGGTATTAAGTGTGTAAAAGGTTATCATCTCTGTGACATCATTATGTAAAACTGCATCATTAAGATTGTCTTATAAACTAATGTTTCGGGGCAAAATATAAATGTTTTTTGACTGGGAAACATTGTGCACAAGCTTATGCTTAGGTACATGTACCATTTTGAACTATGATGTGTATAATATTACATGTGTATGAACAATTGTACTTGAGCTGACCTGCGACCAATACTTTAAAAGGCAAAATATAAATGAAAAATGACAATATAATTTTACAAAATTACAAAAATTATCCCATTTTTGTGACGTAATAGACAAAAAGCTATTGGACAACGATGACTTTTATCAATAACATGTAATAGACCACTTCTATATCATGTTTTATGAAGATTTGATTTGATACAATACTAGCATTAAAAAATTGGCCAAAATGAGGAGCAGATTGATATTTGGGTCTTAAAAAGTAAAAACAAGAGGCCCAAAGGGCCACATCGCTCACCTGAGCAACACTGGCTTTATATGGTCGTTCAAAGGATATTGTGCCATGTGGCCCCTCGATAGATTAACCAACAAGTGAAAAGCTGTCAATGTGACAGCAAACCGGGTTTTCTTTTATGTAAACTGTATCCATAATCCATGTCAACCCTTTTCCAGTGAAATGGAGTACCCTACATGTATATGCAACATTTTGCCAAAAAATGACTAAGTTCAAAAGCTAGTGTTTTTTTCATAAATTATCGGAAATCAAAATGCTAGCAATATGCACACCTCTGATATATGTACAATTGATCTGCAAAAGAACAACTTCCTATCTTGAGAACTGTAGGAGGAGTTATCCGTACAATGAGGGTACCCTATATGCAATATTTTGCCAAAAAATGACTAAGTTCAAAAGCTAGTATTTTTTCGATAAATTATCAGAAATCAAAATGCTAGCAATATGCACACCTCTGATATATGTACAATTGATCTGCAAAAGAACAACTTCCTATCTTGAGAACTGTAGGAGGAGTTATCCGTACAATGAGGGTTCCCTATATGCAATATTTTGCCAAAAAATGACTAAGTTCAAAAGCTGGTATTTTTTCAATAAATTATCGGAAATCAAAATGCTAGCAATATGCACACCTCTGATATATGTACAATTGATCTGCAAAAGAACAACTTCCTATCTTGAAAACTGTAGGAGGAGTTATCTGTACAATGAGGGTACCCTCTTGGCAGCCGCCCGCCCACCCGCCCGCCCGCCATTTTCACCATTTCAATAACCGGATTTTTCCGTTGGAAAACCCGGTTAAAAATGAATATCCGAATTTTACATTTATTTCAGCATATACTTAATCTTTGACATATTTACCTTTATGGAATACCATTTTTACCGAAAATAAGATAATGTGCAATAAAAATAACTAAATTTTCAGTTGGAGTTCACGGTTAACTTCCAGTTCCCTTTATTTTAACCCCCTCCCCATCACTTTATAAAAAGATTTGAATACATGAGAGCATAAAGGTACATTTTCTCCCTCCACTTTTTTCTAGTAATTGTATTTTATTTTTAAAAATCCTTTATGTGAAACCTCAATGCACCAGAATAAATGCGCTCAATTCCTCAAATTAAAAACATTGAAAAATTTAATTGGCCTTCTCCATAATAAACGGTTGTCATTTACCAGGCATGAATTCATTTCGTATGACGTTTCATATCCTTACTCACTTGACTGAAGAATAAACTTCACTGAAAAATGTTGTCACATATGTTAAAGAGCTATAATTCAAATCAATGTATTGGCAGGCATGTCGCTCTATTGTACCAAGGCCCACCCATTTTTTTCATCTTTATAAAAAACAACAAATGTCTACAAACAAAGATGATTTTCTGTTGCAATAATTTTTTAAGAACAACGATAATGCTTTTATTCTCATAATAATAATGTGTCAGGACTATGGAAACTGTTTAAAAGGCATCGTTTTCATATACTTGTGTTCGAAAAACTATCAAAAAGAAGATGGGGGAATAAGATGGTACAACTGCCTATTTGGTTTAGTCGTAAAATACAACTTCAAATTTAACACTTTTTTCAATTAAATATATTTGATATGTTATAATACAAGTTTACAAAAGGGTAATTCTAACTATGTTGAAATTTTTCAAAAAATGATAAGAAATAAATAATAAATCCTAAAGTTTTGGTGGTATCGAACCTACAACCTAAAAACCTATGTTCTATAAAGTTACCTAATGTCTGGTGCTCTAACCACTGAGCCATTTTATTCACAACAAAGTGTGTTGTTTAAATGCTTTATGAGATGTTGGCCATGAATTTACGGACTTGTATTATTTTTCTAAAACGTTCAATTGTTGGGGCTACAAAATGACATTCTTAAAGTTTAGTGGGTCATCTCTCCACATTTTTGATTAAAATCGGTTTAAATTCCATTAAACCGCATTTATACTATACCAAAAATATGGAGTTCAGACCCACTCTATAAAAGAAAAGGCATTGAAGTTATAAAAATGACATTATTTTGAGGTTTTGAGACACATACACCAGTTTGAATCAACCTATTACAAGTATTTAAAATTTTTAAGGGTTACAAACCGATGTTATGTTAAATATAGATTGTTTTTAATTATTTTTAAAACAATTATTAGATTTAATGATATTTTAATTTTGTAGTATCTAATCATTCCTCAAATGGGCATTTTGCACGCCTTATTCACCCATCTTCTTTGTGTAGATTTTATGCAATTCATCGTTGAAGAAAGTGCACAAGAAAGTAGTTGCAGCATATCCTTTTGGCAAGACATTTCTATTGATCAATCAAAAAATCAGTGTCAATCGTAGAATTATAAGCAAGATACATAACTTGGTATTTCCTATTCAGAATGAACAAGAGTCCCAGGGGCCACATCGCTCACCTGAGCCTTAACTCTGATCAAATTAGCATTACAGTATCAAAATCAAAATATCTTTACAACGAAGTACAGTAGATCTTGCTAAAAAAAAATTGAAAATCTGCCAATTTTTATCCACATCTTTTTTTGGGTAAATACCAAGCCCCTTTTGTTGTTGTACCTCTAAGAAGATTTTTCTCTAATCCTATATACCCCCCCCCCCCCTTATTTTGTGGCCCCACTTTTTTCTAGGGAATCATGGTTTCATCAAACTTAAATCTGAATAACCTGAGCTTTCAAACAAAGTACTGAGTTTTGGACTAAAAACTTTCCAAGAATATTTTTAAAGATTTTCTCCATATATTCCTATGTAAAAATTCAACCCGCCATTTCTGCCCCGCCCTACCCCCAGGGACTATGATTTTGAAAATTTGAATTTACACTACCCGAGGATGCCTCTACACAAGTTTAAGCTTTTCTGGCCAAATAGTTTTTAAAAAGAAGATTTTTAAAGATTTTCTTTATATATTCCTATGTAAAAATTCATCCCCCATTGTGGCCTCACCGTACCCCGTGACTATGATTTAAACAAACTTGAATCTATATGATCTGGGGATGCTTCCACTCAAATTTGGGCTTTCCTGGCCTAATAGTTTTCAGAAGAAGATTTCTAAAGATTTTCTCTATATATAAAAATTTATCCCCCATTGTGGCCCCGCCATACCCCCAGGGACCATGATTGGAACAAACTTGAATCTACACTAAGGATGTTTACATGCCAATTTGAGCTTTCCTGGCCTAATAGTTTTAAAAAATAGTTTTTTTAAAGATTTTCTCTATATATTCCAGTAAAAAAAATTATCCCCCAATTATGGCCCCACCCTACCCCCGGGGACCATGATAGGAACAAACTTGAATATACACTATCTGAGGATGCTTCAAGTCAAATTTGAGCTTTTCTGGCCTAATAGTTTTTGAGAAAAAGATTTTTAAAGATTTTCTCTATATATTCCTATGTAAAAATCCATCCCCCCATTGTGGCCCCACCATACCCCTGGGGACCATGATTAGATGCTTCCACTCATATTTAAGCTTTCCTGGCCCAATAGTTTTTGAGAAGATTTTTAAAGATATTCTCTATATATTCCCATGTAAAAATCCATTTCCCCCATGTGGCCCCGCCATACCCCCAGGGACTATGATTTGAACAAACTTGAATCTACACTACAACAACAACGCTGCCAACACCAACGCCAACGCCGACGACAGACAACGGACAAATTTTGATTAGAAAAGCTCACTTGAGCTTTCAGCTCAGGTGAGCTAAAAAAGCATGGCCTCAGTTCTGTTAGCAAAGCTCTCTATCTTGCTTATAATTTGAATCTTGACACTGCTGAGAGAAAATTGTAAACAATTAAAACAAAAGAAACATGCACTAAATTAAAAACAAAGAAAGCTAGAGCACAATTTATTTTTCATAATATATTTATACCTATATATATCTAGCAGCAAAAACAATCTCCATTTAGACTGAAAATGCAGAGCATCTTAACAAAACATGTTTCATTATAATCAACCATAACGTAGAGATCGTACCGACTTACCAATAGAATGTGTAGTATTTATAATATAATATGTTGTTAGTGCATCAGATTTGCTCATTCTGCGCAGGTAAACAATGAACTGTCTGATTTACCGAAGTCTATATTTGATTCAATACGTAAAAATTCCAAAATACATGCGATATTTCCATAAAGCATAAACAAAATTCAAAACAACGTAAACACACTGTCACGAGTGAAAATGTCAACGCATTGAAAGATTTAACCTCAGTTCACTTCACGAAATCGGCACAAATATATTAGCATGTTTCAAGTATCCCTTCGTAAGTAAGCTGTTGCACAACAGGCAAATTTATCTTTGTCAGTTTGACCCGTTTGTCATAAGTCAAGATGCAACATTCAAACATGGCTGCTTTGTACAAAGAACTTTCGTTTTCCATATGGAATACCGAACCAAAAGTTATAAACTGATTGACCCAGATTATCTCATTATTTTTATTTTCGTAAATTACTCAAATTTGAAACAGAATTCGCCAATAATTTTTGCAATTTATATTTTCCTTTCCATAAGGATTATTTATGCAAAATTACGTTGAATTTGACTCAGTAGTTCTTGAGAAGAAGATTTATTAAAGTGCATCCCCCTTTTTCTACAGTTTCGATGTTTTCTCCGCTTTAAATAAAAATTGGTCTTTCATTTCTGCAATTTATATTCGCCTTCTCATACGGATGTTTTGTGTCAAATTTGGTTGAAATTGGCCCAGTGGTTTTATAGAAGAAGTTCAAAATGTAAAGAGTTTACAGACTGACAGACAGATGGTAAAACAGGCGGACGACGGACAAAGTGTGATCAGAATAGCTCACTTGAGCTTTCAGCTCAGGTGAGCTAAAAAGCTTTAAAAGAACATATCCCAAATAAAATATTTCTTAAAAATTGAGTCAAAAGTCAATACTGTAGATACCTTATTTTACATGTCATTAAGTAATTAATTTTTAAAATCATTCCCCCATTTTGTATCAAATCATGAGAAGACAAAATTGCAAACACAGAACTTTTATACTAAAATCTTATAGTTCTGAACTCTCAGAATGTAAAAGCAAGATTTTTAAATCCATGAGAGGTGCTTCTCACAATTGTTTGCAGATATTAATTTCTCGCTTTTAATTGGGAATCTACAGTATTCTGTTTACCTTGAGAAATACCCAACTTCCTAGTATCCAAATTTGTGGAATCGAATACAACTTTATCATTTAAGTGTCTGCGTAATACTTGTGCCAATTTATCAGTTCCAAATACATATGATGTTTGCCATCCTGGTTTTTTAAGAAGTCCACCAAATTCTTCACCAATTTTCCAGCATCTGATGCACTAATTGAATTTAAAAGTAGACCATTTAATGACAATAATGAAGTAACAGATCTAGTATGTTCCAGCACTCAACTTCCCTCAATACAGGAGGGAACTCGCGATCATTCCTCTCATACTAACCTCATTCTGCAGTTTTCGTACACAGATTTGAAGTTGCTCGAGTTCAGATTTCTCCACTGGTTTTGATTTTGGGTTGAATGGGAAGTAACCTTTAAGTTGATTTTCAAGAGTCTCCTGTTGCTGTTTTTTGTCTGAAGGAAGATCTCAAATATTTCAACATTAGGCATATGCTGATCATGTTCAGACACAACATTATAACTGACAGTGGCCAAAAACTTGTTTTTAGTTCATGTCATCAAAAAAGTTTTAAACATTATTTTAGGAGCTAATGATTCATGAAGTGCAATAAAACAGTTCTTAATGCATGCTGGTTGGGTCATGTCAACACCTCTAGCTCATTGGTGTACTTGTAATTACATGTATACAAAGTTTGGGGGTAACACAAATGTAAATGTAATACATGCACTTAGTATTTAATACATAATAAAACATCTTTTTGTAGTTCTTGTTAGTGCAATATTAGAATTTGTGGTTTAAAAAGAATACATATTTATATAATCAATTTCTAATTCATAATAAGGTTAGCTTTTTAAAAAGCTTAAAGAAACTCAGCCAGTGGAATATTTATTTTAGATCAAAAGTGAATACACAATCTACCAGTATTAAAATACAAAATATAGATTCCAGAACTATAATAATATATTCTGGTGTACATTTCGACTGCGCCTTTATTTTTATGACAAGCGCTTAGCGTAGTAAATACAGTGTATGACTGCACGCCAACTTATTTCCCAATACATTATATTGTAACTTTGCAAAGGCTGCTCTCTGAATTTCATAGATATATATGCAGACTCCAGACTGTGGTTGCAGAAGATACCCATGGACAGCTCTCCAATAGGATCATGCACAGTTTGACCTAGAAACTGACCAGTTTCATAATTGCTATGAATTTCTCTAAATAGGACTGTATAATTTCTAAAATCCCAGAATTCCATTGTACTAAATTATTTAGCCCTTGGGCTGGTTAATAAGATTTTTTTTTAATTTTTAAGCCGTGTTCAGCAGCTAGTTATTTGATATATGTATGGTTTAGTAAAATTACAGTCTTTAGGTATAAGAAAACTGCAAATACAAGGTCAACTTTAAGCATGTAAATGAATCAGCTTAGTTATTTTAATATATTGCATGTACCTCTACATTCTTCACATCCATTTGCAAGACAAGAATGAAACCTATCAGTAGTCTTTTCATCTTCATAAGGTTTTCCTTTCCAAAATGCTGATGGTTTAGTCTCTATGCGAAGTTTGTTTATTACCCTATTCCATTCTTCAACAGTGCGGTTTCTGAGCACCACCAGTTCGTCTAGCAATGGATTGTCTACCTCTAAGACAAACAGGCACACAGAAACAAATTCTTTTGTTAAGTCTTCGAATTCTAATCCAACACGAAGTACTCTATCAATAATACTTTGCACAGAGCCAGATTGATGAATCAAATTCAAATCTTTAAGAACTTTGAGAGTATTCCCTCTTCTTCCAATGATTCGTTCTATCTTTTCTTTAGGAAATCCTGAGATTTTCTCCAACAAACACGGCCCACTTGTCATGTTAATCTCCAGTGTACCCTAGTCTCACATTGAAATTATGTCTTTCACGAAACCTAAAAGAAAAAATCTCTAAAATCAAAATGTTGTTATATGCGAATTCATGCAGATTATCAAACAAAAACTCTTAATAGATTTAAACTGGTACCATAAGCATGCACAAATAACGCTACTTGTTCAATATATATAAACAATCATAATTTGAGCTACTGGTAAATGCCTAATACTGCACAAAAATTCAAATTTAACAATTTCTGTAACCACAGAGTACTTAAATAGAGAAGACATTTTCATAGTATTTGGCCCTGCCCTTGCCACAGGCCGGCCTCCTCATGGAGCTATATCATTACTTATTAGGTTAGTTACTGACTCACTAAGGAAATATATTGGGTTTGTCAATCAATCTCATAGATCATAGATGGCGAGGCGAAGCCGAGCTGTCTACGAGATTGATCAACCCTATATGTTTCCGTAGCGAGTCACTTACTAACCTAATAAGTGTTTTGTTTTCCCGAGGACTATCAAGGGAATAGCAATGATCTATGCAAAGCAATCGATGTACAAGACGCCCAACATCTTGTCCAATTTAACTCATTTAAACTCTTCAAAATTATCAATCTCACCTTTCAAATACTCTTTAAAAATCTTTGCTTCACCCATTTTTACTTACAATGTTTTGTTGCCATTCAATTTTAAACGTTTTTTCCTTTCCTCTGCAGAGAATTTGAGCAAACTTTGACACTGCCATTTTGCTCTGCTCCAAACACCAATGTGACATCAATATTCAAAGGGCAACTACTCTAACTTCAAAGAAATATTTCAAAGGGCAACTACTCCAAATACTTTAAGAACTTATGGCATGCGGTTTCTGTCTTAAATACTATGAAATGTCAAAATGAGTAAGCAAAGCGTCGGCCAATGACAGCCATATTGCCCAATATTAATTCTAACCGAACCTACATTGAGATATATGAGGCAATCACGTTTTATGTTTAAACCAATGAAAGTGTGGCATTTCAGTCCAAGGGAAAACAAATTAATATATATCACAATTTTGTTTGAAGCCTTCTTGCTATAAATACTATGTATTGGTATATATACTTGCCCAATGCCCAAAACCAATCTAAATAAAACTTCCATCCATCCCTAGTTATCATTATATCAAAATGTATCGAAGTAGGCAGAAGTTCGAATTAAATTCTAATTAGATTGGGCCAAAACTCAAAAGATTCTGAATATTGAATTTGAAACAAATGTTGTAACCATTAGTGCACTTATTCTCAAAGAGGCTAGGGCAAAGGAATCATAAATTTGTTTCAGATCCATATTAGAAGCATATAAAATCCCTTAAAGTTTTCATCGTACTAAGCATTGTCAGTTTTCTGTCCAATTTCACTGTTCAAATTGAAAATCTTTCAAATTATCGAAAACATAATAATTGCAATCATTATTAAATGCATCAAGCACTTTTATTATTAATCCATCAGTGCAGTTGCAAATCCTTTAATCCTTTCTCTTCTTTTATCAAATTGCTTGTGTATTTACCCGTGCAAAATTCATTACGTAACAGACTTGTCATTCACAGAATAATCACTGGCGATGAAAAACAAATTTGTTGGTACCTTTAAAATAGAGATTTTATTTATTCAGATACATTTCATATCAATTATAAAGAAACAATACATTTAAATATGGTGCAAAATCATATATTTATCGTATGATATAATGTCCTTCCTTTTATGGTTTTAATGTGGGTATGAATTAGGTAGCTACAATTGTATTAAAAATTAATCCTCTGTCAAAAGACTTAAGGAGGCCGATTTTGGGTTTTTTTGCGGAAAAACTACAATAGCATAACTCTTTATTTTTTAACCATATGTAATTGAAACCCACTCTAGTTTATTTGCGAAGGTTTATGAAAATCGACCGTCTGGTTCTTTTTAGGGACCATCTCAAAATAGAGGTACATTTACTATAGGAATATATAGGGAACTGTCATTTTCCGCACATCAAAGCAGTTTTAAAAAAATACTACAATAGCTTTTTTTCTCAAATTGTTAAATATGATTAGTAATATCATTTCCTACCTTATATGTAAAAAACACAAAATTCTACCGTCTGGTTTTTAGTGGGGGCCATCTCAAAATATTAAAATGCACCAAATTTTGCTATATATTTCGATAATCACGAATGATGATTGGTATAATGGATTCATTCCAAAAATGAGGAAAATGTCGTCGAGGATAGCATCATTCTGTATATAAAATTTCAACAGCGTACAATTTTTACTTTTTCTTTTTATGTTATTTCTTATAACGCACTCCTACAAAGCTTCATTTTATCATAAAGTCACAAAAGCGCAATGGCAATGCTCCCCTACCGCACAACGTAAAAATCTTGTTAAAAATAAAAATTTCCTTTAAATATCTAAATATTTTTATCTGTATTTTATTTATTGTGTTCATTTTCATAAATGATATCGAAAAAAATTCATAAGAAGTATAAATCAACTGTATTATATTAGAATGCGCAAAAACATGCGCAATGCAAACTAAAGTCGGCCTCCTTAAAATAGTTTTTTTTGTTAAACACTTTCTGAATAGCTGTACAAACCACCAAAGAAAGCACTGAAAACTAGCATCTCTCTCTTTCTCTCTCTCTCCCCTCTCTCTCCCTCTCTCTCTCTCTCTGTATGAATTTATCTTCCGTACTTATCCATATAAAGTAAGCAAATGCATATAATTATATTATTTTTACTGGGTCAATAAGTACCTTTCAATATAGGGTTTTATAAACTGAATGCTGCTAAATAATGCCTTTGAAACTACGTCATGAAGATCAAAGTATGTAACAATTCATACATAGGCAAAATGATTGAACCTAATTAGATCCTGATTCAGCTTTGTCAAAATCAAGCTACATGAAATTCAACACAATCATTTGGGAAAAAACACCGGTAATCAGTATAAATATATACATTATAAAATACAATCATGGTCATGTTAAAAGTTATGTATTTTATTCCTGATTAAGTAGGAATATAAATGTAAACATTTCAGTACTTTGTGTAACTTAACATATACCGGTATGTATACCGAACAACATATGTATGCCAAAACATTAAATAACAAGAGATGTTTGTGAAACACTTATGCCCCCCTCCCTTGGAAACATCTACAAAGAAAATGAAGGGAAACTGCAAATAATCACATCATATACAGGTCAGGCAGAAAACTATCTGACTAAATTTGAATTGCTTTACTTCAAATCAATTTAATACAGGTTATGTCCCATTAATGGTCTTGATCTCTTTGTCATTATGATTTGATAACACTTGAAGATTTCCTTATTTGTTAGCTAGTTTGGTGTACATCGATTTCTGGTTTGTATTCATAAGAAAAATATCATTCTATCTACAATTAATTCTTTCACTTAAGTATTGACTTTGAACCCAATATGGTCTTTTGCTACGTAATATTTGAAAAAAAAAAATTCACAGAAAAGTTTTGTTCACAGTCTCTATGAAAAAATGAAATTGGTCTTATGGTTTGAGATATATGAAGAAAGAAGGCAAAAAAACCCTTCAACACCCCGGGCATAATTGATGTGGAAACTGACTTCTAACAAATATCATTCAGAACAGATTTTGGCGAGCTAAAACATTTGAAAATCACTTAGGTCCAGACCTCAGATATTGGCTGGACAATGTATATATAACAAAGGTATATAGGTAATCTAGTGGTATTTCATTCTTTGACCTGAGAACAATTGTATACATGTAATGATTTTCACTGGCGAGTTGTCAAGCATTCCATTTAAATCATAAAATTGATATTTACAAATAAAAAAATTGGACACAGATAAAGCAGAAGTCAAAGGGAAATAAAATTATTGTACAAAAATTTTGAAATACATGTAGTACCGATCAGACCCTACCTAACAGATAGAAGACCCTAACTAAACCAGGCGGGTTTACTTTTGGGGTTTAATTAGTGTTAAATTTACTCCGAGTTTGCTAAGGCAGACCCAGTGTTAACACCGCGTAAACCCAAAGTAAACACAGAGTAGACCCAGAGTGGGCACAGAGAGTAACCAACAATGTAAACACCTGAAAGCAGACGGTACATGTGTACTTGGAATAAACTGTAAATGTATTATACATGTATTTGGCATATACTATATTTGGTGGAAATTAGTTTTTCAACAAGTTGGCGTGGATTTGAATTGACGTATTTCACAATATAACTATTCTTATACATATATATATGCATTTAGTGATGTACTTGATTTAGTGGAAGCCGCATTCTGCCAAAAATTGTCTAAACGTGCTGCATAATTATCTTGAGACAGACTATAGTATATAAAGTGGACACCAAGAGTAAACCAAAGTAATCCCCGAGTGTACCCAAAGTAAACCCTGAGTAGACCCAAATATAAACCCAATAGGACACAAATTTTTAAAAAGCAAACCCAAATAAACCTAGGCTTAGTTCTGGTGTTAGGTTGGGTCTGGTCGGTACTGTATAATGTGGTAGTTAGGCTGCTATTTGAAATTCATTACAATATTAGGAAATGAAAATTGAGTTATTCCCCTTTTCAATAAGCATTGTAAATCAATGTACGGTAGCTGCAAATGGATTATGGTAATGCAGCAAAACCTGAAAAATCAGCAAATTCATGTGATGAATTTTTTTCTTGGCCCAAAAAAACGACCACTGACCTAAAGAAAAATATAGGCATGCAAACAACTCCCAACACACTGACAAACAGTTGAAACATTGTAAAGGGGTTGTATGTCACAAGTTTTCCTTGTACCATGAATGCATTTAAATTCAAATCAAAAATATTGAATACATACAGTCATGTACATGCCATGGTTTTGCAATAACATCCATATACTGGTACAAACTTGCATAAAAAACACATACTTAATTTGGTGAACATGCAGTTAACAGAGGCATGCTCAGCAGAGTGGGTGCCTGTGTGCACTCTCCAAAATTTTTGTTGTGGGTATAAGGGATTTTGGCAAGCACCTACGACCACTTCCTCTGTTGAAAATGCCTCTGGTTTGATGTGATTGAGAAATATCAGCAACAATAATGTTCTGAAGCTAAAGCCAAAAAAATTCTTAAATAAAATAAAAATTGGTTTACAAAACATATATACTGATTTCAAGGCACATGATATCAAGGCAATTAGTAATTACAGAAGTTATTCGTCGTTTGGTTTATCTTCGTTTTTTTGCTTCTTTGGTGGAAATTTCAGTTGCTTACAAAACTGGTCTGTTACTATTGGCAACCTTGGACCTGAACTCCATGATTCATCTTGCAGATCCCAATTCATTTTATTATCAATGAAGTTTACCAATTTTAAATTGGTTCTTAATATTATCTCATTGATGTCAATCCTTTCTTGGTTACTGGCTTCTTCCTTTTGTACATTGTCAAAAGTTTCACATAATGTTTTGATGAATGTGCTGCATTTTAAGGCAGGATAGTTCCTCTTTCCAGAGGAGTTCTTTCCAGAGGAGTTCTTTCCAGAGGAGTTCTTTCTTAAACCAGGATGCCAGTCATATTCCCCTACAACAAAAACAAAATTCTTCATTGTAATGGTGTAAATATCAAACAATTGTAATTCCTGTATATTAAACAATTAGTGTTTTGTATTCTGTATGTTCATATGTGTGCATGATTATCAAGGGCATATATCAGAAATATGTGGGTTAGCAATTTTGATATGAAGTGCAGATACCTGTTAAGTACCTGTATATCAAAATTTAAGTCTTCACTGAATGTAGGCCTTGATAAAAGCTACATATGCAGGTAAGAAATAGTCCAATCCACACTTGGCAAAAGTTGTTTCTCTCTTTGCACGGTCAACCAAATTGTCAAATGGGAAAAACCAAACTTTCCCTTTCTTTTATGCAACCAAATATTTGGGCATTCTTTGATGAAATCTCTTTGAATTTAATCTATTCCTTTGAGTGGGTTGCTCCATCCTGGGGCAATCAAAATACAGAATGGAAACAGATTTTTAATGTTAAATGCGAAAATGCGAAATTAAAACCTCAAAAGTACATAGGCTTCTGTGAGAAACCTATGGGCTTTTCCCCAAAGATGGTGACCAAGGGACATAACTTTTGTAAAGTTAGGATTGGTCTATAAAGCTAAAGTAGTTTTCTTATGAATTCTATTAAGACTAGATGTTTCAACAAAACACAAGCACAATAATGAAATAAATTCACACATGTACCCATTTAGAGAGTTTCTTGTATTCTTGCATTTCTGGTTCAATTAGGTTATTAAGAATACATCAAGCCTTAATGACAGGATCTTCATTTGTACTACTGTATGTTTTTACTGGGGTTTTTTTTTTTAAATGAAATGTCAACTTCCCAGTAAACTATGTGCAAAATATAAAGTAAATTGACCGGATAGTTTATCTGTTTGCCACGCTCATATTTATATTAGGAATTAATATCTGGGTTTAATTGTAAGAAGCAACCCTCACGAATTTGAAAATCTCACTTTTTTCAGACAGTTTTGAACTACCGTATAGGAAATTATAACAAAAAAATTGGTGCTCGCAATTTTATATTCTCACAATATGATACAAAACAGCGGAATGGTGGGGTTAGGTAATCGCGTAAAATAAGGAATTTATAGTACACTTTAGTAAAAACTGATACTTGAGCAACAAACCCTGGCTGTTTCTAGATCAAAACAGACAGAAAAAAGAAAAACATATATTTTCTCCTCCATTTCATCAATATTTATGAAAATTATATGATCTTCATGACATCATATTTATATCATGATATATTTTGGATAGTTTGCTTTTATATCTTAAATTTTCTACAGGATTTTAACTATCTTTATCCTTTTTTTTAAAGCTTTCTTCACAACTTTAATTTTGGAGCAAAAATTGCATAGTTCTGCATATTGTCCTTTTGATTTTTAAACCAGTTGATATTGAAAATATTAAATATTACAAATTTTACAATTTTTGCCCCCAAAATAATGAATTAAAAATGTTTGGAAAGGTAAAATATAAAAGTCTAATCAAGCTTCGAACTCATAACTTACAGATTAATATGTCATGCTCTTACCCATCGCGCTATGCTGTTAGGAAACAATTTTGGGAAAGAAAATAATATAGAGGTGTCTCATACCCTGTTAACACCTATGCTATAACTACACCGTATGTACATCTTTGGATACCATATTTTGACTTCATTTTACCTGAGATATTTGACTCGTAGATCAGAATATCTGCCTCCCGTGGCCAGCGTTTAGTTCCAGCAACACTAGGTTCTTCATCACGAAACAAATGTTTTCCTACAGGTCTTAAGTTTACATCACATGTCTGAAAATTAGCAAAAGTAACAAATTTTAAATGTTCTATGTAGTGTACAGAAAAGAAAATGTTAGGTCGAACAATCTGATTTCACCACTAATTTCACATAAATGTAGCATGTTTTATATACTCTAATAATTCTTAAAGTGTTCAATAATGTATTCTAACCTGAACAATAAACAACTTTGGCTTCTGAATGAGATTTGTACAGTCCCTGAATTTTGATATGATAGTGGACAGTGATTTTTTTTCTCCCTTCCTATTATAAAAATATCCTGGGCCGCCAAAAGCTAACAAAACACACACAAAGACACTGTCTTCTTTGAAATTTTCTATAAAAGTAGAAAAAAAAGTGTTACATGTATTAGATATGGAACATCTAGGTTTAAGAACTTGGGTAAAATCCTTATGAAATAAATATCAGTAGAATACACTGTATTTTCAATTCAAGCACATACTGTATACAGGAAAATATTCACCCCATTTTATTTTCACCTCTTTCATCCTCATTTTCAGAAGGTGAATTTAAGACTGGGTGAATTCAAAATAATTTTTAAAAATATTAAACGGTGTTTATTTCATAGAGTATGTATTCTCAACAGTGTTTGGGCAAATTCAAATGGGACAAAAGTCAAAACCAATTGTAAATGTAGAAGGGCGAAAATAAATAAAAAGCACAGGGCAAAAGTAACCCTGTATACAGTGATAAACAGAGCAAGGGTTATTACAATATCAATGAACCTTATACTTATAACAAAATTTTCAAATAAGATAATGAATTATCACATTCAAATCAATAGGTGATACATGGGCATCGGAACCAGGGGGTTCCCCCTCCCCCCATCCCACTGTTTTGCAAAGTTATACTTAACAAAATAACCTTTTTTTAATTTCTTATTTTTTTTGCTTGCCCCTCACTTTCAATTTGCTTCCGATGCCACTTGATAAATGTAATTGTTTTCATCAATCTTTCTTACTTTGGTTTTCTGTGTCAATATATTCTTTTATTTCTTCATCTAAATTTTTTTCATTCATTTCTCCTATTTCCTTATGCCGGTAGTCTTGTCCACTAAATGCTCCTTTAAGGCGCTCAACTTCCCTCTTAGCCCCTGTTCGAAATTTCTTAACAGAGCATCCTCTGCTTATACTCTTCCAAGTTTCATCTATGTTTATTATGAGGCAGGAACCACAATGACCAGAGCTTTCACTGATTTGAAATTTGTATTCTCCATCCACATTTGGTTTTGAAGATTCTTCAGACATCTAAAGGAAAGTGTCAATTAAAGGCAAACAGCTGGCTGAAACCTTTTATCAAAACTCCATTGAATTCCACTTCGATTTCGATTGGCAAGAAATTCTCAAGTATGAAACCACACAAGTGATTTTACCAAAACTGCACAGTAATTCTTTGCGCTTAAATGCTGAATATTTTATGGAATGAATTTAATTTCTACCTATGTTATACGATATACTGGTAAATTAACTTTGGGCAGTTTACACTTTATAAACCGCAAAGCTGTTTATAAAAGAGTGTAAACTGTTCAAGGTTACATGTACGTTAAATTCATATAACATATGTAGAAATTAAAGTTATTCCTTATAGTCTAATTTTCTACTTCAGAAATCAGAAAATAAGGCACATTTACCGGGGTAATAGTAAAATGACATTAATTTGTTCAAAATTAAATGTAACGTCAAGCGGATTAATATGTTTTGCAAGCCTGTTGTATTCTGATGTAGGCAAGTTATATGATATATGTGAAAAATTTGTTTAGCCAATCAAATGAGGCTTAACAACCAGAATTAAATTATATTGAAAAGAGGAACGACATATTGAATATTAATTTGGCTTAAATGTGAATATCAATTGAAATCATATTTTGACTGAGAAGAAGTCTATTCCATTTATTAAACAAGAGGCCCATGGGCCACATCGCTCACCTGAACAGCAGTTCCTTGTAACATTACATTTCATAGCATATGCTTTTTCTATTTTAAACATTGAACCCCTTTCTGGGGACCCAGTTATGGTCCGAGGTTTATGGTTGGCTTGAACAACATAAATAGTAACATAGGAATGAAAATGTGTAGCACTGCGGTGGGACCGCACGTACACAACCTGAAAAACTGAACGTAGAAGAGTTCCACTTCAAGAGGAATAACTCTCAGACTGTACAGAACATCAAGAAAGATAACTCTTGGTTCCACTACATTAGAGTTTACACAATTTGAGGATCCTTGCATTGTAATCTCACAAACTGTAGCATTATAGTTCTCGAGAAAAACTTTTTAAAAACATTTTCAATATATCTTTCTATGTTAAACTTTGAACCCCTCTTGGGGCCACAGTATTAGTCCAGTGCTAAAGTTTTAATTATTTGGAATCTACACTATTTAAGGATGCTTGCATAGTTATCTCACAAGCTGAAGCATTATAGTTCCCTAGAAAAAGATTTTTCAACATTTTCCCTCTATATTTCTATGCTAAACTTTGAACACCTCTTGGGGCCCCAGTATTAGATTGAGGTCACGGCTTTTATAATTTCGAATCTACACTATTTGAGGGTACCTACATAGTTATCTGACAAATTGATGCATTGTAGTTTTCGAAAAGAAGATTTTTAAACATTTTCCATGTATACCGGTACTTCTACATTTAACTTTTAACCCATCTTGGGTCCCTAGTATTAGTCCAGGGGTCACTATTTTAAAACTGTCGAACCTTCATTATCCAAGGTTGTATGCATGATAGTAATCTCACAAATTGAAGCATTGTAGTTCTCGAGAAGAAGATTTTTTAACATGTTACCTTTATATTTCTATAATAAACTTTGACCCCATCTTGGGGCCCCAGTATTGGTCCGGGGGTCACGATTTTACCAATTAGGAATCTACATAAGCGAAAGATGCATGCATAGAAATTCCACAAACTAAAACATTGTTGTTCTTGAGAAGAAAATTTTTAAACTTTACCTTTATGTTTTTTAAAATGTTTAAAATTTGAACCCCTCTTGGTGCCCATCAATTGTCCGGGAGTTACAATTTTTTGAATCTACATTATTTAACGTAGCTCGCGGGTTTGCTGACGTCACAATAGGAATCGACCTAAAGAGTCGACCATCATAGTAAACTCATACATGCTTTTTTTAAAATCACAAATGAGGTATTTAGAAGCTTAAAAGGAAATATTTCAAAAAGCTTAAATGCAGTTTATTACTGTTTATTAGCAAACATTTATAATATCAAGTGCTGAAATTTTAAAGATGTCACATGCTTTGTCACATTTTGTTCTATAAAGTAAGAGTGTGCTTTGGAACTCTTCCATTTAAAATCATGTTTTAAAATAGACATGTAAATTAATTGAACCGTATGCATTAAAATCGGGGGGGGGGGGGGGGGGGGGGGGTTGTTTTTTTTACAATTATGACTTCCGTAATTTTAACTACCGATCAATTTTTTCAAAATTCTTTTGGCTTATACGATTACAAACTTATTATGTCAGTAGTTGCGGGCATTTTTGTTTTGGCATTGATTGACTCAGAATTTCATAAAAATAATAGCAATTTTCTGTATCTTTACAGTCTTACATTAATTGCATTTGTGCATTTGATAACATTCACAATAATGTCTAATAAGTATTTACAAGTTCTAAAATGTGTTAATCAGCTAGTCTTGTCAATAAATGCATTTCAATTTTTGGGTTCTCAGACGTAAGGAAATGATGACGTCGGGCTAACGTCGTAATGAAAATATAAGGTTTTGAAAAATCTTTTAAATCTTTAAAGTTGTTTTGCAAAAAATTGGCCGAGAACACATACTGATTATTTTTTATGAATCGATTCATAATTATCTCCTCTGTTGATGTGTTGAGTATAATTAATTTCGTCTGAATCGTTTAAAAGTTTGGAGTATCGTTTTGTAATGCGTTTCTCGAGTAAGGTGTGCATTTTACTATATATTTCATTGAAATGGCGTTGCTTGATTTTATCCATGACACTGTGTTTGAAACACGATAACATTATTACCGCGCAGACGAATCTCAAATAAATTTTAGAAATAAAACTCTGAAACCTATGGATCACGTGGGCAAATTTTAAAGGTAGGTTTTCTCACAAGCAGGTAAACCCGCGAGCTACCTTAAGGATGTACATGTATGCATAATAATATCCCAAACAGTTGCACTATAGTTCTGGAGAAGAAGATTTTAAAACATTTTCCTATATATGTTAAAATCTAAACCCCTACTGGGGCCCCACTTTTTGTTCGGGGGTCACGATTTTTACAATCTTCACTTTATATACAACCTTTTGTGTATGTATTGGCATTTTTGGTGAAGTGGTTCTTGAGAAGAAAATTTTTAAAACATTTTTCATATGTAGTTCTATGTTAAACTTTGAACCCCGCCTGGGGCTGCAGTTTTGGTCTGAGGGTCACGATTTCTACAATTTAGAATCTTCATTATACATACAAGCTTTTGTGTAAATATTGGCATTTCTGGTGCAGTGGTTCTTGAGAAGAAGATTTTTAAAACATTTTCGTATGTATTTCTATGTTAAACTTTGAACCCCGCCTGGGGCCCCAGTTTTGGTCCGAGGGTCACGATTTTTACAATTTAGAATCTTCACTATATATACAAGCTTTTGTGTAAATATTGGCATTTCTGGTGCAGTGGTTCTTGAGAAGAAGATTTTTAAAACATTTTCCATATGTATTTCTATGTTAAACTTTGAACCCCGCCTGGGGCCCCAGTTTTGGTCCGAGGGTCACGATTTTTACAATTTAGAATCTTCACTATATATACAAGCTTTTGTGCAAATATTGGCATTTCTGGTGCAGTGGTTCTTGAGAAGAAGATTTTTTAAACATTTTCCATATGTAGTTCTATGTTAAACTTTGAACCCCGCCTGGGCCCCAGTTTTGGTCCGAGGGTCACGATTTTTACAATTTAGAATCTTCACTATATATACAAGCTTTTGTGTAAATATTGGCATTTCTAGTGCAGTGGTTCTTGAGAAGAAGATTTTTAAAACATTTTCCTATGTATTTCTATGTTAAACTTTGAACCCCGCCTGGGGCTGCAGTTTTGGTCTGAGGGTCACGATTTCTACAATTTAGAATCTTCATTATACATACAAGCTTTTGTGTAAATATTGGCATTTCAGGTGCAGTCGTTCTTGAGAAGAAGATTTTTAAAACATTTTCCATATGTATTTCTATGTTAAACTTTGAACCCCGCCTGGGGCCCCAGTTTTGGTCTGAGGGTCACGATTTTTACAATTTAGAATCTTCACTATATATACAAGCTTTTGTGCAAATATTGGCATTTTTGGTGCAGTGGTTCTTGAGAAGAAGATTTTTAAAACATTTTCCATATGTATTTCTATGTTAAACTTTGAACCCCGCTTGGGGCCCCAGTTTTGATCCGAGGGTCACGATTTTTACAATTTAGAATCTTCACTATATATACAAGCTTTTGTGTAAATATTGGCATTTCTGGTGCAGTGGTTCTTGAGAAGAAGATTTTTAAAACATTTTCCTATGTATTTCTATGTTAAACTTTGAACCCCGCTTGGGGCCCCAGTTTTGGTCCGAGGGTCACGATTTTTACAATTTAGAATCTTCACTATATATACAAGCTTTTGTGTAAATATTGGCATTTCTGGTGCAGTGGTTCTTGAGAAGAAGATTTTTAAAACATTTTCCTATGTATTTCTATGTTAAACTTTGAACCCCGCTTGGGGCCCCAGTTTTGGTCCGAGGGTCACGATTTTTACAATTTAGAATCTTAACTATATATACAAGCTTTTGTGTAAATATTGGCATTTCTGGTGCAGTGGTTCTTGAGAAGAAGATTTTTAAAGACATGCACCCTATACTTACTGTTTTGCAATTATCTCCCTTTTGAAAAGGGCTGTGCCCTTTATTTTAACAATTTATAATCCCCTTTCCATAAGAATGCTTTGTACCAAATTTGGTTAAATTTGGCCCAGTGGTTTTTGAGAAGAAGTTGAAAATGTGAAAAGTTTACAGACGGACGGACAGACGGACGGACGTACGGACGGACGGACGACGGACAACGGGTGATCAGAAAAGCTCACTTGAACCTTCGGTTCAGGTGAGCTAAAAAACCTTAATTAAAGGGTATGGCACGCCAAAGTCACAAAAATGAACTAAACATAGTTTCACCAGAGACATAAATAACAGATATTGGTAACTCCGCCATTAACGTGCTTTGTTGTTGAAAAATGGTATGGGACCAACCTTACTTTGAGAACTACATTTTAGTAAACTGAGATAATGATCTTAAACCAAAAATATATTGTTTTAATGAAAAAAATACATAGGTTTTAGACATTTTTGAAACAAAAATTTTAAAAATAAGATTAATATATAGAAAATATATTGGCCACCTATAAAATATTGACGTAATCTCAGACGATGGGTAATCAACTGCCTCCTAAAACTCCTCTTTTAATATTGTTTATATGACATAAACTCACGAAAATATAATATTTTGAATGTTTTGGTAATAGGTTTTAGCTGTTTATATTTGGATATAATTGTTTATTAGAAAGATAAACTGATTTACACTGGGAACACTTTACAATAGCAACCGCGGAATTTCACGAGAATTCGATCAGTAGCCAATCTCTGTTATTATTTATGTCTATGGTTTCACAGTCTAACTGACTTGGTTTAATAAAGGTTGTAAAACTTAGTTTATCTGATAATTTGTGAAACTATGATTAACGACTCTTACCTATAGTTAAATAATGTAAATTAAAGTTTACAGATGTGAATCTATATTTATCTGCAAAATCTATTAACATTTATCTACTAACAGAAAAACATAGATTTGTATTCGAAAACTACCAGTGTGCAACCAGTTCTCACCGAGTACCATTCTCCCCAATGCATTGATTACATCATTTTATCAACACATCAAGTTATGAACGAAACATCTGTAATTATGCATTAGCAAGAAATGGTCACAGGCCAATATAGTTTAAATACAACCGATAAATATGGTTTTACACATAAAAACTATAGTTAATGAATTGTTAAGTATAGTTTGCAGTTCGTAAACTATAGTTAACAATCGATAAACCTAGTTTATCAACTGTGAAATTATGTCAAGCTTAAGCTCATTTTTGTGATTTTAGCCTGGCGCCATAAAAGGGTGGCCCATGGGGTACCGTCTTTTCATAATCATCGTATGTTTTCGACTAATATTCTGTTATATCAGGGACGTATGTACCAATTATTAAACAGAGTTTTAAAAACTTGTCAAGGCTCGCGTGATAGTTTGTGAAATAAACATGGCGAATGTAGAAGTTGCCTATCCCGTTAGTATATATGTCCCTGCATGGTTATACATTGTATGAATTTCATTGGTGTTATTCACTACTTTTTATTTTAAATTGGTCTAGTGTAAATCAATTACACTTCTCAAAATCGAAACTTTTAGTTTTAAAAAATTAAAACGAAAGTACAATTACAAAACTACTTTTAAACTACGATTTTAAATGTCTATCATTCTTTCCAGGCTTCAACAACGATCATTAAAGTATATTTGCAATATACACATATACATAAATAAATGAAAACACAGTTAGGTCCCACCTTTTACAATTTTCTTAAAGTCACGGTGTCTCCCCTAACTTGGTTTGGCAATCATTGTTGAAGGGACGATAACTCTAATCACGTCGCGGGTGACTGATCATGAATCACGATTACATCATTTCCAAACAAAAATGTTTCTATTTAAATTAGAACCCCCCCCCCCCCCCCCCCCAAAAAAAAAAAAATGAAAAAGAGTTCCAGGGATATACGTGTACGTGAACAAATGTAAAAAAAAAAAAAAAACCAAACAAACAAACAAAAAAAGTCAGTATGTAGGGAAAATGCAATTACCGGGAAAATGAATAGTTCTAAGATTGCGATTTTTTTTTTGTATGTGCGTGGGATGGGTTGGGGGTCAGTGCTTGGGGACAATGTAGATTGCACATTGACCTATATTATTATTTGCTAACGTTATAGAAGGGAAATGGCAACACTGACACTCCCCTCCCCCCTTCGAATTGCAAGTTTCTTATAGCTAAGGCCTATATAATATTTTTTTTAAAAGTTTCGGTTTTAGGAAACAAGAAATGACTTAGATCTGTATAAAAACTATATAAATTATCACCAAATATAATGTCGATATTTTTAGACTATTTTTCTATGCATTGCATGATTCTTGATTATAAAACTGATTTGTACGTTGCCATGGTTTGGTGTTTTTGTATATATTTTTTTCTAAGGAAACTGTCCTACGCTTTTCTTTTCTATGACTCTAATGTATAAATATTAGAGAAACATGAAAAAATTCGAATCAAGTTAGAAAGGGTTGTAGATAGTAAATCAGTGGAGCTCCATGCCACCCCCCCCCCCCCCCCCAATCATTGTTTCACGGATAAGAATTGTGAGCTTTGGGAAAAGAGGGGTGTCTGTGTTTAGGGGAGTAAGATTTTTAAAATAAATCTGGTCTAGCATTTAAAAAAAACCCGGTGATACTTGACAATATATTCTTTTGTTCGCATACATACAGTTCAGTTCTTCACCCCAAAGAATTTGTTCATACAGGCGGGGCCCGAATCCCTTTTAAAAATAGTTGTTCTTTCCTATTGTCGTAAGTTTATTACAGATTGGGTACCACAATACTAACCTGGCTATATATTCTGTCTATCAATATAATAGCAGACTAATGACTACATCTAATACTGAGTGTATATTTATCAACTGTCATCTGCATGTATAAGACGCAGATCCAGGTTTTTTTCGGGGCCCACTTTCCATTGCCCTATCCATACCATTCCCTGCCCCACTCACTTTGACCAGCAAAATAATACATAGATTATATTTATATCACTGGCATAATCACTTTATGTACAAATTCAATAATTTTGCCAATCTCAGACTGTGTGTGGGTACCCCCATCTACTCTAAGTCAGCACATATATATGAATGATGGTTATATAACGCAAAGATTGAATAAAGTCAAAAGTATGCATGAATGTAAAATTCATAATGTATGAACAAAGGCGTTTATAAATGAAGAGTGTCGGTATTGGGCAACGCATCTGTATATACACGTAACATATATATACTTCATCTTGCCAGCTGTAATGTCATATATATACTGTAGTATAGTATTCAGGCAGTTGTCCGACACTTTTGTAAATTTCACATTTAGCGCTGATGAATATAACATTTTTACAATTGCAATAATTTATACATTAATTTGTGTATGTGTGTACATGTATGTGGAAGGGGGGGGGGGGGGGTATCATTGAACAAGACTATGGATGCTTTGAATATTGACTGCATGTTTGCCAGATGCAGTTTTCCATTGCATATATACTTATAATTATATATAGATACCTATAACTTTGTAATACATGTATGAATTTTACAATTTGACAGCTATATAGTAGCTGCAGGATATTGCTCTTTAACCTTTCTATATTCATCTGTTGGTAATGCAAGGTAGTACATGCGAGCTTAACAATTTCGTTGCTTCAAGCGAAAATAGACCAAACAGCCTATATGGGTAAAAATAAGGTCACTAGGTTAAACAATCAACACACAGGTAACCAAAAATCATTTTCATCGAGTGGTGGGTCATTTTAACCACTGCGACCCCCCCCCCCCCCCAATTCAACACCCCCCCCCCCCCCCACACACACACACCCTCAATCTCTGATTTGATAAAATCTATTAACATAATTTTTCCAAACTCAGTCTACGTAATGTGGAAAATTCTCATAGAATAAACGTCTGCTTTAACGAAATAATTTGTCGTAAAAGTGAAGCGACACGGCTTAAGTACAAGTAGACAAGCGTCAGTAAGTGCCCGGGGGCTATAATTCATTCGGCTGTCATAAATTACACTTGGGGTTGGCTTTTTCTGGATTTGAGAAAGGACAAATATAGGACAAAGTTAATTTGATTCAAGTTTGAGTTTTCTGTAAAAAAAAAATATATATATATATATATATATATATGCCATGGAAAAGGGCGAATGAAAATGGAGGTTCAGGCCCTTTTCCTGTACACAACCATTTTTACGGTATTCATGTCCATGTGATGACACTGAGAATTTAGCCGGCCGGCTGAAAATAAATCAAAAGTATACATGTCACCAATGTCTGTCGTGGTGTCCTCTGGCAAGGTTGTTTTCAAGAGAGCAATCCTCCAATCTAATTAAAATTAGATCCTTCACGCTCTCGTATTTGATATGTCGCTGTGAGGATCTAACAACATCCCATACGGGGTCATCTCAGATTGAACTTTGCGAAAAAAAATAGCAGCCAATCAAATTTTAGAAAGATAGCCAATCATATAATCGGTTTCAAACTACTTCTCGGTTGTATCGTAAAAATGGCGGCGCTCAGTTTGGAAAGTATTGTTTTGGAAATCTTACCAGATTTTGGCGTAAGTGTACTTAAACCTGAACAGAAAGAGATAATAAAACACGCAGCAGAAAAGAAGGATTGTATAGCTGTCCTGCCAACAGGATTTGGAAAGTCTTTGCCTTTTCAACTATACGCAGCCGCTCAGAAGCGAATGAACCAGGGGCCCGGTTCAGTCCACGTTTTAGTGTGCTCTCCTTTGATAGCTTTGATGAAGGACCAGACCAAAAAAATGTCCCGCATCAGCCATTTAAACGTGGGCTACAAAGGTATTGTTACAAAATCATGACTTAAATGTATATCTCTAAACGTCAATTGAACGGGGGGGGGGGGGGGGTCCGCGCCTGTATATTGTACGGTTGTATTTGTACTTAGTGATATGTAAATGTCATTGATATCAAATTGTCAGGTGAAAGTGTACATATGGATGAAAAAATCAAACGAGGAGACATTGATTTGATTTATGCATCACCAGAGACATTGGTTGGAGAACCAGAATGGAGAACAGCTTTCCAGGGGCTAAATGTTACCCTTATAGTGGTGGATGAATTTCACACAATATATACATGGTATGTTTTATGAATGGTATGAAATGTTTGTTGATATGCAATACAATCTTATCATTAGTTTAAAATTACTGCCACAACATTGCCCATATAAAACTATCAATTCTTCAGGCCATTCAAGGGACATATTTATTATCCTTCAGATTTAATAATTAAAAAATATCTTTGCATCTCATGCTTTTAAAAGATAATACTTACTTGGTACAAATATAATAGAAGACAGCATGTTCCTCAAGAGGTTTTTGCAATATAATTGTAAAACTGAACATTCATTCCAATTAAATATCTGTTTAAAAGGTTTAACTTTTCCACAATATGAAGCTTTTCAAAATATTTGGCAGATAATAAATGAGAATGAAATAAAGGCCCCTGGAATATCTCCTTCCTCCTACAGATGCACTGAAAAATAATGTTAGATTTTGTGAAGTTTCAAATTATTTACTACCCGTCCCAATACTACTGTTTACTTGTTACACTTCAATATAAACAGAGCAAACTGATATTTTACCAATAACCTAGTTATATAAAACTTATTGATTTTCTTATCAGGGGTCTACAGTCAGACAAAGGAAAAGAAGCATTTAGAGGCTGGTTTGCCCAATTAGGAGAATTACGTTCATTTTATCCAGATGCCCCACTTTTGGCCCTTAGTGCAACATGCTCTTTAAAAATAAGAAAGAAAACATTAACACTTTTGAATCTGAAGGATCCCGCCGAAATTACACTATCACCAAATAAATCAAACATTAAACTTGTTGTTAAAAAAGTGCACAATTCAGTCGAGATGGCATTATTGTGGCTTGTTGATGGACTTGAGTCACTAAAGGAAGAATTCCCAAAGTCTTTAGTGTATTGCAATTCTATAAAGGATGCTTCCATTATTTATCAATATATTTTATCAGAATGTCCAAATTTGATTAGCTGTGTAGCAATGTTTCATTCAGAGTCTGCAGAAAAGACCAAAGACAAAATAATTTCTGATTTGGGAAATCCACAGAGTGACTTACGGATAATTATTGCCACAAGTGCTCTTGGCATGGGAGTGGATATTCAAGGATTTCATTCACTTGTTCTCTATGGACCTCCACTAACAGCAGTAGACCTTATCCAAGGTATCGGTCGTATTGGTAGAGATGGTAATCCATCCTGTGCTGTATTGCTGCACAATTCATACAACGTGCGTAACATTGATACTGATGTGAAATGTGTTATTCGTGATCCCAGTTGCAGAAGAGTATCCATTATGAAATCTTTTCTAAAGGACTCAGAACTGCAGGGAATTCATAGTGACATGGAAAAACACACCTGTTGTGACATATGTGAAGATGAATGTAAATGTGGTGATTGTTCACAGTTACAATTGGAAAGACTTTTGAAAAGTAGTTCTATTGAAACTGATGAAAATGTGTCAGATTCTGAATCTGAGGTGACAGATTTTGAAAGTTCAGGTGATTTTGATGAATTATGACATTAAACACACCTATCATACTGTCTCAAAAGATTAAAATACTAAAAACTCATCCTTGTAATCTTTTATTTTTACATCTTTTGCTCATGTTAATAAAGATAATTAGCTTATGTTTTACTTCTTTATTTTTACATGTACTTAATGAGTCTTTACGTGGGCATGATTTTAACATACAGTTCACATGCTTATGCATTTACACAATGGTTAATTTCAACATTTAGTATCTACATGTACTTGACAGTCTGAGCAGTATTTTGAATTACAGTATAATCAATGTTCTGCACATTCTGCAAATAAACAACAGTGATATTAGGTACTTGTAAAGATCAAATAGTCACATCTTGGTAATTAACTTATGAAGTAAACAAATGTCAACTTGCATTTAAAATTCAGTCAGTCTATTGCAGATTTGGTAATAAGATTTTTAATTATGAACAACTGCATTCTATCAGAAAAATTAAGAAGTGAATTACTATGTACATACATAGTCATTTAAACATGAGGGTCTTTCAGTCTGCAATATGGGGATGTTGGGTTATGCCTTTGAATCATTGTTGATAGTTTACTTGCACATTTGTCAAATGGGTTTCGTTCTGCAATTAAGTTTTTACATTTGATTTCCTCTTCACTCTGAACAGCATTTCTTTCCAGCAGGTCTTTCAGGACAAGTTGCACATCAGCTGTGTATGATGGCAAATGGTGAAAACCTTTTCGTACACTTGCACTGCTGATTTTTTCCACATGTTTGGTCATTTCTACAAGAAGAGGGTATTCCTTTGAATGCTTGAGGATACTTTCCTTTGTTTGGTGGCCCCTGCACGCAATTTTGCTGTCTCTATTGAGCATCTCAAGATATTCATCAAGAGCAATATTGTTATTGGCACCTCCTTGCACATTCACAAAACGGTTTGCAATAAGACGCTCAGTTTGCTGAGGTGAAAGCAGCCCTGAAACAAGTGCAGTGAGGTGTATAGATCCAATTGTGTATTTCGTTTTCCCCGTTTTGTGGTAAATGGGAAGTTCATATTTCGCAGATCTTGTAGAACGTTCTCCGTCTCCCATGTCTACGGCCTCATCCAGGTTTCTGTGAATCAAAATTAATTTGAACAGCATACTGATGTAGTCCTTTAGTTTTCTTTGTTCTTTGCTCTGTGTTTTTTTCTGCACCCTAGCAATATAGTTGTGAACTCTCTCTTCGTGTGCTTTTAGAGATCCTACACAAGCATAATTTCTGTCACAGAAATGACAATGAAATCTCTGATTCTGGCGGCAAGATACCCAGTAGTTTTCTTCATGATTTGGATCTTCCAGTATTTTTCTCAAGGAGGAGAAAATGTCGTCTTCATTATCAAAGAATTCACCTTTCAATATTGTTCTGCAGGTTTCATTCAACCAGTCTATTTTGTCTTCATTGGTCATTTGCATAAAATTGTCTGGGAATGGAATTTCTGAATCCAGATCAGCAAGATGAAAATGATGTAAAAAATGTACAATGCACAAAGCATCAAGGACTGTATAAAAGAGCTGCTTGTAAGGCCTGTAAGAATTCTTCACATGTCCCTTCACATTTCTTGCATTCAGAAGGTTTCTATAGTAATACATGGTGCAAGGATCACGCCCACTTCCTGTGTCGTAGGTCAGTTTGTGGATAGCCTGAAATACCAAGTAATGTATCCTTAGAATTTGCAAATTAGAATATAGTAATGATGATTATACATGTATATCAAACCCTTAATTGTATCTTTGACATTAGCCCTTCAGAAAATAAATTTTTATACAAGAACCTGAAGTAGGCATTACCATGATACATCATAATAATGACCAACATAAAACGTAACAAAAACCTTGCATACCTCTAAAAAGTTCATAAGGCGGTGGAAATCCTCAATTTTAGAGATGAAGCCTTCTAATCTCTCTGTAGGTGAATTTTCATTTTTCATTGCACATTGGGCACCATTTACTCGTTCATCTGTGAGTCTGTCACCTAAAAAATGAACAAAAATAATCATGAACAGTGCGAGGAAAAGCAAAACAAAGAAAACAGACTACATTAAATCCCATCATCAACATCAGACTCAAAAAGATATTGGTGAATACCTCCAAAAAACACTGGTTCAACCATATCTCCATCTTTAATTGGAACAAATAAGTCAGACAATGTTTTCATCAGTTGAATAATTTCTTGTGTTTTGTTCTCATTGCAATCGAACAGTCCTAGAGGGTACTAAAATTTTAAAAATATTCAATATTTATAATTGCATCTAAGTACCAGTGTTGCTGATTAAAAAAATTCTTGCATTTAAATGCTTTAGCCAAGCTTCAGCAGAAAGTTTAAATTGTATCCATACATAGCATAAAAGAAAAGATGAGCAATACCTGAGTTGTTTTAAGTCCGGCAAACTGGCTGTATTTGTGCTTGAGGTGAATTGGGTATATGTGCTGAAAATTTTGTTTCAGTTTTGGATGATGTTCAATTACAGAGGATGCAAACTGAAATGTAAGCTCTTTAAGGAGAATGTCTTGTTCATCAATCGAGGGGATAAAAGTTAGCAGAGATAGGTCAACTTGAGTGTGCACGCCGACATCAGGAGACTTAGATGTGGGAATAACTCTATCCACTACTGCATACACATTGAAAAGGTGCAAAGAAAGTGTTCCTCTTTCCGTTGTCCTATAATAAATTTTAAATTGTTAATTTTTAATGATTACCAGTACTAGTACTATTAATTATATTTGCACATTTGAATTCACAAAAAATATTTCACATCTTTCCTTCATTACATTGTAATGCACTTTTAACAGAAGAATCTGCGACATTTACCTATATGAAGGAAGAATGTTTTTATCCCAGTTATCTCCTACAAGTTGATACTTTGTTTCACCTCCATTTGCCCATGCTTCCTTGATTTGAAGTAGATTTTCACTAAGAGTTGACTCCCAGGTAGCCAGCTTCCTGTGCAGGGTTTGCGGGTGCACAGCAAGACCCAAGGTGGATAGGCACTGTATGTCCTTTTTTTATTATTAAAAAGTATCATACTGTGTAATTTACCACATGTACCATACACACAAGAATTTGAACAAAAAATACATTTCTTTTTTTCCCCTCAAATTTGATCATCTTATATATAAAGGTATTAGGCATTTAACAGAAAAAAATATTTTATAGGTTATCAAAAAGCAATGAAAATGTTAAAAGCTTTCAGGAAAGACAAACAGGTGATAAAAAAAACTGATTTAAGCTTCAGCTTGGGGAACCTAAAAGGTGCACAAAATGCTGTATGTGAAATACCTTTTGCGCACAGCCTCCATGGGTTAAAACCATTCCAATTAAGTACTGTACAACTGATAACTCCTGGCTTCTGCTATGGAGTCCTATGGCTGCTGTTATCATGATATGCATGAAATGCTTGCTTGGAATGGCAGGTGGTATGTCACAGACAATAGCAGACACTGTTGATAATAAGAGAGGACAGGAACTTTGAAGTTCATAGTAGTAATTTTCCCAAGAAAACCTTAAAAAGTCATGATGTTCCTTTTTCTGCAGAATAGACCCAGATCCTCTTTTGCAAATTTTCCTGCATTCTTCTTTAACCAGCTTGTTTGCAGCATTTATCAAAACTACTTTATCTCGCTTTGCAATATTTTCAACAATTATCTGGTCTGTATTAGGACTGTGATCCACAAAGGCCTTGCAGATACTTTTGTACTCCTCAAATACAATTGTGGCAGATTTCTTTCCACTTGCATAATAAATGTTAACCTATAAAAAAATACTAACATATTAACAGAAATTCTCTACTATTTGGATGATGATTAAATATTTCATAATAGTGTAACTCAAATTTTAAATTGTCCTTACAGGATCACATCATCAAATGACAGTGCATAAACTAATCATTCTAAATTTAAATGAAAGTTTGGTAAATATACCATTATGACCCAAAATTATAATTTGATAGAATTAAACACGTCTTGTGTTATGTATAAAAGATTAAGCCTTACATCTGATCATCCAGGTATGTTTTTCTTCAGAGTCTCAACAAAATATATGATACCCTAGAGAAAAAAGTTGACATGCAGTAAATTTTTGAATAAACATCTGAATAATGTTAGTCAATTCAACTATACAATAACCAAACTGCATTACTCTATATATGGATTATGTAAAAATGTACATTATTTCTTAGAACATTTATTAATTACTGTAATGTCAATTCTTCAAATGTGTGTTGATTCTTTCAAAAAAATGATTCCAAAATGAGTTTATTTCTGGATCTGGTAATTCTGATTTAATTTATCTCTTTCCTTATTTCTCATAAAATTTCATAGAGTTTGTAAAGATAGAGTAATCAGAGCTTGGATATAATGAAAAAAAGAAGCAAATATAAAAGCACTGAAATCAACAGTTAGTAAAAACAAAAGAATTTTACAATTCGAACCATTGTATAAATACTTCAAATTTACAACTTGCATTACAGTTTTTTTAAAGTCTAGCGGAAAAAGTTAGTATCAACAGGGTTAGTATCAACAGTCTTTGTCTACATTTGCACTACTATAAACATTACTAAGATAAGCTGAACTGGAACAGAACTCATCAACTTGAATTGTAAAGGATATAGTTTTAATTTTATCAACCTCAACAGATCCATCTGTCGGCTTCACTGAACTGAAGTTAAGTGATCTCTTTGATGATAGTTTAGGCTTTTCTTCAACATTTGTAGACAGGGCTGTACAATAGCAGCAAATATCTGTTTTAACCTGGTGTTTCTAAATGCATCTATATACTAAATTATAATTTTGTTCCTTGATTTCATTTGTTTGTTTTCAAAATCAAAACATACATACCAATCATCTCATTTTCATTTTTGATGTTGATGACACTGGATATCTGTGGATGTAAGTAATTCAATGACAAATATAGTATGGATTGTGTAAACTCATCAGTAATGTCAGAGTACTAAGAATTAAATGATACAAGTCTGGAACAACTGTAAATAATACAAGACAGGAACAATTGTATAATATCATTTTTAAAAAGTTACCTCGCACTGTTGTTTGATACTTTTATTCCCCAACTCACGGAATGGAGCTATTTTGACAGGCGATACATAAGATACTGTGGCAAGAGATTTTGCGGGGCGACTGACATTTTCAGGGCTTCGGAGCAATCTTTTGGTGATGATTTTCCGTCTGGGGGATGGCAGGGATAAGATCTGGGTCCTGTGTACGCGATCAACGCTGTCCTTAATTTTTTGTTTCGCATCATTGTTTTTTTCGTCCGTTTTTAAGATAGTTTCGATCGTTCTGTAACACTTACGACACACACCTGCATTGGAACAATTGTCGACGTCGATTGATGTTTCAGTTACCTTTTTGATACAACTCACTCTGTCCTTATTCAATCTTAATTTGTTGTTGTAAAATTTGTTAATGTTCTCCTTTCCGTCGGATGTTTTTTCAATTAGAACAAATGAAAACCCACAAACAATGCACATATCGCCAAGAAAAAAATGTTTTCTTGGCGTAATGGACTCCGCCATTTTTGTTTAGGTTTAGTTGCCTGGTTCTCACTCTAACAGGGAACCAGGCAATACTTTCGTTTGTGACACCTCGGATATTTACGTAAGCCGTGGGTAAGTCTTATACGTTCCGAACTTTCAGCCATGAGCACGGAATCGGCAATATCATTGGCTAATAGAAAGTTCAATCTGAGATGACCCCGTATGGGATGTTGTTAGATCCTCACAGCGACATATCAAATACGAGAGCGTGAAGGATCTAATTTTAATTAGATTGAGCAATCCTCTATAAACAGAGAGGTAATTGATAATATTGAAAAAGAGAGAGAGAGAGAGAGAGAGAGAGAGAGAGAGAGAGAGAGAGAGAGAGAGAGTTGTAGTGTTCCCCAGCAATGAAAATGGATAGTACTCAAATTTCACATTAGTATAACTATATCTAACGTTATTTTCGATATCAATCCCGTTTCACTAGAAAGAAACCCACAACATAGTTACAGTAACTACAGACGAATTTAAAGAAAAGAAAGTAATTGGAAATATATGATGATTTGGTGAAAGAACTGAGTCGTGTTAAGTAGTTTTTGTACATAAGTATCCAAATTATGCATACATTTACAATTAATAATATGCAAGCGTATGACGCCTTGTAAATTAACATGATTATATTGGTGCGTACAAGCTCATGTTATTCGGTACGTTTTCATTATCATTGAAGAATACATTGTCTTTCACAATTTAGGGGACAATGTAAAGTCATTCACACACACGGAATGTAAAGTCATTCACAGTCAGACACAACTTGTGTGTTACCGCAGTGTGCACACAAGACAGGTGATCTGTTAAGTCAATATTGGAACCAACTTGCTATTCAGTCCTATCTCTGTATGAATTGAGAGATTTTGTTTGTTATCACTGTAGTTTTACATTTAGTTGTTGTGTAGTCTCAAGTGCGCCCCCAAAAAACCCACAATAGCTTTGTACTTTTAAATACAACAGTACTTTTTATGGCGACAAATTTCGTCAAATAATAATGTCAGCTTCATATGCAAGGATGTCCGAATTGTTTTTAAAAACAGAAGAAAATTTCAATTAACGACAATTGAGCAGCTCAGCTCCTACATTGTATCTATATGATTGATTTTTAAAAAGTTCAGGTTATATATATTAAATTGACCTTTATTCTAAATTTGGAGTTTGTTCTAGTTAAATTGTAGGGATTTCTTGTGGTTTGTATTATTTTTCGCTCTCTAAACACAGATCACAAGAAAATCTTACAACAATTAAGAGATCTTTGATCTTGCTTTAAAAAGCTTTAATGATACGGTTGGAAGACAATGCTGATCGACCTGTTAATTAAAAGGAACCATACGGGTATACCTCAACTTCAATCGCCGTGTGGCTTTATCGTCAATATCTGCATAGCATACCGACCTACAGGCTATAATCCCAGATTTAGCGTTGTAAAAACTACCACAAACTATATATCGACCTGAAGACCTGCCATAATATAGACCAGGCCACTGATATACCCGTTGTTCTTTGGTGACAGGGTTAAATCATTAGTTTTTATATCTAGGTCAGTTCTGTGGGTTAACCACTTAAAACCGGCGTCTAGAAATCAAACAGTGCTTTTTTTATAATCTCCTCAGAGAGAGAGAGAGAGAGAGAGAGAAAGAGAGAGAGAGAGAGAGAGAGAGAGAGTATGTATGAGTATACAGATGAAGATATTCTCACCTCTATCGATTGGTGTAAATGAAAAGATTTTGTTATACATATAGTTGCACGGCATGGTAAAAAAATGAAGATAGTGTGTATTTAAAAAATATGGCGTTTATTTTAGTGCTTCATATAATATCATAGTTTTTAATGCAAGCGCAGATCTAGAAATATTCCCTCGGGGGGGGGGGGGGGGGGGGGGGTCCGGACGATATTTTTTGTTTCCCGGGCGGGGTAGGCCTATTTGCTTTACTTTATGAACTTAATGAGTCCAAACCCTCGATCACGCCCCCCCCCCCCCTTCTAGATACGACCTCTTCATGCATATTCTAAGCTGTTGTGAATAATGTTGTAAATGGTTACAACCAACTATCAATGCATTCTGATTACTTACCCAACTATCAACCAGTTGCTATCCTCCTTTAAAATTTTCAGAAGAATGTTAGATTTATAGTATTGTCGCCCAACATGTTAACATTTTAGACTGCATGATCTTGGAATTAATATGATGATGGCTAAATGGGCATTGCCTGTTAATCAATATATTAATGTACGTTCATAACAGATTTTTATTTTATTTAGATTTCATAATATACACATGTATGTCGATAAAACAATAAACTTCATTCAGTTGTATATTTTTCAAATAACTTCATTTATTGACAATTATCATAGTCGTGGATATGAGTTACATAAAACAAAACATTAAACATAAGCATGCACAAGATATACTTTAACTAATGTATTTACAATTGACAAACCAAAAACCCAACACATCCTTTTATAGCAGCTGTAATGTTTTTATGATTGATAAGTTCCTTAATGTGATTGACATTTATATATGTGTTCACATTATATATATTATTATAATTCAATCTACATTGGTCATATTTTGAACAATACAATACAAAGTGTTTCTCATCCTCAGCAAACAATTTGCAAAAATTACACAGACGTTTTTCTCTTGGAAAAGAAGGGTTAGAATATCTACCAGTTTCAGTAAATAATGAATTAGCTGATTCTTTATTTTGTTAAGACAGATCTGCCACGTTTTTTTAAAAGGTAGTTAATGTTGAAGTTTTTCAAATATTTATCAAACTATGCTTATAAGACTATGTTTGAATAAATACAAAGGTATTTTTATGTACAATGCAAATAAAAATACTTGTTTTCTGTAAAAAAAAAAAAAAAAAGAAAAAAAAAAAAGATAGCAACTAGGTCAAAAACCAAAAGTTATCTTAAAATGTTGCATACAGAGTTTCGATAAACGATTTTTGTTTGTTTAATAAAGGGGGGTTATCAAATAATACCGATATTACATTTTATCTGTAAATATGCTAGTAAGTACGACCCCAGTCGGAATGGAATTCAGTTGTTCCTTTATTTATTGTTATTGTAGAACAATGGTTCCGATTTATTTGAATTTTTGCGGCAAAATTGTTACCTTGCAAACTACGACAAATACGTGTACGACTTACTATAAGACCTGGTGATCACGTGATCAATATTTTATTTCGAAATATTTTCTGTAAAAGTTCTTGTATTGCCTAATATCTTTAACATTTAAAAAAATGTTACAGTTGTGTCAGCAATTTATTTCTTAATTATTTTTGTCTGTATTTTGCTTTACTCCAAGATATTTTCGTAGATGGAATAAGTGTGACGTCACAGCATAATAGTATTTCATTGGCTGTCTACTGCGTCAGAGTTCCTTTCAGTGACCGCCTGGGCTGAGATGGCGTCGACCAAGGTGAAATCGCAACAACAGGTGAGAAAAATTGTATTTTACAGAAAGAAAGGGTTGATTTTTACTCATATTTATTCTTTTAGGTAACATTATTGTCTTTCACTTTTTATTTAACGTTATATTTGTAAAAGACTCCTATGAAGTTACAATTTTAGCTTAGCATTACAAGGTGAATTCTGAGCGTTGTTATTTTTGATGGTCATTATTTTGGTCAGTACGACTTTTATACCATTTATTGTGATACCATTGTAGTTTTCAGTACGATTTTATTTATGGTGAATTTAATCGCAGTATTTGATACATTTTTTGTGTCCTGTTATTATAGGAATTTTTCTGCCAGGGTGTACTCATAAATATTCATGAGGCCTATATATTTTATTTGTATTTTGTTGTTGCAAAATATACGTTATTTGTTAAATTGAAAAACTTAAGACCTCGAAATTAATTGCAAAGTTCCTGATTTTACTTTATTCTTACAATTTGTGAGTAAATTTACTCTCAATTGTTTCATTTCCTGCACGTGAAATGGAAAAGGTCACGATGATTTAGAGGTCATTTCACCGCTGAAGTTTACGCTTCAACAAACACAGGACATGCTGTCAACTGATGATATATAGTCTTTTACTTTGACAATATACAAGAATGCAGTCTCTGTTACATCAAATCTGTTATATAACAAGCTGACAAATGCTTATGTTAATATTTTATGCAAATTATTATTAAATGTATGGCATTAATGAAAAAAAGCAAACGGAAGCCTAAATAAATCTCCCGTGTGTGTTCAAAATGATGCATAGTTTTAATTTTAACTGTGGTGGAATTTATTTATAGACATGTTAAGCTGTTAACAAAGCTGTCTTTCTAGCTGCTCTCAATCAGATAATCTTAGACCACAGTTTTATCTTGTTACATAATTTTACATACAGTTATGCAATTTTATTCTTTTGAATTATACTGCCCAGTGTACAAAACACTGTCTAGGTATACATGTTAAATAAACACCTGTAGGCCTACTAATGGTGGTCATTGTGTCATATTATGTAACTATAGATCAGTGACCAGCTTACCTTCAAGCAAAACAGGATAGCATTTTCCCAAAACTTACCAGTCATAAAAACTGCCATTTGTAAAATATTTCTGGACAATAAATATTTTAAACTAATAACCATAAATCAATAAAAAGGATTATGTTCTTCCTCTGAATAATGCTGAATCTTGCAAATTGTAATTGCATGTTATTGCCCCTAGCTGTAAACAGCAGGAATTTTCTTTGTTTGAAATTCTTTGTTTGAAATTGGATGATTCCATCTGAGCATTTGGAGGTACTCTTTTTCAAAGTAATTATTTAACAAATGATTTAATGAAGCATAATGCTAAAAAAATGATGATTTGAAAGTTTGAGAATTTATAACCACACTATTGCTCTAAATGAAATAAATCCTGTAAACAGAAATTGAAAGGCAAGCTCTTATTGACCTTAAGCATTATATGCAATGGTTTGTGTAGATGCTGTACATTAAAGGTAAACACTTAAAACAATATTTTTTTTATTGTTCTTTGAAATATATGAAGGAATTCTATCTTTAAAACATAAATGACAATCATTTAAATCTTGCTGTTGAAAGCAAAGCTTGGTTGAATTAAAGAGAACTTTTCCCTATATAGCATTTATGCAATGATAAAGTTCAAGGTTAGCATCATTACTGGGGTAATTAGGAAAAAGAGGGGTCCCTTGCAAACTATGACCAATAAAAAAGGGTACTTAGACGGTAGATGCTAAGTGAGAAGGGGGAAAAAACACATGATGTACTTCCTTGTTTTGATGAACAAAAATAGGAATTTTTCCAGCATTGATTAAAAAAAATACAGATGCCAGTAAACAAAAAAAGATAATAAAATGTTTTACTCATTTTTTCCCCCCAATTTTCTTTTAACAGAACCCACGGGCTGACAGCTACCGCTATGCTGTCACTCCAGGGGGAGAGGACCCCAAAAAGGGGAAAAAGAAGAAGTCCAAGAAGGAAAATCTGGATGAACTCAAACAAGAGTTGGAAATGGATGAACACAAAGTCCCCATTGAAGAATTATACGCTAGGCTAGGCTCTGACCCCTCCATGGTAAGTATTCGATTTTATAATCGCAGCTGTTTCATATTGATAATAGAATTATGATTTCAGATCTGCTGCTGCCTCACCTTTGACTTAAATATTTGCATGTTAATGTTATTATAATAATTCATTCTGTTCAGCTAAAAAGCCAATCTTCTTGTAAAAAAGAAAAGAGATTTTTTTTTGGTCCATTTAATTTGCATATATATATATATATATATATATATATATATATATATATATATATATATATATATATATATATATATATATATATATATATATATATATATATATATATATATGAAGATAGTATATTGTGCATTTTGGAATCTTTAATTTTGAGGCAAATGATTTAAAAATTCACCTCTGTGTATTTACAGGGATTAACATCTCAAAGAGCCAAAGAAATTCTGGAAAGAGATGGCCCCAATGCCCTGACTCCACCTCCAACAACCCCTGAATGGGTCAAATTCTGCAAACTTTTATTTGGAGGTTTCTCATTACTTCTGTGGATTGGTGCCATTCTCTGTTTTATAGCTTACTCAATTCAGGCCAGTGCCTATGATGATCCACCAGGTGATAACGTAAGTGTTTATAAGTTATTAGATATGGATAGTGATTAAAAATTATCATTTTATTGATTTTTTACTACTCTGTTAAATCATTATATCTTACTATAACCTCTATTTTCTTGAATTTTAGTTGTACTTGGGAATAGTGTTGACAGCTGTCGTATTAGTTACTGGAATTTTCTCATATTACCAAGAAGCAAAAAGTTCAAAAATTATGGAAAGCTTCAAAAGCATGGTTCCCCAGGTAAGTTATTTTTCTACAAATTAAGCACAGGAGTACAAATAGATGGGTACTAGCAAGAACTGGACAGTCATTGTTTTTCCTTCCTTAGATATCTCATTTATTAACCAAAAGATATGAATGAATTAAAATGAATGATCAGTATTGTATCATAAATACGAATATTGAAATGTTATGCCTGACTTAAAAACATTTTCATATCTTTCAGTTTGCTGTTGTTACAAGAAACGGAAAGATTTCAAACATCAAGGCTGAAGAATTGGTTGTGGGTGATGTCATCGATGTCAAATTTGGAGACAGAGTGCCAGCTGACGTTCGTGTCATCACAGCACATGGTTTTAAGGTATGCTTCTGAAACTCTTTTAATTAAATATTTAATGTTAAATCAAATTTTCAGGTGAAAAAGATTGAAAGAGTTGATATAAATGAAGCCTTATTTTACAGGTAGACAACTCTTCACTGACTGGAGAATCAGAACCTCAGACCAGAACTGCTGACTTCACTAACGATAACCCTCTGGAAACCAGGAACATTGCCTTTTTCTCAACCAATGCTGTGGAAGGTAAATTTTTTGCCATTTTGTTTTAGATTTTATGAATTTATATATCAACTAAAGTAAAGCTAGATATGACATTCTCATGATATTTTCATACAGGTACTTGCAGAGGTATTGTTATCAGATGTGGTGACAACACTGTCATGGGACGTATTGCTAACTTGGCCTCTGGTTTGGAAGTCGGAGAAACCCCCATTGCTAAGGAAATTGCCCACTTTATCCACATTGTCACAGGTGTCGCCGTGTTTTTGGGAGTTACATTTTTCATCATCGCTTTCATCCTGGAGTACTTCTGGTTGGATGCTGTCATCTTCTTGATTGGTATCATTGTCGCCAACGTACCAGAGGGTCTTTTGGCCACTGTCACTGTAAGATCTTGTACCTTGACTTCTCTTTAAATTTTAACAATCTTATTTAACCTGCAAATCATTATTGAAAGATATGGTTCTTTTTCAAGGTGCTTACTTGATTATCTTCTTTCAGGTGTGTCTGACACTGACTGCCAAAAGAATGGCAAAGAAGAACTGCTTGGTCAAGAACTTGGAAGCTGTAGAAACTCTTGGATCCACCTCCACCATCTGTTCTGATAAGACTGGAACTTTGACACAGAATAGAATGACAGTCGCTCACATGTGGTTTGATGGGAAAATCGTCGAGGCTGATACCAGTGATGACCAGACCAGTAAGTTGTATTGATGAATATGATTTAATACTATTTATTAAGAGAAATATGTCAGGTTTGGTATTGCTCATATTTAAATGGAAATGTAATCTGAAAATTAATCGTGTTTTAGATGCTGCATACAGTGGTTCTGATGAGACATGGATGGCCCTTGCCCGTGTTGCTATGTTGTGTAACCGTGCTGAATTCACTGCCAACCAAGAACACTTGCCTGTCTTGAAGAGGTAAAAAAAAGAAAGGACAATTTTTTTATACACTGTTATGTAAAGATAATTTTATGAACACTTTATAACTCTTTCTGTAACTTGTAGAGAGTGCAATGGTGACGCCTCCGAATCTGCCCTTCTGAAATGTGTTGAGTTGTCCATTGGAAAAGTTACAGAATTCAGAAACAAAAACAAGAAGATCTGCGAAATTCCATTCAACTCAACCAACAAATACCAGGCAAGTAAAAGGAGAACCATGTTTATGATAAAAAATTGTAACATTTGAAATTAAAAGTAAATACCCTGCTGTAAAAGTTTTTTTTTATTATTTGTTCTTTTACTTTTGAAAGGTGTCCATTCACGAAACAGAGAATCCAAATGATGCTAGATGTATTCTTGTGATGAAAGGAGCCCCTGAGAGAATCCTGGAAAGATGTTCAACCATTCTGATGCACGGAAAGGAAGTTCCCATGGATGATAACTTCAGGGAGGCTTTCAACAATGCTTACATGGAATTGGGAGGTCTTGGAGAACGTGTGTTGGGTAAGTTGTAGTTTTGGCCTAAATTTGTGAAAGATATTTACAGCAAACTCTTAAAGGTATTTAAAATAATCTTTCAAAAAATAATTTTTTTTATCAGGATTCTGTGACTACTTCTTGCCTTCTGACCAGTACCCACCAGGATACCCCTATGATTCTGATGATGCCAATTTCCCCCTAACTGGCCTCCGATTTGTTGGTCTTATGTCTATGATTGATCCTCCAAGAGCTGCTGTCCCAGATGCTGTCGGAAAATGCAGAAGTGCTGGAATCAAGGTGTGCAAATAAATTGTACACACATTTGATGTTTCTCTCTGTTTACATTTGACCGGATTTAATAGCCCTTGATTTGTATTACAGGTTATCATGGTTACTGGTGATCATCCCATCACAGCCAAGGCCATCGCTAAAGGAGTCGGAATTATCTCTGAAGGAAGCAAAACCATTGAAGATATTGCAGCTGAACGTGGAGTCCCAGTGGAGGAAATCCAGGATACCAGGTTTAATCTTTATTTCAAATATGTTTCTCATTGCATTTTGATTTATAAATGAATGGCATTGCATCATTGATTTTACATATACAGTAAAGGTGAATTGATTTGTGTTACAGTGCTGCCAAGGCTGCTGTCATCCACGGTAGTGACTTGAGAGACATGACCCCAGCCCAGATTGATGAGGTCCTGAAGAACCATTCTGAAATTGTATTTGCGCGTACTTCACCCCAGCAGAAACTGATCATTGTGGAGGGATGCCAGCGACAGGGTGCCATTGTAGCCGTAACTGGTGATGGTGTCAACGACTCTCCTGCTTTGAAAAAGGCTGATATCGGTAAGCATACTGGATTTTTCTTTTGTTTAATTTTAATAAATGATTTGAACATTTGATAATTTTATTTTTCATGAGATAATATTTGAATTAAAAGGAGAAAATATTTATTTTAGGTGTTGCTATGGGTATTGCTGGATCTGATGTGAGTAAACAGGCCGCTGACATGATCTTGTTGGACGACAATTTTGCCTCCATTGTCACAGGAGTAGAAGAAGGTTGGTTTATTTTCTCTGTATTTTATCTGAATCATTGAGACATGTTGATCAGTTTTTGTTAATGGTTCTCTAAGCTTGCATTAAAGTGAAATATAATGTTTTTCCTTCACAGGTCGTTTGATCTTTGACAACTTGAAGAAATCCATTGCTTACACACTGACCTCCAACATCCCCGAGATCTCCCCATTCTTGTTCTTCATTCTGCTGGACATCCCTCTGCCTCTCGGAACCATCACTATCTTGTGTATTGACTTGGGAACTGACATGGTACCAGCTATTTCCATGGCTTATGAAGGTGCAGAGAGCGACATCATGAAGAGACAGCCTCGTGATCCATTCAAGGACAAACTTGTCAATGAGAGGTGTGTGCAACATTATTGTCTAATAGTGATGATACAAATGACTAAATGAATTTTGATTATATGATAATTTTTTGGTTCTTTATGTTTCTCATTTAGAAGTTATTATCTCTTCATTTCAGATTGATCTCCATGGCCTACGGACAGATTGGTATGATTCAGGCTTCCTCAGGATTCTTTGTCTACTTTGTCATTATGGGTGAAAATGGTTTCTGGATGACCCGTCTCTTGGGAATTAGAGAACAGTGGGACTCTCAGGCTGTTAATGATTTACAAGACTCCTATGGACAGGAATGGGTAAGCTTATGACTTATTTTTGCCAATATGTCTTGAAAACTGCAATGATGGTTCTCTTTGATAATTATTATATTGCACATGGTTGTAAGAATTGTATGAATATTGTTTGTATTTTCAGACTTACAACCAGAGGAAGATTTTGGAATACACTTGCCACACCGCTTTCTTTGTGTCAATTGTGGTTGTACAGTGGGCTGATTTAATCATCTGTAAGACTAGACGTCTGTCACTCTTCCACCAGGGAATGAAGTGAGTAGCTCTAGATTTTTTTTACAAATTGTTTCACAGATATGAGTTACCATACATGTATACCTTGAAAGTATGCTTTTACTTATGCACTTTATATTCTTCTTTTCCAGGAATCATCACATGACCTTCGGTCTGTTCTTTGAGACTGCCTTGGCTGCTTTCTTGACTTATTGTCCAGGATTGGAGCAGGGTCTTCGTATGCAGAATCTCAGGTATGATTCCTTTCTCCATTTGATGGATTTCAGTTAATCTTTTTTAATGATGATATAACAGCAGCTCTGGTTTTGGACAGTCTTTTACAAAGGAATCATTTCCTTTTCAGATGGTCATGGTGGTTCCCAGCTTTCCCATTCAGCATAGCTATCTTTATCTATGATGAATCCCGAAAATACATTCTTAGACGCAATCCAGGTGGTTTTGTGGAACGTGAAACATACTATTAAATAGGTGCAAATACAGACTAATTCAATAGATACATTTGTGTTTGTAGAGAATGTGAACAGATTTACATGAAGTTTTTAAATCAACATTTATGAAATATGTTCAAGAAACAGACTGTATATATAACATCGTATGTACACACATATTTGGCATTGTTTATAGACATTTTGGTATCCCGATCCTACTTGAATCTGTTTCTTGGGTGATTTTATAAGTGCTGGTGTATGTGGTTGTTGTTAACATGAACTTTGTTCAATAAGCAAATTGGTTTTTTTTTTTAAATATTGCTGTTTTACTTGTTAACATGTCATTCTTTAAGATCACACTTGTACACTGAGGCTAAAGTAAGAGTTCACAAGTTTTTATCACCGTAGGTAGTACTGTTAAACCATTTGTCATGTACAAAAAAGAATGATACTTAATGTTTTATTGAGACAATATATTCTATATTTTTATTTTCGCTCATAAATTTTTAATTTTATACATGAGTGTTTTTATTAAAACCAAAAATTGTGATCTTTTATTCAGATTGTTCACTCTCATTTGTAATAAGTTGAGAACCAAAATTTGCACTTTCTATCCTATTCTTTTTTGTTTAATAATTATCTTCTGTAATCATTCAGAAAATCAAGCAATAGCATCAAGTTCAGTGTACAGATCTGAGTGGATGTGTTTTTTGTACATAATATTGCACATATCGTAACCAGGAAAAACTTTAAACTAAGAAAATTAGTCAAAATTGATATGCTTAAAGAAGCAGGTTATTGCCAGTAAAATGAAAGGTATTTAACTCGTTTAAAATCAGTAAGATATCCAATTATTGAAATATGGGATTATATATAAACTGTATTCTGATTATTGTAATATATACTACCAAATAAGCTTTGTGTTTAAGGGTTAAGGAAATGAAAGAACATTCCAAATATTGCATACAACACCTAGATGTATAGTTTGGTACTGTGTAATCACAAGGCAAAAATCAACTGTGAAAGAGATGCAATATTGTAGACTAGATGTTTTATTCCTATCTAGAAATAGAAAATTCATTTGAATTCAAAAGTAGAGTAGATTTCTTGTTCTAAATTTCATTTCTACCTTTTCATAGCACTGAATCTCAAATCCCCCCAAAAAGATGTGCAACAGTAATCGCCTAGCATTTTTTTCTTGTTCGCTTTGTTTGTCATTTCATATACAGAGAATAGTGATGCAAAAGTCAGGAGTTCTGATAATGTGGGTAGCTATTTTAATTTTATGTAGAACTTCTGAGCTTTTGTCACAGTGCTAGCGAACCAGCTACAGCTTGTAGTAGAGTCGCTGTAAAGCCTCACACATAGCGACCCTCCTCATAGCTGTAGTGGTGCTGCCTTACAAAGGAAGATTTTTTCTTTAAATAATGTATCTTTGCTGCATGTGTTTAGCACAAACCTTGTTTACTGGTTTATATAGAACATTTTTGTCCATTCAGGTGGAGTCTTGTCTTTCATTTTTATAGAACATGAATTTCACCTGCCAATTGTTTGTAGAGGAATAACACAATTTTCAATAAACCTTTTAGAGACTTGTCAGTGTCTTTCTGTCTTTTATCTCAAGTTTTTCAAAAGATCTAGACTTAAATGCATTCAGTAAAGCCATCAACCATGTCAAACTACAGTGAAAGAAAATTGTTCGAGTGTAACTGCTTTTCAGTTAAAATGTAACTTTCCATGAATTATGAATAAGAGGGCTGTTAGATTTATACGCGTTTAACACTTGTAATGTATGACGAAGAAACGAATACATACACGGACAAGGGTGTACAGTCGGATTCCCACGTCTCCTTTATAACTTCTCACAATGACTGTAACAACAGGTTACATGATACTGAAGGTTTTAACTACTTTTACTGGGATCTTCATGGTTTCCTGTATCTTTTGCTTACATGATGTCAGCAACAATAGGTACAAAAGCAGAGTAATGATAACCGAGGGAATATCAGGCAAAGTTGTAAAACTCTGACCCCAGTATCAATTTATCATGCATCATTTTCGAAAAATGAGCATAGGCTATAGCAGTGCGTAGTTCTGCCCAGCTAAATAGTTTCTACCCCTGGGTGAAATTTCTAGTTCTAGTGATCTTTTTTGCGTAGAAAGAGAGATAACTCTATTTAGATATACGACTTCTAAGCAAGGTCTGTTGGAATGAGAGTACCAAACCCCCGGATGTTTACATCAGAGAAAAATTTACAGAACGTTGTAATCAGGAATGAATGGGTAGGCGTTACACGATTGGCTGAATTCAGGTATGTGACAATTCTCATTTTGTAGTAAAAATATTAGTTTTTAAAATAAATGATGGAATGGGAGAATATTTTAAAGAATATAGCAACACTAGGAAAAATTGTAGGGGTGGGGGTTGATTTTTTATTTAGAGTGACATTTACTGCCGATCGCTGTAAGTTGTAAACAACTGCAAATTTGACCTATAAACGCCACGGGACCCTATATTTTTGGGGTCATTTCTTGAAAGGTCTTGAATTGAAGTTTCAAATGATACCAAAAATTGGACTGTCACTATTATAGTAAAGTACTGAGAGGTCATAACGTTTGTATGGAGTTCTATGGGAAAATAATTGGTAGGCTTTTCCCTATATATGTTGAACATATTGTTTGTTTCGGGACCAAAATTGAATTTTAAAGGATTTTCTATGTCAAGCAATTCAAAAGAAAATCCTGTATAACAATGTACAGAAAATTCAGGGAAGTTCAATGTCTACAAGAATAAAGAAAAAAGAATTGAATCTCACACCCCGACTGTCACTCCCGCACAAAATGATACATTTTCTGAGTCAACAGAAAACTAAAACCACTAAAAACAAAGTTAGAGTTACCATATTTTTCATTCAAAGCGGTTTAATGATCGATAAAACACAACATAATAAAAAGAAATTGGCACAAAAGAAAACAGTCAAAGATAAGTATTTAAAGCTTTTATCAATGTAAAAATGAAAAAAAAAACCTATTCCATTTAAATAATGGCACGACGTACGGTATATTTAGCTGGCAATATTTCAAAATATTTCAAAAAGTAACGGACGGATGATGAGGGCGTTAAAATGTCTCGTAATTGCAATTTTTATCATAATTTATCTAAAAAAAAAATACATATTTCTAGTTACAAATAATTTACTGAAAATAATGAATTGAGTTGTCTATTGAGAAACAAAACTGTTTTCATTTTTCAGTAAGATATGAATCTTCGTGTAATCAGTTATCAAAATCCCCGGCCAAGATAAGTAATCCATAAATTGGTAAAATACGAGGACACTTTACATTGTAAAACGCATTGGTCTAAGTGATAAGCTAGCACATAAAAACTAACCAAAACAAATATGTATTATATCAGAATGAAGAAATATAAATTGTGTGTTGTCAAAAAATGAACAAATCTGAACAATAAAACAATAGAACATTCACGTTCTAGTTTGACTCCATGTGATTTCAATTGTTAATTCCATCAAATGTAACTCCGACCCCCCCCCCCCCCCCCTCCCCCCCGAACAACAATAAACGATAAGTATATTCAAGCATTTGAGAACAGGAACATGCAAACGCATTATTTTATGAAAATGATCATACGCATATCAAGAATGGATAAAAACACTCAAATTTTAAAAAGAAATGTTCAGAGTTCTTGAAAGTCTACAGTGTCATTTGTCATTGCATGATAAAGAGGTGATTGGGGTGCATCGAAACCACTGTTCTGAATAATGATACTGTGTTGTTTAGACTATCACGTCAACACTAACTTTTCTCTTCATTTCCGTATTTTGATCATGAGAAATAATAAACGGTATTTATCTAATCAAGGCGACACCACGTGTCTAGGTTAATCGACAGGGTTGATTTTGGAACTGTCCTTCACAATCCATATCGCAAACACAATGCATAGAATCTGGAAATAATAAAAACCCACATTAATTCCTAGTAGCAATATACTATACCGGGAAATTTCAACGCAAATTAAGCCATTTAGGAACATGACAATTGACGAAATTTCAAATCAGAAACCTAAAGTTCTTGTAAAGAACAAACTGGTAAGCAACCAATGTTTTAAGAAAGTTTGTTTCGTTGCTTGTTTAAAGATGTTGTCTTCGACATATAAGCTTGAAATTCTTAATTTTCAATAAACAAGCTTGAAAACTTTTTTCGATGAATATGCTTGGAGAACTATGTTTCCCGTACAAGTAATGAGTGTATTCTTAAAACAATACTAGTAACCAGGGTAAGAGCATACCTGAAACACAAACAGCCCCACCAGGATTCCTATGGTCATTGGTTTATTGTCCTCGATCAGGTCTATCACAGCCTTGTAGCACCCCTAATAAAAAAAAATCCCATATCATTGGTCATTTATATCACTAATTCAACTTTTAATGCTATAAAATGATATAATGCTTTTACACTTGAGAAAAATGAAACTTAATCAATAAAATACAAACAAACATTAGGAAAACATCAACTCCAGAACAGGAACCATTATGTAGAGTCGCACTTACTCTGTTGAAAAATGTAGGTGTCATTTTTGCACAAGTATGGGCATTTATTGACGAGGGATTGGCTGCGTTCAGGATGTCTTCCGAGAAACCTTTACAACAGGACTGCGGCACACTTGGTAAATCATTGTAATCATTCCATCCACAGCATTGCATCTATACCAAAATAAATAAACTCTTGTTAATCTCTCTCTCTCTCTCTCTCTCTCTCTCTCTCTCTCTCTCTCTCTCTCTCTCTCTCTCTCTCTCTCTGTAATTACATTTATAAATAGGAGATCCATGGCTCTGCTTTGTGGATCTGTGTTGAAATTACCACCGGAATCAATGATTGGCTGGTACTTCTTTATCTCCTTGGTCAGGGGATCTGACAGCAAGTTTTTGAGCTATAGTAAAAATGTATAAATTATAAAAATGATTCATAATATTTAAAAAAACGTTAAAAAATAATTAATACTGTTTAGGATTACAAATCTTCTGTTCCCAAAGGAACAATAACTAAACTTATAAAGAAAAAAAACTACATACCGTGTCTGAAAACAAAAGTGCGACAAACGTGATCTCAGCCACAATGAGGATGATCATGACGACCACATACTGGTCAAAGATAGAAAATTGTTAAACTACTCTGAACAATGATAAAGAATGGCATAATTTTAACAAAAGCAAAAACGAGAAAAACCCACCAAAACACATGCATTATTAAAAACTGCAATACATATGCATATCATGGACGTTTCCCCTATATACTCACGCCAATCAGGAAGACTTTGATGCTACAACAAGCACCGCACCCTCCTAGCACCCCCATAACGACTAGGAATATTCCCAGTCCGATCAGGGCCCATGCCAGACCACTGACTACGTTGGATATCGCGGGAATTCCCTCAAAGGCTTTTAGCGCCGAGGCTATGAAGTCAGATCCCACGACAACCAGAGACCCGGCGGCGATCAGCGCCAGTCCAATGAGCTGGAAAAGAGTCGAAATGTCTGTAGATTCAAAGAAAATTCTCAGAGTTCATAGAATCGAAAGGCATCATTTTTTTTATTTGAATGACAAGATGACGAATATTGCACAGGAATTCAACAATGCGCAATACATATAGTAGCTTAATGATCGCTTAAAGTGAAGTCAAAAGTAAATTAATTGATTAAATGTCATTAAATCAAGATAAAAGGAAATTAGAATATCATATTTTTCTTTTTTTTTTTTACAATCATACAACTTGGCATAGAAATAGTAATCAAAGTTTAGAATCTAATAGGACTATATATTTTTGGCGGAACATTGGCGTAGGAAAATATCACATGTCTTTGCAATTCCGAATTACTGTAGATTCATGAGACTATTTAACATTTTAAAACAAAAATATTAATGTCGGATTTTTTTTTCAACTAATGTGAACTAATGATAAGGTACGATTTCAGAATATGTTTTTAAAATAATGATTTGCCTACCAATTTACATTTTTTTATTAGCTTTTTGAAGCGGTTTATAAAAAAGCGTAAACTGCCCCAAACCATTTTATATCGCATAAAACTAATTAATATTGCATTCATTGCTTAAAATTTAATTTTTTGCTATCAAATGCAGATAAAAACAGTCATTTGATCTTTAAAATGTCATCAAATTGTACAAAATTCAAACGTAACGTCAGGCGGATTAATACATGTACATGTTTGACGTTAGTCTTACTATGACTTAGGCAACATTCTTTATACAATATAAAATAATTTTTAAGCCAATCAGAAAGCGCGTTACAACCAGAATTAAATTATTTCTTTATAATTTAATTCTGATTGTAACGCCTCATTTGTTGGCTAAACAATAATTCATATATCTCGTATAACATAACTTGCCTACGTCACAATACGACGCGCGTGCAAAACGTATTATTCCGCTTGACGTTACGTTTAAATTTTGTACAAATTAACATCTTTTAACTAATTAGTGGGCTATATTTTCTGATTTTAGTACTAAAAAATTAAATTATAAGGAATAAATTTAAGTTCTACCTATGTTATACGAGTATAACATAACTTGGAACAGTTTACGCTTTTTTATAAACCGTTTCGCGGTTTATAAAGCATAAACTGCCCCAAGTTATGTTATTTATTTACATTCCACGTATATCTTGCATGTAAAGCTACTGCAGATATAGCACCATAACGCAGAAAGGGTACTAAAAGGTTAATTGACGAGTTTTAATTGTGACGTCACAAACGTTAAACGCTGATTAATACAACGTCACAAGCGAAAATCAAAGATCACGCTTGTGGCTGTTACAGTGGCTCTTCCATTAATTTAAACTTACCCATAGGATAGTACAGTAATTTTGAGGTATAATTCGCATTTGCGTAGAAGGCAAGAATGTAAAAAAAATGTAAATATAAGCATTAAATCCTTATTTTTTGAAAGATATGGTCTCATAACTGCAACGGTGTGTGCAAACAAATTTTCATAACGCGCTAACGCGCGTTATTCAATTTGTATGCACACACCGTTGCAGTTATGAGACTATATCTTTCAAAAAATAAGGATTCAATACTTAAATATCGTAATATTTGCATTTCCATTGTTCTTTCCCACTGTAAGCCCATACGGAGGAGCTGCAATTATTTCTCTATAATCGCAATTGCTCTGTCAGTATACTATGACGTCATAAAGGTGTAACGTTATAGGCCTATAAACTTTTCCATGACGTTATAGATTTAAACCACTATACGATACATCATGTGTTTTTCTCCAACTCCATTAAAACTGACGTATTTACATGTAATATTAAAACATGTTTTTGATAACATTTTAAAGGAATTACTGTTATATAACATATCATTGATTCTGTTAACAAATCTATGCGAATTAAAAAGATACATTAATGTCTGAATGTTTACTTTTGATGTAATAGCTAAATGTCAAGGTCTAGGCTAATACAGGGTATTTGCAAGTGGTAAAATGCAAATATAAGTAATAAACAACGATTATTTAGTGAACATGGCATTATGAATAGCAACTGCTCTGCTGGCATATTTTCCATGATGCGCTAGCGCGCATCATGGAATATGCCAACAGAGCAATTGCTATTCATAACGCCATGTTCACTAAATAACGTTGTTTATTTCTTAAATAACATAGGTAGAACTTAAATCCATTCCTTAAATGTAGGGTCTTCAAAATATGTAAAAATCAGAAATATTTTAATATTGGAAGCATTAAAAAATAATCAAAATATCTTCAAAATTTAAGAAAATTAGAAGAAATGCGGGCTAAGCAATACCAATTTCAGTTTAGATATTAATTCCAATTTGGTAATATGAGCTGATATACATTCTAATATTCTATCATTTTAGTGAAGAATTGAAACTTGTTTGTGACCTTGACCTGACCTTGATACGAAAACAAGAAGGTTAAATTTGATTAAACTGATAGAATCATTTGGTTATATGATCTGCTTGACTGTATGAAAATTTAATGAATTTCTTAATATAAGAAGGATGTCTGATAACGAGAAGACTCCTTCCTTGATGGCATGGTGTATTTGCAATCTGATTAAAATCAGCCGTTCTAAAACGCTACTGCTCTCGAGATTTTAATCAGATTTGATGTTTTTGCAGTTTGGAAGGAAAAGGAGACAAAGATTATAATGAATCAAGGAAATTACAAAATGTATGAATCCTAATGAACATTCTTATTAAAATTAAATATTATTAAAATTGAAATATTTTAATCTGGAGAGATTTTTTATTACATGAAACAACTAAATCTGAAATACATGTTTGAAAATGGTACATCTATTTGGGAACATGTACTTTAAAAAGTTTGCAAAAATCTAATCATAGTAGACTTTAAATTTGTTATGTTTTTATTCTTAATTCAGAATTCTGTACTTAGGATGGAGTGAGATGAAAGAGTATACATCGACCTGGCCGAGGTGACAATTTCACAAACTAGTAGTGTAAATAAGGAGAAAATCGATTGACCTTCTCAAAATTTCGTACGTTTCATATGCTGGGCTATATGTATGAAAAATTCATTATCTCCTGTTTATTTGATAACTATGCGAGATCGGGAAATATTTGAAAGACATCAGCATAGAACCTCCCCATTTCAAGATAACTAACAATAAAAATGCGGGACTTAACGCGTCAGACTGCTGTTATATCCACGAAGATATTAACATTGGCGTTATTGATATTCCTGTTTCATACGTCGGTTGTTAGGACAAATATCAAAACAGGAGAGTTATTAAAATTGATACATGTAATCGAAAATAAAGACACCAACTTGTTCTTTACTGTTATTTTGAAACCGATGCGTCATAAGATGCAATTTTTTTTTTCAGATCAATATCTCAATAATGATTTTTTTGGTTAAAGATTGGTATCTTATTGATATTATTTATTATCTATGCTTACTTATAATATAAGTATGACTTTAGGTGGAAAAAGAATCACAATAACAGTGATTTTAGGTTTCTTGCTCTTCTTAAGATGACTTGTTCATTCACGTGTAAATTTTGACAGAAGTTTAATAGTTTTCATTTCATTGAACACATACTAGATAATGATGTAAAGATAATACAGAGACATGCTAGCTTCTTTCACGCACTTTTTTTTCATCTTTTTTTTCCATTTATTTTTATGTACACATTATACAGCAATCGGACAAATTACAACCCTTTTTCTAACAAATAATGGGATTTTAAAAGTTTGAAAATAGATTTTGTACGATATTCGTTTTCCAATTGTTTAAACAAAAGTCTAAAAATATTGAACTTTCATAGAAATTCACAGAGGTTATTAAAGTATTCGTCAACAACTTACCAGAAATAGTGTATTTAATATTCCAAGAAATAGCTTTGCGCAACATGCTCCTGTGCTCCCCATTTTTAAGCCTTAAAATTAAATTAAAATTTTAAGGAATACAATGTATCGCACCGCATAAGGAAAATTCTATATAAGAAATAAGATAAATGAAATCAAAACCCGGTCTTAAGTTTACCACTTGCACTTGAAATAAATGATTTTCTGTGTTTGTACCGTTTAGCAAAGGCAGACCCTGTGCTTTAACCAAACCTTGATAAGATAAGATTTAAAGCTTTACTGGAAACATAGAAACGGATATCAGTGACTCGGTTTTCTCCTCGGCCCGCATTGGCCAATGCCTTGTCGCAATGTTTGGATGGGCTGATAAAAGTGTCGATTGTTGCAAATTTATCTCCAACCACTGTGTCTGTACCCAAGCAAACTGCGTTGTTTTGCTAAATTAATTTTTTGTTGTCCTCCAGTCCCGTAAAATGACAATGTATAATAGAAGAAATAGATTCGGTCATTTTGCTCTTTTTTCTGAATATTCAGGTTATAATTGTGATGATTTAATTTCAATTCTCTTTATTGCTGTTGCATTTATTTATATATTTCTTTATGGCAAAAGTTAGAGTAATCTATAGCAATACATTTCTATAATCTTTATTTTACAACTAGGTGTTATGATAGGCAGATTCAACCTTACACTCTACAGGTATTCAAGAAAATGAGAACAGACCCTGACAATCAAACTGCTCCAGAATATTGACAAATGTTCAGATCTGCCAAGTTTGTTTGAATAACCATACACCGCACAGAGTTCTTATGTAATCATTTTATTTACTCATTGGACATGTTAAGATAAGTAGAAAAAAATCAAATTAATTTTAGCGAATACACCAGAATGTTCAATTCTACATCCAGAACGTTATTCATGCTTGGTAAAGTCAAGACGAAGCAGAACGTACACGCGACATAAACTCCAATATGTTGATATAGTTTTTAACTCTATGGATTTTATTTGTATCAAGAATTGTCAATCCGTGATTAATTCATGGTTATTGCAGGTAATAAATGACATTAAAACCAGCATTTTTAACACATGCTGTTCAACAGACCTTTTTCTCTTACCCAACCAAATAATTAGGGACTCAGCAAGTTTCATAGAGTGATGTTTGTGTGTCCGTCCATCCTATTCCATATGTCCGTAATATATTTCCGTTACCTTTGCCAAAGTCGAAAAATCCTTCTGTAATCCCTGTTCCTAGCACGGTTTTTTCTCCATCTTGATCGGGTTGGTCAAACTTCACCCACAGAATACCTGTGGGTGAAAGCGTGCAGTGACCTTGAATTAATATTCTACACGAAGTTCAAATATAAAGGTCAAACAACCAATCTCTGTAAAATCCTTGTCCTGTCCTGGGTACATTTTGTCTCCCTATTACCCAGTCGGACTTACACTTCACCCACTGAGTGCCCATGGAACCCTGAATGTGAACCATTTTTCGTCCGCCTGCTTGTCTATGAAAATCAATTTCATTTTTTACTTAATTATGACACATGCATCAATTGATTGAGTCAGTTAGTTAGTTAGTTAATCTAGTTTGATCCTCCTTACGATTAAAAATGAAGAGGAAGATGCTCTTCTTAAACCATTGACTAAGTTTCAAAAGTATAAATTACGAAACTCTTTTCATACCTATCAATGTAAAATGCCTGATGTAGTAAAAAAAATCCAAATAAAGAAGTCAATTTTATTGGATTATTGTATGATGTAAGTTCTAAGAGTTTATGTAAATATACGAAAGCCCAGAAGGTTCATTCGTACGAAATCCCGATTCATACTTTTAAAAATGACTTTTTTGCTTTAAAAACCTGTACATGTACACAGAGAGAGAGAGAGAGAGAGAGAGAGAGAGAGAGAGACAGAGAGACAGAGAGAGAGAGAGAGAGAGAGAGAGAGAGAGAGAGAGAGAGGGAGGGAGAGAGAGAGGGAGAGAGAGAGTATGTGTATACATGTGGGGGTGGGGTGAGGGGTAAGGGTTTTTCAGTAGAAATAAGCAATGGGGGCGAAAATCCACGATAAATTGTGGGATAAAGAGCATAACACATACACGGAATATAGCATAAAAATTAAACAATTTGGATAATTAGTGCAAAATATTGTGCAAAGGCAGCTGTCTTTGCCGAAAACGTCAATGGATTCCCAAATTTCTTACATACTTACTTTTCGATTGAATTTTGTCCGACTACATGAGTTATGTTGTAGTGCTGTAAATTCCTATGTTCACAGATGTTTGCAGTGCATGTTTACATGTTTAGAGAGTTGCTTACATACCAAGGACATATTTTTCTTCTTCAAATGATGTCAAATTTGGCTGGGATTTGAGTGGAGATTTGATATATGCACTCCACTCTTTCTTGTTGATAAAATGAATTTATAACAAACTAAATAAAAAATAAATAAAAGAATACATGAAATCAATTTTGGAGGTATTATTTTTTTCAACCAATAATTGAACTTTTTTGTCAGAGCACTGTCAATGAATTGGCACCAACCACCCCTACCTTTCATGGTATAGATTATATATATTCTCCTTGATAGAACGGTAGACCCATAAGATGTTTCATTAGGAGAAAGAGACTTTACATTTTGTGATAAAAAAAAACAACTTAATACATGATTGATATTTTTTCAACGTGATTATATCTTAATAATTAGTTTATAGACCAAGCGTCTACAAAAGTGACAAACAATACTCTGATTAATAGCAGAAACCGGTGAATGCTATTAAGATGAAAACAAATAAAATAATCTCACTTTACTTACAGCTTTTTATTTACACAATCTGGATAAAGTACAATCCGGGGTTAAACGTACCAGGGGCGAATAAACACATTACATGTGTTTACATGCATAAACTAATTTATCTATGTTATTTAAAAAAATTTGTAAGTGATTATATTACATTCAAATGTAGAAAATAGCTTACACGGATGATTTCTATTTAAAGAAAAGCTTGATTTTGCCAAAATCCAGGTTTTCATATTCATGATTTGATTGTTAGGATAATTGTTTATAATTTATAATGTCGAATCTCAAATAAGCCTTCTGGGCTAAATGAATAGGTATAAAAATTAATTAAATATACTTTTTGCATAAAATAGATTAAAACATTATTATAAATTCACAATTAATGGAATTGAGAAAATCATACTTTTTGCGGGATTATATCCGCCCAATTTACTAAAAAAAACCAAACCAATATACATTGGTCTTGTGAAATCGGCATTTGGACATATTTTGTAGTATACATAATACGATACATGTACATCGTCCCCAGCCACCACCCGGATACCGCAAATAGTCCTTTTCCAAATAAGGGGGGAGCTAATAAATCCAAGTGGTTTCCGACGAAGACGTCCAATACCAGTCTTTCCATTGCATTTATGCTGCAATATGACTAACATGTATGATATTATTTGTTTTTTCACCATTAAGTAAAAGTAATAAAAAAATAACAAAAATCATGTGAAAAGTTCTTCTGCTTTATTTTGACAAATTGCATCGTACATTTTAGAATTGAAACATTGTATGAAAATTATCTCGAACCAAAGCCCGATAATTTTAGTGTTGTTTTTTTTAGATGCTCCTTTTATTTCAGTTTTTATACTTTAAAGCTTTTAAAATAAAATGATTCTTAGAATGATAGTCATCTAATAATACTTGATTGTAAAAGAAAAAGAAGAAAACAAACTAATGAGAGAGAGAGAGAGAGAGAGAGAGAGAGGGAGAGAGAGAGGTGCTATTGACATTTTTAAAAAAAATTGCCTATGGATTTTCCCTACCTTAATCCAATTTGATACTATTCCACATGACAAAGAATCCAATGCTACAATAATACCAATTCATTTTCCCAACATTTTCATAGTATGAAAAGACAAACAACGTGAATTATTGTTGAAAAAAAGACATAAAAGCCAACTGTAAGTGATATAAACTTTTTTCAATTCTTATTTCCGATGAAGTGATAAACTTCGTCACCGGTTGTTTCGTATTCCCCAAGGCTTCAAATCTAAATCCAAAAATTGCATGTCAGTAATGTATTGCTCAGGGCGGTACCAGTGACCAATGACAAAATGTTTTATAGAAAAGTCAACAAACGATTTTAGTCATCGATTGCAACAAGTCTTATGTTATTATGTTGGGGAAAAAATGAAATGAATGTTTAGAAAATTGGATATTATTTGAATGTGTTCAAGTAAATAAAATAAATCTACATAAACATTATTTATTGAACTGTGTGAATTATTACATTTAACATAAGGAGATAATAACAAAATTTGAGCGAAACAAAGACAAATACATTGTATTGTTTTTTTACTTCTATAGATTTTAGTCAATTCAGTCCAAGAAGTTTGCGATAATGAGATTGGTAGGCTCTGTTAAAAAACTGCCTGGCAAAAATAAAAATTTCATTGAAAAATAACGAAGAGACATATCAAAAAGTTGTAATTAACCATACATCCTCAGACTAAATATCTAACAGAGACAATAAATTCAATAACACTCAAAGCAATTTATTATGATTTTTCCAACAGTCGTAAGTATTCTAAATTTAATTTTGGTTGATTAACCAATAAAGCTCTCTTTAGAAGACCAAAAAAATATTATATTAGATCGTCATTTAATTTGTATGTATGCTTTCAGACCATTTTTCTAATTAATCATCATTTATCCAGTTTCAGAGAATATTCTATTACTTACGATAACCTTGTAAATATTTTCCTTGTGATGCCATTACAAGTGTTTTTACAACATAACACGTAATATTTACTCAAGAATGTAATTCATTGCCAGTTACGCATGATTGGGCATTCAGCGTTTAGAAACCGTGTCAGGTGAATGTACACTGACACATTTTTTCAGCATAGTAATTTCATATCTTCTAAATGAGCAACCGATTTGATTCATCATCCGTCCGTACCCCATCCATATTAAAATGAAAGATTGTCAGCTCATTTCATCAGAAGGTCAGTACTCCTGTAGAGGAAAGGGTGTGCAATATCTAAGGCTTCTGCTGTACTTGGCAAAGTTGAGCTAAAAAACTGAAGTCTCGCTCTAGAATAGCCTCTTTGTCCTGTGTTAGTGTTTGGGACGGCGATTTGAAAGTTTGTTACATTGACCTGGATAAAGAAGAATCCGCCAAGATGAATCTTTTAGGCCGTGTCGGGATGGTTTTTCTTGTTGTCATCAACATTTTCTTTTTGGTAAGTTTCCTTTGCATACTTTTCGCATATTATTGTTTGATACGCAATACATTTTTCTATTAAACTCCATCTTCATGATAATATTTAATATTTTTAAAATAATTTTTTATCAACTTGTAGATTGCTGGCATTTCATTACTGATCGGCGGGGCAATTATGAATGAAAAAGGAGGGGCGTATGCCGCACAGTATATGCCATTGCTAGAGAACATTTCCATCGGATCTTTTAAAATGGGCAGCCTTGTGAAAGCTCTCGCCGGATTCGGAGTATCCCTGGGTCTTTTCGCTGTTGTCATAGCCATCATTGGTATTGCAGGTGCAATCACTAGAATGAGGCTGTTACTAATTATAGTAAGCATATTTGTAATCACGAGTGATAACGTTTATTAAATCGATTCTCATTTAAACTTAAGAAAGGTCATAAAAGATTCTATGCGATTTGTATTTTCACAAGCAGATACAAAGTTCATCGAATTAATTCTATATCTACTAGTATCTTAATTTTGTATTACAGTACGGAGCGGTTATAATAATCATCTTACTTCTTGAATTCGTCGCTCTTGGAGGATGGTTCACTTTCAAACATGAGGTAAAAGACCAATAATGTATCAATTTTAAGTTTAAAAAACATCGTAAAGAAAATGCCAAAAATATCTTTATCGAAATCTTATGAAAAATAATTGTACTAAATGCTTCATATATTTTTTGTTCTTGTAGATGGTGGCCTCCATTAAAGACCAGATGTTGAACCTTATCCAGAGGTATGATGGAAATGCCGCAAATCAACTGACAAGGGCTTGGAATTTCCTCTTCTTGACCGTAAGTTTAAAATAATAACGTATATAGGTAAATTACTTAAAGGTTCAATGCAATTTTAAAAATTGCATTCATAAAACTTTGTTTCGCTATACGTACAAATACGTGCTTTGACAACGTATTCTAGCAAGTAGATATGTTATTTTTTGTCCCCACAGTTCCACTGTTGCGGAGTGAATCCTGTTATTCTAGGAAACGACTTTGTGAGCAGTATCTGGTGGTTGAACCCCCTCAGAGGCCAATCCATCATCCCGGGTCACTGCTGTGTGGGCGCGGATCCAAACACTGCCGACTTCAACATCAATCAACTGTGTACCATCAATCCATCAACCGTGACCGCTTACATTGATAGGGTAAAGAAATACTTGACCTGACCATTCATCCATTTTATTTACGCATATTTGTTTATTATGCGTAAACCAATTTCGTCCTTGGGCAGATAACTCCCAACAAATTAAAAATATGTCATTAAACTAAAGATTTATGTTACTTTCCTTTTTACAGGGATGCTACAACGAAATGTCGAACATAATGAATCCATACAGCAGTACATTCATCGCTATTGGCGTTGTCCTTGTGATAATTGAGGTAAGAAAGAGTTTCATACTATCAATAAGATAAAAAAAATGCTAAAGATCATTTTTAAGGTCCATTGATTGTAAGAAGCTATGAAATAGTTCGATTGACATTGAAAACGAAAAATTCCAAGGAAAATTAATTCTAGATAATTCTAATCACCTTTAACTGTAAAAAAAAAAAATTTAAATGGCTGTGCCTGAATTGACGATTTGTAGAGACAAACCCCCTATATCCTTATCCATACTTTTACAGATAATTGCCGTAGCATTTGCTTTCTTGATGGCTCGTCAGTTGCAAAAAGAAGTTGAATCGTAATCCCACCGGCGGAAATAAATCCAACATAAGAAACTGTCGAAAGTGTTGATTGGGCGATATAGCGACAAAGCTATGCGATGCTGATTTTATTCGAACCAAAGTCTTTTTTCAAAGCATTTTTTACGGGTTAAGTCTCGCTAGGAATTGTGCTTGTCTCAGACCTAGATAAATGGGACGCGAGGACGACCCGATCTCGTGCATGAAGCATAATACTTTGTATATATAGCGTGAGGGAATAACAGAAAGTATATTGTATAATTTGTCAAGGCATTAGACGTACGACTTGTTCATTATGTGCTTTTGTTAAGTAGTTGCTTTAGTCCCCAAAGGTGTACATACTTTTAACGGCATGTAGAAATGCTTAACTGAATTTACCTGTATACATATGTTTGTGTGTTTTTGATTGATTATGAATAAAGTCTTTGTAAACATCTTCCATTTGTGGTCCTGACTAACGCAACGCTGTATCTTGACTTACAGATCTGTGCAGTCATTGCAGCATTTGGAATGTTGTCTCAAATGAAAAACGATGTCGAATATGAAGTCAATGAGAAAAAATGAAAAAGACTATAATAATGTGTTTATATATAGATTGGTGTACTTGGCAGGGACATGTATGCAATCAGATGTTGTTTTATTTTTTGTCATACATATGGATATAAATTAACATTGTAAACAGTGTAAACATCAATTTTTTGTACTTATGATATACTTTTCTAAATATTGATTTTCTTATATAAACAACAAAATCAATACCGTGTTTTTGTTTCTTTGCACGATGAGAAGCATTGAAATCGAATTTGAATGATGACCAGGTTTTATTTTATTTTAATCTACACTTTCGAAATTGGTATTCTTGTTATGTAACATTAAGACATGCGTCTTCCGGGATACAGACAAGCTGCCTAAAGGACAGTTCGCAACTGCAGAAAAAATGTTATCTTAAGCTTTGAGCAAACACGGTGAAACTTTTTGAGAATCCTACTTGTGTTGCGCAATATGTCACACAACGTAATATAAAATAATACTTTCTTTTACTTTGAAGCGATATCGGTCCAGGGAATATTTAACAAAGACTTAGCTCTACTACGGTATTATCAAAAGTTATAATATCATGCACCTGTCAATCATTCCTACCTCACGGTGAGAAATAGCTATCGGTTCACGTGATAAAAATGTACGCAGGTAAGGCGCAGACTCGCCACATGGTTCAACAGCTTTGACGAAATCATTAATAAAATGCCTTCTGTTTCAAAAATTCAATCAAATGCAAATGTATCCACATTTATTAGCTTTGTCATCTTGAATTATAAAGATATCATGGTTGTCAAGAAACGGTATGAACCTTTATTTCCATCAATACTCTAAATTGGTTTTCCGCCATCTATCAACCCTACATGTAACTACCAAGACTAGCTATGCCAAATTTGGTTAAAATACAAATAAATAGAAAAATACATATAAATGAACAATTGAAAGAAAACATGAATGGATTAAATATAATCAAATATACTTCATATTTTGAAAATCATTTTATTACATAACATTAAAAACAGATGGCATTTTCAGCAATTCCATCAATAACTGCTAAAACCAGTTACTACAGGAAAATGCTACATGGAACATGCCAGCAGAATACTAAAATAACTTGTCGTTTGATTCGGTGTGAAAATGCTTACTTCTAATGTACAAAAAGAAGTGCATGTTTTTGACGGGTTGAGGGTGAAACTGTTTTAAAAATAAAATAATACTGGCAGGATGAAGAAAGTGTCCCTACTTCATCGTCTCTTGATATGTTTTGTGTTAAAAGTAAAATAAAAATATAAAGCACCCAAGAACAGTTTCAAGTAGACATAAAATGGTCGAATAGAATCACACCACAGCGGTACTAGTCACCACACCCGACTCCATCTGTAGCTGATCTCCGCCGGAAGCGGGCATGTCGATCACCCGTCCGGTTCTCTTTGCTGCCTTTTTGTGATCTACGTCAACCGTTATTTGCCAAAACAGGATCAAGGTTGCAACGATTGCCATCAACTTAAAAAAAATCAATTCATACAGTCAAAGTGGCTTGTATAAAAACTGATCGAGATCGAGGTACAAATTCCATCAATAATGAGTGATGTAAACATATGAATGAGAGCTGACATACCTCTGTCAGTAAGATAAAGGAAGCGACAGATACCACCCCGTCACTGTATTTTGTGAGTCGGTCGTTCAAGAAGTCGTAACAACCCTACAGTGCAAAACACAAGGGCATCAGTAATATAGTGTGTATTTTCACCTTAAAATCATGAATCACACGAATTCAAAGTACAGAAATTACATAATGTAACAATAGCATGCTTTTAAACGTGACGATATGAACTTATAAATCTTACTCGATAAAGAACCCCCAAGACCGAATAAAAAATCGAAATAATCATGTTATCAAAAGACTAAAGATCATAAATCGTATATACCAGTCCTTAGTTTCAGGTACTATATATGTAATTAATACAGAGAGTATTGCTATTATTGATCGTTAAAAAACCCCCAAGTATATCAACTATTTGATCTCCTCTTATTGAATAAAGTTGTCTATATAAGAAAAGCTATGTAAGATTAAAACGCCCGTAAAAGTCGATCTCTTACAGAATTCATATATGCATTCTGTGCAGTCGGGGTCATTGTACAAGAAGTTCCATTCAAGGTTGCAGCCGTTGTAAGCGTAGCTTCTCTGCAGCAATATCCTGGTATGACGTCACTTCCTCTAGACCATGCTGTCGACTGGAAGTCATCTACAACCGATTGTTTGTTTACTCCACAGCATTCAAACTACAAAAATAAGCCAAAATATATCATAATACGTGTGACTTTATTATACACATTTTAAAAAGCTAATCATAACGCCTGGCATAAATAATGTCTAGTACACTAGAACATTCAAGGTATTATATGAACATTTTTAGAAATTTGTAAAATAAATTTATTAATAATATTCATTTGAAAATATGTAAAACAGAGTAATCGTTGTGAATAACGTGTCCCCAGTTTAAAAATCAAAATACGATTCAATAACAATTAATGAATGAGTTACATTATAAAACTACAAGGTTGTGTTGTATTCTAATGAACACCAGTGTGCATTAAACCCCCCCCCCCCCAATTTGATTTTATTATTTTTTATAACAATTGTCTGAGAATATCAGAGCTTTACACATTAATATTATACATTTTGGCTCAAGGCGTTTAACATTTACATGTTAAGACCTTCATTACATCTCTTTAGATACACCCCACCGCATTCCCCGAATAAAAGAAGAACAAAAACACTGACGATAAAGATGACTTGAATAAGATACCAAGCTAGCTTTTAACTCAGTGCTTCAATACTAGAAAATAGGATTGGTATGTACAATGTTATTTTAATTTTGGTCTGTCGTCTGTTTGAAGTGTATAAACTAAAGCTTAAAGCAATACGTATTAAATCAAGTTAACATGCATGCCGGGAAGAGTATTTCAATGAAGTCATACCAAATAGAATATGAGGTTCCAAGCAATGGATATTAGGTCTAAGTTGTAGCCTTTGTAATAAGACAAAACTTTGAGCAATTCTCCTTTAATGGCATTGTTTAGCTGCAATGTAAAATAAAATATAGGATCTATTTCTCATTATATAAAATCAATAAATTTTTAAATTTAAACTTGGTTTAAAAAACAGAAATTGCAGCTTTTTTCTTACAAAGACCTGGGAAAGTCTTTACCTTTATTTTCAATTTTGCTACTTCAGCAAGAACGAAAATTTCTGTGACGCCACAAAGAAATACGATCACCATATACTGAAAATGCAAAACCAAACACAGATATTGACAGTGCCTTTCATTTATGATAAACAGTAAAGTGGAACAAAAAATCCAACAACAGTTTTCGGGCATTGTCTTCTTTGATAGTCTTTAGCTCAAATAAGTCTCTCAATTGTATAGTATTCATAACACATACATAGTCAGCTGATCAACCAAAATTCACTGTATATATTTATTCATATAATGACTTATATGTTTCCTATGGACTATGTTTATTGGTATATACGTGATTTTTCCCAGATGTTTTGTGGTTGTTGTCACCAATAATTGTCATATATTTGTATGCCAATAGTAAAATGGATGCAAAGAAGTTGATTTGTTTAAGTATATATTATCGGTGGAACATTTTTCATGCAGTTATACTGATGCAAATACCAAGATCTTACGACAACAAGAACTGGTCGGAACTTTCCGCAGGTCCCGATAATTCCGGCGCCAGAGACCAAGAATGAGAACACCCCGATGACAATGATGACGACAGCGATGATCCTGATGAGGTCCGAGAGGGTGAAATCTCCGCCAGTGATGGCATTCAGTACCGGGGATATGTCATCATTGACCAGCCCAGATTCTTTGTACACCAGGGATCCGATGATAATTAAACCCAGGCCCAGGAGCTGAAATTGTGGGAATATTTATACACGCTGCAGTCAGTCAATGTACACGAAATGTCTCCACCTTTCTAAAGACTTTTAATAATGGTAATTGATAAAGGGGACTGGATGGTCGTGGGCATATTTAGACTATTAAAATCACAGGATGAACTCTGCCATTCAGTCAACTGGATGTTAACTGAAAGGTCTGGAAAGGTGACTGAATGGCACAGCTATGCCATGAAGTCACCATTCAGTAACCTTTCAGTCACATTTCGGTTAACTGAATGGCACAGATTCATCCTGTGAATTTCAAATTTTAAAGTTAAGAAATGTTTTTTTTACTATGTAGTAGTTTATAGCCAAGCAAATCATTAAAAAAAGTTAAGGTAGATATGACGGGTAATTTGTTGACTACCCAGCCTCCTTTAATGCTGTTTGGGCGACACTTACTATGACCACGAGGTTCAGGATGATGAGGAAGATGGCGCCAGCTGATCCTAACAGGTTCATGATGTAGGCGGACCCTCTGTCTCCTCCCTAGCTTCCATAGTTACTGTTTCTCTGTTGTTGTATTATGTCAACGCTGATAAGACGTTTTATAAACTTCTACAAAACATATATACTTAAAAGTATTGCACTCTCGACCTCTTTTTATCAAGCCACTTTGATCATTAGAGACACAAATATTTAACGATCGCCCAGGGCGGAATCGAGGATCGATAGAAATGTCACATCAGGGGTGGATCTTGCAGTTTTAATTCAATATTTCAGCTGACATAGGGTAAAAAAAATGGCATATTGTCAAAGATTAATAAATCATTCACGCGTGTTGACTTGACTTGACCTACCAAACCAACGTGACGTCCACTACTTAGCAAGAATCCATCGCCGTTACCTCCACCTTTACAAGTCTGTCTCCCGCATGAAAATCATCCAAACCGTATCGACAGAAGGAATTTACATACTGCATAAATTCTAACCGGTTTCAATTTCGAAATACTTACGTAACATTCTCTCTTAACAGCTATGTGAAGGCCACAGTGGTGAAAGGTTTAAAACTAATCGTTAGACGGGGAAAGGGCCACTCAGGTGTGCAAGTCAACACAGGTGACCATAGGTAATCCATGCTACGGACCGATGATGGCTGGCGATAAAACCCGTAATATAGTGGATGTACAGGATGACTAGGAAACAGCAAATCAGGGGATACAGACCACACAATTATATTCATTACTCTCTTAACGGCTATTTACTTTACAAATGGCGTATGAAAAATCAAATTTAAATACTTCTATTAGGATAAAAAATATATTCCTAGTTTAATGAGATATGGTATGAACCTAAGCCACAGTATTCCTTAAAATAAAAAAAGTATATCAGATACATACAAACTATAATTTAAGTGCATAAGAGGCATTGCAGAATTAGCAAATATAGCAAAATATGGTATTCAGCTTAACCTCGTAAGTGGGATAAAAACTGTGTAAATTTTGCTTTATCAAATTTGTCATTTCTCACCTCTTAGCAGTGCACGAAACTTCAACTTGAGTATTTAATTATAAAATGATTTCGCGTATCACGCTATATCACGGGTCAATCAAATCAATTTTTAAAAAAAAATTAATTTATATCATTATCTCTGGATGACAAAGAACACGTTTAAAATCGATTTTTATTATTAATATGTAATTTGCTAAGAATTTTTCCTCCCTTAATCCAATGTTGAACACAAACCTCGTGATTTTCAAGCAGATTTTCATTTTTGAGAACATTTTTCTATAAAAAAAAAATTTACCGTTGGCGTTCATAATTCATTTTATAAATCAATACCTTTATTTTTTGCCAAGATCCTAGTAAAGCGAGAGATTAACATGAATTAAACAATAATTTATTACGCGGAAATTCGCGGAATAACCCAGGATTGTAAATAACCAAAGCAATGGAAGCATCGCTCGATTTTTCTGTCAAGTCAAGATATATTACCAAGCGATGTTTAAAATTGCATGCAGTCATCATCGATCCTTTTCATGCATGATTTAAAATAAAATATTGTGATTATGATAGCATAATGGCGTTTTGAAGTTTTAATCGTTTAGAAACATAGATATCGCTAGATTAACATTAGAATTAACTTCGTATTGATATACTTATAATTATAATCAATACATTAACATGCAGTATAAATCAGTTTTTAAAAAGGCAAAGATACATGTATAAACAAGTTCAACCCAAAATATCTTTTAAAAGCAAACTTTATATAACATAAAAACTAGTGAACGCTTCAAATTAATCTCAATTTTCTTCAGAGTCGAGTTCTTCTTTAGTGATTTCGGCGTTTGGATCTCTAGTAGCATCATAAAACACCAAGAAATCCTTTCCTACCACCGTAGCGTTATGAACTCTGTCCTGAGGCACCTGAATCATGTCCCCTGGGCCAAGAATAACGGTCTGTCCATACATACAAAACTTCATCTGTCCTCTCAAAATGGCGTCTTTCTTAGACACCCCATGGGTGTGATCGGGAAAATGCATTCCTGGTGGAAAATCGTATCTAATGAACTTATATCCTTGTCTTCGAAGTTTTTGTTCCAAACTAGATTCTGATAACTTTCCGTCTTTCTCTTCGTTCCACTTTTCCACTTTCAGATCCCCTGGTTTGGCATTATCCATTTTTTGAAACTAAATATTTTGTAAAAAAGAAAAGAAACAAAAATATGAAATCAACATCAGATAAATTTTCTGAATCGTTTAAACTTAAAAACTTACCTTTAACACCGTTATAAAATGAAAAAGTCATTTCGATTGTAATGATTATGGTTAAGTGAGAAACTTTATTAAAACATTTTGCCAATGAACAAGTAAGATCCAAGGGTTTTTCTGGTTTTAAGTACCACCTGTCAAAGTATACACAACAACATTATTAATGTTTATAATCCATAAAATTACACTGCCCACGTTCTATCAATAAATTATTCACACTTTTTTTGTAAGATAATTTGTAACATCATTTTAAATATATTACATACCCGACTGTAATGACAACAATGAATCTAGCAGACTCGTAAACATTACACAAGTCAAGAGGAATAACTCCGAAGTTTTGTACGGTGGTCCGCTTGAGACAGCCCAGACAGGCTAAGTTATTAGCAACACCAAATTATGTTCCACGAAAACCGCCACTGTACAAAACTATCAATGATTACCAAAAGTCTAGTTATAGATGTACATGTAGCATGTCGTAAATCTAGTATTTATGATTGCCCTCCAGTGAATTCAAAGTTTACAACATGACAATACTGTCATACAAATCAAACAATTTTTTTTACGATCGAACTACATTTCCCTATAAAACCCTCATGAAAGGGACTTACACACGATTTGAGATGAACATTTTATTTTGATTTTTTTGTATAAAATGGTTTAATGGTGTATTTGAATGATTCACTAAGATTTGAATGTTAAAAGTCAAGTTACAAGTGAGATAAGGAGGAAATACCGGTAAGTCGTTGTTATGTAAACAAAGCTCGAGTCTTAAAAAGTATATTTGTTTACAAATAATGTAAAGAAAAGAAATTACCATTTCTTTGACAATATAACATGTGGACAACAAGATTAACTGATTTAATGTGTTCATAAATAATTTTATCAAAAACAAAAAGCAACATTTAATTTGAAACTTGTACATGTACATGTACCTATCAACCACATATGTAAACAATAACAGGACTCGAGCAAAGAATTCTAACCTCTGTAACTCGCTAGTAACTCGATATTTGACTCTGAAATTTTGACAAAGCACTAAAAACATCCACATTGACAATGACATTTAGAATAAACAAAATACACTATGAAAATTTTAAGCTAAAATAGTGTCCAAGTCCCTTTAAGATCGCGCTCAATTTGTATTTATCATAAAAGATTAATCTATATTTACATCTACCAAGTATTATTTCTCCTTTGTCTTGACTAGATTTAGAATTGACTATAAGTTTCTTTTAGAAACTTGTAGTCAATTCAAAGCTCTATAGAAACAGCTAGACTGAAATCTACATGCCCCGTTTATCGATTGGTCAAAATCTACAACGGCTGAAACTGATAAGAAATTAACAGGAATGGAATTGACACGCCCTGTTTATCGATTGGTCGTAGCCAAAAGCGACCTAAGAAAAACCACGGACTGCTCGAAATAATCATAATGATGTTAGACTCAAAGTATCACAGGATACGATTTGGCTGTTTCGTTTATATTATAGCTAACGTACTTATGTACGTTAACAGTAATTTAGTGAACTTTTCATAATCAATTTATTAATAAGTTAAAAGAAAGATGGTAATATAAATGATAAAATGCTTTCTTTGATGATTCATGCAGGTTATGAAGGTAGCGATCATTGCAGAAAAAAAATTATATAACCCGCTAACGCGGGTTACGTATTATTTCTGCAATGTCGCAACCTTCATATCCCGAATGAATCCCCAAAGAAGGAATTTTTTTGTTTAAATAACCACTATCACCAAAAGTGTAAAAGTACTAAAAATGAAAATAAAATAAAATAAAAAGGTCGCAATGATTTAAGCTTCTATTCCTCTAAAAATAAAGTTTTAAATTACTTGTACTCATTTAACAACTTGTTGTTTAGTACCTCCGACCCCCACCCTCAGGAATATGTTTATCACATCGTTTTTAGTGACAGGTTTTAGTCTGAGAACACAGACTAATCATCTAAATCTCCAATAAATGTCTTGAAGAAAATGATATAATCAATCAAAAACCATAAAAAAAAAAAAAAATGAAAAAATACTATTAATTTGGATATGCACTATATCTGACATTTCTTCGATACCAACAACCCAGCCTATTGCCATTTTAATCAGCTTAGTAAAGATAGATGAATCTCTAAAGCCTGCAAATATAATGAACTATGTGAGTAGATTTCAAATTACTGTATTACTTCATCAAAATCGATCGATAATTTATTCTTATCTGTTCTTTTACACACTTGTAAAAGCAAATTTTTAGAATTTTCTCAAACATTTTTGCATAAACCGGTTTATAAGTACATATACCGGTATGTGCATTCGAAATGGACTATGAACTATTAACTTGGAAAAAGCCATAAAATAGAACTTCTTATCAAGACCACATTTAAAATGTGAATTCCACACTAGGTACCGCTAAATCTAAACAAAAGTTAATTATGAAAGAAGTAAGTCTGATCAAATCTCGCGAATATTGATTATTAATCCACTATAAAATACAATTTTCCTATATGCTCTGGAGAGACAACGCTGTTTATATTGTTAGAATCTGTTCTTACTTCTCCCATTCGCAAAATATAACGAATGTACATTTTCAAGCTATTCAATTCGTCTCGGAGAACATGTTTCTTGTTCGTTTCATTTAACTCTTTGTGGCTCTCATGGCTATACATGTGCCTATTGCAAACATTGTATGGACATATTTTTATTCAACTTCAGCAAAGTGCGAAATTCATAGGCAGGCAAATTTTTGATACATATCCTACTATTTGTTATTGTTCATAAATATTTCATGAAGGCCAAAGGAACATAGCATATTGCTACATTATATATATACGAGTGAGTATGACGTACTGTCTTACCATAGAATAATACGTATATGAGGTCCAACTTATTTTGGTACAGTCAAATTCGGTTTACTTTTATATTCTTCAGTTCCACTGTAACCATTGTATTTGGTCATAAGCTCTGTGACTGACAACAGCGTGCTGGTCATCTTTGGTTCCTTTTCTCTTTGGCTGATAATAATTGACTTGATTTTACATATAAGTACTAGTATATCACGTGTAGTTTTCTTTTTCAAAATTTGTAATTCATAAGTTCGAATTCGGGATTTGAAAAGTTTCATCTTTCCAAAAATGTTTAAAACGCATTGTTTTTAGTTAAATATAGTAAAATTTGAAAATTCGAAACCAGTGAAAATATATTAATAGAACTGTGCTTTAATCCACAATATTTACTTTGCCTGTGATAACACTACGTATCGATTTTGTACTATATAACCCATAACTTCAAACGACGCCAAATTGAGGCACCAGTGGGGTTTGCTTATTTATAAATGTACGATGGCTTAAATAAATATAAGTAATAAGAAATCATTCTTGGAATATTATGAGGTGATAATTTCTATCGGGGCGTGATCAAATCTATCATAAAGCCCTTCGAGCTTTATTGGATTTGATCACGCCCTAACCAAAATTATCACCTCATAATACTCAAAGAATGATTAATTATTCCTTAATTAAAATCGACAGATGTCCCATGCAACCTTTAGTTAACAAACCTTAAATTAATATTTCTTTCAAATGACCTTGTCCGTTAAACATGTCCCATTAATAAATTGGTGACAATACTTCACACAAAGGTCATTAGTGACCTTGCCCTATCTGGCCAGTATTTCAGTAGTCCTAGCTGTCCAGTCATCCTTTGGAAGACCCGTGAATATCGTGCACAAATCAAGACAGGAGATCAAATGTCAGGAATTTTTGTTACCATGGTTATCGAATTTTCTCCCACCTATATCTTATGATCTTTTGGTAAGGCTGACATTTGGCTTGCTACACAGTACATTTTTGATAAAAGGTCACCAATTATTTATGATGTAAATTATTTTATATAGAAATACCACTTGAAAGATTTAAAAGTAAGCATACTAAATAAATAGGAAAAGCTCGGGCTCTTCTGATTTTCGAGCTCAAGGTATAATAGGTCACAATGTGTTCTAGATAACTATTGACAAACATGCATTATGTTAAAATTTACACCTAGGTTTGGCTTCTACTTTAAATTTTTTTCTCAAGGTATAATAGGTCACAATGTGTTCTAGATAACTATTGACAAACATGCATTATATTAAAATTTACACGTAGGTTTGGCTTCTACTTTAAATTTTTTTCTGTAAAATAAAGATACACTAGAAAGAAATTCGTTTTCCAATACCTAATTCCAGTTTACCTAATTTTTTTGTGCTGACAAATGTGCTGACAAAGTAATCATTTTATCATCATATCAGAATTTTCGGTACTAGCATTGATTATGCATGGAATGTCTGTGTTTTGGTTTTTATTAACTCAATTTTCCTCTAAGAAGTGCAACTGACTTATCCGATGTGGATATCTCTATCTCTCTCTCTCTCTCTTTAGGAATACAAAATCTCATCACATATATCCCTGATCATTTCCACTAGTTGTGCACAAATTTACAATTACTATATAACAGTTCTTCTGAAGTTTATTTCGAATATAAACAGTTTTTGTACGACACAATCTGATTTTAACAATTATACATTTATGAAATTAATATGCAATTTTAGTGGCAGCTAACTTTGGACGTTTCTTTTGCACGGGAGTATTGGGAATGCTTGATGAAAAGCGAACAGATTTCATACTAACAACCAGAGGGTCTCGTTTATAGCCTTTTGGTGGGTTATTAGACGCTTTAGACGTCGAACTGTGGTTTCGAACTTTCGCCATTTGTGTAATAAATGGAGTGAACTCATCTTCACTATCACCCTGAAAGTCTTTTGGTAAATTAACATCCCCAACTACTTTAATCGATTTGGCATTGGCTTGGTGGTCAGCAGTGGAGGAACGTGACTTGGGTGTGATAGAACGAGGCGGGGTTTTTGACTTCCGGTAGTCTTCTAGTCCCTCTCTCTGAACCTCGCTATCAGGGGTTAGTCTGGGTTTGTGTAATGCCCAGCCCATTTGTAAGTCACTCTGTTCTCGTTTGGTCAGTTGATAGCAAGGTCTCACTGTACTATGGAACACAGGGGCATCATTTTGCTCAACCGCGTCCTCCCATATATTCTTCTTTTTCTTGTTTTTAATTGTAAACGCATCGATAGTACGTAATGTTGAGGGAGTCTTCTGTTTGGATCTGAGCTGATGCATATAGTGTGGAACCTTCTCGTTCTCAAAATGTTCATTGTATTCTTCTTCATCCAAACCCATCGACATTGCTAAAGCCTTCTTTCTCATTTCCGGGGACGGTGGTCGTTCAACTAATATAATGGGATCATAGTTCAACACATGACAAGATTTTACAAATGTCTTCTTTCGTTGGTTCATTTGCAGACTCATGCTTTTAATCTCGTGTTCAATCTTGCGTAGTTCACGAACTAGACTCTTGTCCTTTTTGGAGTTAATTTCAGCAAGAGAATGCCCAAACTTACTAGCACCAGGGTTGCGAGCACAATCTACCGCCTTCTCTCTTTCAAGCATTGACCGCCTAGAAGTGTATCCCCCAAGGTCCATAGTCCTTGATCTGAAAAAGAGGCCGATGTACATCATAAATTTAATAGAACAATATTACGAGAATCTTTCAGGCGAGTAACTTTACCATTTTGATACGGAAGCGATTAACTGATGAATGAAATGTTTTCTTTTATCACTTGAAATATTAAATGAATATCGTCTGTGTCATTAGTTTTGCAAAGTTTGAATTTAGCAAGGATACCATGGCAAAGTTGCATTGGTGCCCTCACCTACAATATGCGTTATATTTTAACTGTACATTTTCTCAGCAGAATGCACTACTGGTATTTAATAATGTCGCCAATCCGAACGAATTTCTCGAAATATCGGTTTGCTCTTGTTTTTCTTTCAATTCTTTTATCTAACCGAATTCTTCCTTAATGAAACAATTCACAGTTTGCATGTTTAAAAGTACCATTTAGTAGTTTGCGTGTGATATATAGTGCATATATGCAATTAATTGATATTTTTTCCTTTGACACACAGATATCGTGTGGAATTTACATGGACAAACTTTGTAAGATATTTCAGTTATGGGAACTTTAAATGCTCAAAAAAGAAGGAGAAGACAAAAACAGCACGATAAATTAAGTCACCAAGACTTTTAAATACCATGAAGAAGGAAAGTTAGACTCCACATTCTTGAGCTATTTGTACAAGTTAAACATTTTGAGTACGTGTAGCGGTCGTTGTTAGCATTGATGACACCGATGATAATACAAGTCAGTTCCTTTAATCTTTCAGGGTTTGATTTGGTTTAGAAAAGAAGGGATTTTAAATATGACAGTACTATCTAATAAAACTGCATGCAACAATATAAACAAGTCATTGATTTTGCTAGGGATACTGATTTGTGAATTTCAATTTTGATACCATGCAACTGTAATATATTTTATTTCATCAAAAGTAGTGAATCTGTCAAAGATTAAAGAACTTTAACTGGGAGTGTTGAAGCATTCTGTATGAAAACAACGTGAAACCATTAAAACAGTGCAGTTCAAGACAGTGGGCTTCAACAAACTGTGTAGACGTTTACCTAGAATCTAGGCAATATTTATCAGATTTCTTAACGATTGGCCCTCAGATCAGTTGTTAAACTGACAATTCACCTGCGAGGAATTCAATACTGAAATAAATATATATCACAGAATGCATATATTTTTCTGTATAAGTAACAACTGATATTGGTTTCTGTGGGTGATTCCTGTCCCTAACCAATTCAGTTAAACTAAGATACATTAAATGGCAGTAAAGTAAATTATCAGCTGAGACATTTGGGTTTCCAACAGCTAAATATTCAAACAAAATCGCTTTGTATGCTTCATATTCATTGTGTTAGGTAAACTTACCTGGGCATCCTTAATCAGATTGTGAAACACCTTTTGAATCAACAGCCTTTACTTCACACCTGTGGAAGAGAGAGTGAGAATGAAAAATGAAGGCGTCAGAGTGGTCCAAGCAACGCCGACAGAAACTTTAGAAAATGTGGAAAACTAAATACAACGTCTATACTCTCACCCATTCTCAAAATCCAGCACACAATGAGTTGGAGGCCAGAATTGTTATCAAGAATTACCTACCAAAACGATACACAGATTGTCTATTTACCAACGGATGAGAAGTTTCTGAATCGATGGCTAGATTTTAAATTGCTGTCAAGCACTCTATGAATGCCCCCGAAACCCAAAAGGTAATTCTTGATATCGATTGAAAATTAACGTCTTTGTTGGAAAATAAGACTGTCATTCAGGTTATTGTGATTCTTGGCTTCAACTTTTCTTTCTAATGGAAGTCGGTACATTTTCTGTAAATATATACTCACTGGGTTTTGGAGTAGACTTCTGGTTTGAGTTTCTCATCCTTGTTTGTCCAATTTTGTCATGAATAGGGTCCTCGTATTAAAACTACAGAAATATAAAAATCATTATCTACAGAAGTATCTGCTAAAGACTATTTAAATGTCATTCATGTGAATTCAATAGATGTGGAGTGCCATTTAGTGTTCGATGGAGGTTTTACTGGGCGCTCGGACATGGACCAATGGGCCAAATCAAATTCTTTTTAATGGATATTTAAAAACTGTATTAATTAATAGTTGGTGAGAGATCTAAATAAATAGAATATATAATGTGCAAGAGAAATATTTACCTTAACAATCATTACACTGAACATCATTTATTTTACAACAATTGATAAACAAAACCTTCTCGTTGGCACTGATGTTAACGCGAGAGCCCGGGTGACCCGGTGTCATTACTGTGGAAGGAGGCCGGAAAACCCCGCCCCCCCCCCAAAAAAAAAAAACCCCCAAACAAACAAACAAACAAACAAACAAAAAACACGTGTCAAAGTCATATTTTTTGAACAAAAGTTATTATTTTCCGAGAAGTCAGGCAATAAACAAATAACGGTGTTATTGAGATGAATATATAGACACAGAAACGTAGATGCACCTACATATATTGATGACAGCAAAACACAGCAACTTTGAAAGTATTCATACGAAGTGGTTATCATGTATCGAATGACAATTATACAGCACATGTTATGCGTCAAACTGTTAATGAAAATATAAAAAATAATAATTATAGATAGTGTTTACGACAATGAGTCATGTAAAACCATTATTAATCCGCAAGGTATTTTTTTGTCTTGCTGCCTTAAAAAAAAACAGAGTGTGAAGAGTCATTGCAAAAGGTGTATAGGGATAGGAAAACACTCTATCTGTACCTGATTTATTACTTAGCAAATTGTTGTATCGATTTGCAATAAATGATTTAGAAGTAAAAGGTACATATTTACCCACGCAATCACTTTTTTCGACTAAAACATTTAAACGTGGTTTTAGTGTATGCTACATGGAACAGTATTTGTGCTCGACTTTTTTTTTTTTTTTACAGAATGATAGTTATTAATTTTTTCATCCTACTTCGAAAAATGTTAATTCAAAGACGACTGAAAAGATATGCAAACTGGTTTGTAAAAAATCTTGAATTTTTTTTAAGAACATACTTATTGGTAAATGAAAACCATAAAAAATGAAAGCTTAAATGACATAACAAGCCATTTACAATGATTAGTGGATCATAAATAGAACTACTTTTATACATGCCATTGTTCATAACATAATAAGACATTGTGTGTGAAATACTATCTGATCTGCGTGTATAAGGTGCTCTCTAGAGGAACATTACTTAGCAGTGATAATAATGCATTGTTTTGTGTGCATCAGTCAGAAGTCGCGATCTCATCTCTAAAGTAAGCAAACGTTGATTATGCTTTTGCATACTAATCCCGAAGTAAAGCTGCGATATTCGATCGATCGGTAACAAATCCGTAGCAAATGTTGACATTTCATTAAAATCCAAATCAATAATACATCAAAGCTATGACGGTGTCTATCTGATGTGCTCTATCAAATGACAAGTTTTGATCTCCCAATGTTCATAGCCTGCAAACACAAATTTCCTGTGCTGATGAAGAGCAGACTAAGTATGGAGAAAGAACAAAAGTATATATCTCGCTATTATCAGCATGATATGCCGAAAATTTCTAACATGATTTGATTGAAAAATAAGATTTTACTGAATGTTAATAACGTACAACAAATTTCTTTACTTGATATATCTTTAAATACATCGTCGTTAAAGAAAATCTTCGATCATTATTTTCTTCCAACTTAAGTTTGGAATATAAAAGGCGAATGAATAAGAGTGAAGTTTAGAGTAAGTCTTATATGAAAAGGTGTGTTGGAAAATTCAAACCTTTTCAATTCCCATTTTACTAACAAAAGCCTGTGAAAAAAGACCTAAAAACAACGTTGTAAAGAAACCAAAATATTGAATATATCATAGCGGTGTGTTGGAAAATTCAAACCTTTTCAATTCCCATTTTACTAACAAAAGCCTGTGAAAAAAGACCTAAAAACAACGTTGTAAAGAAACCAAAATATTGAATATATCATAGCGGCCCGAATACTTTGTTCGTTCCCCACCGTTAATCCTACAAGACAAAAACCTACCTGTGCAGATGACAAACCATTAATATACCCCGATCGACTTAGCCGGTGTACAGCTGTTTGAGTTATATCATGTTTTTTAAATATGTGCACCGCACTTGGAAGGTCTTTTCTCTAAACCTGGAATAAAAAGGACAATGACTCTCTCTTTTCTTTAAAATTTCTACAAGAACTTAAGAAGTTTTACCATAGTTCAATCTTATTACACGCATAACCTGTTGAGGAGGCAATCGCGCATTTCATCATATTAAATTATGTATAAATCTTGTTAAGGGCCAGTGGCAACCTTTAGGGAAACACGTACACTCGGAATTAAACCGAGAGAATAAAAGTCTTGTTTTTTTTGATAAACTAAGCTTTGAAACTCGATAAATCTAAATATGTGTGCATGTTCACACTGCAATTATTAAATAAATGCTGCATTTATAAAAATACACTAAATAGCAATCTCTGAGCATTGTATCTGATTTAATACCCTACCTTGAACTGCGTGATTTTAACCCGTCCGTGTTCAAGGTACATTATATTCCAAATAGATTTTAAATGGGGTGTGCAACTAAATCTATGTACATATTTTGCTCCGTAAATAAGAAAATGAAATAGTCAATAACTTTTGAAAATATTAATGGAAACTCGACGATCAGTTGGGATTGTGAATCGAGATTTAAATACGGTCCTTTTAAACCCCAAATAGAAGTCTCAGGCTTTGCCCTGGGAATTTTTTCATCCTTTTTTTCATCCATTTAAAGACTTGCCCTTTGTGCTATATCAACTGTAACCAATTAGAAATAAAATTCAAATCTTCCTCAAATTGGTACTGTTGTAAGAATAGCACTTACTTTCGATCAAAGCAATTATTTCATGTGCCTGTATTTAATTCTGAAATGTGCGGGCTGGAGGAATAGCAAATAAATACCTATAGATTTTCAATTTTCAGACGTTGTATTAAAACAGTAAAACAACATCAAATGAAAATGATTACTAGTCTCCGTAGTAATGAACCAGATGAATGATACATGTATGCTATTTAAATCTTGGTGTGAATTGCCATCGGCCACAATACTATAGTTATGATCTTAAAACTATATTCAACGTATCTAAGAGTTATGTTTCAGCTTGATTTTCAAATATTTAATTTCAAAAACGTGTCACCCATATTCAAGAAACATGTAAACTGATTTATAAACGTAAATTGTGATTCTTATTCGAAACATGTGATTGTTATTCGATAATTATGTCTTTCATATTCGATAATGTGATTTATATGCGACAGTCACTTGATTTATGTTCGATAATCTCGTGATTAACATTCAAAACATGTGATTCATTTTTTCCCAATCCATTGCATTTGCTTTGCATAATCCAATAAGATGGAGTTTTATATTGTGTCATTTACACAGAAGATCAAATAAAAATCCAAAATGTTGCGTAGGAATGTCCAGATTGTTGAACATGTCTGACACGTTATTGAATAAAAGTTATAATAAAATTTGAGTAGTGCAACGTTTTAAACGCCATACATGTATGTTAAACAAAAATATTTACATCCACCTAGTATGATCATCTCTGTTTCTTAAGAAAATTGATTGCAATTCATAGCTCTATAAAAACCGAAGTCTATACGCCCCGTTTATCGATTGGTCGAAACCTACAGCGACCTAAGAAAAAAACACGGACTGCACAGAAAGTTCATGATGATGTCGGACTCAAATTCCCATTAAGAACAATTTGGCTGTTTCCTTTAGCTAAGGTATTGGTGTATACTGTAAATTTCTTATCAAATGCGAGGAATTTATATCCGCGTAAAATCGCGAGAAGCACCCCTCGCGGATTTTTTAACCTCGCCATTATTTTCAGAGGGTTGAGAACTATAAGAAATATGGATAAATGTTCCGCGTTCGCGATTTTATATTCTCGCGATTTGATACAAAACACCTAGATCGCGGAATTAAGTACTCACGTAATATAAAGAATTTACAGTATTAACAGAAATTTAGTTAATTTTACTTACTTTTTACAATAAATATATTAAATCCTGAAAAGAAAGATGTAAATATACACAATAAAATGCTTTTTCTGAAGATTCACGCGGGCTAGCGTTGTTTATATTTTTTTCTGCAATGCCGCTACCTTCATGTATACAGTCTATCTCGGATGAATCACCAAAGAAATCATTTTATTGTTTTAATAAAACCCAATCGTACAATCTAAATATTGGCAGCAAAAATTTGTTACATATGAAAAGGGTTGCCGCTTATAGCAAAACTGACTTTATTTATGTTAAAAGGCGTTCACGTAATTGTACCCAATTCACCAAACATTTTCTTTCATCTCATGGCTCTTATAATCTTCCTAATTCAACCCGAATGTCCTCTAATTATTTATAACTTTGCTATGCCGTTAACTAGGAACCCAAACAGTTCAAATGAATGCATATTTGCAAATCAGTTTTGATCAAACAATTTCTATTAACTTTGTACTCAGCATTCGAGGCGTACATATTCTTTATAAAGAATTTCTTACATGTTACTTGTAGTGTTTATAATTATCATATAAATATAAGATAATAAATATCTCCGAGGTTTTACCAATTCGCATGTTCAGTAAACCCCAGTCCATTTACCTTTCAATATCATTTCATTAATAATCAACGTGCAACGTTGTTTTTGTAATCAAACGTCGTAGAGAAATATATTTAATTATGCCAGTTTGAGATACATAATATTCCAATTAAAGTTTAGCAATCAACATACGCAGTAACAGCAGATGGCATTGGAAAACTAACTGAAAGTCATTAAAGAAATTAGAAGCTGTCATTCACCGGCGATAACGACAACTGCCATTGCATGAGCAAGTTCTTTTATAGTGTCAATACTACAACCAAGAGCCGGGTGTGAATTCATTTGTACTTATTTTTTTGGAATACACGAATAATAGGGCTGCTATTACATACACCCGTTCTATACAGTGACGATCTTTCAATACCTATTTAACTATTCTTCTAATGATATCTGAACATCCAAAAATCTATAAAATATTGCTGATTTTGTAAATGAAAGTTAATTATTTTGCAGACTTCTGACGCATACATGTCTAAATATATATCTGAATTTAAAGTCTAAATATTGCTGTCAGTTATTAAGTTTAATGTGGTAAGATTGAATCAATTTCTAATTTTCCTTTAATTAAATCTTGTATCGTCCACATTGAAAGGCATTGATTAATTAGGGTTGGAATGGGATTTAGCAGGGACGTATATACGTCCCTGGATTTAGCTTCAGATTAAATGCTCATTCTGACACAATGTCAATACGAGATCCTTCTCCATTCGACATTTCATTTATTATGAACTTCTATGAATACATGTTAGAGCAATATTGAGTAATATAAGTGATAGAGAATGAAAGAGAAACAAAATTGTAATAAAGTTATTTATGGTCAAGTGTATGTTTAGTAAAGAAAATAGATGCATTTCAGTAAAAAATGTATCAACTGATCTGATAAAAAAAGCTTAAAATGTTTTTAAATCTGACATTATTATAGTTTCATGTTAGATATTGAAATCTGCAGATTGGTTTAAACGCAGTTTATAATCCGTTCTGTTACTCTGAACGTTAGCAACACTTGGCAACGGGTAACGCAACGAATTGTTACATGTGCGTAAATTATGCGCATATGGTTCGCCGTAGAATTCACGTTAGCAGTAAAGTTTTCTTTAAAACTAAGACATTCAGTATGATGAAATAAATAGTGTCTGTTTGGAAGGTTGACAATGGTTTTCGAGGGGTGTCAATTTCAACTGTTACCCTCCCAAACAGGCACTATTTATGTGTTATAATTTGTAATAATACATGTATTTAACAGAAAATTTTATGTCCCTTGAGATATCAATATGGATGAATGTACATCACATTCTAAATACAGATATCGTTTTAAAATCGTCAAATTGTACAAAATTTAACCATAAACTGCATTTTAAAAATTCTCATCAATGTAAAACAATGTAAAAAAATTCCAACTGGTTTTGACATTGCCTAGAGATCAGTTGCAACGCTTAATCAGTTATACACATGTACTTTTTCGCTAAATACGCTGTTAGAAATCTTATATAACGTTATAATAATTGTTTTTTCACTGTTAATTTTACTTTTTATTCTGAACGAAATTGCGTCACAATTTGAAGATAACTTTTACCTTCTTCCCCCAATGAGATTCAAAATCGGAGAAATAAGTAGCGAAATGTCTGGGTTTTTGCTCCTGAAGAATTGATGTAGTTCATATCAAGATGTTAGAGATTTAAAAGTACTCACTAATTAAAGATGTATGTTATCACGAACCAGACAGATGGATCCTTATTAAACATTACCCGCTTATTTTCCAAACTAACTGTACAAGAATGTTCCCTTTTGTGTTTAGAATCTTGCATGCAGTTTATTTTTATTTTCTTTCTTTAGTTTAGTTAGAAATAATGATATACATAATGGTCCTAATTATCGTAGCCATGACATGGCCGAACCATTGACGTATTAATGTTTGCATTTTCGTCCAACGTAGGGGTTGTTAAGGGCTTGGTAAGGATAAGAGATTCAAACGAATTCAAACTTCTTTTAGCTTTGTCTTTTGTCGCAAATACGTTTAAATAAAATGAAAAAAAATTGTCATTGCACATCTTTACAAACACAACACATCCCCTTACCAAAGAGGTCAGGCATTTAAAGATTGCAAGGAATCATAACTGTGTTGTCTAGAATATCGTCTACAAGAAATACGATCCTTAATTAGAATATGAACAGTATATACTTTTAAGACTCTTATTTATTAAATTAATATTAATCTTCTTAAAGGAAGACACGGGAGTAGACATGACTCTCCATTTTCTATGACGTCACACTGTATACTCTGAACTTTAAATTATGGAATCTACATCAGTAACTTCAGATTTGAAACCGAAACCGAATTTCAACTACTACCTTTAATATAGAAAGATATTAACGCTCTGGGTCTCACGGGTTAATATAAGAAAATCGAAGTCCATTGTCACGACATGGTCTTAAACATGATACTCCGGCACGCTTAGATCCAACCCACACGAGACATATCCACTATTAAGATATCTCAATGACACACGACATTGTATTGTCACACTTAAGAAATCTGATGTCAACATTAATTCACCCGATGAAAATATACATGTATAATGTACACATGATATGACAACGATTAATTTATCTGATGTGCACATGATATTACCAAGATATATTTATCTAATGTACACATGATATTACCACGATATATTTATCTAATGTACACATGATAATTACAAGATAATTTTTATCTGATGTGCACATGATATTACCACGATATATTTATCTAATGTACACATGATGATTACAAGATAATTTTTATCTGATGTGCACATGATATTACCACGATATATTTATCTAATGTACACATGATATTACCACGATAAATTATCTGATGTGCACATGATAATACCACGATATTTTTATCTAATGTACACATGATATTTACAAGATAATTTTTATCTGATGTGCACATGATATAACCACGATATATACACCTAATTTACACATGATAATACCACGATGAATTTATCTGATATGTACCTGATATTAATGACTCAATCAAGAAAGGGGTTCCCGGCCTGTAGAATTATTCTGTGGCTCAAAGAAGGTTGACAGGGTTTTTTGAAAGTATAAAAACAAAGTGATGAACCACTTAATACAATGTATGTACATCTTTATCACTGAATATTAATTACTAATCAATTTTTAAAAAAAATCCCTGAAAGATGGATACATTTAGGTAGATTCTGGTTTGAAAAATATGAACAAATGCTAAATGACTAGAACTATCAATATGAAAAAAATACTTAAATTAGAAACATGTACATGTATAAATAAAATAAAATGTGTATTTATTAGGAAAATCAACAAAAAGTAATTGAAACAGTAACCAGGTTAAAGCTTGTCAAAAATCTCCAACAATGTAGAACACCTCGATTTTATGCTTCATTTCTTATTCGAATCTTTTACTAAGACATTAAAGAAGAGCAGAATCTACAGAAAGATAACATCACTTCAAAACATAGCGGACTGGAGATTGTTCTTCTTTGATTGCACTACATTAATGTTATTTTGACATGACATCATTCCGGTGTTTTGCACTCTAAAGTTGGAAATGGACTCATTGCATATCACCTTGATACTTTTACACCGTGATTTGGCGCAGTCGGGAGTCGGGATCAAGTCGCAAGAACCCACTAAGAAACTGGTATATCTATTATGACGAAGCCAGAGTTTTATGAACTCATATAGTGTGTTGTTTATTTGGACATCTTTCTTTATTGTATTATTATTTTTGATCTTTATGTAAAGAAGATTTGCTAAGAAATGATATGTAACAAACGTGCTAAAGTAGTACCGACTTAAAGAATGATCTACAATGCCACTTTAGACATGGTTAAAATAGATAAACATGTTGATTCACAAGATTAAAATATTGGCATCAACGGTGCCATATGCATTGCTTATAAACAATATTTAGATAAACCTTGCACTCCTGTTTCTTTTACCTTAAGCAATTGGACACCCGTCGCTATGGCAACATTCTGAAAGATTGGTTGGTAATCAAGGGCGGTAATGAGTTGTTAATAGAACGTTAACAATGCTATTACAGATAAAGATAGGACCAGAAATCCAAGGATGCCTTAAAAACAACTTTCAAGCACGCAAAAATTACCATTGTTGTGTGTGCAAAAATCAAGTCTCAATAGTTCGAACAGATAAAATGTAAAATAAGCGTTATTTACGTCAGTATATGTAACACAGTGGTTTAATCTTTTGAATAAACAACGTTTCTCTAATTAAGACTTTGATGTTACGTGCAGTTACGAAGGTAGTGAGCACTACAAAAAAAATATATATAATTCTGCAACACCTATATAACCAACGTGAAACATCAAAAACAGTATTTCATAGGTTTTCTCTATCTTTTTATATTTTCATTATTATGCTTCTTCAACTTGCTATAAACTAGCATTATTAAAAAAATATCGATGATATACATGCAAATCAACACGTTACACAGAAGGAACAGCCAATTTTCCATACATGTGAATTTTAACTATTTTAGGAGTCTGATGTCAGCCCGTGCAATTATATAGAGTATGTGCTCTCGATGTAGCTAAAGGTTAGATTGATCACGAAATAATCCAAGTAATTGTCAATGTCAAAGGTATAAAGCAAGACACCAAACGAACGATGCATACATTATTTATTTAAAAAAAAACTAAACTATGCAGTTGAAGGTCTTTTTAAAAAGTAAATGAACTGTGTATAATAATACCTTGACTACTGCATATTTTCTAAACTGGGCCTTCATTAAACATATAAACCTAAACTTTCCTTTTCTGTAGAGAATCGATCGATACACTGTCTTAACGATATTGACTATTTGAAGATCTAACAATTACAAAAGAACATAAAAACAAACATTCATTCAGAAAGGAGGAAAATTCTTAATTAAAAGTCTGTCAAACGCTTCAGAATATTGAGAAGAAAATGAGTGAATACAGGACCCTAAAAAACAGGAAACTTGCTAAAGTTTGATTAAAAAAATATCAAAGAAACATGACGACATCAAAAGCTATGAAGTGAAATGTATATGGATTGTTCTTTTGAAATCTTTACTTCCAAAAGGGACACAATGTAAATCAACAAAAAGTGCATTAAGTGTTTATCAATTTCAAAGATTCTGTTTTAATATAAATACAGTGAAAGAACTTTTGCAACTAAAATTATTGTTTTTCAAAATCTACATAGCAAATAAAAGTTTACTCCATAAACGTTGACTGATAAAAAATTATATTTATTCTTTACAAATATAGCAGGAACATTGCAGATGTTTGTTTAGATGGAACGGCGAATTCCTGCTGGCATAAAGAGGCTGAAATTTTAAACACAAATATTGCTGCAATAAGTGACTGTTGACTAATATTGAAACACTGTCTAGGAATTTTATGTTCCAATTAAAAAACACTTTTACACTTTATCCTCAACAAAGTGTATAAGGTTTTTTAAGAAAAAATATTGGAACCTAAATAATTTCTTGATCAGATTTTCAATATTAGCTACTTGAACCATAACATACATGTATATTTTCATCCAATGAATGACACCCCCCCCCCCCCCAAATACAATTGTGTTTAATACACCCATGAAAAGACCGCATCTAACTACTCTATATATACATGTCCATGATAACATTACGAATCAATGTTGAAGCTTAATAATTTCATAAAGGATGAGCGACACAAAATGGGCCTGTCTAATACCATAACAAAAATAAAACCGTTTTGGCTGCGCCGCGTAGTAATACATAGCATGTGATCAATGAATAAAATAGTGGTTTTAAAATGTTGTTTTAAAGTGTTAAATTGGAAATGTTACAAATATAAATAGAACCATTTTAACAAGAGCTTGGACTTTGGGTAGTTTATTCTAACAGCAATGTGATGTAGGCCTGTCTATTTCATTGTAGGCCACTCAGTCATGGCTCTTTGAAATCAACAGGTTTTGTCTGGCTTTTGAGCGAAAACTACGCAATCGGTGTATATTTCGCTTGAAACCTGCGTCATTTTTTCTTGTTTTGACGCAAGAAATAGATAGATACATCTTAATGAAAGTCCAAGGTCTTGTTAAAATAGTTCTAATAAGAAATCATTCTTTGAATATTATGAAGTATTGATTTTGGTCGGAGCGAAAATATTTCAAATATGCTGAAATAATTTTTTGTGCTTATCAGAAAAATTATGGGTGGATAAAGATGGTGGTTTGGGGGGGGGGGGGGGGTGTACCAAAATAGGCCCTATCCGAAAACTTACCCGTACCTCTTGCCACTAAATTGTTCACCAACCCCCCCCCCCCCTCCCAACTGTTTCTTTTTTCTTATCACAGCTTTGTCTAAATATACTAGAAAAAAATTGTATAAAAATTTGTGATTTGTCTTAAGCATTTCACAGTGTGTCATAAAATATTTTCCTTTTTAAATCTTAAGTATTGACATGCATCGTAAAGCTCATATAAATTTTACATCTGTTATTGTAAGGGAAAGTTAATTTTTATGATTTGCTATCAATTTTATGATACGTCAATGCTTTTGTGTGACAGGGTTCAGTTCTTGGCCCACTACTCTTTCTGATTTATGTCAATAATGTTTCATAGTATTTTCTTTCACTTTGTAGATTGATTATTCCGTAAAAGGGTTCTTAAAATTACACGAAATGAGTTGTCTTGAAATTTATAAAACACCTACTATTGTATAAGATTTCTTCATTATTGTGTCTTTTTCATCCTTTTTCCAGATTCTGATAAATTACCTTGACTATTACTACCTAAATTTTAAATAGAGTGTCTAAATACATATGATCAGACATAATATACATTTATATATTTGCTATGCCAATAAAATAATATTGACAGTTGACAGTGACCCATCTGTATTGTACATAAACCATACAAATGCATGTATGTTCATGCAAAAAAACCCCACAAAAACCTGTGAAAATAAACCTATCAAGTTTTTCTTGTAAAACGGCAAGTTACATGTTTTAGTTTCTATCTCTCATTGACAACTAATTAAAATTCAAATATTGATGTTTTTCTACCAAATGAGATCTCATTGAAACTCTTCCGATGTAATTCCGCCCTCTACGGATAGACACAAGGTTTAACAAGAATTAATTTCCTGGAGTTTTTTGTCTTCAAGATTAGCATTCAACATCAAGACATCTAACTTAATCTGTAAAAAAGGAATTCGAAAAGAGGACGTTTGAGATAGAAATCTACATATAACTTGTTTATGAGTGCAGTAATATAGAATTAATAAAATACATTATGTAGTTTTTAACAACATTTCAAGAGTCAATTATCGAGTCTTGTTCAGAAAATAAAAGGTATTCTATCAATAAATTTAAAATACGAGAAATAATTCAAGCTTTACAAGTGTTAGTTTCGCAGAAAATAATGTTTTAATTTTATTAAGAAATTAGCAAACAGTCTTGACAACAAAGAAGCGTCTTTGCGGGAAAAAAGATTAATTGTGGTCCATTTTGTCTCATCTCATTTTTGGCATAATTATAAAAGAAATCGTTTAAACAAATATTCTATTATTTGTTGTTATCATTGTGCCATTTTGGATGCCATAATATTTTTGATTCGAATATTGACGTAAAATCATCAATGCCAACAAATTGCAGTTGTGTATAGGGGTTCATTTTAATTGCTTTATCTTTACTGAGTCTATTCAAACCAAGGAATCGATAGATTTATTGACAATGGGCTACAATTTGAAGAAAAAGTTTATAACATTTATACAATACGTAATAACCCACTGAGTTTCTCAATAATTCACCTGCTTTCCCTCGCCGACAAGGAAGTTAAACCTAGTAAACTCCCAAGGATTATCAACACAAACATTTGATGCAGTAAGAAATGATATACAACAAATATTGACAAAATCAGCATTTTTTAGTTCATTTCATCGAGATAAATTGACTTCTGCTTAACTTTTAATCCCCCGATTTTTATTGTGGAAGTACGTCACAAAAGCGAGTCGATTGCTTAGCAACAGTTGGCATCAGAGGCTGGGGACACCTGGTGAAGACACAGGTGAAACTTTGCAAGCAGTCTATTGATTGCTACGAGGTGTCTATAATAACGGTGTTTGCATACGTTGAAATAGATGATAATTAATAGGCAACTACTGGAGTCAATCACATTTTCCGCATTGGTCGATCGGGATCGGTAGCAAACCCCACTCATAATGACAGTACTTTTTAGATATGGAGGTAAAAAGAGAAATTTCTGATAGTGTGTGATGAAAAATTGTTGAAGTGGTATTATCTTACATAACAATCTTAAAAGACGCAAAAATGGGGAACGCTTCGTCAATTGAGCCAACAAAAACGATTTTTCTGGACATCGACGGAAAGAAAGAAAAGGTAAGAGGTTATTCCTATTTTTATTCTTTTTATGCTAAACCATTACATGTATATCCACTTAACTAGATAAGTACATGATTTCTTCTATGAAATCCTCCATAATGTCATTTTAGAACCAAGATTTATGTAATCTACAAAAAGAAACTAAAAGTTAAAGAATACAAATACTTGATATCCAGTGTGGAGATGACTTTAACTTTTCTTTTTATCAAAAAGCATTATGTAACATATTTTCTTTTATAACTAAGACGCATATAGTTTACCAAGGTAAAATGATTCGTAGAATCAAAGAAAGAAAATCATTATGTTAAAATATTGTTTAATCTAATGTGTTTTCCAACAGAAGCAAGAAACTCTAGAAAATATTAGTATGTACAGGAATTTAATGGAAAAATCAAACCTGTTACCGGGATATCGACAACCTTAATATCAACAACCACAAACACCATTGATATCACAAAACATGATATCTTTAAAAATTGGAAATATTTTTGACCACCTTGCTCCCTTAAATACTGCAAATAAGCGTATGAACTAAGGAAAGTTTTGGATCGTCATTAGTTTAAAAATATATGATATAAAATCTGTTTTTTGGAATTGTATATCACTGGCGATCTTGCTTTTTTAAACTATAGTTTACATTTATATACATATATTTTCTATGTTGCATAATCCAATGTGACAATAAATGAATTCAATTACTTTCGGTAAGATTTCAAGAAAATAAAATTGATTTATTTTATCATGATCATCTTGTATGATTAAAAATACATATTTTAACAGTATATTTAACAACTATACAAGAATGAATTTTGAAATACTTAGAATAATACAGGACAGGGAATTTTATATCTCTGTTCAATTTTTCGATTTTTTTTCTTTTAAATAGGTTAAATCAAACAAGAACTAAAAATCAATGATTGAAGTAATTGAAAATAGATTTCATTAACATATATCTACCACTGGGCGTTTATTGAATAACAGAGCGGTCTTGGGAATTCCTTCTTATCCGATATTTTCACAAAGGGAAACTTATTTGATTCTTTTATTGACTTAAAAGTTCAAATAGAAAATTGCTCCGTCATATTGAATGGGCGTAAAGGCAGCTTATCGAAGACGACCACGTTTCTATTTAAATAATGTTTGAAGTTTTTTTTTTTTTGCTTTCAAGAAAAAAGTAAAAACACAATATTCAACTTCAATTGATTTAAGTTAAATATCTTTACAAAATTAGGCTTCACGCCAAATCAATGACAACATATTCATTACAAAAAAGTTTTTTATATTATTTGATAAAATCATATTCTATCTAGAGGAAATTACTGTACATTTCTGGAATTGGTCATATTTTTTAAAGAAACGAGTTTTAAGCATGGGCAATTGATAAGAAGTTTAAGAAATAATTATTTAGTAAAAAAATATATACATATTCCACTATACCTTTTTTAATCTGAATTTTTTTTTCAATTAATTTAGCCCATGTGTTGCTTTTTTAGATATTAAAGGAGAAATTTTATGTCAGCAGGAGAGAAAGTAAATGAATTAATTTTAAAATTTCGATCGAGATTTTGATTGAATTACACGCTCAGCAATTTATCTATAAATGATTCGTGTACGACCAAGAAAAAGGTAGTTAAGTTCTTAAAAACTTTATAGATACACATGATTTAAAGAAATATATTGTACATTCATCCTGTATTGAGGCTAACAAAATTTCCTTCTTGCATTTCGCCCATCTAAATTAACAATTTTTAACATTTTAATTGTATTCAATCTTTTTGACATATACATATATATGTATGTAAAAACTATTTTAAAAAAATAATTTACACCCATAACAAATTTGAATGCTCGTGATTAATATGACATGTGATTTGATTTGCAGAACTAACACTGTTTCTTTCCACATTAGGAAATGACATGTTCCTATTTGAACCTATTCAAACGTATATAAACACAGTTTAACTTATTTTTCAGATTAAAATTACTATTTCATATCTTAAAAGAAGTAAACAAAATGCATTAAAACTTAAATTCAAAAGTCAATCTTAATACAAAAATCGATTGTGAGGGAAAATCATGATTTATAACAATCAGAATAAAAAATTCTGACGCATTCAAATGCGAGATCATCAGTTCAGTTGTTTGTTGATTTATTCAATGAGCAACAGATACAGACAAGCAAATATGTCGATATCAATAAATTAACAATACATCTAACTTTCGATTGTGCGACGCACTATCATAAATATGTATCATTTAGAGAATAAAGAAGTACAGCAAAGCTATATACAGACATAATAATAGAACATGCCGACCAAATTAGCTTCCTGACAAAATTTGTTTACCTCTGTTTGGAAACGTTTCCATGGAAACATTGGTTGACTATTGACTTTATTATTATATGTTTTGAGCTCATTAGTCGCTTTATCGAGATTATAGATAACGCGACCTTTTAGTGCTTATTGGCATGAAATAATGTCGATATAACATAATGGAAATTTCAAACTTTATTCGGATTAATGATCCTTAGCATAATCTCTACTGAAGTAATGGAGAGCAAGGTTTGCTTGCTGATTACCCCATCTTACATGTTTAAAAGACATTACTTTTACTTCCCCAGTATGACATCATTTAAAGCATTTTCTAAATAAACCTATTTGCTAGAAAATTATTTAAAAACGAAGCTTATGGTTTTTGATTTGACATGATGAAATAAATATACTCAACTCTCCTTGATGCGCCTTTGAGAGGGTCGGGTGGCTGTGGCCATTTTTAGACTATTTTTATCTTCTAAGAAAAAGAGTCCTGTTTAAAGATACAGCAAATGTTCAAATTTTAAATCTAATATATTTGTATTTTTCTTAAGTAATGCTATTTTATAATAAAACAAATCATATCTGAAAATGTAAGAAAGAACTGATGGTTAATTTGTTGACACCCAACCTCTTTAATCTTATAATCAAAACCAAACATTATGTCAGAATGTTTTTGAAAATTGTTTTTATTTTCAAAATCGAAATCTGAAGCAATATGTATTTATTTTTGTTTTTTAGTTACAGCTGCCAGAAATGAGTCCCGCTTTAACCAATTCAAATTTGATAAATATTTGATTATGATTTGAAAAAAAAAATTAATTTTCTTTGTCTGATTTTATTAGATTTTATTCCATAACTTATAGGATAAACAAATGTATTATCTTTTACGATTTTGCAACGAATGATTTTTACCCAGTTTACTTAGTTGCAAAACGTTTAGTTGATGAAACAAACGATTAATTATTGATATGTTGATTTTCAGATTATGTTCAGTCGGCATTGCGGGACAAGAGACATACATGACCTGATAGCTCACGCAGCCGGAGTAAGTCGGTAAGGAAAAGGTTGATTTACCAAATCGGTTGCTAAGACAAGATAGTCAAAATGCATATGAAAAGAAATGATATATATTTCATAAAACTGTACATAATGTTTATTGGTTAGTCCTAATGCTTACTGAGCATCTACTAAAAGAAGTGTTATTTCTCTCTTATATGTTAATCCCATATGTTACTTTCGCAAGTATTTTATTATTAATCCATCTGTAACCTATCTCTTATAAGGTGTGATATAAAAATATTTACACTACGCATACATATAGTTATAGTGTTTTGGAATAATTTCGAATGACATCGAATTTTCATTGTAGGACATGTACATGCTTAGCAACATGTCATTGATTTAAAAAATATTAATGTTTACGTCTCATTTCTACATAAAAACCGATAACTATTGCCAATTTATTACATACTCTGGAATAATGGATTCATTAAAATTGATATGATAAAAAAGTCTTCATTGATTTTGTGATTTCAAATACTGTGTTCATGTTGCTGTATTCTTCTGTAACTTGATTATACTGTCAGTGCTTGGTGTTATAAGCAAAAATACCGAATAAAGAAAGTTGGATAAATGTTTTTAAAAGACCAGATGAGTCTTAATTATCTTTTATTTTGGTGTGACGTCACAAGACTAAAAAAACAAACTGCTTTTTAAAAACGGGTATAGACCATGCTTCTTGAACTTTGCACAAAAGGTTGATTTGTATAACTTATTTGTTTATCTTCCAACGTCCATAATTGTCTTTTTTCCATAGTCATTATAGTATATTGTTATCATAACGATCGTTTTAAACAAAGTTATTTTACAGAATTGGTTAAATTGCGATGGCGTGAGTGTAAGAATTTTTTAGAACCTACCGATAACTAGATTTTTCGAAAATATTTAACGATTTCATAAAAAACTTATGCGTCATATTCTTTTTTCCTGATCTGCTTAAGACTGTCTTCATATTTATGTTTGGTCTTGTTATTGTTATAAAGAGAAATCCAAATTAATAAGACAGGAAATGAAGACTACGGACCGTTTTACCTTCCCATGGAATCAGACCGCCGCACGCGAATGAATCATTTCGCAAGAGCTCATCAACCCAAGTCATCAAAGCAGAAATTCTAGAAAACGTTACCTGTTTGTCCTTCATTGAAGAAATGCCATCATGACGTTTTAAAGACATTATCAGCAATTGTGAAATGCACACAATGAAGCAGATATCAGGAATTTTAACATGGAGATATGGAGGAATAATTCAATAAAACAAATTCTCTCTCTCTCTTTCTCTCTCTCTAATGAGCTTCCAGTCGCCAGCAAGAATGAAAATTGGACCAAATGGAAAATGTTTGTAGTGTCAACATGCATCTTGCCATCCCCTTAAAGCAGACTCTCCCATAAATGAAAAGAAATCACCATATCGAGTCTGATGGCAGTGACTTCGGAGCGAGTTGGAGAGCCATTAGAGAATAACTAATACAGTAATGAGAAGAATGACAAGGGTTTGATCGCCCTTATTCCTTGAGGCATATAAGCTTATATCATCTATCGTCTGCTACGAGTGTGCTCTGATGTAAACATAAATAATTCCAAGATTTTATTAACAAATTGTCGTAGAGTTTAATGTCTTTTAATTATCCCTGTAGCAAATTGTGGTTCTTTTGCAAGAAACGGTGGATAGAAAACTCGATTACTTATATATATACAAAATGGACAAATATCCGGGAAACCCCGGAGGGTTTGAAAGACAAAAGGAGAATGATGGCTTTGAATTAATATAAGAGACGACCGACTGCAAATACCTTTACATACTTGAGAGCTTACGGAAACCACACAAAGGAAAAAAATCCCAACCCGTTCGTTTAGTTGATGAGATTTCTTTGTCGACAACAATTCCGAATTAATTAATCTAAAAATATGACGTCAATTGGGAATTGGATGCCTGCAAAATATCAAACAAGTGTATCTAATGAGTAGAATTCTGATGTTCAATGGTATCGCTTACCGCAGTTTCTGTGTCTCTGTAGAGATTGTGTGAACAACAGGAAATACAGAAGTCGGTATAATTGTACATGTATATTGATGCCTACCCTTCGGAATTTCTCCTTGTCTTTGTTATGGTATACCATACCAGTTGATGAAAACTTGAAGGGGAAACCCCTTAATGTAAAAACGAAACCTCTTAAATTCTTGTATTACTTAGTAATCAAAGCTGAGTAATGGATTTAACTAGTAGGCTTATATAAAGGCAAATTATCTCTTTTGCACTCGTCTCCCAAATAAGTGATAATCAGATAGTGTTTATTGATGTTCCCCAATGTAGCCAATCTTTTATGAAAATACTATATCTAGTTCAAGCAAACTTAAAACAATCTCTTAGCTTATCAGTTTAGAGAAACATTAATATTGGTAACGTGATCAAGTCGCAAGATACCTATACACCTTGCATTAAAAAAAACTCAAAAGTGTAAACGACAAAGGTATAAAGAAAATGGTTATGGAAATATAACTCTCTGAGAAATTACAAATTAAAGCTTTGTCACCTGATATTTGTTTACCAATAATTTTAGAGAAAAATAATCGAAAGTAATTTCTCTTTTCGGAAAAATGCCATAATAACTTTCCCCTTTGAAATTCGTATGTATTTCGTATGAATGTCCAGTGTATTTAATGTGTACGTTTAAAAAATATAACTTTGAGATGTTTTATACATTTAAAAATGTTAAAACATTCAATGTAAAAAAATAACTTAATTTTTTCAATCCATTTAGAGTTGATTTTTAATTCTTATAGGTATGCAGAAATATCCCTGAAAGATTCGACGGGAGCCTTTGTTTCCCTGAATCCGACTATGCCGATCAACACCCAAAGGTAAGCATCGATTCCCTATTCATACTTATCCCAATCAAACACTGTAACCAAAATTCAGAAACATACGCAATTTTGATACTTTTCCAATTTTTCAAAAGAGAGGGACTTACGCCGTTTGATTTAGTGGTCTCGATTTAAGTAAATCATATTGAAAAAAAAGGAAAAGGTATTTGAAGATATTTCAGATTTCTCACTTAGGCTTGATATACAACACACGGCATGATATTTTTAAAACCCATTTTTATTTCTTATTCCTTGCATTTACAGATTTTTTGGAAAAAAGTTTGGGCATGTCTAAATATTAAAAGAATATTAGAAGAATGTTAATATTACGAATGATACGATTTTTAAGGAATCGGAAATTCAACAACAATTAAAAATAACATACTCATCTTGAAACAATTTTTTTCCTTTATAATGTCCTTATAAAAAATTTTCCCCTTTCAATATTTATTTGTTTAAAATCAATAAAAATCTCAAACGCTTATTTGAGAAATATGTGTTTTATTGTTCTGACTGAATTTGTCAACCATTAATCCCTTCAATATTGATTAAGCCTCTCTATTGGACTTGCGAACAAATATTGACGGAGAACGTAATTGTGGAAAATGAATATAAAATGAATGGTTTCAGAAAGCCAAGAGACAATTCATCACAAAATAAGCCAATCTGACAGAAAAATCAATTGGCACTCTGAATGTTGTCAAAAGGTTAACATTGTTATGGTGAAGACTTATATGAGGAAACATTTTTAACTATATATCCTTTACACCGTACGTCACGTGACTAGGCTGTGTCCTTTGTCGAGCACATATGGTTCGACAACTTGGGCTGTATCTTAATTAAGTTATCTTAAAATAGATGTGTTGATGACTTTGTCTGTATCTTAATTAAGATATCTCAAAATAAAGATGTTGTCAACTTTTCGACTGACTCTTGTTTTAGATATCTCAAAATCAAAAGGTTGATACATTAGTTTTATAATCGATGAAGTCTAATTCCAATGTAAAATACCATGTGCGAATAGATCTATGAACTAAATGAATACCAGACAAATTTCTTGTTTGGATCATATAGACCTTATTTGAAATGAACATGAAGTCAGACAGATCATTATTTTGCTTTCAGTTCACCTTACAAAGTAACATCAAAGGAACCTTCGCCAACCACTGGTAAGCATCATTAACTAGAATATTTTTAAGATGATGAAAACAATTTCAGTCTATATGAATTCAAATCAGTTTTATACATTAATTATCTATTTTTATCGCACATATTTTAACACAGTTTTTTGTCACAATTTTAGAATCATCCAATGGTAATATTTGTGTAGATGCATTTTTCCATTAACTAGATGCTTAATAATACTCTCATAGAACTTTCTACTCTACCCAACTACTTGTACTTATAGAGATAAGTTTTAACAGTGACTTTTTGTAGATTTTTATGTCTGTATAAAATTTAAGAAGGGTAACACTCAATAACACTATTTTATTTCCCTTTTTACAAATAATATAAAGCAAAGTTAACTCAGAATCTAAAAAACGGGGATTTAGTTTTAAACACTAATGTGATATCAAAATCGCAATAGGATTGCAAGAAACTGTCGGTTCAGTCTTTTTCGTGAATTGTAAAAAGTTTGTTATTTTTAGTACAGTATTCAAGTCGAACATAATAATTAAGAAAAATATTTTGAAACTTATTTTCCTTTGTCGGCGACGACATCGTTTGTTTTTTTAAAGGAAATTATTGAATTGTTAATCAGAAAAAAGAAGGCATTGAATTTTCTGTGAAAACAAAAATGTCTTAAAAGTCATTCGTTTACTACACGACCATTATTCTACTTTACTCTGGTCTACAGCACGAGCATGTGTATTTTTCTGATTAAAAGGCATCATTATGTCTATCTAAATGATAATGACGTGCAAGCATCAGTAAATACACACTGTATTCTGTGCCCGACAATTCACTTAAGTAAAAGGTCTAATCATCGTTGCAAACAAGTTCAAATACTTTTATTTTATTTAACTACCTTTGTAACTTGCATGTATTAAATATAAGCTTAAGTGAATTACTTTTCATACTCAGCTTCTCTTGCAACTTTAATTATACTTCTTTCATTTACAAATGAGATGTTTTTCTTTACATATTTCTATCTCAACTGGTTTCCTATCAATGCATTAGGAACTATATTTTTAAAAAAAAAATCCGCATGGATATCCACATGAACACCTTTAGTGCATACAACCTGTGAAAAACAACACCCCTTTATATTCGTTTTAATAACAAATCTCTTGGTACCGTGTTTTGCAATAAATAATCAAATATAAGGGGAAAGGTGATGTGTTTTTGTATCATATCAAAACAGAAAACAGTATGCCATGTGATGTAGATACATCCTCTATTTATATCCCATTTCTTACCAATGACGTAATATAATGGTTACAAAACAAACTGATTAACAATTATGTGTCCAGTATCAAGGGTACATTATAAAAATTAGATATTTTTAATCAGTTTATATTTGCCAATCATTATCAAGAAAATAATTGAATAGAATCATTATTCTCTTCAGAAGGAAATGTATCCAATGAGTAAAAAATGTTAATCACTTTAATATTGTGTCATCGTTTTGTATCCCAAACGTCCTTTTGTATACAGAGCCATTAGTATCAGAAACCTCACAGTTCAATTAAAATATTCAGAACATCTACATCAGATAATGGCAGGCATTGCTCCTAAAAGGTTTGATAGAAAGCTTGACATCCTGGAAAAATTGCGTAGTCACGCTAGGGTCGATTGCTGAAGTCTCTGTGTATTTCCTTTTCTGCTATCTAAGCAATCACGATCGTGCAGATACTTGTGTCACCGATGTAGTTTACTTGTAACTTTGCTTTGATACTAGATATACCAGTAGAGAACAAAAAGTTGCTAATTTATTCCTTTGTATGCTAACTATCTTTTCTAAATGTCTGCGGCAAACTCTAAAACACTTTAACAGGGTGTTAATTTCCTGAAAGATATTGCAACATGTGTATATCTTAATTGATCTTGAATTAAGGTTTGTTGAATAAGTTTTGATGTAAAGATTCATCGGTACACTCACCTTAAAGTGTAATAATTACACATTACCCCAGTTTTAGCATAGATTTATACATTTCAATGGACTTTTGATGAATTTCACCGTTTAACTTGACACTCAAGGAAAATTATTTTTTAAATAGCAGTGTTATAATTTGTTATGAATGCCGTATTGATAGGTAAATACAATTTAAAACAATTCGAATTGGAAAAAAATCATATTAACTAAAGTTGTTTCTTTACAGGTGACGGGGAAGTCTTTACCCAAGTTCTCTCGCAAGTGGCATCTCAGTTTAACAAGTAAGAAAGGTTGTCGGGGGTCAGAAATCCCCGATGACAGGTTGATATACAAAGTCTGTCAAAGACTATTGAAAGACACGATGTAGTAAAGGAAATATTTCAGTAAAGACGATCCTTAGAATCTTTGGTTTCTTGGCTTTATGCCGATTTCTTGTTTTATGACACTTAAAAGCAGATTCTTACTTACGAGTATTATTTAATGATATTTTTCTTACACCACAGTCAATTTTCAAAAGAGGGGTGAGTTAAATCACTAAAGGGATTTCAAGGTTTAAGCAAAACAATGTGTTTGGTTTATCATTTTTTCCCATGATATATAGGAATATCTAATAGTTTAATATCATTTTTTAAATTAAAACTTGTCTTTTTTGACCTGGCAGTTTATATAGTATACTGTAGAAAAGTTTGATCCAAGTAGGGAATAAAAAATCGTGTGAAATCCCAGATATGCATGCAACTTGTAAACTCTGGATTTCGTTACTCAATCTAACCTTTAATTATGTATTGCCTCAATTTACTCCTGAGTACATATTCCAGTTCCATTACATGTACTTGTTTACGAATTACTTGGCATTCAAAGTTTCTTTTTTTTTTTATACGAGTATCTATCGTATCCTGCGATATTTTCCTTTGTTTTCTTTACTTGAAGCCTTTGTTTGTAATCAATTAAGTTTATGTACGTATATGCCTTCCGTTTTCCTTTGAGTAATTGTTGTTAATGGATATGAAAATTTATTCGGTTTAATTGCAAGCGAAATTAACATTTGTTTCTTTCGATAAAGGGTTTTTAAAGTGGAGGAAATAAAGACCGACATTGCCACACGTTTGAGTGCGCTAGAAAGAAAAATGGAGCGTAAGTTCATATGCGTACCTTTTTATGAAAATATTTTAAAAAGTAACTTTATATGTCTTCCCCACCTGGTAAATCTTTTCATTGTTTTCTTGAAATTACAGTATTTTTGTCTTGTTGCCCTTTCATCTTTAATAAAGATAGAAATACAGAGAACAAAAGACATGATTCTGGTCGATATACTCAATATGATTTAGCTTCATTTCTCGATAACATCAAAACATATACAAATTTTCTGTTCTTTTATATCTGTTGAATAGTTGAAGGGTTGAAAGCTGTGGAAATTGAAAAATGTAAACGAGATATATCGGACATAAAAGATCAGATTTGGAATGCACAGAAGAAATTCGTGGATTTCAATCGGTTAAGGTGAGTGTACAGAAAACAATAGACGCAATCAATTTCAGGTAAAACCTGGTTCAGATCGTTATGTACAATATGAAACTGATGGAATCTAGACACAAATGTCAATATATGCCCATGAAGTCTTATCAGTTCTGATGTAGATACATACCGTCTGATTGCTTTAGGGTAAGTTAACGATCTGATAATTTTCGCAAATTGGATAGATAGTTGGCAAAACCATATTATCATTCGCAAGAGAACCCATCATTATTTTCCAATTATATTAAAATAATATTAATTTGCCAACACTGTGCAATAGCGAATTCCCCGTGAAAAGCAAATGAACATGCGCTGTCTTATTATGGTTGAAATCAAACGCTGAAAGAATTTCACTTTTCGCATTCTACAGTGTATACTCATGATTTAAAAGTAAAATGTGAGTTCTAATAATCATGGACATTCAAGTGTATAGATAGCTTGCATACAGTATATGTCCAAAGCCGACTGGTAGAATATACATGAGAAACCCATATGGTTAAAACTTGTATAAAAAGAAAACGAAAAAAAAGAAGAATTTAAAATAAAGATTAAATATTTCACAACAAATGTGTTTCTATCAATAGCAACGAAACCCAAGCCGACAGGTAAAGTATTTAGACATATTCAAAAATGTACCTAATTGAACCTGAATCACTTCTCTCCTTTTATTTCATATCTCAACTGCATCCAAAATATACTCGCATCATTATACAGATATAATGCACAATTCACCCAAGACTACTTATGGGTGACTCATAATGTATAAGTATGCACAAAATGCTTTTTTTTCTTTTTTTGTCACTCAATCAAACAACTTTTAATATTTGAGTCTATTACCAGTTTGAAACATCTTGATTTGTTGACATTCATAAACTTAAAGAATAGGAATTTTCTTACCAAAATTAAATATACTTTATACAAATAGCGGAGAAACACAAACTCCGAGGTAAGAAACAAAACCAGATTCAATATTAACATGTCAGTGTATATAAAACCTAACCATTTTCTTTTCCCATCTCCACAGCATAATTAACATTTAATTTTGCTGTACTTGATTTGAAGTCATCTCTATTATTTCTTTCAGTAGAATACCAGACTATGATTTATTTCTGTAGAAATTTTGATGGCATTCCGAAAATGATTTACATTTCATATTGAAATACCAGAATTAAATTTATATTTATATGTCATGTATAATATATTATATATATGCTGTAATGTGTTAGTGAGAACAGTAATACGTAAATTAATGCAAAGAAATTTAGTATAAAAGAAAGGGAATGCGTAACTATCTATTTTCGTGTCACCATATTCAATAGTTTGTTTTGTTTATTCTTTATTTCCAATCATTTCTGCAGTAATATATATTCCACTCATGATTTTCCTGGAGTAAACTTTTCACCTTTACCCTTTAAACTTGTAAAAATCTACAGCTTGCTGCGAATACTTTTTGTCTTTGTTCAGTAGTTCTGTAGATTATTTAGCATTTATTATTTTTTTATTTCTTCACCTTCAACGCATGCGCACATCCTTGGACAGACCCGTATATGTTGGTAACACAGTTGATCATTTTTATAGTTCGTTGAGTGATGAACGGAAGATAAGTTTAAAAAGAGATGTTCCTTCTTATCCTAAGGTAATTAGTTTTCATCGTACCAGTAGATGTAGCACAAATTGTAACCATTCCATTTCGATCATAATCGTGCACGAAATTTGATATTCAAATATAAATCACAATACACCAATGTCTGCATCTTTTATAGTGTAACATGTATTCATACTTTTACTTTTCCCCATCATAAAAGTAGTACTAAATAAAGTGTTGTAAATCAATCTTTCATATTCACAGTGCTTGTCATGTAGTTTTTCATGGCCGTTTTATTTTCTTTCAAAGGATATAGATATTTTATTTAAGAAAAAGAAATTGTAAAAAACGGCAAACATTGTAGTTTGATTTCCATTATCCTTTTTTAATAAAGACATCAAACGGTGCTTTATTAACTCTGCATGCATGCAAGTACCTGCTACAAGGATCCATCTTGTGCCTTTAAATGTTGTAAAATCAAGGACAAAAAAGATTCATTCGCACAGCTTAGGGTATATCAAGGGAAAGGGTGGAAAATTTGCCCATGGTATCAATGTAGTAGAAATTTGTTGTTGGACATGTTGATTGCGTTATCTTTTGATCCATTTGTAGCAGGGACACGCATATTATGAACAGAAAACAAACCTTATCAACTTACCGAAAGGTAAACCGCTGTAGATAGCTATCTCAAGATTTTGCTGAACACATTTTACAATGCATGGATATATCTTATGTATGCATATTCATTTGTCACTGTCTCCAAAGTGAATTTTTATTCATTTCTTTTACTTCTGATTGAAATATATCTTCATTACAATCGAAGTACATGTAGGTGAAAATATAATTTCGATATAGAAACTGTTGAATATCTGAATTTTTATGCTGTTATAATTCATTTATCACCACATAAATTAGTGAATATTTCATCTTAGTTTACGGCGTGTTGCGTATTTTGAGTCTTATTCGTGGTTATAACCCATTTAGATTTTTCTGCAATGTAAACTTCTTGTTCCAGTATACACTTTCGCAAGAAACTATAGAGTACCTCAAGCAACCAACATTTGACATTTGGCACTGGGAACCAAACGAGGTAAATTATTAGTAAACAAGAGGTTTGTTGAAAATTCTACCAGTTTTTGCATTTTGCCTGCTACAATTTCATCGTCTCTGCATTTATAGATAATGTATATATTGAATAGATAGGTACACATTTGCCCTTCTTTACAGCTTGATCAAAATTATGTTGCCAACTGAATTCACTTAATGAACATTTTTCATTTCAAAGTGCTTGTCTATTATAGCATGATTAAAATTGCCTGATTAAATGCAAGATATTGGCTTTAACAACTGAATATCCCATTGGAAAAAATGTTTGCACAGAGGAAGTTTTTTTATAGGATATACAGAACACCCTGAAGGATTTTTTAAATGAACGAACTTTAATTTCTTTTAAAAATAAGTAATTCCTAGAGATATTAATTTTTAATTAGAATTATTTCTATGCATGTAAACTTCTCTCCAGATATTAAAATTCTACAAGATCAAAAAATAATAGTCATCAATAAAGGCGCATATATTAAAGATCCTGGCGGAATTTATATATTGCGGAAATTATACTATTGCTTATAGAAAATTTATCAGGGAAAATATATATATCATCTGTCACGTGAGCTACACCAATAACAAAACCTCTTTAAGCAACGGTCTATCACATGATATATTTGGTTTTATTTCAAATTTGCGCCATAAAGAAAGATACAAAAAATGCCAATATTGCATGGCAAAATCATATGACAAAGAGTTTAATTACATTATCGGGAAACGCGTTTCTTGTCTAGCAAAAGCACCATGGAAAGAAACGAATAATAAAGAAATGGAAAAAAAAACAATATTTAGTAATTATTGCACTTTTACAATTTAAGTGCTTAACTCACGAATGAGCAATGCATGCATTTAATTTTTACCATTATCTGTTTTTGTCCGTTGTTTTAGATGCTGAGTTTACTTGAGCACATGTTTCATGAACTGGGTCTTGTTGCCGAATTCAACATCAACCCAATTACATTAAAGAGATTTTTCGTAAGTCCTTATACGTTGTCAAAATGGATTCAATTTCCGTGTTCAATTTTATAAATGATATCGAAAAAAATTCATAAGAAGTATAAATCAACTGTATTATATTAGAATGCGCAAAAACATGCGCAATGCAAACTAAAGTCGGCCTCCTTAAATGCTGCACATTTATAACTCTACGCTTTTCAACTGAATTATTTTGGTACTTTTTCATTCTACGTCAATAGTCTGTCTAAATCTACGTAATGTTTAATTATGACGTCACGTGGCGTAAGAACACATATTGGAATATCAAAAATTAACCCATGAGTGATATCCACCGTATATTGAGATAAACATGTGATAAAACAATTAATTTGCCTACTTTTAGTTGTGTGTTCAGGAGAACTACAGAAATAATCCGTTCCACAACTTCCGCCATTGCTTTTGCGTCACTCAAATGATGTACGGAATGATACACCTGTGTCACCTTTGGGAGGTCATGACCCGTGAGGACCTAGGGATTCTGATGACAGCCTGTGTTTGTCATGATCTGGATCATCCTGGATATAATAACACGTAATATGTCATAAAGACCCTCTTCCTACATTCCTCTTGTCAATTAAACTTTATGATCCTTTGCCATGAATATTTTAAAAGCTGTTTAAAAGTTTTAAAAGCTTGGTCTTGACCGTCCCGGAAATAACAACACGCACATGTAAGATGTAGGATAGACCTCTCTGTTCATTTTCCTTGTCGGGTTAACTTATGAACCGTTGCTATAAATATTCATTGGATTGATTTTAAAAAGTTGATCTTGACCCTTCTTGATATAACAGCACGTGATTTGTCATGCGGACCCTTTCTCTACATTCCCCTTGTCGAATACACTTTGTGAACCATTGCTTTGAATATTTATTGGATTTATTTTTAAAATTTGATCTTGACCACTCTGGGTACAACACTACGTATTATGTCATAAAGACTTACTCTAAACAATCCCCTTGTCAGTTAAACGTTATGAACCGTTGTCATAAATGTGTATATAATTGATTTTAAAATTTTCAGATATCAAATAAACGCCAGGACTGAATTGGCTATTCGGTATAACGACATATCACCTTTAGAAAACCACCACTGTGCAGTCGCTTTCAAAATTTTGTCAAATCCAGAATGCAATATCTTTGCAAACGTTGACAAAGACACATTCAAAAGGATCCGTGCTGTAAGTTTTTAAATGTAATAAAATTCAACATAACATGCAGGCAAGCAATTATAAACTTCAACTTGAGAGAATATTTTTTTTTTTTAAAAATGGGCAATTTCTTTCAATAATAAATTTCATGTTTATCTATTTTGATAAGGGTATAACTATGTTGATTCTTGCCACGGATATGGCACGTCACGGAGAAATTATGGATAATTTTAAAATGAAACTAGAGCCCGAGTTTGACTACAAGAACAAGGACAGTCTCGATACGGTATACACTAGAGGGCTCTGCCGTCTGTAAATCTGGAGTTCTCGGTGTAGTTAGTTTGTTGTTTTTGTTTCAGTATTGTGTTTGCTTTACTGATAGTCAGAACCATGAGTTTCTATCGATCACATGTTACGTTTGATACTGTAATTTGAACTGTACTTAACCTAAAGGTGTCTCAGGACGACTACCATTTAATTTCACGGATCTTAAAAGTTTCTTCCACGGAATTGGATTCAACATTGAAAGAAATCTATCGGGTTTTGATTATATTCTCATATGGTTTGGCTTTTCTAAAGTAAAAGAGAAGGCAGTCACTGTTGTGACAAAAAGGACCTATATATTGAGTTAGAGAAGTCGTGTTTTCAACGCATATTATTTTCTCAAAGCACACATAAGGAGGAGTTGAGTAGACTTTACAGATGTTGCCAATTTTATCAACTTCTTTTGTCAATTTCAAACGTTTAACAGATTAAGAAAATTTTAGTAGACGATCGGTGTGACTGAGTGGCAGTCCATTACTCTAATATTCGTCGATGTGCCATTTTTCCTCATTAGAAATTAAAAATATTTGTTGATGTTTATTTATAATATGAATAAAACAATATAAAATATTTACATAAAATAAAAAAAACCATCTGGCAATCATACTTTAAAATGATACTAAAATAAATTTCTCACAATGAAAACTTTGCCTTGATCCCGATTGAAATCATGATATTTTTAATATTGAAAATATTGGCAATCAAATTAACTTCAGTTGCCAGAGGCATCTCTTAGTTCTATCATAAAATTGAAAAACCCAACTCATATTGGTCATTTTAAAAATCGTGAAATCATCAGATACTTTTCAGATTTATCAAACACATTGTTGATGTGCTAGACCACCTTAAAGATGATCGAAAAATCATATTAAACGAGTTAAAGACACCCGTCTGGGTTTTTTTCGCGTATGAATGACTCGAGGATAAAAACAAAGGAAAAGTGTGATTTTCAAAAATCAATTAATGTCGTCTAATTAGATATCTGTTTTTATACTTGGATGATTTTGTGAAATTGTTGTGAACGCTATGTATGGAGTACGGGCGATGAATGATAAATCTTGTTTGAACCCTCGTTAGCTTTTTTCTCTGGCATTTATGGTTTATATTGTGTACCACAGGGCATGTTGCAGCTAATTCTAGCCACAGATATGGCAAGACACAAAGAAATCCTGGATGCTCTTCAGAACAATATTAAAAAATTTGAATGGGATAACAAATCTCACATGGATTCGGTAATATGATGATACATCTCATACTATCCGGTCACACATTACCTGTTTGGTTTCTTTTTTAAAATATTTTCTTTAAATACCATCACCTACCAGTACTATTTTTTTTTATTTTGGGGAAAGCTTTACCTGCTTACCCTACTTTAATTAATGAATTGAAAGTTAAGTACAGATCATTTCTTTCTAATTAAGATTTTGTTTAAACGTTTCAACTTATTTTTGTTAGAAACAGTTTCTATTATGTTGCTCTGTAGAATGTTCTGTTTGTTGTTTACCTAATATGTTGCATGGTTCCTTATTAAGTTAGTAAATGTAAGTGACATGCATGCGATAATTTATGAGAATGTTTTTGTTTTGTCAGCATTTAAGTAAATCATATTTTATCTTTGCATGTGGCTTTTATTTCATCTAAATGAAATATTGAAGTGGGATTTTCTGATCATGTTTGTCTGACGTCCTTTTAAGTTTGTTCAAAGAACGATAATAAGAAAATAATGACTTTAAGGTAGGTGATAAAAAATAGATCTATTTTTAAGGTGGAATAACACACCTGGAAAAAGTCACTCAAATTAACAGAAAATGATTTGATTATGAAAAATATAATGATAAATAAACTGTACATATGTCAAATAAGCGAAAAAATTGCAGTTTTTTGATACAATTGAATATCTAAAAAATTCAATTCAGTTAAAAGCTACAAAAGCCCCTGTGGGATTCGAATTCGGGATGTACGGATCACAAGGCCGACACTTTATCCACTCGGTTATGAATTAAGTTACATGATGACGTCGATAAAATCCTTTTAAAAAACAAAATGTCGTTTCGATAAGTGGTGAGCCATTTTGTGATGATGTGTTATTCCACCTTAAATGATTAAATGGTCAGTTATATAAAAGATCACGTAAGCATTGCATATGATCTATATATTAATGCTTCGGGTGTTGGCAAGGGGGAAATTGGGAGTTTAAAATCAAGATGAAAATTATTAGAATTTTTTTTTCAACAGAAGAGGCTTATTAAAATGAATGTACACTTACATGCAATAAAGGTTTTAATATGTTTACTGTTCTTTTTTTTAATAAGATATGCTAAAAAATATAAAGGTAGGAACTGGAACTATTATTTATTTAATTAACATATATGCGATAGAGTTTAGAGATATTGATATTTAAGGTTGGCGCAATATAAGAAAGGGAACCTTACTTGAGAGATTAAAAGAAAAAAATATGAGGGAAGCTGTTACTAGCATTTGTGTAAAGGATGTGTTTGTAAAGTACTTCCTATTTGCGAAAATAATATTTCCTACTTCGAAAGTACATTTATCCTTTAGGGATCACTGTTTAAATGATGGAGGGTTCTCTTTAATTAATTTTGATATTAAAAAGGAAATATGGTGTAACCTGTATATTATTAACAAGCAAAATAGTAAAAATTTCATGTTTATTCATACGTTACCCCCACAATCTTTTGAAAAAAACCCTATAAAATTTAGTTGAAGATGGTGCTGATAAAATGTTGCGACATCTCCAATGAAGTCCGACCGATGGAAGTTTCTGAACCTTGGGTCGACTGTCTCCTGGAGGAGTACTTCAATCAGGTACACGATAAATATCATGGGTTTTTTATTCTTACATATCTATGAGAACCCCTGTAACACAAATTGAACACGTGTCTTTGAATCTAAAGACCAAGAACTGCAAAAGCATTTCAAATGGCCACTTTGGAAATTGATGATGATAAATTACCGCTTGCAAAAGATACATAATATTTTCTATATTATTTTTCAGTCTGACAGAGAAAAAATGGAGGGTCTACCGGTAGCTCCATTTATGGATAGAGACAAAGTCACAAAACCGACAGCACAGATTGGATTCATAAAGTTTGTCCTCATTCCGATGTTTGAAACAGTCGCTAAGGTAAAGCAATATGCAATAGCAAGGGCACAATCTTTCATCTGTACATTCATTTAGTGGTATCCAACGATAAATATTTCCCCTCTATGTTGTATGTTACATGATTTCTACATTATAACCAAAATCGACAAGATAATTGGGATGAAAAGATATTCTGCTTTCAAGGAGTAGATGACCAAACAGCTCCATATTTAACCATACTTATGTCTTTGGTGAATATTGTTTTAACTTGCTGTGACACCGTTTATAATCTTTTTTAGTTGTTTCCCGTGATTGACAGTACAATGGTGGAACCTTTAAGGATTGCACGTGACCGTTATGAGGATATGAAAGAGAAAAATTCCATGCCACCGGTTTGTTTTCTTTATAATTTACCTGTTAAGCAATTAACTTTGCGATCAGTGAATATGAGACAGGGAAATGCAGTTGTGCATCTGGAAAATTCAGTCATATACACTGGTGATCGTAAATATATCTTCATTCATATGAAAAAACATTTTATACGTGTTTGCGATTATTATTTTTTTTATACATGCATTGTATTTACGGATAGGTGTTTCGATAATAATAATGTATACGTGTGCATCACAGCGCCGTGTTCTCTAAATGTTAAACGAAATTTTCACTCTATTTTGAAAAGTTTTGAAATAAATTTACTTGAAAAAAAAATCAGTTTACTCTGACATCAGTAATATTATGTATCTGAGAATATGCGATTTTTTGTTTGTTTTCTAGCCACCATCCCAAAGTAATAAAAAGAAGACTGTAACAGAGAAGTGAGGGAGAGTTGTGACCGACCGGAATCTCAGCCCATGCATGTACAGCAGTGTGTGGTACAGAGAATCTGACCATGTTGTGATTTAATAACAATACTTGGTGTAATTAGGACAGCCCACCTCATTAACAAAACACTATAACACTTAGCCAAATTTTGGTGATTTAAAACCCTTTTTTATAAACGGTTATATATCAACCTCTCTCAAAACAAACAGATGAAAACTACTTACATCACTAAATATTTGCTATGTTAATTATTTGAACTGTATCCAATTTCATTTGTAACTGATCTACTCTTTTCACTGTGATATTATTACGACAAATATTTTAAATATTGTTATGACTTTGTTAATTATTATATAATTACTCTCATTTATTAAGTATGATAGGTAGTCCTTTGTTGTAAGTCATAATTATGTTGTATGAAGACAATTTCAATTTTTCCCGATGTTATAATTTGTTATTTAAAGAGATTTTTCATAAAGGGGAACAAAAAAAAAACATGTCTTAGACTGCATGAATATGAAGTGAACCAAACACAAAATAATATGGCTGGGTTTTTTTTCTGAAGTAATACTTTACCTTTAAAGAAATCTGCACCAACGATTTAAAGATATAATTATTTCGTTTGAAACTAAATTCTATCCAATTTATCTTAAAGGTGTTTTCTTCCATGTGTGCAACAGAAATCCCTATGTGAATGATTATCTCTTTTATCTCTTTTGACTTTGTTACATTAAAATTGGCCCTGATAGAAGTGTCCGTCCAAACACAGATTTTACTGCTTTGTAAGTTATTTGATGTTCCTTGAGCAATTACATTTTTATGATATAATTTGTAAACTACGTAGATGGAATGCACACCAATCTTTTGATCCGCTTCATGTTTTTGTTTTTTCCACGATTTTTTGTACAATTATTTGTTGTATGATTTAGATTATTGCCAGTATTTCTTTTTAATCTAGAAATTTAGTACATTGTTTAGTTTTATATTTCATGGTTAATCCTTTCCTTTTGAATTTAAATAAATATCAAATAATTATACGTTCAGTGTTTAATATTTTTTGTTTCCAAAAATAAAAAAAGAAAATGTAGTTTATTTTGAATGAGCTTTTAACAGAAGCGGTATTACAAGTCTAGCTTTAATTAGATTGCGTATTTCTTCCAATTGATATTATTCTCCTCTTAGATTTATTTACTTGTATACGCACGTACGAAACACCAAGTCTTACGCATGTCATAATGAGTTGTTATTACGAGACAATGTGTCGTATAAACGACATATGCTAAGCCGTAGGTACAAAATTAGTCATTCATACAAGATAGTCATTTCTATTTTATAAATTTGTGCATACCCAGTAACTGTAGTTATTAATAGTCCAACAGACATGTCTGATAATGCTGACACGCCTTCGATGAAGAACTTATATATAACTGAAACAGTAAACGTACGTTATGATAATTTGTTATACTTTCATGTTAAATACTGAAATCTGATTGGTTAAGACGCAGTTAATAATATTTTATATTACCCTCAGCGTTAGCAACGCACTTGGCAACGGGTAACATTAAAAAATGTTACATGCGCGAAAATTATGCGCGTACGGTTCGCTGTAGAATTCACGTTATTCCTATATAAAAGCAGTAAAATTTTCTTAGGAATTTTAAAAAAGACATTCAGTATAACAAAATAAATAGTGCCTGTTTGGTAGGATAACAGTTAAAATTGACACCCCTCGAAAACCATTGTCAACCTCCGCTTCGCGTCGGTTGACAATGGTTTTCTCGGGGTGTCAATTTCAACTGTTACCCTCCCAAACAGGCACTATTTATATAATAGCAAGAGTATCGTTGAAGTGCAGAAAAACTATTTTGCTGCAAAAATTTGTTATAATTATTCTGTTATTAAATATATATAATGATTTATTTCCGACATGAAATATGCAGTTCATACTCGATTAGAGTATACACAAAATTGATAAAATTGTAAACCATATATTTTGATTTCTTGGGTATAATTTATTTGTTAATACATGTTAATTCATAGCACTGTACAAATCCATTATACAAATATATTAAAAGCAAACGGTGCAATAGCAAAGTAGAATATTTGGTGTGAATTTATTACGGATGCTATGAGTCTAAAATATACATGGACGGACTGATAGTAAAACAACATCTTACAAAGATTATATCTCCTTTTAATATCGAATTTTCGTTGCGGTTTTTTTTTTTTACATATTTACTCCATGCTTTTCTGTCCCTTTTTTTTTTCTTTTGCGTAGCGTAGGTGTTTAACCCATAGTAGATCAAACATATGATATTGAAATGCAAAATCAGAGGAGAAGTCACGGAAAGGTTTTATACAATGAAAGAACTAAAGAAATCGGAATTGAATGAGTAAGCCTGTGAAAAGGTCCTTTGGATAGTGAAGCGGAACACCACATTGGAGTTGAGTTAATACTCTTGGGTTATGGCAAGATTATGTCTAGAATATTTAATAAGTGACACCAGCATGAAATAATCATTTTTACCGAATTTGAAAGCTTGTCAAAGATTACTTGAAGGAGATTACATTAAATATTGGGGGGATAAAATGTGGCTAATACACCAAAGGAAACGTTTAAGTATATGATAAGATTTGCTGATATGAATTCATAAAGTTACATGGTATTCTTTCTGAGCTGGCAGGAGGTAGTTCCAAGAGATTCCTAGGCAAGCTCATTAAAAATCATTTTTCTAACAAGATTCCTACATGGAACAAAGCAGTTCAATCTGCTTTGTTAACATTTTACTGTTATTCTTTTAATAGCTCTCAATTTCTTGTTTTGCGTAATATCATCGACACGTAGCATTTTAGGCGTAAAGCTTCGACCAATTCCATACACTGGCATTTTTGCGACTGTTATGAGTTGTTTACGAATAACTAAACACCTTGACCATTCCGTCGCTCTGAACAATTATCATTCTATTGCTTCCACTCACTCGGATAGCCACTGGTTTTTCCAATGCGCTTTCTATTCCGAGTACGTTTCTTTGAAACAGACCATCACTGGCAAGCAACTGGACTCGGTTGTTGCCGAAGTCTGCTACAAACAGATTCCCTAACTTATCCACACAAACCCCTTGGGGCTTTTTGAGTCCGTTTTGGCCATCAGGTTTGTATCTGAAGACAACTTTGCCATTATGATCGATGCATATAATGGCGTTTTGGCCGACGTCTGAGATGATGATGGTACGATCGGGTGTGGCCGAGATGAACCGCGGCTCGTTGAAGAGCACTCTGTCGCCAGCACCACTGCCGAACGATCGCATGACGCTACCGTCTAGGTGGATGATGTCCACGACCTGGTCACGGAGCGAGGATACTATTAGGTAGGCGTCCTTTTCGGAGTACGATATCCCATCATACTGCCGTTCCGTCTTAGCGCGTTTAATGAGCTGCATAGTTTTTCGTGTTGCAAGAAAGATGACAAGCTTGCCAATCATTGTAATGGCTACATCATCTCGGTTCCCGCATGTTGTTATATCTCGTGGCTCGTCTTCAAGTTGTACATAGTCAACCAAGTCTCCAAACTGAAAACGTCAGCAAAATTTATATAGGTTGCGATAATTGGTTTGAGGCTTATTTGCAGTTCCTTTAAAGCTTAACTATGAATAATAATGTACCTGTCAGGTAATGTATAATCAATAGAGAAAACTCATTCAAGTCAAAGCTAATCGTGCGAAACTTTATATTTGGTTGTAAATTGAAAAGTAAAGGCAAGGCTAAACATGTCAGTAATTACCATTCAACGAAAACGAAAAATAATAATACCTTCCTCAGAAAATTTGCTGTTTATGTAGCAAAATATTATTTGAGGATTTAAATGTAAAGTGCAAATTCTTTTTCTCAAAACAAACATAAAAAAGATGCACTTAACGAACAGATAGTTTTGTTACCTTGCTAAACTTCTGAATGCGTTTGTTCTTGCAGTCGGTAACAATAATGTCGTCTGACGACGTACAGGTTACTCCCCAAGAGCTGATCCCCTCGTCTGAGTCCCCTACGTCCACCGTTAGGTCCCCGAGTCTGTCGAAGTTTTCAATGAATCGCTCGACCGTGTCGTCCAAGATGAAATCAAGCCGAACGGAGGGAGCTTTCTGTTCGGTGTTGCCTATAGCACCTTGGCATGAATCTAATTTTTTGCGGACTTGGTTGTAGGCTAGAAGGATTTCAACGTCACTTCCGTAACGTAAAAGAGTCTGCATTCTATCATTTGCAGCTTTAATCGATTTCAGACCCGTTTTTCTTGGTTGTATTCGATCCTGAAGGAGACCTTTTGCTTTTTCAGACTGCGATTCAAGACTTTTCAGCAGGACGGATTGGTATTGTCGAACTCGGTCGCAAATAGTATTGCAGATGGTATTAATTCTCTCCTGTGCCTCGTGAATGCTGTTTTCTAACGTTCTGTCAGGTTGTCCGATTCCTCCAGCATTTTCAACCGTCGCTTGCAGTTTGTTCAGCCTCGAAATGACGTCGTTAACGTCTGTTCTTGACGTTAAAGCGTCCGAAACGGTGATCACATTTTCACATCGGCGATGAGATACGGCCATGCATTGAACACAAAGAGGTTCACGACAGTCAACGCAAAATAGTGTTATAAGTTCATTGTGCTTCATACACGGCACTTTGTTCTTCTGCTTCATCAGCGTTTCTAGGGGAATTCTTCTCATTTCCTCGATGGATAGACAGGAATGTCCAGCCGTTGTTTTCCCGTGGAGGTGGACCTTGAGACATGTTTCGCATAGTGCATCGTTGCAATCCATACACCAATGGGATGCTGGTTTATTTTCTTCTATTCTTTCACAAATGTCACATAGCTTGCCTTCACACATTGCACTTTGTAATTCCACCAGTTTGGCCAGAAATAAATCGTCCTGAAATGCGTGTGCATACTGTCCAGGTAGTGCACCTTGAGGAATTTCGCATTTCTCTTCGCACATTGGACATGCAAAATACTTTTGTCCATTCTGGTTTAACGATTTGGAAATATGGTCCTCTAAACACGAACAACAGAAAGCGTGGAAGCATGGTAGCGTTTTTGGTATGTTGTAGACTTTTTTGCAGATGTAACACTCTGAAATTGGGTCACAGTCCTTTTTTTCTTGGGGTTCTGTATTGGAGTCCTCGGAATGGTGAACACCATTTGTTATCGGCTCCACGACATCCTCAGATGTTGCATCCATTTTCACTCTCTGACTTTTCTGAAAGTCAAAGAAAAAAATAAGTGTTCAAATGTTTTAATTCGTCACTTAAGGATATAAGTAGATTATATTACCAAGGATTGCCAGTCAAAATCATTGTTACGTATTTTTTTAAACCTCGCGACTCCCGAAAAGGAATTCCGCAGACCGATTACAAAACTAATAAAACTATAGCCCCTCGTAAATCAAACACAACGCCTGTTGGCTGCCAAATTTCAATATTTTGGTAGATTAGGAAAGTCCATTTTAAGCAAACGCGAAGCCTTCAAAGGCTGTGCTGGGTTGGCATGTCCCCGTAAATCACATTCACTTAACAAAAAGTGCCAATATTCGATCACATTTCTTTGTCTCCGTGTACAAATATTTTGTGTGATAATCATTCTACTGTTCGGGGTTGATCAACATAAGTGGATTACGCCTATTGGGCACTGAAGTGACTAATGCGTGGAATTTGCAGTATAACATGTATTTAATCACCTGTTATATTTGTACGTTAAATGTTGCTACTTGATATTAATATGTCAATATGAAAAAAGGACCTCCTCTCAATATTATGGGTTTTGATAGGTTTGTGTACCCTGCACTTAAGACAAATAGGAATGCTCTTTATATATATATATATATATATATATATATATATATATATATATATATATATATATATATATATATATATATATACCGCTGGTATTTATTGCACATACATGTACATGTATAACCGAAAATTGAATTCTTAAAGTGTTTATAATCGATCACATTTGATGACACAAATAAAATTCAATATCAATTTCAGAGTACCTAAAATAATCATTCCCTCCTTCCCAGCTCACACTCCTATCATCGTTATTCAGGAATTGTCTTAAATGCTTGTGTCTCCATAAAAATTCCCATTCAAACACACATACATACACACCCACGAAAAGACAACAATGAAGCGAATTTCTACAACCCACTCCTAATAATGACCTGGGACCTTTTATATATACACCCCCCTTCCATGTCAATAACACAATATATCATTATAAAGTGCTCAATTGATAAATATAAAAAAATGAATGGAGCAACTGAACCAAGTAAACATGTTTGTTTTATCTCTGTGTCATCGCCCAATGCTTTGTTTTTTGATTGTGAGTCACGTATTGAACTGTAAATATTTGTTGTCAAACAAAACTGGCTAAAATGTATATAATTATATAGTCAACAAATAAAACACTGAGGAACATGTTGATTCAAGTTGATGGAGTGTAGTTGTCTTATTTTATTACTTAGCTGAGATTCTTATTTTGATTGGTCAAAGTTTAAAAACTTGGATGCAGTATTTATAAAAGCACAGCAATGTTGTTTCAGTATTGGTAATATCATAAGATAAGCAAGATGAACATTCCACTAATCAATAAACGTACTTAATCAACATCAACCAACGGCGGTTGTAGTATCATGTCTAATTTATAATCACTGCGGCTATTTGGTCGAAGAGGGCACTTCGCGTCACTGGTAGATCCCTTAAATAATTAATTACAGGCTAATCCGGCCTCAGGTGTCCCGAAGTCCTCTGATTAAAGTGCAGGTATTGTGGAATGTCGCTGGAAATGAGAGAGTGAAAGGTACAATGAAGCCACCCTTTATAGAAAGATCGATTACAGATCAATGGGACTACGTACATGCGTGTGACGTACATGTAGATAAAACACGTACAAGTACATACATAAAACACAGGTACATACGTATTATTTCTGCTGTTATAGATAATGGTGAAAGCGAGTTTTGAAAAATGAATCAAGACCGTCTTCCTTCTTACTACAATGGTTTTTGGAAAATTCCCAGACGTACACATACATGTATGTGTAGGACCGTAATCCAACGCATGTAGGGGACTTTAAAAAAAATGGACCACGCCTCTAAAATATTTTAACGGATTTATTTGAATAAAAGTATCAGTTGGGTACATGTAGCTTAACGTGGTTATAAAGATATCAGGAATCACAGTTTACTAAGGGATTGAGCTTGTATGCCAGACGCTTCAGACTTGATTGATATTACAGAGGTGCATAGTTTCGTCCGTGTGGGGTATCTTAGGTCCATCATCTTTAGGATTACATTCGATGAGGTAGTTTGCCATTTAATGACCGTGTCCTACCAAACAAATGCTTTCTGCAGTAATTAGTCGGACAGGTACTTCTAAAGATTAGCCCGTTTTTAAATATAAATATTTCGAATTGAATAGTTCAAAAACATCTTACAATATTTAATTTTCAAACAATTAAAAGGGTTAATATATGAGTGCGTGGCATGAAATCTCCTTTTTAATCAAAAGCCATAAATATGTCGTCAGAGCTGATAGTCCACTTCTCCAATAGCCGATAAGTGGGTGTAACTATCTCTTCACTTATCTTAAAATAGACTATTCGGCAAATTTTCAGATTTCTTGACACAAGTTCGTCTAGAAGTAATGTATATAATTTATAAGTATTGACGCAAGCAACAAAACACATATGAAATAGTGATTTTTTTCGCAGTATCCCACAAGAGTGGGTAGTTTCCGGTCGGTAAAGCCGATCATTGTCAGACATTAGAATAGAAATAAAAACAGGTGACTTCTAGACCGTACTTGACATTTTTGGGGAACCATTTAACCCCAATATTTCCGATTATTGTGTTTACCGATAACACAAGCAGGTCTATTCAACAGATGAAGAATACTGGATTTTAAAGAGAACTGAAATCAGAATGGAAGGGTTCAGAAGGTTTCCTTATTATTCTGATATATTCAAATTGAGCCTTGCTAGATCAAAACGTTGACAATCAGTTCTGCTCACCATCTCTCCACTTTATTATCTTTTTATAAAGCACGTCGACTTTTAAAAAAAATTTATTGGGAGTGTTCTCAAAGTAAACAAACGAATGATTAAAAAAGGAACGGAAATTTACACCTGTGAATTATTGCCAACGCCTGATTGTTAAGGGTAAAAGATTGCAAACGTAGCAAAGATGCTTGAGTAAGGTCGATATTGAAGATAAATTATTGAATACTTTCAGTTATCATTTTCTCTATATGTCATATTGCCAGCGATGACAAAATGTACCGACTCTAAACAAGTCTTCCTCTACTTGATAGAATGTACAATGAAATATCGATGTTCTGGCCAGTGCCAATTCAGAAGTAATAGGTTACATTGAAAATGCACGTGGCAATAACAATTTGGAGAGAATAGACTTGGCCAGGTAATTTGCTTTTGTTAGATCGGAGAAAATTGGATTTCTCGCAGGTTATGAAAAACAGTCGCGCTTTATTGAATTACTGTCGATAGAGCATGTTTTCGACGTTATTTCAGCGCCAAGTATGGTTACACAGAGAGAGAGAGAGAGAGAGAGAGAGAGAGAGAGAGAGAGAGAGAGAGAGAGAGAGAGAGGATTATGATCCCTTACCTGTCGATTAGAAACACACTACATGTATATATTGGGTTTATTCTGGGACCAAAAAAAAAACAGACCCGTGTGTACAAATAATGCCAATAGTTTGACACGGTTCCATTGAATTAATTTTTCTGGAGTCAACCCTCTTTCCATATATAGATCGACAGCATTTTGATGGCAACAAAACAACTACTATACACATTTGTCAAAATTAGGAATAAATGCTGCAATTGAAGTCAACTTACCTGTGAAGTTTTCAAGATCCTTGTAAGATATTGCAGCCCGGCCTTGTTCCTTATCTCTTCATCTCGTGTTCAAATGTGTGGTTTAAAATTCAAAACCACGGTTTCAATTAATGTCAAAATTTTAGACAGAGATTTTAACAATGGAAACACTGATCCTAATTAACTCGATGTGGATCTTCGCGCCAAAAACATTGTCTTCCGTCGCAGCAGGATATTGAAATTCGAAGGACTTCCTTAGAGAGATTAAAACTCAATAAAACAGCTAAGTATTGACTAGGTTTTAAAAAACGAAGCTGTCAGTTTTTGCTAAATAAGTTCTGTACACATACCCGGCACACCTTGAACAAGACGTCCCGATATCGATCGCCCATAGGTAAAAATCGATTAAGCCGGACCTATTTTCCCCGCGCAATAATATTGAACAACGTGTCTGAACAAATATTTCTTTACCTGGGTTGCCCCTTTTTTTACAAGTATAGAAGTATGTCTTGCAAACGAAAATATATCGACCCTTTAACACGCACTTGCTGAACGACTTCACATTTCATAAATAGAATATACAAAGTTTTTATTTTCAGAGGTTATGTGCCAATGCAATGCATTTTTTGTTGGGAGAAAAACCTTTAATTAAGAACACATGCAGTAAGAACAAAATGTTAAGTTTAAAAGGACAAATAATGTTTTATTTGATAACAAACATTACACCACAAGACTATTCGGCATGCTTTGTGCAAAGCTCTTACGCCAAGTTTAATTTATGCGGATGAATGGCATTTAATAATGAAAAGTCAGAAAATATTTGGCAAGCATACAAAGTTGAACCTTTACATTGAACCTATAGCATGAATGAAAGGAATAAACTTAATTTTGCTCCGCTCTGGTTGGTTTCCAATTCTATACTTAAATAAAGTGAATTAAATTCCCCTTTTCTGCCTTTTTATTATCTTTTTCAAAACAGATGTCAAATTAAATTTAGAGATTTTTTTCTTCGGGATAATATATATATATAAGTCGCGGATCACTTTTATAAATGAAAATTTGTAATGTGTACCTTAATATCAATCACATGGCCCTCTTCTTGTAGTTTGACTAAAAGAAATGTTTAAATATGTTGATAGGCTTTATAGTAAGCATTCTTAAATGTACTGTCAAAAGGTTGCGCTTTTGGAATGTATAAATGGTCTCTTAACACTTACCGATGCTTATAAATATACCTATACATACATCTAACGAGTATGAGTTAATTCATAGCAATCTACACGCCCTGTTTATCGATTGGCCGAAACCTACAGCGACCTAAAAAAAACACGAACTGCACGAAATAATCATAATGATGTCAGACTCAAATTCCCTTAGGAGGCGATTTGGCTGTCTTTTAGCGAAGGTTCTGACGTACATTATCAGTAATTTAGTGAATTTAACTTACTTTTTACAATTAATTTATTAGGTTATGTATTTTTTTCTGCGATGTCGCCACTTTCATATCCTGCATGAAACACCAAAGAAAGCATTTTGTCGTTCAAATATACACATGCATACGCACACCAAAGTTGGCTCACTACTTGTAGATCTGAAGTCGTTCATCTGCCAGAGCCCAAGGGGTTTGCACACGCTTAGATGGTGGTACATGTACATTTAATACTGTAATGGCAAAAGGAAGAGACCGCGTTTTCGATCTTTTGTATATATAAGAATCATAATCTTTGTTTCCAATTACTAGTAAATTGATCGACATGTTGTATACCAACAAAACGCACCGAACAGTCTACTACAATTTTTTAATAATACATTGTACATAACAAAGTTTGAATATATATACACAAGATTTTCAAATGTGCATCACAAGATACTAATCACAGATCAAACGATTAATGAATATGCAACACAAGTTATTAATCATTCATTACAAAACAATGAATATAATTGACGATAGTATGGAATAAACATAGCAAATTAAAATGTACATCCAAATTATTGACAAAGGTTTTATTTCTCAACCAATTCTATTACAAATATAAGATGTATCTCATATTACACATGTACGACTAATATCACTAATGTATGACTTATTTCAAAGTACGACTTTTCCTTTCTCTAGTGTAAGATATACCATATCATTAATGTGCGACTTATTCTCTATCACTAATGTACGAATTATATTCATTACATTTTTCCCATCACTAATATACGACTAATACCATATTTCAATTGCTCACATAATGTAGTATTTTTCCTTTTCAAGAGACAAAAATATATTATACCCTAAATGAAAAACGACTAGTATACATTAAGGTGCAAATAATTTTTTTATTGTTTTTTTTTTCCTTTTGTTTTCGTTTTTTTTTTAATTTCAGAATCATTTTACAGAAAATTTATATTGTATAATAAGTCAATTTCATGATAATTAATGTAATCGGTAGTAAAAGATTAGCAAAATTAAAAAGTTTAAAGAATGCCCCACTTTTGCATATCACATTTAACAGTTCATTCGATCCCGATTTATATTCATATAATTACATTTTTTTAAAAATGCTAATCCCGATTCACACTCATATCACTTTTTATCATCTTGATGATGTCATTGTAACATTGCGAGGATGCGTCTAGTGCCCAGATAAAGTCTAGGTGTTCCCACACAGTAAGGTACTTATTAAACCGGATATTTTTGAGCTGTGGTATAAGTGTTTGTACGTCCCCTGGGTCTGCAAGCCAATCGTGACCACCAGAGAAAAGGGCGACAGGGGTCTCCATTTTAGTGACGTCATACAATGGAGGTGTCGACTAAGAGGAGATAAAAAAAAACAAGTTAGTTAGGGTAAGAATTTATTATGCTTACAAAATAGTACATGTGTAAAACAATCAAGATAATCTACCGGTATGTTGGCCATTTTTTTCTAAACTTAAATAAATAATAAATGATTTATAGAATTAATCGAAAAATAAGTTTTACCACCCACCCCCCTTCCCCCCGAAAAAAATAATGATAAAAAATTCAAACGAATAAAACAAAAAAGACAAAAGAAACAAGCAAAATAAAATAAACCATAAATCTTTCTCTATAGTTAATAGTAATGCGCAATCAATTTCTTAAAAACCTGATTGTAATGTTTCATGTTAGCCTCCGGTGATCCAAAGTCCAACATGGAAAATTGTCCAGTCAGAACGGACTAAAAAAGAAGAAAAGAAAGGTTAAGACATATTAAAGTTCAGTCAAAGATCGATAATGTTTTCCTCTATCATTGACGACTTGGTGACGCACCTGGCTGTAATGAGCGATATTCTGCACGGAAGTTCCGGCCGGGTGATCCCTGACATACACGGGTATCCGGCTCTGAAAATAGGTCAATGAGGTCAGGCATGATAGTCAACATTGATTTATTTCTATGAGAGAAGAATTGTCTTCAAGAATTTAGTACATACAGTAAGTTTATGCGCTAAATCTACTCTCTCTACCAAATTTGTATATTACTATTCAATGATTTCAAAGTGACATATAGGTCTCATGGGCCGGTGTAATTTAATGATGTATAATATTGTAATTTTGACACAAACATAACAATATAATGAGATATTTAATTACTAGTAAAATAATGTCTAAGTACGATTATATACGTTGTCCGATTTCAACGTATTGTTTTAATTCTAAAGATGTATGTTCCTCATTAAACAAATTTTAACTTTGACGTCCAAGCGTTTAACAAAGTTATATAACATTAATGCCTAATGAAAATTCAATGCAATAAGGAATCATTCTTTGTGTATGAGATGATCAAATACGGTCGGGGTGATCAAACCCAATAAAGCCCGAAGGACTTTATGATACATTTGATCACCTCTTATCAAATACATCATAATATTCAAAGAATTAATCCCTATTACATATATTTATATAATTTTCAGCAATAGTAGGATTAAATATAAGATAGTCATTAAAAAATGTACTGCTCTAAACATTACAAAAATGATTTGTAGTTTTATCCCCGGAAAATGTAAATAGTATTGATTATATGTGAACATTTTGAGATATGTGTAAGATTGTAGAACCATGGATGGGAGAGTACAATCAACCTATAACATAAAGAAATGTTCACTGCCATTTTGCCACTTTCAAGCAGAAAGCAATGGTAAATTGGTTTTAAATTTAAAACTCTTATTTTCTTATATTTTTCCTGTTTTCTTTAGTGACGATTTCATTAAAAAAAAGTCAAATGATTATAAAAGTTGCTTGAAAATCTTTTAAAAACAATTTATAACTAACTGTGTGTCTTGATTTATTGTCATTCGTAGAGTATTGAATTGCGTTCTCTACTAAAAAGGAATAATGAGAAGTTAAGTTTAAGTTGTGTAATTGTTTTGGTAAAGCATGGAAGGTCCTTTATATTTATATACTTTAGATCCTTTATTTTTTTTTCGTATACCCTGCAAAACTATTTCATATATTGATTATATGATTAAAATATTTGTAAGATTTTCATCTGGTTGGTGTTTTAGTCTTCAATATATTTTAGAGTTATCGTTCTTCAGCTCTTGATTTTAACAAGCTACCTAATGGTCACAGCACTTAATGACAAGAGCAATGTGGTTTACCTCTGATCAAATTAAGCATTAAACAGTACTAAGAATTTTTCCTTGAAACATATGGCCCTTAAAGGGGCATGGTCACGATTTTGGTCAAATTCTATTTTTCTGTTTTTATTATTTACAATGCTTTAGGAATGCATTTTCTAGTGATGAACTGAAATTTGAAAACCAGTCGTAGAGTTACAAGCAAGATACAGGGAACGAATGACACTCAAATTATGGTTGCCTGTACAAAATGCCTATGAAAAGCATTGTAGACACTAAGATCGGAAAAAATTATATTTTGACCACAGTCTTGACCATGTCCCTTTGTCATCTGAATATATAGGGTATAGGTAAAATATTCAGAAAAAAAATCAGTTCTATGCATTTTGTTTAATTATAAAGTGAATAGATCCAAGTATATATGGTTGTGTCGATTCAGAATGGTATTCAGGTAAAAGTACAAATTTGGGGTGGATTGGGGGGAGGAGTATTATGATATGCTAAAAGGAAATATCATATTCCGCTTACTTTTCCACTAATTGTTTATGCATATGGATATATATCGATGGACTCAAGCACTGTCTTTTAATCAGAAGTTGGTACAATAAATAACTTGTATTTGGTTAATTTTGCTGATACCAAGAGCATAAAAATATTTGTCACATTATTTAAAGAAGAAGAAATAGGCGAAGAGTGTATGGGATGATATGCATCGTGCTTGTAAAACGTTGTTTTGAACTCCACTTAATTGGTAGAAAATGAAAAGAAATCTTGGAAAATTTCCGGGTGAAGACGAAGATGACGACATATGCTGAACAAATGTTATAAACAACGGTTATTTAAATCTCTGCTACAAAGTCATTAAATCATGACTAATATCAGCAAGAGAAAGTATCACATGATCCAAGATTTAGTGCCGAACAATCAGTGAATTAGTTTATAGATTGTACCTGAAACAGTCTATCCCTGCTGTACCTAATAAACCAATGAATAGTCTGAACCTTTATGAATTCTGGCATTCCCAGAAATCCGGAGCCAAGTTATCATACCTTGCCGAAGGTAATCAACTACAGGTTGCGGCTTTCGTGGCACTTTCCATTGGTTTCTATGATCTCAATAAGTGTCAGTACAAGGATAATCATCATTCATTCAACTAATTTGAATAACTGACATTGGTTTCCAACAACGTACACTTTATTCAAGATTTCTGAATGATCACGGTAATTTTGTCTTGAATTTAAACAGAAGTTAACATTTGGTGTTGTGTGTAACCTCTTTAACTCCAAACATTTTCTGAAAGCTTTCATAAAATCACATTGCATTAAGGTTGAATAACACACCTGGAAAAAGTCACTCAAACTAATAGTAAATGATTTGATTATGAAAGATATAATGATATCTAACTAAACTGTACATATGCTAAATAAGCGAAAAATTTGCAGTTTGGGGATAAAAAATGAATATCTAAAAAAATGAATTCAGTAAGAAACAACAATAGCCCCCTCGGGATTCGAACTTGGAATTTACGGATGACAAGCCCGACACTTTATCCACTCAGCTATGGAGTAAGTTTCTTCTTGCCGTCGATAAATTCCTTTTATCAAAAACGAAATGTCGTTTTGATCAGAGGTAAGCCATTTTGTGATGATGTGTTGTTCCACCTTAAATCTATGAATTACGGAAGCACATCGGGGCCTACACTTGTTGTGTTTCAACTAATAAATGTCCTTCTTTTTTATTGTATTGTCAACATATACAGTATTGTATAAATAGTATTGTGACCTCTTATTTATACAAATGTATTGAATTTTATCTTGTGAATTCAGTATGATTCAAATCACTCTTATGAATTTAACCAGTTTTATTGCTATCTATCATTATGGAGTTTAAGATGTTGATTTAAGTATATTGAGATAGAAATTTAGACGAAAAACAATAAAAAATGATTTATAGTTATGTCGATATTAATAAGCTTTCTTTTCTGGACGGGGAACTTTTCTCGAAATTATTGTAATCAAATGAAACTTGCGGGCGTGAGAGTTCCTCACGGCAGCTCACTCTGAATGTAGCTCGAGACGGCACATGTAAACTGACTTTGATAGTTTGATATATATGAAAAACAAAGAACACTAATAACTTAACATGTAATTTATTTTCAATTTGTATTAGTATTACACATCGTAGCTAGAGGGCTGCTTTATGATCGATATTTAAGCAGTTCGTTTTCATCTTCTATGCTTGGGATAGTCTCCATTAAACATGTAATATAAATTTTGAGACCAATGGTAGAACTACGAGAACCCCTTTAATTTCAAGTACTTACAAGTACTTTATTATTCTCCAAATAGTTATATTTTATATTCATCAAAGCATCGAAAAAAAATTAAATAATTGTGTTTGCTGTATATTTTTTTTGGCATAAATTGATCACATGAGCGTTGCATTTTTTTTTAGTTTAAATTCCTTTATTTTGGATTACATTTCATGGAGCCAAAATTTCATTTGTAGATTGATATTTTTGCATAGGTTAATGGGAACAATTTTATGATAATACTGTTAATTTATATAATTTTTTGTGAATTTAAATTCATGGATGATAGGATTAACGAAATCCATGAACATTTTCGATTGATTACATATATGGCAGTTAACATGAACTAGATTCAACGTGAGGTGACGAGCCATCAGACCACCCGCCCCCGCGAAATCCATTCGATAACGATATTTTCGCAATATGTTCCCAAGAAATGAAAATATATTTATGTTGATATACTTATAATGTATACATTTTCATTGTATATTCCAATAGGTGATTTAGATTAAGTAAACTCATTTCATTGCAAAGCAAAATAATTTTTACAAATAAAATGACATAATAGCTTATATGTTGATAGGACGAAAAAAATGTATGACAATGTACAAGTTATAACACAACACGCGCAGGCCCGATACGATTCAGTAGTGAATCTCTATCTCCATTGTCACATAATGTAGATGATTTTTTTCAACATTTATTCATATAAGTCAAATTATTCTCTATGGAAGACTAAAAGAGTTCACCAAGAACAGAAGGGATGCTTTGTGAACGCATTTTGTTTAAAGAGACAAGTTCAAAAATTGGATATTGTTTATACTGATGCTGCACATCTAAACAATAAAATCATATTCATTTTTGTTGTCTGTTCCAATGACGGATTTCTTTTGTTTTAGGATTCTTTTTGAAGATGGCTAAACGCTTTTCCTATTATAATCATGGAAGTCTAACATCAAAGAAAGCACAGGGATTGTGAGTTTCTGAAACTAAGTCAAGGAGTACGGACGTTATATTACCACCTGGTGCTTTTATATAATTTGATAACATGTAAACAATCCTCAAGTCAAAGTATCCCTCAAAAATTAAATTTTTGTCCGACTTGCAGCCATGTTATGTAATTTGTACTGCTTCATACTATGATGTAATTTAAAATAAGAGAGCCTTCATTCATATTTTAATTTTTTTTTTCTTATTCAATACTTAATGGAGAATGAAATTAAATTTTAAACAATAATCCAACGGCGACATCGCACATATAAACACAACACAAGCTAGTTTTTTATAACCGGGTTTTCCAAAGAAAAAATCCGGTGAATAAAATGGTAAAAATAGCGATGGGCAGACGGCTGCCAAACAGGTACCCCTATTGTACGGATAACTTCTCCTACAGTTTTCAAAATAGAAAGTTGTTGTATTTTCAGATATTTGTACTTATATCAGAGCTGTGCATATTACTTGGATTTTGATTTTTGATAATTTATGAAAAAAAACCACAAGCTGTTGAACTTAATCATTTTCACGCAAAATATTGCATATAGGAGACTCCTATTGAAGGGATAACACAATCCTTCTACAGTTTTCAAGACAGGAAGTTGTTGTTTTGCATATCAATTGTATATATATCAGAGATATGCACATAGCTTGGATTTTGATTTTTGATAATCTATGAAAAAAATGTCACCTGTTGAACTTAGTTATTTTTACACATAATATTGCATATGGGGTACACCATTTCTCTGGATGGGTTGTGTTTATTAATTCAAGTTTGACAAATGGATTGTGGATACTGTTCACACAAAAGAAAACCCGGTCACATTGACAGTTTTTCTTTTGTTATAACAAATAAATCACCATACCAAATGTCTTAAGCATATATATCATCATTTTTCATTGTCTTTACTTTCGTATCAATTTTGTACTATACAGACTGGACAATAAATTTAAATGACGTATATTTTGGGACGCAAGCGGGGTTTGCTTATTCATATTTAAATATTTAATCAGACAATTGCTGAAAACTAAATAAATATAAAGAATGAGGAATCATTCTTAGATAATCATGAGGTAATAATCAAGGCGTTATCACATATATCATAAATATTTAATCAGACAATTGCTGAAAACTAAATAAATGTAAAGAATGAGGAATCATTCTTAGATAATCATGAGGTAATAATCAGGGCGTTATCACATATATCATAAATATTTAATCAGACAATTGCTGAAAACTAAATAAATATAAAGAATGAGGAATCATTCTTAGATAATCATGAGGTGATAATCAGGGCGTTATCACATATATCATAAATATTTAATCAGACAATTGCTGAAAACTAAATAAATATAAAGAATGAGGAATCATTCTTAGATAATCATGAGGTAATAATCAGGGCGTTATCACATATATCATAAAGCCATTGTTATTTGATTTGATTACGCACCGACCAAAATTGTCACCTCATAATACCCAAAGAATGATTCCTTATTCCTTGATTAATTTTATTCTGCTTTTGTCATTTCTCACCATTTTCCTTTAAAATGTAAAGGTATTTTAAACATCGAATAGTAGTTACCAAATTTTATAAACAATTCACATTCTACATAATTCACAGTTAATTCTTGTTGTGTCTCCTCTTTTATACCATATACGGATCCTGTCTGAAAAATCCTGAAAGTTCTTACAGAGAGTTTGTTTGAATGTTAACTTAAAAATTGAGGTACAGCACATCTACGCTCTTATTGGATATCATCTAAATGAATTTGTGTAAAACTATTTGGGTTCGCTATTCTGGTGACTTCTGAATCTCAAATACCTTGTACCAGATTCTCAAAGTGTTCCTCAATATAACTGAAAACGTTTTTATACACATTTCTATGAAAAAATTAAAACAGGATATTTGTAAATTCCTGAATGAGCTTACACATAGCAACGCAATGTTAACCTAAAAATGTTTACACTATTTATCACTAAAATAAACATAAACAGAGAAAAAAAAGGTGTAAAAAACACTTTAACTATAACCATAATTTATCATGGTAGCGATAATTCTATCTTCAATGTTCAATACAAAACAAGTTCTAAAGATGATTTCTTTGTATTGAAATGACAAACGTTCTATTCCAATATTGTTTCTTCTCACCCATGTAGGTAAAAAAGGGACAAGAACGTCCAAAATGCATTAAAATGTCATAGACACCATTTCATTGGACGAATCTATATCACCGTATTCACATGTACAGCCTACTACGAATAATCTAATTTTGCCTTTTACATTCGATTGTTTATCTTGCGAATTCATTTGGTTTGTTAAGAAACTTATTCTTCCAGTCTTATGTGGCCATCAGCATTCATATTTAACGTTATATGTACGGGGTACTGGGGTTCTATGAGTCATTTATTGCTTAAACGTGAGTTAAAAGCGAGTTTCAAATAATTAAATTTCTATATTTGAGGTGTAAAAACGAATTTTTTTTTTTTTATTTTTTTTTATTTTTTATCTTTCATTTGCGTTCATGATTCATTTTGTTATGAAATCGATGCATGTAAGGAATAAAGTATCGGCATTTGATTGGTCCAAGACGCTGGAAATAGCAAACCTAATTCCTTATCATGATGTTCATTGTTGTAGAAAATTTGAACATCGATATGCACATCTCATTTGCTGGTTTAACTCGTTACCAATTTTTGTGTGAGTTGACATGATTTATTTAAAAATGGCCTGTATATAAAGGATCAATTTAAAACTAAAAATAATAAAATCTTAAAGTTTACAACTCACCATGTTTAGTTGTGCAGAATCATATCCTCCCAGAAGAAACAAAACGTTCTCACACATGAGATCAATGGTTTTTCTTTTGCAACTGTCTTGAGCAAACAGGGTAAATAATTCCTTATTGGGAAGAAATTCGTATTTACCGAACATTTCCAGGAACATCTGCCAAAAATGAAAACCGAAAGATGGCACAAAAACAATTAATGAAAGCTAAATGAATGATTCGGCACCGATCATTTACGTAGTACCCGTAAACAAGCTTTATACAATATAGGGGCTTTGTAAATGAAAATTCAAAATGAGAAGTCAATAGGCCTTCACGGACACCATATCCCATACACAAACTAATCGAGGAGTGTTATATATATATATATATATATATATATATATATATATATATATATATATATATATATATATATATATATATATAGCAAGAAACTTCCTAAAGATCATAATAGAGTACATGACCTGTTATTTAAAAGGTGCAAAAATAAATTTCATTATTTATTAACGTTCAAGATAAGATTTATGAGTATATGTTTCCAAAGTAAACTAAAACAAGGTGGCAAGTATACTTGTTTTTTTTAAACAATTTCCATCCATCATCTTCAGGGGCAGACAGAATCTCTCTCTCTCTCTCTCTCTCTCTCTCTCTCTCTCTCTCTCTCTCTCTCTCTCTCTCATGTACAAGATTGTAAAATCCAAATAATTTCCGGATTTTTTAAAGGATTTTTCGTTGATTATTAATTGGCGAAGCTTAATTGAGAAAAAATAAAAACAAATTGGTAATCTTCAAGTACCAATGATGTTTAAAATATATAAAACAAAAGACAGTACTCTTCCGATTTCTCGGTATTAAAGCCCAAAAATTCGAGTCTATTGTTTTAATATAGTAGTATAGATATACATTGACACTAAATTGTTATTTTGGTCACACCCTGCATTAAGAACCCCTACGCTATACACTATATGAGTGTTTTGGTCCCGCCCTATATTCAAATCCTTGGGAACATTGGGAGACAAAAGATTTCAAATTTTGACAGATGGCTTTATTTTCTTCCTTTATATGCAATATGTTATTATTCAGTATCAGTAGAAGTAAAGAAGTCGTGTACGATTATTATATATTTAATCATTATTGTTTACAAATCATTGTATAGAGGATGCGTATAACTTTAATCATGATTTTAGTCATCATTGCTCATTCGCTAGCTGTTTATCTTTCATGACATCACCTAATGACCTAATTCGCGCAAATTTGCAAACCAATGAAAATTTTTTCAATTTTTGCTTATATTTTGCATTTGGAAGTATAGAGCGCAGGTCTGCTCAAGTACGATTTTAACATATGTTTTTCTTCAGATAGTTATACAATGGTACTTGAGCAAGTCGAAAAACCATAGGATAACAGCCATTTTTTGCTACAAAACACCAATTTATCAAAATAATGCAATCTTCATGACGTCATTTCTACATTATGACGTCACTATGATGAAAACCTTTTACACCCTTATTTCCAATTTGATTTTAACTATCTTTAAAGCTCTTTATAAAACTTTGATCTTGGGGGCAAAATATGCATAATGAAACGGGCAGCCTATTAATGTATTTTTTGGTTAGAGTTATTCCCCTTTTTATTGATTTTTGATAATTTAATTAATGTTCCTAATAATGACCAATGAGTTTGCGAATTATTTTTATACAATAATAAATATTCAATATATATAAGTTGTTATGCATAAGTATTTTTTAGGTTAGGCCGGATTAGTTTGTTTATTTTTGATTTCCTGTTTTTAGATACTATGAATTATTTTAGGCCGGCACATATATAGGGACAGTGTCTATGGCGTTTCGGAGAGCGACTGTTTGGGGTTAATCTTGAGCAGGTATGGAAAGATTGAGTGTGTGGACATCCCTGCCCTATCTAAGCTTTATGTGATCTAACCTACGATACAGAGTGTGTGGTCATCCCTGCTTGTTTTGGTGGTAGTTGAAGCGGAGCACTAGTGTGTGGTCATCCCTGCTGGTGTTCTGGCCTTTCTAGCGCAAATGTGCGGCACTCCCTGCTTGCGGTAGGTTGAGCTGTTGGCGCAACTGTGCGGTCATCCCTGCTTGCGTTAATGTTGGTACCTGTTGAGTTGCGTAGGTGTGCGGTCATTCCTGCCTGCGCAACGTTTAGTCCCTATATGTGTGCAGGAGAGGTGTTCAAAGTCTGCACTTGTAAATATTGGCAGCAATCAGGGCTATCCGATTCTATCTCGGGTACGGGCCCGCGGGGGAACACAGGCAGTGACCCCCTTACACGTTACATAAAATTTGGTGGCAGCAGTGGAGTACCCTGCAATTGCTGCGGAAAGAATGGACCACCTCGATAAAGAAATATCTTTCTTAGAGGAGAAGATTGCCGAGATGCGCGAGTGCAGCGACATCATGAAGACCTCAACGCCAAGACCCGCTGCAAGCAGAGATTCTGGTGTAGATACTATGTGCATAGCTTTGGGCAATGAGAGCTGTCTTTGCGTACTGTCCACACGAGAGCTTTACATCGTGAAGATGCTGTTGCTGAGTATGAGACGGGGGCTTATTCCGGACTTCGCTCTCACAAAAGAACAGAAGTGCACCCGCGCAGCAACGACCAGTTCTCTGATTCCTATGAGCTCTACGAAGAGTCAGAGAGGAAGGTAGAAAGCAACCTCGGGCATAGGCCATTTGCTAGCGGCTCTGGTCCCGCACACAAGCCAGATCTGAATAGGCAGGCCGAATCGCTCTTACCCGATATGACGCGCAGACAATCTCGGGTGAGATTTGAAAGCCCAAAAAGAGGAAATGAAACAGACAATGCCATTGCCAAGCAATCTATCAAGCCAGCTACATACGATGGAATTGGCCCTTGGCTTGATTACCATGCGCATTTTGAAGCCTGTGCCGACATCAACGGCTGGAGTTATGCCACTAAAGGTTTATACCTGGCAGTTTCCTTACGTGACAATGCGCAGGGAGTCTTGGGAAATATGCAAAGAGGTACAAAACCTGATTTTGATTCCCTCGTTCAAGCTTTGGAGGATCGATTTGCGCCGCCAAGCTTAACCGAGCTCTATAGAGTCCAGATGAGAGAAAGTCGTCAGAGAGCGGGTGAGACTCTCCCCGAGCTAGGCCAAGCCATCCAGCGTCTCGCCTATTTGGCATACCCTACCGCCTCTGCTGAGATTCGGGAAACGTTGGCCAAAAACCAATTCGTAGACGCACTGGTAGACTCAGAGATGCGCATTCGCATAAAACAGTCCCGGCCCAGACACTTGAATTATGCGATTCAACTGGCTGTGGAGTTAGAGGCATTTAATAAAGCCGAGAGAAAAAGCTTTGCGCGCCCCACTGCTCTAGAACCAGGTAACGATGCGTTGGTAAGGACATTAGATGCTCTTAACGCCAAGATAGACTCTCTACAGTTGGAGGTGAAGTCTTTTAGGAGCAGCCGAGCTAGAGACGATGCGCAGTTGGGTTATAAAGTAGAGCAGCAGCAGAAACTTTGTTACTTCTGCCGAAAGCCAGGGCATATTCAAAGAGACTGTAGGGCTTACAGACAGAACAGGCTAAGAGAAAATTATGCCAAGGATAGTGAATATGGAAACCAGAAAGACGGAATGGAAGCGATCCAAAGAGCAGAGAGCAATGGTTATGCACGCAATAAATGTAGATCCTTCTTATACAGAGGTGGTGGAAATGATCAAACGGCTGAGTGATAAAGTCGACTCTCTTCAGACAAACGTGAAACGTCTTAGAAACGTCTTAGCAAGCGACAAATTACAGATAATGGGCGGAAAGTTGACAAACTGCAAGGAGTATGCTATTATTGTCGAAAACCAGGGCACTTGCGGGGAGATTGCATGGTCATAAAGCGAGCTAAATGCGTTGCCAATTCAGAACAGCCCGAACAATCAGATGGAGCTGATGGAGTCGAAAAGGGGCAAAATCTGTCGGAAGGGAAGACCAATGCATGCTACCGCGTTGCAATGTCAAATTGCAATGACAGAAAAGTGATGGTAGAGGGCCGAATTGGGAGTTCTAAGGAGAAGTTTGCTACAGACAGCATTAGTTCAATGGTTGGGCAAACCTTTGTCAATTGCAAGGACCCGAGTCATGGTCATGATTTTGATGAGGGAGAAGAGTGCAAGAACCCGTGCAGACGTTGCGGCAGTTGTACGAAAAGCAGACGAAAGAGGAGAATGCACCGTTTTCCTCAGAAAATGATGAGACCCCAAGGTGTATATGCAAATGACAATTGCATGCAGGTAATGGCAATATTACCTGGTAAAGCAGCGTTGAAAAGTTCTGACTTTAAAGAAAGTCGGCTGCAGAAGTTTCGCAAAAGACGAAAAACGTTTAGAAGAGGAAATAGTAGGCTAACGCCTGCTTGTAAATAAACGTTTGCATTGTTTGTATACATTGATGAAGCTTGGGCTCAGGAAAGAGGGGCAGAGTTTTTATACCAATTTGGGGGGGGGGGCATTATTTTTTACATGGAATACCACTTCACCTTTTTGTGAAGTTGGGGGTTTAATTTTTGTTTTGCGAGGACGCAAAATTCTGAGGTGGGGGTAGTGAAACGGGCAGCCTATTAATGTATTTTTGGTTAGAGTTATCCCCCTTTGATTTATTGATTTTTGATAATTTATTTAATGTTCCTAATAAAGACCAATGAGTTTGCGAATTGTTTTTATACAATGATAAATATTCATTGTATATAAGTTGTTATGCATAAGTATTTTTTAGGTAAGGCCGGATTAGTTTGTTTATTTTTGATTTCCTGTTTTTAGATACTATGAATTATTTTAGGCCGGCACATATATAGGGACAGTGTCTATTGCGTTTCAGAGAACGACTGTTTGGGGTTAAATTTGAACAGGTGCGGAAAGATTGAGTATGTGGACATCCCTGCTCTATCTAATCTTCGTGTGATCTAACCTACGATACAGAGTGTGCGGTCATCCCTGCTCTGTATTGCATTAATACAAGAGTGTGGTCATCCCTGCTGGTGTTCTGGCTTTTCTAGCGCAAATGTGCGGTCATCCCTGCTTGCGTTAATGTACCTGTTGAGTTGCGTAGGTGTGCGGTCATCCCTGCCGGCGCAACATTTAGTCCCTACATATGTGCAGGAGAGGTGATCAAAGTCTGCACTTGTGAACATTGGCAGCAATCAGGGCTATCCGATTCTATCTCGGGTACGGGACCGCGGGGGAACACAGGCAGTGACCCCCTTGCACGTTGCAATAATACCGCACATAGTCCTTTATAGTTTTGGATGAAGGCGTCCTGGTCTTAAAATTTATGACTTTATTTTCCTTATATTTCTTACAGGTGTGTGGAATTAGGGAAGATAATATTTAAACATTTTATATGTATAAACACTATACATCCATTTGGCCTCGTTCTGGAGTCAAAACCCATACTCCAAGGGACATGAAATTTACGATTCCTATAGAGGACTTACTGGTTAAAATATAGGAATATGAAGTCAGTTTTGTTACAGATATGTGAGAGAAGATTTTAAACATTATATGCATTAAACTATTGCCCCCCTAAAGGCCTGAACCCCTAACCAAGGGGCCATGAATTTCACAAATTTGGTAGACCGGTTTATGTACAACATAACAAAGCATTATTTTAGTTTTTACCTCACATATGTGGGAGAAGTGAAGATGATTTTTGAAAATTTAGCTTTTTTTGCATATTTGGCCCCGCCTGTGGCGCCCCGAGGGGGGGGGGGGGGGTCCATGAATTTTACAATTTAGATTTCTCTTACCATAGAGATGCTTTACACAAAAAATGGTTACAATTGGCCTTGTATTTAGTAGTTTTTAAGAAGAATTTAAAAAAGTAAAACTGTTAACGCACGACGACAGACGAAGACCAATTGCAATAGGTGACCTAAAATTTAAAGGGTTTAAAGCATTATTGTTAATATTAACATCGCTAGAAATAAAATAAATTAATTAAAGAACCCCGATCTTGCATTCATGAAAAGTTTGAAATAAGCCCGTGCAAATTCATGAATCCGACTACATGTACCCATTATAACTAAAATTTCGACCAATCACAAAATAGTACATACAAAGCCAAAATTTGAAAACATGGTAAAATTATGTTCTGCATTTGTTACATAGTAAGGAAAATTTATATGTATATTTCAGTTTTCAAGTTTGAATGTTTTCCTATATGTTTTTACATGCTCTCAATTTTAAGGAGATTTAAGGTGGCTCTATACACCACTTTTTGATGACGCAGTACGCAAAAAAGTAAATCTGGAAGCATGCAATTCCGATACTGGCTGATTTAAACTGAGGCAAATTGTGTGGAGACCGCTCTTTTGAAAAAATTGTTAAATGAATGGATTGAATTTCATAATTGGAAAATTCATTACTTACAAGTAATGTGGTATATGACACCTCATGTTGTGTCGTATTATTTATCGAAATAAACAATAAAATCAAGTATAATTTTTTTTTAATAGTTTCTCTCCCATTATCGACATCTTACAGCGTAGCGCAGTGGGTTAGTAGGTCTCACTACAAACCTGTAGATCATAAGTTCGTGTCCCGTTGAGGGCAATAAAAATTTTAACTTTCCAAAATATTTTTTAACGCATTTTTTAGTTGAATACTGTGAAAGAAAATTCTAAACCGGTGAAAGTATTTCAATTATAATATACTTTAATCCACATTAATATCGACAGATGTTCCTTACCACCTTAGGGGATGGGAGGGTGGCTTTGAATTTTTAAAGTTGGGATACATAAATCCTATAAGTTAATTTTCCCCTTTATTTATGTGACTTAGTTTTGTATTAAAGCGAATATATTCACTTATATAGGCCTATAATGAAATATGTATGTATATATCATTCCAGCATGATATTTAGGTCTTCAACTCAGAAATGAAAAGTCTTTCAGGTGTTTGGGCCTTGGGACTTAGGAACGATTACTCTTACATGAGGAACTTTTATACCAAATAAAATTAATAATATTTTTTGTGTTTATTTGGAATGATTTTCATTCAATTTTTTAATGTCACATTTATTAAAATACATTTTCTTATATCATCAAGCAGCTTTTTTAGATGAATTGTAAACAGAGTAAGAAAATATGAAAAATTATGTTTCTGGGAAATTCTAAAAAAAATTGCAATAATAACATTTTTGAATGTTAAGAAGTGTTTTTACAGGTGTCCGAAGGAAATATCCATCATATGACAAAAAGATTTTTAAAAATTATTTTACAAAAAACACGAAAAAACATTAAAAAATTCTTTAAAAATACCTATAATAGTACATGTATCCCTATCATCATTTTAATAGATAAGAATATGTTTTGTGGTCTTCTAATGAAAATTGGAAACTGTCGGTTTATAGAGCCATCCTAAATACATGAAGTTAAGAAAGGGCTAGGACCAGTCAGCTCTCTTAAAAGAGAACATATCGCATAGCATTCATTCAGTTTACCTCAAAATCTTTTGCAAATGGTGCCAAAAGCTTAACTGGACTTTCGATTCCCGACATATTGCCTACAGGGGCAAGGGCGAAGAAGGTTTTGACTTTTCTCCCTAGTTCAGGGTTGAGACTAAATCCTGCAAAGGCCTGCTCTGTTCCCTGTGAATGACCGGCATAGTAAATTCCTTCGTTTCCGGTTTGCTGAATGACGTACTCTATCATTGCGGGTAAGTCATATTTTGCCATTTCGTCCCAGCTTCAAAAAAAAGAAAAACACTATAAATTATCTCCATAAAAACTGGTTTAATGAAGGTTTTTCAGAGGTTAGTATTACAGTACATATCCTGTCACTTGATGTGCAAATGATGCCGTGACAATGAACAGGGGCTATGTTTTTATAGGTCATTAGTCTGAGAATCTAAATATCGGAAGAGCCAAACAACCCGGAAGGACTCTGTCAAGGCTGGTGTTATCATTGATTAAATTGATGATAAGAAATATTCCTTAAGGGAGACATATTCTTTGTGTCTTCAAAACTGAAAGGTCTTATTCTCCGTCAATGGGCACATGCAACTGTAAAAATAAATCATTCCTGCAAAAAAAAAAAAAAAAAAATATGGGAAAAACCTTAAATGTGTTTAACATAATAATAATTGAAATGGGACAAGTCTTCGTATTCTCAGATAATGAGTTTAGTCTTTTTATAATAACAATACTAAAGAATGACGATTGTTGCCTCTGATTCTACAAATTAATTGAATGGATATTAGTTTCCACGTTATTCATAACAAAACCCAAGTAGGTCGTGACACTGTGTCCTTAGACCACAATTAGATCACAGATGTTTATCTTTTTCCTTGAATCCACAATAAATACAAAAGTATTTTGCACAGGGATATACAGTCATTTCTTATGTTTCTCGATAAAAAGAAGATCCAAGGTCATAATTGTTTGCGTCATTTGGAAAACATTGATGTTTGGGCAAAACAAATTAGGTTTATTTTCTTAGAAAAATAATGAAATAACCATATCCTGTATTTAAGATAACGATCTGAAATGATTTAAAAAACAACGTACAGTTTCATATTGCACCCAGTTTTATCTTGATTTTGTTTTTAGTTGGACCACTTTTTTGAGGGAAAAACATGCTATTGTGACTTAAAAGTCAATATGTTCTATACCAGAGATCGAAAGCAGAGTGAGGTTTTTTAACGACTAAAAGGACCTTGACACGAATTGAAATTAATTTTTTTTTAAATTTCAATCGGTTTTCCGTAGAAAAAAAATCTGGTTATTAAAATGGTAAAAGTAACATACGTGCGGTTGTGCGAGCAGGTGGCTGCTTAAATGGTACGCCTATTGTACGGATAACCCTTCCTTTCAGGATATGATATTTTTATTTTGCAAATCAATTGTACTTATATCATAGATGTTTGATTTTCGATAATTTATGCAAAAATATTAGATGTTCAATTAAGGTTTTTTTGTTTTTGTTTTTTTTTTTGTTTTTGCAAAATAAAACCCACCGCGTGTTCTTTTTCGTGATCGAGAAAAAACCCGTAGATAAATAGGCGATTAATTATGGTCGAACTATAAGTATAAAAAAAGTCATTTAGCATGCGACACTGTGGAAATTTGCATTTGCTGGCAGGGTTGTGGTATCGACCATAGAACTTACGGAAAAAAGAATGCAATTGAGAAAGTTGATAGTCCTGTTTGATCAAGTTGTTTGTCAGTGGCTTGCTTTAATATTAACAAAAAAGCAATATTTAATGAAAACGAATTCCAACACAACACATAGCAAGCAATGACAAAACTTTGAGCTTTGTTTACATAACAAAGACTGTCAAACTGTATCTTGCTTGTAACTCAATAATTGACTTTAGATTTTCTACGAAACATTATAAATAACCATGTTGACCATTCTAGGCATTACTAATTGAAAACTTTGAGCTCAATTCGTGTCTATGTCCTTTTAAAAGAGGAATCAACTTTGTAAATGACCTTTCTATAAAAGAGTTGTTAGTCAGTTTCCATAAATGCATAAGCAATTAAAATTACGTAAGTTTGTTAAATATAATGTATTAACACTGTGCTCGAATGTACCATTCAACTGCTCGTTCATGATTGACATTTATACATGTATCAATAGCTACAGATCTACACTGTACTGTACTGTACATCTTTACTTATCCTTGACAAATGTAAAGTTCTCGAATTAAACATATACATATATATAAACATATACAAATATATACGCATATACCAGAAAAGCTGTATCTTAACCAAACAAATCTCTAAAATCAACAGTGCATGAATAAGGTATTGTCCACTCTATAATTACAACAATTTTTCAGAATATTATGATATGAACACAAACAATTTTTGACAAGAAAAGGTAATTGCTCTTTATGCGATCTCATAAGATGTTTGGTTTTTACGTAGAACAAGAGAATATGAATAGGTTACAACCTTTTCTCAGTTTTATCCCCCATTGTATCCTGCAAAAACTTTTATATCCACCCTCTACAAGATTTAATGTATATTTTCATTAAAAATTGTTTTGAAAATTGAATTTGAAGAACAAATGGTTTTATCATTGATATCTTATATTACAATATTACTACATTGCGGGTTCTGACGGTTTTTGAGAAACACGGAAGAAGTATTACAGACAGTTATTATCATTGATTTTTTTCAAGCTTCTTATTTCTTAATAATTGACATACCAAAGTTATGGTTTTTGCCCTTAGAAATAATTATCTAAAAATACCATAAATTTTGCATGCATTGACCGACGAAATTACTTATTGTATTAAAATCATTATCGCTTATTAGGTAAAAAAAAGTCTCCATAGAAATAGTCATTATGAAATAACCACTGAAACTATCTATCTGAAAATATTTTCGTTGTAACACCAGTATTTTGTTAAAAGTAGGTTAAATCAATATTTCGGAAAACTTATTTCTTCAGACAGGTATTTGTAGGTTATACTGCATTCACCATCAGGTGCGAACCTGGAGGAAATACATAGATAAAAATTTTCGTTGATTACACTTTATTAATGTATTTAAGCTCTCCTGTTTTTGATCACGTACTAACACATGTCATCTGAGATTTTTCTTAGCGAAAACAAAACTTGACATAATTACAACTTTGATTTTAGTGTAACCAGCTGACCTTTCAAGAAAAGAGGTAATAATAAGCACTTGCTGATTCACCTAATATCGCCCCCAAAAATTTATCTACCGACCTTTTGATATTTGTTAAGCATCGAAATCAGTGCAAAATATACTGGTAAAACATGAATTTCAAAAATCAATATAAATCAAAATTGATTCTAAACGTAGGCAAGTTTTAATATGCACGCACGACGTATTCTTTATTATTTTTTCACATAATCCTTTTTAAAAATAAAAATCGACATCCGCAAATCAGATAAGAAATCCCATAAATCTACATAATTAAACACAAAAAAGTGATATTGAAGTAGATACTAGAAATAACTGATCTCATCATCATTGATGATCTGTTCTGGTAATGTTTAAACCATATGATGACAAGTGACGTCATCGTCGCACATTGATTACAATGGACATCTGCATATAGGCGTATGTGTTTGCTTGGATCATTGAATTTCAACTCACAGATTAGTTACATTTATGCTTGATTAATAACAGTTTAACGTTCATTACGTTTATTTTAGGGGGTGATAATGCTTTTATTTTTAATGGCTACGTTCATACATTTCCGTTCTGACCTCACATTATATAAATTCACTTTCTGAAAAGTATATTTTGCAAAAGGAAAAGTTATTTCAACATATTTTTTCTCCTTTATATGTGTATTGTCATCACCGTTGGCAACTGAAATAAATTCAAAAGCTCTGGGCGAAATTCAACCAAATCTTAGATGTTTGTGATATCCAGCCAAGGTCAATGTTTAAAATTTTTTTTTTTGTCAAATATTGTAAAATTTGAAAATTCTAAACCGGTGAGAGTATTTAACGAGGCCGAGTAGAGATCGAGTACGCACGCTTTCGCGAGTGACGTCATCGTTTTCCTTGGTTGACGCCATGGCGTGATAGTTTCAACTGCAGTAATTCAGCGAAATTTGATAAAAATAGCTCGTTTGATGCGTAAAATTAATATTATATTGTGGAATAAACATAAATGTCTCGAAGTATGGGATCGAAAACGTGAAGAGAGTTCAGCAAGTCTAGCCCTCTGTCACGTTTTCTTTACCCGCCTAAATATAGCTTAATTCATTTATTTCAAGACAGTAACCATGTATTTTATATTAATGATCCTTAATATGTGATGTTATATATTAATTCATTACTTAAATATGTCTGAATATTTTAATAATACTATAAAGATCACCATTTCCGCCTTTATCAAATAAAAAATAGCCATTATCTGACAAATCTGGGACATTGGGCATACCAAAAACAACTTTGATAAGACCCCTGGAAAAAACCAGGAGATAAAAAGGTTTTTTTTTATTTGACCATTTGATGCCTTTTAGCAATAACTTTGATGTGTAGAACAGAAAAAGAAATCCCTGGGACAGAAGTTTAAAAAAAATGTAAAAAAAAAAAAAAAAAAAAAAAAAAAAAGTGCAAAATTGATACATTCAAGCAAAATCCCTTAGGGTACTATGTTAAAAATTAACAAACTTTGAGATGACTCCTTGAATAAACAGTGAGGTAAATGTCTTTTTTTTTCATCTTAAAATAGTAAATATTATATTAGTAGAAATTCATGTAAAAAAAAATTTCATTCAAAAATCTAGGGCAGAACAAATTAAACCCGCCCTCTTTAATTATAATGTATTTTTAATATCGACAACTGTCCAATTTTATCCTCTTTTGAAGTTTATATGCATAATTTGTTATAATGATAGGCATCCATGTTAACTGTTTTCATTATCCTTGATGAATTTGCAAAAGAAATCCGAATCGTGTAAAGTTGATACACCCGTTGTTAATTGAATTTTTTGTAAATGTCGTTTGACCGTATATCATCACTGTATTTTAAACGATTTTCAAAATCAAACCAAAAGAAAGTCTGAGAAGAGGACGTGAAATGGATGAAGGCTAGTCTGTCTGTATTTCTATTATGACATTTATTATGACACAAATAAAGAAGCATGAATGTCTGTAAAATCTGACCTAGATTCCCAGAACCGTGAAACATCAGGACTAAGACTGACCTAAATTCCCAAAAGCGTGGATCATCAGGACTAAGACTGACATGGCTTTTGGAGTACTTGTTTCCTCTATTGTTCCCAAGCCAGACATCGACACCAGCATCAGCAAGCATGAAACCGAGACTTTCATTGGCCAGATTCTCAACCCAGCATGATGAACAAGACAGAAGGCCGTGCTGTAGAAGTATGGCTGGTTTACCTATATCGATAGATGTACACTGTTTATTTTCACATTTATCTTTTACAGGCACATTTCTGCACGAACTTAGAAATAGCAAAATAGACATAGATATATTGGGTTGATGAAAAAGTTGTCTTTAGGGACTTCCTTTTTTAAAAATATTTTGATTTGACACTATTCTTTAGAAAATTTACCAAACGTGTTTTTATATGTATTAGATATTTCCGTGATATCTCATTGTCTTTTCTATCCCTTAAATGTTGCATTTTGATTGCATTTACAGGTGTTTTTGGTGGACAATTGCTTAATTTAATTAAGTTTGTTTAATCTTTTAATTTTTATGCTGATTCTTTGTAAGGCTTATATCCATAGCCCATTGCAAACAAATTAAAAAAAAAATGTTCAACCTTCCTGTTCTTTATAATAATTTATTCAAATAATTTTACCTTTTCTGGTTGGCGACTTCTTGCTGAATGGAATTCTTTGAAGACTTAAAATATAACCATCCTTAGTTAATACATCATGTTGCTCGCAAGGATATCCCTTACTTGTGATTAATTCTGTCTGAAAGTGATATACCGGTATTAAGAAAATACACAGGTTAAGACAATTTATATTACATGTATATTATTAGATTGGGAACACTGCTAACATGTTTTGTGTTCAGTTTTGATATATTTTAGAATTTATTGTCCTGGTTAAAAGGACTATGTGCGGTATGGTCAAATATCTGCCCCTGATTTCAACCAATTATTAAATAATATCGTATAAAAATCAAATCTTTATAAATCATTGTACAGAGAATGCCTGTCTCTTCAATCTTGATTTTAGTCATCATTGCTCATTCGGTGTTTATCTATGACGTCACCTTAATGACCTAATTTACGCAAATATACAAAAAAATCAAAATCTTCTCATTTTTGCTTTATATTTTGCATTCGGAAGTGTTATGCACAGGTCTGCTCAAGTACGATATTAACATATTTTTTTTTTTCAGATAGTTATACGCGTTATACAAAAAATGGTACTTGAGGAAGCCTGCGCTCGATGTTTCCAAGTCGAAAAACCATCGGAAAACACCCATATTTTGCTACAAAAAATCAATTTATCAAAATAAGGCAATCTTCATGACGTCATTTCTACACTATGACGTCACTGTGATGATAACCATTACACCCTTATTTCCAATATGATTTTAACAATCTTTATAAAACTTTGATTTTGGGGGCAATAAATGCATAATACCGCACATTGTTCTTTATTATAATTAGTTTATTAGAATTAAAAGTAAAAAAAACATAAGAAAAGAGGGTTTTTTTCACAATAGACATTCAGTGAGAAAGCGTGGTACTTTATTGACACCTTAGAATTAGAAAGAGGGCAATTCGCTGTGGGTTGTATCAGGACAGAAATAAAAATAACTGTAATAAGATGATAGCTATATAGTGCTACAGTACCAGGTAACGGTGAGAACATCTCAGTTAAAGCATGAACAAGTCTGTCCAACATCACGATTTTCAGACCAGATTTTGATACTTACCACGTTTCTGTTTTCATCGGGGTCTGCTGTGACGCCGCTGTGCAATGAAACCTTAGAACTGTCTACGACTAATAGGGAAACCGACCATGTGTTGAAAAAAACCGACAAAATGACACCCTTCAAGAATGGGTGAGACATATCTGCTCTTGTCGCTTAATGTATGTTATAACCTGTTAGGAAAATTTCAATGTTTTAAAGTGAATCAGGCAACGTACAAGTGTAGTGAACTCTTAACTCGTCCTTTATCTATGTGTTATCTATGTACCTATGTGGTCAGTCAAACGCATGATAGATAATAAAAATCTACATTAAAGTGTGACATACCATGTTCTCAATATTAACTCTAATTATTTAGTTGTGAGTTCTGCGTTCTTGTATATCTTCTAAAGATATGCCAAATATGCATGTGGTTTATGAATTTAATAAAGTATGTGTCTTATTAAAAAAATATTTAGGCCAATAAACTAGAGGGATGTTTTGCTTGATGAGATAGCTGTAAACAACCCCTTAATCAACCCATAAAAACTCGTACTCTCGAATATTCCACGGTATTACGCTGGAAAATAATATATGAGTGCAAAATATATAAAGTTACTTATTATTTTGTAATTTTTTATGTTTGCCACTTTTCAAAGTTTCAGATAAATGGTTTCAAATAGCCTATTCCCTTTAATAAATACATTCCTATAAGCTATATATTCAATTATCTGCACTGCACTTCTGGATTTTTTCCCTATTGTAATAAACTGCATGGACCATATTGCTTTACTTTGAAAGACAAATGAATAGCGGTGTAAAATATGAAATATTCGAAGGATCCGAGAAAATAATTGGTTCATGTACGTGTATGAATATTACCTGATTATAAATTAAACAATCGTGTTTATTATATATATATATATATATATATATATATATATATATATATATATATATATATATATATATATATATATATATATATATATATAATAAAACAAATATAGAACTTGAAAGAGGACAAATTCAAATTATGAAATCGTCACGAAAACACTCTATAAAGTACACGTACAACACTCTCGAAGGCGTCTTACTGGCATATTAACCCAGATTAGTTGCAAATTACATATGCTTTGTACGTAAAATAATTCAAAAAGTAAATTTCACATAACTGGAAGGACTTATCTGAGAAAGAATGATAGGTAGGATTTTGATTTGAAGAAACTTAGATGCTTGTTTTGATTAAATAAAATAGTTTTTTTCTGTACAGATGAACAAATGTTAAAGTTGTCCACATATTGATTTTATTTTTTCTAGTATGACAACAAATGGTCATGTTCTTATGAAATTGGCGATCTGTAAGCCCTTTTAGAAGGCAAAATTTGCAGTGAACTATGTTGATGCAGTATATTCCTTAAGTTTAATATTTATATTAAATGAACACTGTAATTTATTTATTTTTTCGATTGAATTTTATTTCTTTAAATTGCAGACATATTGACTTGTATATAAGACTGAAAGCAAAAGATTGAACAAATGGCTTGTTAAATAATAATGTACAAAGTAAAATTATCGTTATTTAATGAAATTTGAATTTCATACAAAAAATGCATTGTCAAGGAAAACATGAGGCAAATTTTGAAATTCTGACGCATGTCCTGATATTTTAAAAATATTTCATTAGCATGTGTTTTCTGGAAAAAAAACAATTGACAAGTATATACAAGTGCATGACAAATTTATGTTAAATACATTTTTCTGAAATGTTTTTGATTATAATTAAACAGGGATTGGACGGTGAAAAAAAAGAATTGCCAATGCTTCTATTATTTTTATCTTCTAAAACATATTTTCTTCTTCTTTTACGGTTAGATAACACGCTCCTGAATTTTTCCAGGAATTCGCTGTTGATTTACTATAACTTTGACCAGTTTTCTTGCAACAAATTAAATTAGGGTACTACCTTACCAGGCATTTGCACAAGATACTAGATTATTCAATTTCCTATATAATCTTATTGAAAATTGCTTATATATATATATATATATATATATATATATATATATATATATATATATATATATATATATATATATATATATATATATATACACATGACTTATTGGAATTATATTCCCGTATATATTTTTTGCAGTTAGTACAAAGAATGAGGGGAGGTGTACAAGTTCATTTTCCACTAATTAAAAATAAATCGCTACCTTAACTATCAGTTATTTAATCAAGTAGTTTTTTGAAAATACAACTGGCAGAATTAAAATTGGTTTTCAACCATAATACTACATGCATAAATCGTTTAACACGATACAAGACATGTATTTAACAGGTAAACAGGTATTATCTGATCTGATTTTGTTAACTTTATCACAATTATAAAATTTAATCGTTGTAAATGTGATGTATGTTTCTACTCGATGATTAGTATATGTAGTTTATCTGATTCTTGTAAACCAATATTGCTTTTGCTAAATTTATATGAATAATCATGCAGTCTGTATAAAAATATTTGAAATTACCATTTAACCATAATATGATAACTATGCCAGAAAACAGAACATGCCTTTAAATGTCAGACAACATACCTACAAAATCATGTTAATTTGAAACATGTTACTATTTTTATTTATTCTAATTACAACAGTCAGGACACAGGGCGTAGCATGTGTTATATTTTTCATTCATAACAATTCAGACAATAAGACAGACACATGTACACATACTCACATCAGGCATGTGCCATTCCTCTTATTCCATTTTTCTGCAAGTAATCAAGTATGAAAGATTAAAGTTTTCTGCCACACACTTGCAATCAATCTACTCAAGAAAATTTAAGAAAAATTCGCATAATAAATTATATAACAATATTCATACATAACTATGAACAGTCATATTCAATATACATGTATGTACCTATTTTATTCTGTTGGAATTCGGACAAGCACGTAAAATATGTTAGTTTGATATAATCTATGTTGAATGGATCGAATTCTGCAAAATAGCAATGACAAGCCAGTTGTAATTATATCTAATAAAAAGCTGATTAGATTGAACAATTCTATGCATCAAATTTTTTTTTGGTGATAGATATTTGTAAAAAGATCCTAACAGGCTCCTTTACTCCCTACTTCTCTTTTTCCCCTCTATCTCGTTGATCTTTCTACTGTTTCCTCCCTTTGTTGACACAAAATACATTTTTTATATTCTTTTTGTTTGAATTTCGAGAGTTTCCTGGAAACAATTTAAAAATGTTTATGTTACAATTTTTGGACCCTAATATTGCATGAAATGTTTTCTACTTTATATCCTTCATTACAAACAAAATATTAGGTATGGATTATAATCGTAGTCTTAATCTGCTCCACGAATATATTAACTTTTATTATTTCTCTACTCCAGAATGCTTTTGTTATGACGCTTGTTTATCTTTATTATGCTTTATAACAAGAGCGCTTCAGAGTAAATAGATAATAAAATAAGTAATAATTAGTAGAGCAGGTTAAAGGGACATGGTCACGATTTTGGTCAAATTCTATTAAGTTATTATTATCTACAATTCTTTAGAAATGCATTTCTAATGATCAAATAAAAATTGAGAGTCATTCGTAGAGTTATAGGCAAGATACAGGGCTCACGATTCTTTGTAATGTGTTCGTGCCCTGTTTTGTTTACATAGCTTCAATATACCAGTAAAAAAACCTTTTCCAGCTTATTTGTCTATCTTTTTATTTATTTCAGTCATTGATTAACAGTACCTAACGTTTAACACATTAGTTTTAGGTTTAAAACTGAAATTTTTACTTCAACGTTTAAAATGTAAACAAATGCTTTGTTTACATAGCCAAGAATTTCAAGCTCTGTAACTCGCTTATAACTCAACAACTGACACTTGCCTATTAAAAATGCCTTTCTAAGGCATTGTAAATATTAAAATCGGAAAAAATAATTTTTCACCAAAATCGTGACCATTCCCCTTTAAGACTACAATAACGAATATATTCCTTACCAAATTAATTGTGTGTCATGGAAGATACATGCCATTTGTATATAGGTCCTCATAATTATGTTGTTTACAAATATCTTAATATTATAGATTTTTATAACGGGATTAATGTGTTTTCAGGCTAATAATGAGTATATATAAGTTGAAATAGGATATTATCATTAAAAAGGTTAAATAAAAATCAAACGCAGTTTACTTAAAAGTTATTATACTTAAGTTTGTATGTTTCCCTTAAGAAAAAATAAAATGTATATTTTATTGTCTAAAGATTTCCCTTAATAACAAAGCTGAAATGTGCCGTCTATCATGCAAAAGATTTCCATGGAAACTTAATCGCCAATCTTTAATACATAAGTAAGGATTTCTCTAACACTTCAGAGTTTTATCTTAGACAAAATCTGAATTTTAAAAGAATTATTTAGTGAAAAGTAATGAAATATTTTGATAGGAACAACTATATGATGATTTTAAATACTGAATACTGCCATGTATCCATTTTTTTAACAGTACAACTAGGTTACATATTATTATTCAGTAAATGTACTAAAAACAAAGGTGTTTTTTTCTTTATGATGTGTTCCTCAAAATTCTTTTTGAAAAATTATTTCTTTAATAAAATCTACAAAGGTATACTATAATTTATATAAATCTATTTTTGGTTAATTTTAATTGTTGTTATTGAAATTATGAGGTTTTTACATTTCTGAAAACACGTCAAAAATTACAAATCATTCTAATTCAAATTTTTTGGACCCAAAATGATAAAAAAGAAGTTTCTTTCCTAAGAATATACACATTTTAATCAATATACATTTATTTAGAGTTAAAGGGACATGGTCACAACTTCGGTCAAAAATTTTTGAATTTCTTTTTTATTGTTTATAATGCTTGAATGCATTTCTAATGACCAAGCAAAATTTGAGTGGCAGTCTTAAAGTTGTAAGCAAATACAGGGCTGACAATTCGTTGTTATGTAAACAAGGCTCGAGTCATGTTGTTGTGAATAGTTTATTACTCAATATAAAAAAGCTCTAAAAATATTTAATCCGCACCACAAGTACCAGAGGAAACGATGCTATTTACAAACAGAACTCTTAACTATATAAATACAGCCGCTGCGTTGCAAATTATTTTTCTGTATGCTAAACTTTACAGAATGCAACCTCAAACGCATTATTCTTTTTAAAAGGCCACGCAATGGGCTGCATGATACCCCTCAAACTTGTAAAAAATAAGAAATTTAATCTTAAGCCTTTATTTTATGTCCTTTTCCTTAAATGTAAATATGACTTAAAATCATTTTAATCCTTTTTAATCACAGAAAAAGTGAAGATTTTTATAAAAAATTCGAATGTATAGAAAATCTTTAAATGATCTACTATACATGTTAGACATGTAGCTCATACAGTAAGCGGAATAAAATTATACGCACGCATAAAAAGAAAATAGTTCTAGCATATATATATATATATCGCAATTAAAAATAACACAAAATACTAATAATTCATACTAAGGGTTTGAGAAAAAACCCAATTTTTACATGAATTTGATTCTAAAAATTTCAGACATTTAGCTTCAGAGAGAACGCAAATACTGATGAAAACCAAGATAGAAACGTTTCGGAATTAAACATAGATTTAATTGGCTGCATTGATTGCGAAAGAATTGTTACCTTTCGAAATGTGTCTTGTTGATATTTTATTAGATTAAAAATTCTAAAACTCTAAAACAAAATACTTGATACATGGAGACACCGAATGTTTGAGCTGGCTATAAACAGTCAAATAATTCATTAGCATTTCATTCATACATTTTAAGTTCTGACTTTACCTAATTAATTGCCGTCTAATTCAGTGAATGTGAAGAAAACCACAAATTATTTCTAAAAGGATGTACATTTTTATAAACATGTAAAATTTAAGATGCACAACTACTTTATAGTGAATGTGGTTAACCTCAACAAGAGAAGAAAAGCATGAATAAAAACCAAAAAAATATTTAAGCCAAATTCAAATTTACATAAATTTAACCTAAGCGTCAGTTACAAAGGATAAGCTACTCCATATTCTATGGTGCTTAATTTTTCTTTTACAAATGGTATTTCAAATTGTGTATTTCGTGGAAAATATTGAAAAAAATACACATACACACACAATCTCTGTCAAAGTGTCATGCAGTATTTTTCATTAAGATTGCGATCATTAATTTCCGAAGAAAACGATAATAACGAGTATTCATTGTATCTACGCTTTTCTTTTAAACATTTCATGTGTCTGTCTATTGTTTAAAAACTTTTAAACCTGAAATATGGGTGATTTCTAATTCAATTCTAACAAGCAGAAAATTTTGTTATTTATTTTTCTTACATTTCATATTTGATAAACTATAAATGATAAAGAAGCAAGATACCCAAAAAGTTCTACTGTGGCCGCGTTGCTATATTAAGAGAAGTCAAAGATTCTAAACCTATATAATTTGTAAGTAAGTTTGTAAGAAATCACTTTAAATTAACTATATAAAAAAAAAATTAAATGTGTAATTTAAAAAAAATCCAGAATTTCCGGCGGAATTAATAGTCTGAGATTAGTCAAAGTACATGTAACTAAATGGCAATCCAAAAAACTAAATAATATATATTATAATTTCTTCCGTTTGACTGCTTGGAAGAAAATAAAAATAATCAAATACAGTCTACTGTGATCAAATCCAATTAAGCCGAAAGGTTTTATGATATATTTGATCATCCCCGACCGTATTTGATCACCTCATAATATTTGAAGAATCATTCCTAATTACTTTACTTATATCTATATGATTGAAGCAATTTTAGGATAATCATTAAATATCAAAGTGGTCTTTAATGGAATGTTTTGAACTATACATTAGAAAATCGATTTGTAGTGTTATCACAAAAAAAGACACTGGAAAATGTAAATAAGTAAAACTATAATCAATATAGATTTTAGTGAACCCAATTTCGACCCAGAGTTTAAGAAACTTGAATCTCTTTCATTCAAAGCCTTTTCAAAACCTTGTTTTATGGTCAAACTTCCACATGAATCCATCCAGCTTGACCCTTCTTTTGAACAAACTTCTATTATCTACCAAGTGGATGTATATTAGCTAGATTATAACAATGGTGAACATATTTTGTTTAACTCAGAAAAACCACAAAATAAAAGAATTGTCAGTTGATTCCTATCAACTTGATCTAAAAAAAAAAAAAAAAGTAAAAGAGTACATATCACCAAAAAAAAAAATCAAATGACTTGGAGTCATTTGTAACCGATGTCTTTTTTTTCCTTTTCAATCTTCTGAATAAAAGTCTTAATTATAGTCACATAAACCTACTGACCTAGTAGAATCCATAATCTAAGGATTACAACAAGAATTGTCCTATTTTTAGTTTGGGGAAACACAGTGTATAAAGTATGCCCCTTAACAAAATATACAATTAAGCTTAAAAGGCTTATCACATTTAAGAATACGCAGTACCAGTTATCTTTCATAAATATTTCTTAAGGGTTTTCTACAACGCGCTAGTGTCATTTTAATTTTTTTTTTTTTACAACGACGTGAACTTTAACTTTTTGAATATCCCTAAAAAGTCATAAAAAAGTACAATGCACTCGTTGAGATTTTATAACGGTGATGAATAATGTTTATCCAAGATTAAGTTAAAGACTTCATGTGTGTTCTAATAGTTGCTTTATTCGATATACTCAAAGTGAATATATATTTTTATATTCAACAGTACTTGAAGAATATTTCAATAAATTCAATTCAAAATTCAATACTATCAAAAAAATAAATATTAAAAATAGCACGGATGCACCTCATTTTGGTGTATTCAGTACTTATACTTTTAGCGAAATACAAGTGCGGATGTATTCTTAGCCTTGTCGTAAACAAATTCACAGACTTAAGAAAAACAAAACAATTAATGACATTTGAGTAGAAATGAAATAATAACTTATCTAAATTTGAGTGATGAGTTATAACCGTCTGTCTGACTGTCAATCAACTTTTCATTGTTTAGACAGCTGCATTTATTCCTCGTCACACAAGTATCCACAAAATTATTGTGGTGTGACGATGTGTGATTTAATCAATTTTATGGACTTTTTTGTTTACATAGATTAAATATTATATTCAATAAATCTTTTCATACAAAGCAGATAGTTTGCATTTATCTTGCCTAAAAATCTGTGTGAAGTGTTATTTCATTTATGGTTAACATTCATTTTAAGACAATTTTTAAAAATTGATTATAATATCATTTAAAAAACTACTGCCAAAATCATATACAATTTATATATATATATATTTTTTAAATAGGTTACTAATGAACGGATTACAAACACAAAATGTACTGGCATACACTTTGCAGAGCGCATGTCATCTGTTTAGCTATAGTTATATTTTCCAGTGTCTTTGCCTGTGATAACACAACGTATCGATTTTGTACTATATAACCCATAACTTCAAATGACGTATAATTTGAGCGCCAGCGGGGTTTGCGTATTCATATCTAAATATTTAATCGTACAATGGCTTAAAATTATATAAATATAAGGAATCATTCTCTTTGAAAATTATGAGGTGATAATTTCGGTCGGGGCGTGTTCAAATTTATCATAAAGCTCTTCAAGCTTTATTGGATTTGCTCACGCCTCGACAGAAATAATCACCTCATAATACTCAAAGAATGATTCCTTATTCTTTATTTAAACTAAATGTTGGAATATGTCTGTCAAGGATTTAGAATTGACTAAAGTGTTAAACTATTACATGTAGGTTCTTTGTTTTTGCGATTTTTATTTTTTAAAAATATACGTGATTAAATCGAGATATTAATGAAAAGAGTTAATTTAGCATAATCAATTATAATTCTTTCAGATAAAGCAGGAAATATCAACAGGTTCTATTTAAATTTAATTAATAAACCTTTTAATATAATTATGAATGTCAATCCACCCACCTTGATTTAATATACAAAATTACGAAAAAGACGACATTTGAAATCAACTCAGTGATCTCAAATTAATACATGGCTATGTGTTATACTGTAAATAAATCAGACTTGAATTTCTCTAAGAAATTGACTCTACAGTTTAACTAGCATCTACAGTATTAACTAGTTGTTGTCATAAGAGTTTATTACATCCTTATAGTTAAACATTTAGTTGATAAATAATTTTTATGTAAATCAAGATCTCAATGGTCATGATAAAAGCATCATAAGTTTACCACAATATTCTTCATTCAAATGTATCACGAACGATATATATTGTATCGAAATTATGACATTCCAAGTTTAGACATATAGAAATCTGAAATATAATTTAAGGTATTCATTCATACTCATATTTATACAAGAAATAAAAACGTATTGTATCAATGGGCCTTGTGTTAATGATTTGTCGCGGTACCTTTAAACATGTTGTTTTTGAAGTAGACACTTCATAATTCAAAGTAATCAAAATCATTAAAAATCAAAACCAAACATTGGTCAGTCATTACGAGAAATAAAAAACCTTCAAAGCATTACACAAAAAATGAAAATGTCCAAAATTCGCATTTAGTCCCATCGCAAAGACTACCTTGCTATTTTGCATTTTTCGATACAAAAGTAAAATATGTTAATTTTTAATTCCTTAACAGGTCGAAGATATCACTTTAACAACCGAAACAAGGACAAACAATTTTATAATAACGTTATGGAATTGATGGAAACAAACAAGCTATGATGGTATCTTGATCGGTCAAAAAGGGCCGGGGTTTTAACTTAAACAGCTTTTTAAATTATACAGTATACACTGGTTCCTGTATACATGCATAAATTATATTCAAGCATTTCATTGTTTAATTATCAAAAATCAAAGCTAGATTTTCATTATATGAAAATTGTATTACCAGTGTAAGGAGGAATACAAATGGTTTTAAATAGATATTCCGCGTAAATTTGTTGAGTTTCGCATCATTGAAGAAAAGATAAATGACTGTACTTATTTCTTTATAGCAAGATGGTTATTAAAAACCACAACACGGTAAGAGACAATGCATGTTTTACAACTATATGATTCTATATATCTGTAGTTCTCATCACTTGTCTTCTTTAAGCTCGCATACTTGACGCTTGTCCATTTCATCATCATGGCTATATCGTGAAATATGATGTCGATGAAATATCACGTGACATTATGACAAACGGTCTTAGTGCGCGATTGGTCTGCAAGTCGTACATTTGTATACAAATACATCACACTCACACGAAGTTTCTCTGACAAACACTGTAAATAGACAAGTTCAAGCTTGAGTGTAGACAGTAAGTTGACAACTGCATCTGAGCAGCACGTGTCTTGTACCAAAGGTAAATACTATAAATTTCATAGAATATTTAAGGTATTTCGTACAGCTTTCTGTTATATATTTTCTTTATTAAGATGCTATTTCCTATGGTATTTTGCAAAAAATGTTGTGGGTTTTTTTTGTTACTAGAATTTTACAAAGAACGATGCTTTATTAATTTTCTTTTAAAGTCCTCTGTTTTAGTTCATTTTTTATGCATAATTAAACCACGCAAATATCTTAATTTAAGTTATAATAAATTATTGAAATGTTTTGATATCTTTACTAAAAATGAAAAACAAATCTTATTGAAAACTGTTTTGTGTTATCATTTTAAAAAATACACGACTCCTATCAAATATTTTGGTTTATAGTATTCATACCTTGTCATGTTAAATATAAGATTAATTGTTCCTTTTGACACTTGACTGACAATTACAGATAAAGCAAACGCTAGGTTTTTGCATCTAAAGTTATTTTAAAAATTTTTGAACTATAGGTTGTTCACATCAACTGAGAGTATTTGCACTTTATATGTTATGGTGAACTTATATTTATCACACAGTTATAGTATCTACACATAAAACTAGACCTTGAGTAAATGTTTTTAAGATTCTTAACTAAAAAGATACATTGTAAAATAGAGTGATAGATATTTTTTGCCATTTTGATTTTTTTACTCGTTTTAATAATAAAAACATAAGTATGTACTCTAAAGACGCAATATGCATTTTTCTTGTAAAATATTTTATTGTGATCTATTGGTGAACATAAAATCATTGTATTCATTTGCGTTTTCTTATAATACTTAGATCTGCATGAACTATGTACAGTACTTAATTTTTCCATAAAATTGCAAAATTGCTTCTTTTTGTATTTCACTCAACTCGAATTTATTTTCTGCTTACTTCTCTATTAAATGGTACTTTTGGCGCGAAATAAACTTTATGTTTTGCAGTAGAAATTGAAATTCACAATTTTAATGACTAGAACGTAGTTTTGAACTCCTATTTTTTAAATAAGCGGAAATAAATTGCAGGCTCTGTTAGATGAAAAAAAATTTTACTTATCAAATTAAGAAAACCCCGTAAGTTAACTACATATTCCAAAGTATATAAATCATATTTGGAGTAAAATTAAATTCACTGACCATTTGTAACACGGCTTAAGATTACATTATTCTGTATAAAATATATACAAAATTAGTTATCAAAAGTAGAGGATATATTATTTACATAGGTACTGACTTAACCGGCCTTTTCTATAAATAGTCATAATAACATAAAAAAATATTTAGCATTTGTGCAAAAAAATTTCCTAATTAGTACAGTCTATTTTTATTACTCATTTCTAAAGTGTGTAATGCCTGTAGTGACAAACATATGTAAATGATCAACCTATTATCTTGAACGTGGCTTGAGGTCTTTAATATGCAATATTATAATTACAACATGAAGGCAATAGGTACGAACATGTTTTATTTATTTAATTTTTTATTCATTCATTTATTTATTATAATTTGTGGGTTTATCAAAAAATGATATTTTTATTAAAAGTTGGAATATTTTGTTTTGGGAAGAAAACTGATGTAAAAACACTACGATTACATCATGAAGGATTCTGTAATGTTGACAGATTTTTCTATTGTCAACTCATAAATGCTTTTTACTCTTTTATCTCAACCATTTTCCTACACCATTTATTCGTTCACTATCTTACAAAAACTCTATGAGAAGGCATATTTTCACAAGATAACCAACTTTTTTTTTATTAAAATAAGTGAGCTTAGTGTACTTTTCCCAATGTGAAAGTGATCGCAAAAAAACGAAAATAATCGGATATCCGGTATGACTTTTATGACTACCCTTTGCGTAACTTCACTGAAAGATCTTCTCTTGTGGTATTGTCATTAATATACCCGGTTCTAGGCAGTCTTGCGTTACATGTATTTCTATAATTGCGCATCGTTGTCCTTCGCTCATAGACTTTCTTTTATGATGTTGCACCATGCGGACATCTGCTCAGACACATCTTCTTTTCCTCTTCTTTAAGTACAACTAAACTTTGCAGACTTCTGCACTCAGACCTCCCGTGGTATTTTTATAACTATGTCTAAGAATTCTGTTTGAATACCTCTTCCTGTTGTATTCCTTCATTGACAAATCATAGTCTTCTGTTTAAGATCTCCTTTTTGAGTTATCCCTTTAACAACATGACGCGGAATACTACGTTATACTATATATCTTTTCGATTCCTTCCTATAGTTTCCTAACAGCTTCTTGTCGCAGGCCTCCGTTCTTAACTTCCTATAGCTACACGTCGCAAATATCCGAATTTAGACCCCTTCCTATTGTATTTCTTTAACAACAAGTTGGGGACCTACGCTTTAATAAATCTTCTTTTGGTTCTCCTACAACTATTGTTGCAGGCCTCCGCTCTAAAGTCTCCTTTTGAGGTGCTCCCATGACTACCCTTTGCCGCCCTATGCCTAAAGCCAATGCAGCGAGTTTGACAAGTACAATGTGTTAATCAGTGTGAATTAAGTCAAGAGGCAACTATATATTAGTATTCTCATTTTGATGTGTATTTCGTTTTTCAGCATGATTTATTTTTATTTTTTTTAAAATTATTTTCACTTTTCTTTTTCATTGGGGAAGTTATCAGAGTTACCTCTCTTTATGATAAATTAACTTGCCAAAACGAAAGCAATTCTCATGTACGACTCCAAAATTTCTTTAGAGAAAATTTGGATATATTTGTTCTTCAGATAAATTCAAAGTGATATTTCTTAATTTGATTTAAATTAATGACTTAAATTAATTACACATAAACCATCTTATTAAAATCTGTATCTTAAATTGAATATTCGAGAATAATAAAGATGCTAGAACTTTACCCTAAGCCCAATTTACTTTCCAATTACTTTTTTTAATACATCATTTTCTTTCGTTTTTAATGGTAGCATTTTCTCCTTGAACTTTCAAATTCCTACATGTAAACAGTCGATGAGCATTTCTCAACGATGACCTCAGTACCAAACTGTTGGCATCCAGAATTCTGAGAGGTTAACCTCTTGGCTTCTCCGATTGGACAATTAGGTGTAAACAAACAATCCATTCCCCACAAGTCTATGATAGATAATCTTGTCGGGAGTGATGGGAGAAAAATGCGTCCACATGATAACTGAATTATTTTGTTGCTGATAATGAATGCGAATATGTCCAGGGGTTCTACAAACAAATATTTTTTTTCGGACCATTACATCGCTGAAAAATAAACCTACCGGTGCTTTAAGTGCAACTGAACTTTCTTTTGCAGAGGAATAAAAACACAAACATCATTCGTCTAGCGGGAGACCGGTCAAAGTTTGACTTAATAACGTTATGGCCTTCATTCATAACAACCCAGAACATATCTGAATGAATATCCTTTTATTGAACCCAGTCAATGAAAGGCGTTTGGGTGCGAAACCTGTTAACAGTAATTCTGACACTATTGTGAAAGAAAAGTCACTTAAGTTGGTTGAACTAGAATGCTGCATCTTGCATTGGTATCACAGCTATTTGTAGTAGAAGCCATTGTCTGAGAATATCCGCGTGGGATGGGGTTCGGTCGGCATTGTAATCCAAAGATCATCACTGGCAACATCTCCAGCCCAGCCCCCAAAAGGCCGTCCTTCATTCCAAGCCGTTATAGCGATCAATCAATTTAATAACAAAAGTATATAAATGGTTCATTCCATGAAATAGCTTTAGTATTTGAAAAACTGTGAGAGTATTGATGTAAAAGATATTTCCATGGACAGACACTTACTCATTACTGAAGTGTCGCACTTGATATTTTGTCATTTACAGTAACTTGTTCAACTGAGTGAGATATACTTTCTTCGAGATAAAGGACTTTGAAGAAAAAAACATGAAGGGGACTATTGGAACGGCGATTCTCTTCTACTCTTTATGCTGTGTTGTGTCGTTACCATTGCATAACATATTTAAACGAAATGCCACACATCAAAAGGTATGTTTTATATTTGTTCTTGTCTTTCAAGATTGTTTGATTATAGGTCTGTTGAATTCCAAATATTTATGGTCTCTGTTTTTTATAATTTATATACTGGTAATCTCTTATGATATTAAGAAATACAAAAGCAATTTTATGCAGTATCCATGTGTTTTGGAAGACTATGACACTTTTGTTTGCCAATTTAAGTTATGAAATTGTATATGAAACATGTATCATGATGGGATTTGGATATCATGCTAGAATTTTCAAACATGAATTTGTTTAAAAATACGGTAAAGCGTTTGACAAACCTGTTATAAATTACTTTTGTTCTGTTATTTTCGTTATTATTATAATGATGCCAACTATCCTAATACCCTGGATATCTGGCTTTTGTAGATGGGTATTGTTGTTGAACTGAAATAAAGCATAGTTATAAATTTTAAAAAAGTTATGAAATTGTAGATTTGAGTCAATTTGAAATTGGCAGACTTCAGGTTTAAACTCATTACTTAGGGATTGATTTTCTCTGGTTAAGAACTGCGCAAAAGTCGTTGTTGATTTTCATCATTAAATAAAAGCAAAGCAAATTTCTTAATATGTTTACGTTGACATTAATATTCAATAAAATCCCGGGTTTAGAACTTTTGCAATTTCATTTCAAAACTAAAATTTTTACTGTTATCTTTTACAACTGATGATTTAATTTGATTTTATTTTCTTCTAGTCTATCACTGGTTTATAATAGTTTAGAATTTCTATGCGTCAATCTAGTGTCGAATGTCGAACATTTTAAATGAACAATAAGTGCAATGAATGTATTTGATATATATGTACTTATTTATATTAATAATAATATTTTTAAAGAGTTTGACCTTTCTCATTATTTTCAGAGGAACTCTGAATCCGATGCTCATGCCCACATTCTAGCAGAGTATATCTTTGACAGTACTGCTAGAAATGCGCGTATTGTTACCCACCAAGACATTAGTGATTTTTACAAAAGTGTTTTTGAATACGACGATTACATGGCTGACCAAATAAGCAGACGATACATTGAATGGGGTGATGTAAATGGCGACGGCGCACTCACGAAAGAAGGTAAATACAAGAATCTTACAATTTTTCCACATTATCAAGCTGATTTCTAAATTGTTCTCACATTCTCTCATACTTTTTGTAATTATTGCAGAACTGACAATTGCGATTCGGAACCATTACCCATAACGCCCTGGACCACCGAACCATCCCCAATTGGTTTTGGTTGTGTTCATTTTTGTTGGTGATGTCAACGTCTGTTGTTCTTGTCACGTGATCCTTGTCACCATGTCCTCGCTGCGTCGTTCAAGCTATTCTTTTTTGTATTTCTTCGCAAATCTGAAGACTGCTTCGCAGGACAATGTAAGGGAGTCTATTTTCTGTTCTCCGGAAACGACGTTCGCGGTTGTCCAGCCTTTTCCTTTTAGAACAGAGCGGAACACACGCTTGCATGAAGCGAATGTTGACTGTCTTGATGACTTTAGAAAAACATCGACATATCAAACTAATCGTTGGTAAATATGTATCTGTATTAACCCTATTTTGTTTTACATATTTTGCCTTATTGCGAATGATATAGTTGGTGGGTTTTTGTCGCAATGCTGTTTTTTTTTTTTTATATTTGACATCTTTTTTATATAGAAATTGTAGCATTGACTTTTGTCATTCCAAATGACTAGATGCAGGTTTTTGGTCATTATATACCTTCTAGGTTTTTGTTATTTAGTTTGGTCAGTTCCTTGTGACGCCATGTAATGTTGTTATATATTTTGACATATCGCCTGAATTAGACGATGAAAAATGTTTTCCACCGGCCGTACCCTCATTGTTTTCACAACTACACTAATTTATTTCTTACGAATAGGCCGTTTGCCTACATTCTATTTATCACCTGTATTTGTACATGTATATATTTATTACTAGTATCTCGCTTCTGAGGTTGTGGTTTTATTGTAAGACATTCTATATGTGCTCAAATTTTCCGAGTCATGTTTTCATATTATCTATAAATATATATTTTTTCAAACATTGTTTCTTTTTGCTTCCATGAATAATTCCAATAAACATTGATAAATTAATTTGGCTTTAATTTATTTGTGTGGCGTTTGTCTGTAAGAGTGATTGCATGATGCAACAATGATATTCTTTCACATGGAGCCGGATTCATTTGTCTTAATTAAATTAGAAATTTACAGCTCGTTTATAATCTTAAAGTAAAATTTGTTTCAGAGAATTTACAGAAAACCAATGATTAATAGATAACTTTGATCGTGTAATCATTATAATTGATAAAAAAATGAACTAGAAATAAAATATATTTAAAAACTGATTTAACATAGATCGTAAAGGAATAGGTTTATAACAATCCAGTTGAACGGATGTCATTATTAAATATAAATAGTTCTTATGTAGTAAATTGTCGTCCGTTCTTGAAACCAAACACGAGGTCCTTTAAACCGTTACAGTGTAACCTTCAGGACAAATATTCCATAAATATTTTGAAAGTATTCCACCTATTTAGAAAATGACAGCTATGGCCGTCATCTGTATCAAAAAATGTGTCATCTTTACAGATGACGATCCATCTTACACACGTGACCCGCGCCTCGATGGCCTTCTCTTGTCATCCAGCAGAGATTTAATGAACCACCAATGGTCATTCCTTGACCCGAGTACTAGTACCTGTTAACGTTAGTGCAAAGGGTAAATGAAAACACACGCGTCGGTGACACATGCTTTTTTTCTAATTATATGTACAATGTATTTCATTTATATTGTAAGCATTTCTAAAGATTGAAATATATTAAATATCACGAAAAACACATCCATTGTGAATGCAAAACATATGAAAACATATTGTATCGAAATCACATGCATTCATTTAAAAGCTTATAAATGTATAAACATGTACGTGACAGTATATTTCCGGATAAGACTCCAAACTTCCAGTCAACGAATTCAGCGAATGTTGATATTATAAGGGCCGTAGACCTTTTATATATAAAAAAAACCAAGAGATTTTGGATTTAGATTTTCTTATATTACTTTTTGATTGGTTGTGCTTATCTAAAATGGGAATAAAATTTATCTGAATTCAAACAAAGGTAAACAAAAAATCAAATGAAGCAATTTTTAACCTTTCAAGTGTGTACCTATCAAATTTCACCGGTAAGCACATTTTGCCTTTATCATTGCATCGGTTATGGTTGACAGATTTTAAGTCTATGTATTACATACTGATATCATGCCTATCTGAATTTATTTTGATTTTTTTTTCTCTGGCTTCGAGCAAATCAGGACGCTTCACAGAGCCAAAGAATGTAAGGGTCAACATGTTTTCGGGCAGTAATTTTTTTTCGGTTCTCAAATGATATCGTGGTTTTTTTTTCTAAATTTTTCTTATTTGTTTCAATAAAACCTATTCCTTTTTAGCTCTCTTATCATAAAGAATAAAGAAAGATTCGAAAATATTTCTTACTGTGTTTCAACAAAAGATATACATTGAAAAAAAAAATTATAAAATTATATGTATAGTATACTTAAAAGCTTCCTTTTTGAAAAAAGAAAATAAGACTTCCAATATTATTCCGGAAAAATGTTTTAAAAACTCGTTTGACAATGAGTGATTTGGCCACCTGAAATAGAATTTCTAAGAAGGGATACTAATAAGAGCTGATAATTTGTAACAAACTAAATGAGTGAAAATAAAACTGTCAGCATGAATAATAAAGTAAAGTGTTAGCTCGTACATTTGATTGATGAGATTTTTAATAAATCTCGGCTCTACAGTTATTCATTTCTTAACCCAAAGATTTTTTTTTTTTATCATTTTACCAGTCTCATCCCTCGATTGTTTCTATGATAAAGTGTATGTAGCAATTTTTTTCCCCAATATATTTTCCATATCTGTTTTATCTTGAAAGAATTGTTTTGATTTTTTGATTATCTTTAAGCATATGAATGGCTTGATATCTTCTTTTTTATGTTATATCAAATCAAATAAAAGAAGGATCAAAATTAAATTAACTTGTTTTCATCAAAAGGTGTTGGAACTTGACTGCCTACCACATGCTTTCATTTCAAGGAGAGAAAAAACACCAGTTGAAAAGATGTCTCAAATCTCCCCAAGGATATGACAATCTTCTTGAATAATCTATTGATTGAACTTTTTTGGTTAATCGTATTCAGAAACAATCTGAGCAATATGGAATGCAAGTTGATGTATTTCAAATTGTCCTTTTCATATAAAACACATGGCGAATGGTTTCAAGGTAAAACTCGTCATTTGCCATTATTTTCAATATTATTACCTCTGATAATTTTTTACTGGTTACTAGTACTTTATGTTTTTTTTTTTATAATCACGTAGGATATTACTCTCAAATTGTATTTCTTCTATGATTCTAGGAAGGGGTTCCAATTTACTTTTGTTGCTTACGCTACATTGAATGGTTCACAACAATATATGAAACTAGACACGATCTCGTTGCGAGCAACGAGGAGGTCTTCCGTCTGATTTTAGAAATTGAGATTTATGTTCGATCTTGATTTTGCTATTTAACAGCTATACATGATTTAAAACAGGAAAAGAGGATCTTCATTTTAAGTGCCTGATACTATTTTGTTTCAGGTGTAAGAGTTTTGTTCAACAAGTGTTTAGAAATTCGTCACCGTTCTTGATATATCTCAGAAAGAATATTTTAGGGGCCGGACCTTATCTCCTTATTGGGGCCGCTGAACAAAAATTGTAAGGTTGCATGTTATTAGGTACATTATTTTGAGCATCTTTTCTTTTATACTGCATTTCAAAATATTTTTTCTTTTTGAGATATAGGTTATTACATTTTTGGACTTTTGACCCCTAAAAATCCTTAATTACGTAACACATGAGAAAAATCATTATAATGTTAGGCTACACAACTGTTAGATAAACATATTTGCTTCTATAATCTATTACGAAATACCCCTCGGTAAAGAACTATAGGAAAAAGACTTTAAACCCCTCTAGGTCCCTAATATTAGGGGCCAGCCCCTTTTTCATGGTATCAAATGAAAGGTCATTTGATTATAAAGACATTTTGTTCAACAAGTGTTCAGAAATCCGTTACCATTCTTGAGATATCTCAGAAAGAATATTTTAGGGGCCGGTCCCTTATCTCCTTATTGGGGCCGCTGAACCAAATTTTTTAGGCTGCATGTTGTTAAGGACATCATTTTGAGCATCTTTTCTTTTATACTGCATTTCAAAATATTTTTCCGTTTTGAGATATAGGTGGTCAAAGTTTTGGACTTCTGACCCCTAAAAATCCCTATTTACGTAACATATGAGAAAATCGTTATACTGCTTGGCTTCATATCTGTAAGATAAACATATTTGCTTCTATATTTTATTACAAAATATCCCTAGGTAAAGAACTATAGTAAAAAGACTTTAGAGCCCTATAGGTCCCTAATATTAGGGGCCAGCCCCTTTTTCTTGGTATCAAATGAAAGGTCATTTAAATATAAAGACATTTTGTTCAACAAGTGTTCAGAAATTCGTTACCATTCTTGAGATATCTGAGAAAGAATGTTTTAGGGGCCGGTCCCTTATCTCCTTATTGGGGCCGCTGAACCAAATTTTTTAGGTTGCATGGTGTTAAGTACATCATTTTGAGCATCTTTTCTTTTATACTGCATTTCAAAATATTTTTCCGTTTTGAGATATAGGTGGTCAAAGTTTTGGACTTCTGACCCCTAAAAATCCCTAATTACGTAACATATGAGAAAATTGTTATACTGCTTGGCTTCATATCTGTAAGATAAACATATTTGCTTCTATAATTTATTACAAAATATCCCTCAGTAAAGAGTTATGGGTAAGAGACTTTAGAGCCCTCTAGGTTCCTTATTTGAGGGGCCAGCCCCTTTTTCTTGATATCAGCAGAAAGGTTTTGTAAATATAAACTTTTTTTACATTACATGTTTTAACAAAATATTTTCCAGAAAAGAGATAAAGAGAGAAAAGCACAAAAATTCACGACGCTTTTTTAATGTCAATTTTTGAGCCATAGCGAGCTTTGGCGCCAGTAGTGTTAAACATACAAAACAACAATCATGCAAAACTTCAATCTTTCCTTTACCTACCGTAAAAATTTGAGCTTAATATCTCTTATCGTTTAGGAGAACAACAGAAGACAAAATACCCCTATAAAAATTAGAAAAATCTCAATATCTCAAAAACGGATGTGACGTCATCAATACAAAAAATTTCCAATCAAGTTCAGACCACTATCTATCACATCCTAAAATTTGATTGAAATCGGCCGAGCCGTTTCTGAGAAATCGCGTGCACAAAAAAAGGAAGAAAAAAAATAATAATAACTAGATCTCGTTACGAGTAACGAGTAGGTCTTCCGTCCGATTTTGTTTTCATATGATACGATGAAATATCGATATTCTCTGCCAAATCTGCGATCTTGGTGAATCTAGGTTTTTTGTCTCGAGACCGAAAACGGACGAACAAAAGAGGTTTATGAAAATAAAAGCTAGGGTTTTTTATACATATGTTTAGTGTACACTACTGTTAATCATAGCAGATGAAACACCAAAGATAATCAGTTAAACTTGTGAAAAAAATGAATTGTTTGAACTCTTCTGGTGAGTACCGGAAGTGACGGTTGACAAAAGAAAACCCGTTAAAAATATCTTCAATCGATTGTCTATCATTTATAAAAGTTTGTGTCTCAATCACTTACAGTGACTAAAATCTCGCTGGTATCAATTTTGTAAAAAAAGGCTAAGTACCAAAGATGTTTGAAATCTTGCTTGTTTTCAAGTTATCTGTAATATAGTTTACGAGTGTCTTGGCTCCTCATTTAAGGGGCCAGCCCCTTTTTCTTGAGTTCAATCGAAAGTTCTCACGAATACTAACATTTTTTGTTCTTACACCCATCTAAAATTGTTGTTCATTTTTGAGATACAAATGATTGAATATTTATGGGGCCAGCCCTATAGATCCTTAATGGGGACAGACTTTGGAGTTTTGATTAGTGGAATTGATTAGAATCATCAATGCAAACATTTTCTTTTCTACATTGCCTAACAAAATATGTCTCCTTCTCTAGATATATTGCATCAAAGTTTAAGTACTTTGGCCCCTTAAAATTCCTAATTACGTTAAAATGGGTGTGAAAATGATTTTACCTGATAAATATTGCTACAATCAACAACTTTGCTTCTATATTGCATTACAAAATTTTGATCGTTTTTAAGCTATTTGCAATAGAGTTTACGAGTGTCTTGGCCCCTAATTTAAGGGGCCAGCCCCTTTTTCTTGATTTTGTTGGAAAGAACGTTTAATTATCTACTATTTTTGTTATATATGTCTTAACAAAATATCAACTGATAAAAAGATACAGATGAAAACGTATGAAGAATTTGAATGAAAATTCGTACCCAATTTTCGTGCCTAGGCGAGCTCCAAAAAATGGCGCCACTGGCGTAAAACAAAATAATAGTGCACAACTTCAGACTATAGACTACCCATCCTGAAAATTTCATAGTCATATCTCTGATAGTTTCTGAGATCAGCTCTGCACAAAATAGGTCGTAAAAATGTACAAAATGGCCGATAAATCGGTACCGGAAGTGCCGACAGGAAAAATCTCAAAAACGTATAAAGTTTACATCAAGACTCATCTTCTCTGAAAAAATGGTCGAAATCGGTCGAATAGTTTTCGAGAAATCTCGTGCACAAAATTTGTGGAAAAAAATAATAATAATAATAACTAGATACGATCTCGTTACGAGTAACGAGGAGGTCTTCCGTTCAATTTTTCAAACGATACCATTAAAATATCAATGAAATTTCAGAATTTCCACTCACTTTCACATACAGCACATTAAAGATTTAATGTTTTAATCCCCTAAAAAATCCTTATTACGTCATCAATGGGTGTGGCTATGAGTTTTACAAACTTATATTGTTACGATCAACAACTTTGCTTCTATAATGCATTACAAAATCTTTATTGTTTTTAAGTTATTGGTAATAGAGTTTACGAGTGTCTTGGCCCCTTATTTAGGGGTCAGCCCCTTTTTCTTGATTTCTTTGAAAAGGTCTTAAGAATACTAACATTTATTGTTCTTACACCCATCTCAAATTGTTGATCATTTTGAGACACAAATGATTGAATATTTTAGGGGCCAGCCCTATAGATCCTTAATGGGGACAGACATTCGTGTTTTGATATTTGGAATCGATTTAAATAATTAATTCAAACATTTTCTCTTCTATGATGTCTTACAAAATATTTCTACTTCTCTAGTTATATTGCGTCAAAGTATAAGTTCTTTGGCCCTTAAAAATCCCTAATTACGTAATAAATGGACGTGGCTATTTTTTTTCTAATAGATATTGGTACGATCAACAACTTTGCTTCTACATTGCATTACAAAATCTTTATCGTTTTTAAAGTATTTGTAATAGAGTTTAAGAGTGCCCTGGCCCCTAATTTAAGGGGCCAGTCCCTTTTTCTTGATTTCTTTGAAAAGGTCTTAAGAATACTACCAATTTTTGTGCTTACACCTATTTAAAATTGTTGATCATTTTTGAGATACAAATGTTTGAATATTTTAGGGGCCAGCCCTCTAGATCCTTAATGGGGACAGAAATTCGTGTTTTGATAAGTGGAATCGATTTAAATCATTAATTTAAAAAATTTCTATTCTATGATGTCTAACAAAATATTTCTATTTCTCTAGTTATATTGCGTCAAAGTTAAAGATCTTTGGCCCTTAAAAATCCCTTATTACGTAATAAATGGGCGTGGCAATGATTTTTTCTAATAGATATTGGTACAGTGAACAACTTTGCTTCTATATTGCATTACAAAATCTTTATCGTTTTTAAGTTATTTGTAATAGAGTTTAAGAGTGCCTTGGCCCCTTAATAAAGGGGCCAGCCCCTTTTTATTGATTTTGTTGGAAAGAACTTTTGATTCTCTACCACTTTTGTTATATATGTCTAAACAAAATATCAACTGATAAAAAGATATAAATCAAAACGTGTGAAAATTTTGAATGAAAATTCGTACCCAATTTTCGTGCCCAGGCGAGCTCCAAGAAATGGCGCAACAGGCATTAAACAACTACATGCTGCACAACTTCAAACTATAGTCTACCTATCCTGAAAATTTCATATTCATATCTCTTATGGTTTGCGAGTTTATAGCTGCACAAAATGGGTCGTCAAAAATTACAAAATGGCCGACAATTCGGTACCGGAAGTGACTACGAAAAAATTAAGAAAAATGTATGAAGTTTAGATCACGCCCAACCATCTGTGAAAAAATGGTTGAGATCGGTCGAATAGATTTCGAGAAATCTCGTGCACAAAATTTGGAAAAAAAAAATAATAATAATAAGAAACAGTACGAAAACAATAAGGTCTTCCGCTGGAAACGGAAGACCTTAATAACTAGATACGATCTCGTTACGAGTAACGAGTAGGTCTTCCGTTCAATTTTTAAACGATAGCATTAAAATATCAATGAAATTTCAGAATTCCCCTCAACCACTCCCTTTCAGAAAATGTAAACGATTGTCATTATCCTTTAAAATGCTTAACAAAAAGTTTTGCTTTTTCTCATACAGAACATTAAAGATGTAAGATTTTTGTCCCCTAAAATCCCTAATTACGTCATCAATGGGTTTGGAAATGAGTTCTACAAACTGATATTGTTACGATCAATAACTTTGTTCCTACAATGCATTACAAAATCTGTATCGTTTTTAAGTTATCTGTAATAGAGTTTACGACAGTCTTGGCCCCTAAATAAAGGGGCCAGCCCCTTTTTCTTGAGTTCATTCGAAAGGTCTCACGAATTATAACATTTTTTGTTCTTACACTTATCTAGAATTGTTGTTCATTTTATAATTACAAATGATAGAATATTTTAGGGGCCAGCCCTCTAGATCCTTAATGGGGACAGACATTGGTGTTTTGATTAATGGAATCGATTAGAATCATCAATACAGATATTTTCTCTTCTACAATGCTTAACAAAATATGTCTTCTTCTCTAGATATATTGCGTCAAAGCTTTAGCACTTTGGCCCCTAAAAATCCCTAATTACGTAATAAATGGACGTGGCAATGATTTTTTCTGATAGATATTGTAACGATCAACAACTTTGCTTCTATAATGCATTACAAAATCTTTATCGTTTTTTCGTTATCTGTGATAGAGTTTACGAGTTTCTTGGCCCCTAATTTAAGGGGGCAGCCCCTTTTTCTTGAGTTCAATCGCAAGGTCTCACGAATAATAACATTTTTTGTTCTAACACCTATCTAAAATTGTTTTTCATTTTTGAGATACAAATGACTGAATATTTTAGGGGCCAGCCCTATAGATCCTTAATGGGGACAGAGATTGGTGTTTTGATTAGTGGAATTGATTATTATTATTAAGACAGACATTTTCTCTTCTACAATACTTAAGAAAATATGTCTCCTTCTCTAGATATATCGTGACAAAGTTTAAGTACTCTGGCCCATAAAAAACCCTAATTACGTCATAAATGGGCGTGGCAATGATTTTTTTCTGATACATATTGTAACGATCAACAACTTTGCTTCTATAATGCATTACAAAATCTTTATCATTTTTAAGTTATTTCTAATAGAGTTTACGAGTGTCTTGGCCCCTAATTTCAGGGGCCAGCCCCTCTTTCTTGATTTTGTTGAAAAGAACGTTTGATTTTCTACCACTTTTGTTATATATGTCTTAACAAAATACCAACTGATAAAAAGATACAGATCAAAACGTATAAAAATTTTGGATAAAAATTCGTACCCAATTTTCGTGCCCAGGAGAGCTCCAAGAAATGGCGCCACTGGCGTAAAACAAAATAATAGTACACAACTTCAGACTATAGACTACCTATCCTGAAAATTTCATAGTCATATCTCTGATAGTTTCTGAGATCAGCTCTGCACAAAATAGGTCGTAAAAAACTACAAAATGGTCGATAAATCGGTACCGGAAGTGATGACAACAAAAATTTTAAAAACATATAAAATTCAGATCATGACTCATCATCTCTAAAAAAATGACTGAAATCGGCTGAATAGTTTTTGAGAAATCGCGTGCACAAAATTTGGAGAAAAAAAATAATAATAATAACTAGATACGATCTCGTTACGAGTAACGAGTAGGTCTTCCGTTCAATTTGTTAAACGATACGATTAAAATATTAATGAAATTTCAAAATTCACCCTCAACCCCTTTCTTTCAGATAATGGATACGATTGTCAATATCCTTTACAATGTTTAACAAAGTGTTTTGCTTTTTCACCTACAGCACATTAAAGATTTAAGATTTTGGTTCTTTAAAATCTCTAATTATGTCATCAAATGGTTTGGCAATGTGTTTTACAAACTGATATTGTTACGATCAACATCTTTTCATCTATAGTGCATTACAAAATCCTTATCGTTTTTAAGTTATATGTAATAGAGTTTACGAGAGTCTTGGCCCCTAATATAAGGGGCCAGCCCCTATTTTTTAAGTTTATTCAAAAGTTCTCAAGAATACTTACATTTTTTGCTCTTACACTTATCTAAAATTGTTGTTCATGTTTTAGATACAAATGATTGAATATTTTAGGGGCCAGCCCTCTAGATCCTTCATGGGGACAAACATTAGTGTATTGGTTAGTGGAATCGATTTGAATCATCAATGCAAACATTTTCTCTTCTACAATGCCTAACAAAATATGTTTCCTTCTCTAGACATATTGCGTCAAAGTTTAAGTACTTTGGCCCTTAAAAATCCCTAATTACATAATAAATGGGCGTGGCAATGATTTTTTCTAATAAATATTGGAACGATCAACAACTTTGTTTCTATAATGCATTTCAAATTCTTTATCGTTTTTAAGTTATTTGTAATAGAGTTTATGAGTGCGTTGGTCCCTTATTTAAGGGGCCAGCCCCTTTTTCTTGATTTCTTTGAAAAGGTCTTAAGAATACCAACATTTTTAGTTCTTACACCAATCTAAAATTGTTGATCATTTTTGAGATACAAATGATTGAATATTTTAGGGGCCAGCCCTCTTGATCCTTAATGGGGACAGAAATTCGTGTTTTGATAAAGGGAATCAATTTAAATCATTAATTCAAACATTTTTTCTTCTATGATGTCTTACAAAATATGTCTACTTCTTTAGTTATATTGCGTTAAAGTTTAAGTACTTTGGCCCCTAAAAATCCCTAATTACGTAATAAATGGGCGTGGCAATGGTTTTTTCTAATAGATATTGGTACGATCAACAACTTTGCTTCTAATATGCATTACAACATCTTTATCGTTTTTAAGTTATTTGTAATAGAGTTTACGAGTGTCTTAGCCCCTAAATAAAGGGGCCAGCCCCTTTTTCTTGATTTTGGTGGAAAGAACTTTTCATTATCTAATACTTTTGTTATATATGTCTTAACAAAATATCAACTGATAAAAAGATACAGATCAAAACGTATGGAAATTTTGAATGAAAATTCGTACCCAAATTTCGTGCCTCAGTGAGCTCCAAAGAATACAGCCACTGGCATTAAATTTAATAGGGCCTAACTTCAAGCTATCCTCTACATATCCTGAAAGTTTCAAACTCATATCTCTGAAAGTTTCTGAGATCATCTCTGCACAAAATAGGTCGTAAAAATTACAAAATCGGCCGTAAATCGGTACCGGAAGTGACAACGTCAAAAATTTTAAAAACATATAAAATTCAAGTCACGTTCCATCATCTGTGAAAAAATGATTGAAATCGGTTGAATGGTTTGCGAGAAATCGCGTGCACAAAATTTGGAAAAAAATAATAATAATAATAATAAGAAACAGTACGAAAACAATAAGGTCTTCCGTTGGAAACGGAAGACCTTAACTAGATACGATCTCGTTACGAGTAACGAGTAGGTCTTCCGTTCAATTTTTAAACGATACGATTAAAATGTCAATGAAATTTCAAAATTCCTCTCAACCAATGACTCCCTTTCAGATAATGTATACCGGTGTCAAAATCCTTTAAAATGCTTAACAAAGAGTTTTGCTTTTTCACATACAGCACATTAAAGATTTTAGTCCCCTAAAATCCCCAATTACGCCATCAATGGGTTAGGAAATGAGTTTTATAAAGACTGATATTGTTACTATCAACAACTTTGTTTCTATAATGCATTACAAAATCTGTATCGTTTTTAATTTATCTGTAATAGAGTTTACGAGAGTCCTGGTCCCTAAATAAAGGGGTATCACAAATATTGACATTTTTGTTCTTACACTTATCTAGAATTCTTGTTAATTTTTTAGATACAAATGATTGAATATTTTAAGGGCCAGCCCTTAAGATCCTTAATAGGGACAGACAATGGTGTTTTGATTAGTGGAATCCCTTAAAATTATTAATACAGATATTTTCTCTTCTACATTGCTTAACAAAATATGTCTCCTTCTCTAGATATATTGCGTCAAAGTTTAAGTATTTTGGCCCCTAAAAATCCCTAATTACGTAATAAATGGGCGTGACAATGATTTTTTGCTGATAGATATTGTAACGATCAACAACTTTGCTTCTATAATGCATTACAAAATCTTTATCGTTTTTAAGTTATATGTTATAGAGTTTACGAGAGTCTTGGCCCCTAAATAAAGGGGCCAGTCCCTTTTTCTTGAGTTCATTCTAAAGGTCTCACGAATACTAACATTTTTTGTTGTTATACTTATCTAAAATTGCTGTTCATTTTTAAATACGAATGATTGAACATTTTAGGGACAAGCCCTCTAGATCCCTACTGGGGACAAACATTGGTGTTTTGATTAGTGGAATTGATTAGAATCATCAATACAAACATTTTCTCTTCAACAATGCTTAACAAAATATGTCTCCTTCTCTAGATATATTGTGTCAAAGTTTAAGTATTTTGGCCCCTAAAAATCCTTAATTACGTAATAAATGGGCGTCTCAATGATTTTTTCTGATATATATTGTTACGATCAACAACTTTGTTTCTATAATGCATTACCAAATCTGTATCGTTTTTAAGTTATGTGTAATAGAGTGTACAAGAGTCTTGGCCCCTAAATAAAGGGGCCAGCCCCTTTTTCTTGAGTTCATTTGAATGTTCTCACGAATACTAACATTTTTTGTTCTTACACCTATCTAGAATTGTTGATCAATTTTGAGATACAAATGTTTGAATATTTTAGGGGCCAGCCCTCTAGATCCCTAATGGGGACATACATTGGTGTTTTGATAAGTGGAATTGATTAAAATCATCAATACCAACATTTTCTCTTCTATAATGCTTAACAAAATATGTCTCCTTCTCTAGATATATTGCGTCAAAGTTTCAGTACTTTGGCACCTAAAAATCCCTAATTACGTAATAAACGGGCATGGCAATAATTTTTTCTTATAGATATTGTTACGATCAACAACTTTGCTTCTATAATGGATTACAAAATCTGTATCGTTTTAAAGTTATTAATGATAAAGTTTTTTAGTGTCTTGGCCCCTAATAAAAGGGGCCAGCCCCTTTTTCTTGATTTTGTTGGAAAGAACTTTTTATTGTCTAATACTTTTGTTATATATGTCTTAACAAAATAACAACTGATAAAAAGATACAGATCAAAATGTATGAAAATTTTGAATGAAAAATCGTACCCAAAATTCCGTGTCTCAGTCAGCTCCAAGGAATACAGCCACTGACATAAAACTAAATAGGGCCTAACTTCAAGCTATATTCTATATATCCTGAAAGTTTCAACGTCATATCTTTGATAGTTTCTGAGATCATCTCTGCACAAAATTTTTACATAATCTTTCACAAAATATATCTCAGTAAAGGGGCTATAGATGAAAGACTTGAGAGCCCTTTGGTCCCCTAATTTGAGGGGCCAGCCCCTTTGTCTTGATATCAAATAAAAGGTCTTATACATATAAAAAAAAATTAACATTATATGTTTTAACAAAATATTATTCAGAAAAGAGATAAACAAAGAAAACCAGAAAAAATAATGATATTTGTTTAATCTCAATTTTTGGGTCCAGGCGAGCTTCGGCATTTTTTTAGCGATCGAAATGATTTTAAACCTTCATGCACATTCAATATTCCGTCTACCATCACTGAAAATTTCAAGCGTATATCTGCTATAGTTTAAAAGGAGTACTGCCGACAAAATACCTCTCTGAAAATCGACAAAACGACTATATCTCAAAACCTGAAGTGACGTCATCAATAAAAAAAATTTGCAATACGGTTCACATCGTCATCTTTTAGATCGACAAGTTTCATAAAAATCAATTGAGTAGTTTTCGAGATCTTGCATGCACAAAATTTGTAAGAAAATAAATTAATAATAAAGAAATAAATGATCAAAATATTGGACTTCTAGCCCTTTTAAAATCCAAATTATATAACATATCAGAAAACTGGTAACAAATATAGGTAGATATCTGGAAGATAAACATTTTTGCTTCTATAATACATTACAAAATATTTTTCCTTAAAGAGATATAGATAAAAGACTTTAGACCCCTCTTGGCCCCTAATATGAGGGGTCAGCCCCTTTTGCTTGGTGTCAGTTGAAAGATCTTTTATGGATTAATTTTTGATGCTCTACATGTGTTAGCAAAATATTGATTAGAAGAAAGATATTCGTGATCAAATCTCAAATTTCGTAAAAATTGTCAAAAAAATTTAACATCAACATTTTCAGTTCCGGGCGAGCTTCAAGGATGATGACTTCTGGTCAAATCTAAAACAAGCAAGCACATCTACCATAACCACTCTAACTTGCATATAAATTTCAAGTCCCTAACTTTAACAGTTTTTGAGGAGATGCGTGAACAATATCATGTTCCAAAATACATGAAAAAGGGAGATAATTCAGAAGCGGAAGTGAATTTTCAGACAGGAAGTACGATGCAAAGAGATATTCACCTAAGACATCATCCATGTAAAAATCATGAAAATCGATTGAGAAATGGCTGAGAAATTAAGGGTGACTACCAAGAAGAAAAATAATAATATAGAAGAATGAGAACGCGTAGAAAAACAGTAAGGTCTTCCGCTGAAGACGGAAGACCTTAATAAGAAATCGTACGAAAACTATAAGGTCTTCCGTTGGAAACGGAAGACCTTAATAATAGGGAAAAAGAAACCGAAGAATAACAAGAAGGTCTTCCGTTGGAAACGGAAGACCTTAATAAATGATCAACAAAATGGAAATTGTGGAAGAGAATGTTTTTTTTTTTATAAATGTTGACTCTGAATCATATAAATATATATAATTAATGGTTTCTTACACTTTTAATGACCTCGACATAATTCAATCAAATAATAACATCGATTACTTCAAGGTTCTTGTTCATCTGTTAGGAAAGATAACTGTGATCGCTGAGATGAGTCTTATATTCTTGTGAAAAAATGAAAAAAAACCGGTTTCATTCCAAGTTTGGTCACTAGGTATTCGGATATCGTGGGTATTTAATCATTACATTGATTGAAATAATAGTATTTATATCGAAAAATCAACATCATTTAATGTCATTTGTGTGGGTAAACAAAGGAGTGGGATACCTCAAACTTGTTTTGTTTTGATTCGGCATGATTTTGATGATGTTAAGAAAGCCTATCTGAAATATTTCAAGACTTTTACCGTGTAAATTAATCAATGTTCATATTTTCTCGACACCAATCCTTGATATCAATTCGTCAGCCATGTTTTTGTCATGGAACTTTCAAGAAAAGACATTGTTGGCATTTCTTTTATGATGATATAAAAAAAAAAACCTCTTTCTATTTGTTCTGATGTTTGAAATCTTCAAATGCAAATACAAATACATAACGTTAAATAAATCATAAAACAAACTGTACAATTACTTGCATGCCCCACTGTAAAACATACCTAGTAGTATTTGACTTTGCATATATATAGCAAGTTTGCAACGTATGAAAACAAAGAGTCAGTGGTTCTTCGGATTGTGTTAGAACATCACCTGATTTTCCATATCGCAACAATTTTTTCTACAGGAAAGAAGACAATAATTGAATAGATATTAAAAAAGATCACACAGAATATCAGATTTTGTTATTGATGCAGCTGTGACGCAAATGAATATGTTATTGAAGGCCTTGATAAGGAAAAAATAAAGAGGGTTTTTTTTTTTAATTTTTAAAATCAAGATTACATCTTGTCATCTTGTGAGTTTTTGACCATGTTTGTTTCTACTGAATCACTTCATTTTTTAAAATATTTCTGGGGCATTTCCCATTTATTTTTGTGTGGAGTGGGGTTAAAAATATTTTTGTTTTCAATTTAAACCAATTTTATGTCCACTTGATTTTTGGTCGGCTTAAAAACGTTTCCTCGCGTCAATCAAAGGGATGGGGGTCATTTTAGGTTAATAAACATATTTTTTACTTAACACATACTTTTACTTTCTTGTCATAGTTTTTTGTTTTGTTTTTTAAAGGAGGTGGTATTTTATTTTTATTTATGTATTTTTTGATCTGTGTTACAGTGCCACAAATAATAGGCATCCGGTTTTTGTTGGCTTTGTTTATATTTGTAATGTGTTTGCTTTTTTTAAGTTTGGTAAAGCTTTTAGATAACTTTATTTCATTGTTAAATGGGGCAAAGGTTGCCATTTTCAATTAGCCCAGATATTTAAAAAAATGTTGTTGTATTTTTTTTCATTAAGTTTGACTACTCCAACAAGTAGTATTGTGCGTAAGAATGTTATGAATGGATGGTAGCGTATTCACGCAGTTATAAATAAAGCTAGGAATGTTGTAATGCTGTCTCGGCAGACGAAGTATGCAATTAAGAAAAATTCATTTATTATTTCTTTTAAAATGCAACCTGACACGACAATAAATAACCACGACTTGATAGTACGTAGTTACCCAAACAACCATGCTTCCCCTTTCGGTAACTTACACGCAATTACCCGAGTCTAACCTCAGTGCATTTGTAATTAGATTGAAGATGATTATCATTTTGTACTATTAAACGTGTCCATTTTTTCTAATTTAAGACATAAGTTTATACATATGAATATACTACTCCCGTAGACCAAGTGTATTCAAACTAATTCAATTAATTGTTTTGTAGTACAAACGCAAAGGAAATAAGCAAAGGGAAATACATGTATCTGTATTTTGTAAATAAACTTAGACCTTAATATTTAAAAACTACATAAAGTGTGTAGTTATTATGTCAATATGAATACGAGTATGTACCTACTATAATTAATATACTATCTTTTGTCAGTCTATGATGTATGTACTCATCGTTATTTTAAAAACATACAAAACCATTGTTTTACGGAAATAAAGAACTTGCACCTCATAAGAATATTGTCAACGAATTTATGTATTCTTAAAACATCTCTACTAAATTCGCGAGAAATTGATGCCTTAGATTATTAATGAACCTGTAGGGCTTCGGGGTGTTATACGGTCATTGAACACTTATCATTGTTTACAGAGGGCGCAGCTCGCCTGCGCGAAGCGCCGATGAAACGAAGAATTTGACCGGGGTTGAAAATTGACCCAGGGGTCATTTTTCAAAATTGAATTCTGAGACCAGAGGTGTTGAATAAAGACCCCAGTCCGTTGAAAATTGATCCACGCCGTGAAATTTTGATCATCGAACCGGTTCTAAACTCAACAACAAATAAACACATACATGTATAAAAGAATTGATATTTATATTTTTGATTTTTCAATAAAAAAAAATACAGTTTATTAATGTTTATTCTTGAGATTAATATGTTTTAACACTCTCGAAAACGTCAAACGTTTTCATAATTAGATCTCGAATTATCTGATTTACCCTTCATTTATGAACATAAAGGTTTTTTTTTTTAAATATACTGAACTTTAAGTGTGTAGTCGCTATGTTTTGTGATATTCATTTTTGAAAATATGTCTTAAATACTATAGTAATTTTTGTTGGTTTACATGATTACACGAGATAAATGTATTGTTTTGTCCAGAAATACCATTTTTCATAAATTTGCTGAAGGGGTGTAAATACAAAATTTACATTAGGTTATATCATATAATTTTGTATTTACCCAATAAATTGAAATTGTCATATTATAAATTTTTTGGGGGGGATGAAAATACAAAATTTACAGTATACATGAATGTGAATTTTGTTCTTACACCTACTAAGTATTGTCATGTTGTAAATTTCGAATTTAACGGGTGACAGTAAAATACAATATTTACAACATGACAACTTATTTACTGCCACCCGGTAAATTTAAAATTTACAACATGACAGTATATCTAAATAGTATTTTTTTTTTATACTTTATTTACATCATCCAAATAAATTTACAGCAAAATTTACAATACGGCATATTTACACCCACCCAGTAAACTTTGCGGTATGACAAAAGGCTAACAGTATTGAATTTACTAAAGAAAAAAAAGTTTGACAGCAATCATGTTTAAAAATTCATTTTCCTGAAATTCGTAATTTTATTACGTCTATTTTTCGGATACATTAGTGGTTTAAGGCATGATGCACGTACATTTTCATGCATACTAAGTAATTACTGTACAACACAGTGGCAAATGTACACGTAAGTATCAATATCCATCCTTAAAACCGGAATTTTTCAGTATATGTAATTATTTTGTTGTGTAAATGTGCTAATGTGATAGTTTTGCATGTTTCTATAAATATGTAAGATTGAAAAAAAAACGTTCATTTTTCTAGAAATAAAAATTCTGCTTAGTGAAATATATATCAACCGTACTGTTGTGCAGGATGATAATTATGTAATTTTGCTTCAATTTAAATCTTTAAATAGTTTTTCAATAAAAATTTGACAGCAATTTTATCACTAAAATTTTTCTCGCTGAATATTTCAGTGTTACAATGTAATGTTTCATTTTACATATGCCACAATATTACAATAAAATTTAAGCTCTTATTGCTTTGAGTAGATGATTAATGCGTAAAGGTATAGGTATTACAATGTAGGTGCAGTCCCTCCCTGTAGATTTTTGTTCATGAAATTTTATATCTAGTGCTTCGGAAATGTCCAATACCCCCTAACACACCCACTAAAAAGTGTCTGAAAGTTTGAAGCATATTCATTTAAATTGCGTAAAGCAAGTTCCAGTTCAAAGACAGTTCAAAACTTTGTAAATGGGATAAGTTTTTAACATGATCATTTTTCTACGGGTGCAATCAAGCTGTTAAAAAATGACTCCGGGTATAAATTTGATGGCTTTTGGTTTAAATTTCCAAAGGTGAAAAAGCACCCACAGATCAAAATTTAACGTTGAAAATGACCCCAGGTCAATTTTGAACCCGGGTCAATATTCTTCGTTAAACCGGCAAGCCCCGCAAGCTCTAACGCCAACGCCTGGGCAAAGAACTATTCAATTTCCCCAACAGGGTCTGACCTACAATTCCATGTATATTGCATATGGCTTCAATCTCGCAAAGATGTATTTCAAGAACATAACGCACTAGAAAAAAATAAACCATTCTATTGCTCGTAGTATATTTTCAGGGGAAGTTTTATTTACTGGGATGAAAGAGTAATGAATAATAAATACAAAACAGAGAAAATATCCGTCAATTTTGCATCCATTTGGTAATCACGCTGATAAAAAAAAAAGTGGAGAAAATTTTATTTTCATTTATATTTAACTCTGCATCCATTTGGTTAACCAAGCTTATTTAAAAACGATGCATATGCGCATTTAATAATAGTACATGTATATGTTCGCTCTCCCCAACATAATTTTTTCAATTTGAGGCCGATAATTTTCACAATTAAAAAACATGCTGGACATATCTGTATTTTATAGTTAAGACACTAGTTTGTCGTTAAGAACGACCGCAGTCACCCAGTCAACATGATTAAACTACTGCAATGGGATACGTCTAAATAATCACAACATTGTCTGAAAGACCAGGTGGGGGACATTTTTAACGATAATGCAATAGGTGGGATACTTCTTCATACACCTGGGAAATCTGGTGGTGGTGTACATATTGGAACAAAATACCATTCCAGATTTAAAATAAAAACAGGTTCAGTTGTAAGCGAGAAAGTCGGTAAATTGAAGGAAAAATTCAACTCTTTGAAGCCTTTGTCATTTGCATGATGACTTAACCGCAAATTTGTTTACAAAATTGTGAAAACAATAGTTTTGGCCTTGAACAGAGATCTAATAAACGCCTTCCTAGATTCGTCGACATGACGAATCTCTCCTCCCAAACTGGGATTGACAGCCGAGATGTTTTATTTTCATTGCTTTAATTTTCTTCCCACTGTCAGAAGGCACCCAGATTGCGTTTTATCAGGAAACAATGCGGGGGTGTGAGAATGAAATGACGGAAAAACCATCATCGCACCAAAGTGTCTGTCGAAATGAATCAAGATTTGGCAAAATTGGGATTTCTCGGGAGGGTTGGACACTTGAAGGGTTTTTTTTCTAGGTTAATTGATACGTTTGGCAGTCAAAGTTATAACGATATCTGAAGAATGGAGTGGAAAGAAAAAGAATCTCATGAATCACAGGTTACGCGAGGGGGGGGGGGGGGGGGGTACGAAAGTAAGCTACCACTGTAATGTCTCTCGTGATTTATACTACATTATTTTTTTCATATTTGACGTATCTTAGATATCTTAGAAAATGACCGCAGATTCCTTATTTTACGATTCAACCGGGTTTTTATCTTTATCAAATCGCGAGAATATGAAATTGCGAACGTCGATTTTTATCTAATCATGGTTCATTTAGTTTACGTTTGTCCAAAAATTAAATGCGAGATTTTAAGATATTTAACATTTGAAAAATGTAAATTCTCCGCGTTGGATATGGAATCTACAGTATCATCGAGTGTTCGTTGCAAAAACGGATGATTGATGCGTAACGTATTAAATACGCTATTACTGTACTTAGATTGTCAGTACAGAACAAAACTATACAGTACAGTATAATGTAGACTCACTAGTATAGTGAAGTATGGTATGGAATGGTATGTTACGTTACGGTACAGTATAGTATAGAATAGTATAGACTCGTTAGTATGGTATGGTATAGTATAGTATAGTATAGTATAGTATAGTATAGTATAGTATAGTATAGTATAGTATAGTAAAGTATAGTATGACATATGGATGGTTCGGCCAGGTATGGTATGCCTCACCAACTTTAGCACTCTCTCTCTCTCTCTCTCTCTCTCTCTCTCTCTCTCTCTCTCTCTCTCGTTGTAGATATAATGTGTATTTTTCGTATGATTGTCAGGAGTGTTCAAGCGGAATTCTGGGATAGTACAAATCCCTTTGAAGTCTTCCAAACCTAGTACTAAAAATGTACGATTCTACTTTAAGGTTAACGATAAAACATCATTAAATATTCAGAACGTTTGGATCACATGGAGATCGGATTAAAAAAAGAACTTCGCTGTTGAGCCAAATGCATTTGTCAACTTGTGGAACCTGACATCCAATTACGCCGTTTCCCGAATAACAGGAATTTCGTGAGGAGAAAATATCTTCCCAAAACATTAACGTAATACCTGCCAAAGTCCAATCACATCTATCTGAAATTTCAATTGAATTTCTCAGACTTACCATTAAAATCAAATACTAGTACAATTCATCAAGTATCGTAATCTTCCTACGTTTCCCTTTGACGTATAAAAAAAAAGATAAATAATGATGACTGTAAAATTTCAAAAAATGATTCCAGCAATTTTTTTAAAATCCAAAACAAGGTTAGTGGAGGCCGGTGAACATCGCATATATATATTCCGGAGAAATCATTTCAGATGCAAAGAGTATTTCTATGGTATCTGGATAGGGACATTGCAAAATCCCAAAAGCGCATTATGAGTCCCATCATACAACACGCCGTCACGCTAACACAAATTTACACTCCATCGCGCTGTCACACAATACGATGCATGTCGCGCTTTACTCAACTTTGCAAATCCCAACATCGCAAGATGTGCTAGCGCGGCGGCGTATTGTGCAAAGTTGTGTTAGCGCAACAGCATTTTATGTGAAGTTGTGTTAGCGTGATGGCGTCACGGCGTGATGTCTGACAAATTTTTTTTTGGATTGTCTTGCCTAGATGGCGGAGTGGTTAGCGCTAGTGGGTTCCAAAGGTTGTGAATTCAAGCTCGGGCGGGGCGGATCGAATTGGAACTCCAACAAGGGGAATTCCTCTGTGCTTTATATTTCTAATTTCTTCAGTTTGAGCAGGTTTATATTAATTTGAGAAAGGCTAGCTACTTTGATACCCGCATGAACCACCAAAGAATGCAATTTATTATTAAAAACAAAAAAGTACTAAGTACGTACTTTTTAGATATCTGTACTACATAACACACTTGATTTATACATAAGGCCCTGTCACACCAACCGCGTCCCCGCGGCGTGTTCACGGCGTTGTAAAATTCATGGAATCGCCGTAGGATCGCAAGGAAAATTTAGAAAAAATGTACAGTTTTATTTGAAAATTTTACAAGTGGAGTTGTCACGGCGTCCTGACGGCGACCGAGACGTTCTTACGGAGCTCTCACGGCGTGTAACTGCGTTCCCACGGAGTTCTACTTGGCGATTAACTGCGCTCTCGCTGAGTCTCCTCCGCGCGCTCATGGCGTGCTAGGAGATTTTACCGCGCGTCTACGGCGTGCTCTGCGCGCTGACTGCGTGCACAAGACGTTCTTTACTTCTTGGTAGGTTAATATTAATTTGTACAATTGTATGGGAAACAAACAAGAATTTACAACTAGTAAACAAATGATTAAAAAATTGTTTTGATTTTATGAAAAGGTCCATTGTAATTGAAACATAGTTACTTCTAAACAATTTGTGAAAGACTAGGATTAAACTCTTAGTAGTCAGGTCTACAAGAAAGATCCGTTATTAGTTGTTAGAAAACATAGACAAGATCTGAAAACATCAGAACCAAATGGCATGAATTCCATCTACGTCCATTGATAGGTCTTGGAATATTAGCAAATTCTTCTTTTTACATAGTCATCTACATCCAGTTTGATAATTATTACATCGCTTGCTATTGTACAACAGCCATTTTTCGAGTTTTCGTGGTCTTGATAACAACGCAGTAGAAACCCTGTGGGAGCACGGTATAAACGCAGAAGAAACGTCACGAGAGCGCGATGAACGCAGCAACAGCTCTTTGGGGTCGGTGTGTTAACGCAGCCAAATGGAAAACAACTTGTTCAAACGCTGTGGATGCGCAGTGAGAGCGCAGCGAGAGCGCGATAGAGACGCAGTGGGATCCCAAAGGACTCCGTGAGGTCTCCGTGCAAGCGCAATTGACTTATCACTGCGTCTACACTGCGATTAGCTGCGTTCTTTGAGCGCGCCGACAGAGCTGTCGTGGCGCTGTTGGAGATCTTACAGCGTTGTCACGGGGATCTCACTACGCTTCTACGGCGTGTTTATCAGAACGCCGAGCAACGGCGCGTACTTTGTGCATGTTCAAAGTACGCGCCTTTGCATGGCGTTCTTCAGTGTTCAAGGCGATCCTACCGCGACGGACGAAGATGCCGTTGCGTTCTTACGGCGCTGTAGGAGACTCTATTTTTATTTTACATTATTTAAGGACGCAGCGGGATCGCCGTGAGGACGCAGCTCTGGTGTGACAGGGGTTTTACGGAAGTGGTTCGTACTGAATTACCGAAGTGACCACATGGTTTTGACACAATCTAAAAAAATATATATACATGTATATACAGTGTATAACGTATTCTCTTCCCCCTTTTTGTAGTTATCCTGTGGAATTGACGTCCCATTAGAGAGTTCTCTTCTTAGTGCTGGGTTTGTTTATGAATCGCTACATCTGATCTATCAGACTAAACATAGCTTTATGTAATAGCAAAGAGACACAAAATCGATGCAAATCGGAAGGACGCCCTACTCTTGTCCAGAAATACATGCATCAATCCATTTCAAAGTTGTATTGAATCGGAAATGAAGTAGATTGGTAAATATTGTTCCATGTGGAATTTAATGGCGTTGTAAATCAGATTTCGAGTCAATGACATTTCAAGTGTTCAATGCCCTAAAACTGGATAAAATAGCAAAATCGGTGTCATCGCTGATGATTGCATGCTTTCAAGTTAAGGAGCAAATTGTTTATCTCTTACTTAAACCATCCTTCTGTCACTGAAATCAAAGGTACTACTGTCACTGTCAAACGTTTCTACCCTCAAAGTCAACTGTATCACTGTCAAAGATTTCGTTGTTTCACTGCTTACTATTACACTGCCGTGCATCAAACAGTTCAATGTCTCGACCGACGACGCTATGCCATCGATTAGTCAGCGTATTGTTGTCATACATGGATGTACTAGTTATTTACTGCTAATACCTGTCAATGTCAACACCTATGTTTTGTCACTGTCACTGCCAACACCCATGTTTCTGTCACTACCAACAACTGTCCACACCCATGCTTTTGTCACTGTCAACATATACTTCTGTCACTGACAGTAGATTTTTGTTTTTGTTTATTAAGAAAATAAGATGCATTATCTAATGGTTGAATTGGGATATAGAGGTTGCAATCACTGGAGGTAACGTACATTGTATCTACCTGTATCCCCGTTTGGACCGTCGCACCTGGTTCTTTTTTTTCGATTCTAAAATAAACCTTCTCTTCAACCTAAAAATGTCTCGTGCAAAGTTCCTTTGAAAATGGTCCATTGGATGCACGGTCCGACAGATGAGTTCACAGACCCCTGTCAACCGGTGATCAGTTTCTAAAATGTTGAGCTGTATTCAAAGATTAACGGAGCATTGATCCCGTAACAAATTCTGTTTTACTTCTGGTATCAAATTTCAATTAATGCTTGCTGGTAAATAATGCAAAATAAATTTCATTCTATATATTTTAATGCAATACTTTATTGGTTTATAACATACAACTGTTGTATTAACATAAATTTGCATGCACCCATTTTTGTACATACAAATGTAGAATTTAAAAACCAATTCAGATTTAATTTTATCACGTAAGAAGAACACTTCACTAACAACAACATTATGTAATAAAGGCAAGCAATGAACAATGCAAACAATGGCCAGCTGAAACAAACAGACAATGATTGCCTCCATCTAAATCTGATACAGTGTTTGTCACATTAATGGAAGCATCAAGCAAATCATGTTCAGCCATGTTAAATCATGGAATGATCTATCACTACGGTATAAATTGGAGATTTTGTCTACAGATACTAAACCATTATCATTATAAAAGTCACAAATACAGTAAATTCAAGGTTTTTTATGATTCTATTACTGTGGAATATTTATAACAGAGAAAGCACTTTTAGCAACGCTAATATAAATGAACATATAAGCTGGGGTTTTTTCTCAAGAAGATAATTATACAAAATGTAGAGGATTAATATCTTTGTAATAGTGGTTAATTGTCATAGTAACATACATGAAATACCATTGAAAAGTATTCAATTTTTTATGCACAACCAACTCAATTTCAAGAGATCATTTTGTTGTCTTAAACATGTCTCAAAGTAAGATGACATCTTGAATTTTTCATATATCATCTAAATTTTATAATTAAATAGGTTACTGAGTGACTTTGTGTGTGGTGTTTCTGTTCAAAATAAAACAAGTGTACACAGATTAAACATTAAAAAAAACAGGACAAAACAACCAACACTGAAACTCGGAATTCCTCGAAACGCAGAAATAGAACAAAAAGTCGGTAAACACATCACAGTTTTTTGATATTGTCAGATAATTCTTAAAAATCAACTGAAAAAAAAAAATTTGAAACCCACAAACCTGTTTATCATGTCAACCTGTTTGTCTTATTTGGAATCCTAATTATAATAATGCCAAAACTATTTTTTATAATGTCATCTGGTGCCTAAGTGCATAATTACTAGTTTACTTAAAATAGAAATTATTGAAGGGCAATCATAATAACTACAAAATTTTCGAATTTCTTCATTTAAAGATATTTTAATTGATCAAAATCAAGTAGATTTGACAGATAATGCACTATTGCATTGCAGTAACTTTACAAATATGAATAAACAAGAACAGCTTTCAAAACACAGCAGACCACATTTCTGCTTAAAACAAATGAGTCACAAAATCCATTTTTAGCTACATATACGCATAGTAGTAGTCCTATTACAATCATTGAGGATGACATAACTTTTGTATGTACAAGTAGGCCACTGAGTAAATACAAATAATAACAAAATAATAAGCCAAGGTGGGTGTATATTAAATCCAAGCAGGAAAATTACACTTTCTTTGTATCTCTATTGTATTTTGCTCACCGTGTATTGCATCATGCCCTTGGTCCAATGACAATTTATTTAGAAACACAAAAAAGCATTTCTAGACATGTGTTTGGTGACTCAGAATGCTCTGAATGTGCAGAAGAAAGGGGAATATTATTTGGAATATATCTGCATTACTTTTTTAAACTTTGGGTCATATTTTGGACAGAAATGCAACAGAATCTTATAGAGAATCAAAAAAAGAAAAAAAGAAAGAGTATTGATAATATATCATAACTATAAGAAACTGATACAAATAAAGGAAAAAAGAAAACAAGTTTAATCTTAAAAAATAAACAATAAGAAATAAATAAAATACAAGTAAATATAATAATACATACTTATACCTCTATACAAAATTAACAAAGAAGTCTGATATGCAATGTTAAAAATAACTTATGCAGCACACAGTCAAGGGGACTGCATTACAGAAACAAAGGCAATACACTGTATGATGATATTTTATAGCATTGTAAACTCTACATACTTTACTTTTTTAAAAACATTCATAATATTGTGAAACATGATACAATTATGCTTGCATGAATGAAATGTACATGTATTACATGTAGGAATATAGATTTATATTAGATATTTAAAACACTGTCATATTCTTCATTTGGAAAAGCTGTTTGCTACTTTACCATATTGTAAGACTTATCATAATTTGTTCTATGGACATTTACAAGTACATGTAGATAATTTCACACATTCTTAGAATTCAGTTTAGAAAAAAAACCACACTTCAGTAATTGACCAATCAGCTGTCTAATGCATCCAACACTTTGATAATCTGTTGTTTAATGATTTTAGTTGCCTCTGCTGCCTGTGGGAGCAAGAATCTGTCAATGTCTGTCACCTGGATTTCCTCTCCATCAACCGAACCATATTTAAAAGTCACAAAGTCTGGGTGTTTCCTTTTCGATGTTATTTTCACGACACTTCCTAGAGCTCGGCGTGCTTGAATGTGGGCCATGTTCTTTCTGTTTGGAATTTCTCGGAGCACATATAAATGAGTATCTGTTACCAGTAAATGACTGCAAAAAAAGCATCCAGATTAAAAATATTATTGTTAAACATCAAACGAGATTTAACAACCTGTGATAACTATATTCGAAATACTTTTTAATAGATAAAAATTTGTCGAAAATGAAAAAACAACCTATTTCAAATTGATGCTTGATGTGTCGTAACACCACAAATGGCCTCACACGCGACCAAATTTCAAATGCCAAATTTAGTACATGTATAACATTTCATTGATTGCAGAATAAGTTATAAATCCCTCAAAATTACTCATTTTCTTTTCAGTTCAAGAGACATAACTCTGTCAAAAATCATGTTCAAACTCAATCTGTATATTCATAAAATACATCCATATATAAAATTTCAGTTGAATGTGTGCAACAGTTGTTTAGATAATGATCAAAAAGTGAAAGATGACAGAATGACAGAAGGACAGAATGACAGAACAGGGTCACACTATATGCCCTGACCATTTCATGGCGAGGGCATAAAAATAATCTAGAATTATAAGTAGTTCTAGCTTTGTACCATTACAACAAAAGGTACTGGTTAATTGCTGATATCTGTCATGGTAATATTTTTAATGTTCTTCCACAATTGGTTGCAGCTAAATTAAATGTTTTACTGTGATTCACTTAACCTTTAGCAATATGACTTAATGAGTCAGGATGACTGACCTTGGAAACATATATCCATTCCCTATGACCTCTTGACATCTACAGGAGTACTTGATGTCCGGTTTCTTCAGCCAGACTTCTACATTTACAACCTCCTTTCTGTCATCATCTGAAGAGTTCTCACCTACCTCATCACCTACAAAACACAAAGAAGCAGCCAATGTCAGATTTGTTCTATTGTAAATTGTTTCCTCTTTTGGTATTTCAATGACTGTAGTGTAAAAATTTTACCATCATCATCATCTCCAATAGAGAAAACATTTGCCATGTTTCTATATCTTTTGCCCACACGATCTGTATTGCTGACATGCCTGCTGAGAACAATCACAAAACAAAACATGAACTACATGTACAAGTTCTGTCCAAATATGTATCTTATAAGTGTGAAAAGACATTTCCATTCTATATGGACTCATCAGACATTCAATGCATTTCAACAATACTGATTTTGAATTTTGAAGATCATATATTATCAAACAGATACGTGTACCCGGTATATCTTGCTACATGTACAATCATTTTCATATTCTGTGGGAACTTAATAAAATCAGACAAGTGCTTTGGAGTTACCTTTCTTACCTGCTTGATGGTGACATTAAAAGACTCACCTTTCTTGTGTTTGGTGTTCATTCTTTATATAATCTGTTAGCTTTTGCTTCATCACAGCTGACTTGCTTTTGACAGTAGAGGTTAATTTTCCAAAAAATGATTCCCCATTTTCTTCCTCCTGCAAATTGAGAAATTTGTGTGACACTCTAAGCTCAAGACTCTGCTAGACCTCTAATATCATTACATGTATTGGTATATTTATATAAGGTTTCACATTTTTATCAAGTAAAACTTTATTAATTTTTATTTTATCAGGAGTTGCATTCTTAATGACATCACATTCTAACTTACACCATATGCTTTGAAGACATGAAGGTTATCAATGAGGAGCTAAGGAGTTTGGCTGTAATTTTTTACCTTTCCTGATCTATGAAAATCCTCGCCATTCTCCAAATCACTAGAGCTGTGTGATGCATCGGGGTTACAGACTATGCAATGTTTGGGATTGTGACTGGATAAGCCTTCAGAGAGTCTATCTTTTAGCAGTTCATGTAAACCTGAAAACAGAAATGTTGTGCTTGTAATGCTGAATTTCAAGTTTATGATAAGGGAATTTCATGTGAGAGTGGTGAGAGTGTGTGTATACAGTTTACAAACATTGTGTGTACAGTTTACAAAGATTCATAAAGTGCTGCATGTACATCTACATGTACTGCATTTCAAAATTCACTCTCTATCTCTCTGTATCATTAATGTGAAAACATACTTGAACAAGCAAAACATTTCACCAGCTTTAGTACAATTAATGTACAAAGTACCTTGCAGCAATAAAAATACAGATAAATCTACTCTAGTCAAAAAATCATGCAAATTTTTCACATTGTGCAAATTTTTAAATATGCAAACTTTTGAGAGAATTTGCACATACAAAGTAGAAGATGGAAATCAACTTTAATCTAAAAGTAAATATAGTCATACATTTATAAACTTAATCTCATGGTTAAACGATAGGGAAAATTCTTCATCTTCTGTAGTATATACCCATACCAATTCACATGCACCATAGTAAAGTGTTTGAAACTTGTCAGAAAACTTGCTGGATATCCAGGGCTGACAGCTAATAAAAGTTGTCAGCCTTGCCAAAGATTTCAATGTTCTGAGCAAACAGTATTCAGATTTTTTTTTAGAAAATTTTATTTAAAGCAACACTGACAAACTTAATGCTTAAAGGCTCTGTTGATTTGTTTAAATGCTTGCTTATTACTCTTTAAGGGCTAAGATGGCCAGGCATATGTTGAACGACAAACTTTTTAATATTTTTCCCCTGATAAAAATGGGCAAAAAGTAGACTTGAGTGAAAAATATCTTAGCTCTCATTCACATACATGTATAAAACTTCACCAAAAATAAAGAATCAAAATTCCTTCCTTTATAAGTTACATGTATAAGGAAGTTTAAAGGTTGTGAACAGAATGACAGATGGTCAGACAGGAAGTTAACAATATACTCCTTGAATATACTCCTCAATCATTGATCAAAACACTGACTCATCTGGTGTTAAATTCGCATACTGTACATGACTGTGTAGGATTTACACCTTTTTTGTATACTTGACATATTGTTGCTGTGCATACTTTGATAGCCTCCCTTTGCAAAGCTGACATACTGGTAGTGTTTCTGCAGGAAGTTGGCTATAACCATATGAACATACTGGTCCTCCTCCTCCCTCCCACTGCCGATAAAACACAGGTGTTCTCCTCCTGCAGCGGAGCCTGAAGTAACGAAAGTCCAAGGTCAACCACCAAATAAAGCAGAAATATCAGAACTATACACCTCTATTCTATCAATATTACTATTTCAAGATGTTATACTTTGATTCTGTTGCTTAAGTATAGAAGCCCTATGACTTGAGATGATATGTGATTTTTTCCTTAAGTTAAGTGTTTTCTATTCCTGAGCATTGGGGAAGGGATTAGAAACACATTGTGTTGGAGAAAAAACTATATACTAGTATCATTACAACCAGTGGTTCTTTACCCTTGCATATACAAATTGAATTTCATGTTGAATATTTACATTTTCCAGTGTCTTTATCTGTGATAACACTATGAACTGATTTTGTACTATGTAGTCCAATTGATTTAAAAGACATATTGTTGGGGCGCAAGCAGGGTTTGCATACTAAATATTCTAATTTGAATCGCACAACTGCTGAAATTTATATAAATATAAGTAATAAGGAATCATTCTTTGAATATTATGAGGTGATAATTTCGGTCTTGGTGTGATCAAATCTATAATAAAGCCTCTCAGGCTTTGTTGGATTAGATCAATTCCCGACAGAAATTATCACCTCATAAAACTCAAAGAATGATTCCTTAAATAAAAATTGCTAATTGGTAGGCATAAAGCTGCAAAACTATTAGAATTTATTGATGAAATATCTCTTAAAATATTGTCCTGTACCCCAGTGAAGTTTCCTTAAACAAAGTCATAAGAAGGGGGGCATTTACAATATGTCCCCTCTCTATATCTATTTAGGCACTGACCTGAAGAGATGGACTGTTGCTTGGCAGCAAGTAATGCCTGTACTGCAGTGCTGAACTCCTTTGGGTTTTGCAGCATCTAATTGTATAAATCATCTAATTGTATAAATCATCTAATCGTATAAATCAAACAAGATAAGAAATCAAATTCAGTAAGAATTAATTCTAATTCAAATTATAACATTTTTTTAAGAAATTCATTTTCATGACACGTTTACAAAAGGTTGCAATCTTCTTCCTCTGACAAAGAAATCAATTTTCAAAATATAGAAAACCAATCTGCAAGTCATTAAAAAATAAACAAATCACTTACAAGGTTAGCATCCAGATGAAATGCGGTGGACAAATGTCCACTGTTGTACTGGTCAGCGGGACGACAGTCCACCACGAAATACCGAACACCATCACCCTGAACCAAAAATAACTCATTTTATTTTTATTGAATTACCAGTACTTCTTTGGGAGGTAACACCTCCACAACATACATAAAAAATTTTAAAAAATTATAAATATCAAAATTTTAATTACTTTTCACCTATTGTTTGAATTTCAAGAAGCATAATTCTGAGCTGTCATGTACCGGTAACTAATCATTTCAGAAACTAGAAATTCATGTAAACAAATAGTTTTTAAGATAAAACATGTACTTACCCCTGCGAGGTTGTTGTTTTGGAGAAGTTCTGCCACAGACACAGGTAAACACAATGCCTGTGAAACTTGTAGATCCTCTTCTTTTCCAGGTATCAAATTATTACCAAATAATGGACTCTGGTAATCCTGCAAAACAAAATCCATTATCTGTACAGGTTACTCATTTTATCAACATCCACAAATGAGCTAAATATTATATAGAATGCATGTGAAAATGATCTACATGTATCTTGAGAATAAATCAAACTGAGAAAACTATGGCATGTCCAATTCACAAAAATGAGCTAAACATAGTTTAACAGTTGATTAACTACATGTATGTTTATCAACAGTAAACTACAGTTTACAAAGCATTAACTATGTAAACCACGTAGTTAATGATTTGTTCTCTCTAGTTTTCACCAGTAACACCATATTTAATGTTGGAAACTATAGTTTATGAATGCTAATCTACATGTATGTTTATCTGTCTGTAAATAAACATTTATGATAGATTTTGCTGATAAATATAGACAAACACCTGTAAACTATAGTCTCATTCCTTAACTATAGTTAGGAGCTGTTAATCTTAATTTAATCATGTATATCAGGCATAATGTTAATTACAGTTTTGAATTGTTAACTGTAGTTTACAAATGGTGAAACCATATACTAGTATATCAGATAAACTACAAGTATGTTTTGCAATTGCAAAGTATTGTTTTCAGTGTCAATAATAGTATACTCTTCTGAAACAGATTACTGGTAACAATGGTCTACTGATATGAAATATAGATTAACATCATTAACTATGGTTTACAGTCCATACACTGTGAAACTTATGTTTAGCTAATTTTTTCAAATTTGGCATGCCATATTACACATATTATTTTATAATATACTGTATATTGTGGTCTGCTTAATATTTCTAAACATAACTTTAAGTAGGAAAACTGTTTCATACACAAAATAAATCCATGATTAAAAACTCAGAAAAATAATTCATTCATTGTAGCAATCTTTACCCTTCTAAACGACTGTGGGGTTTTAGAAGCGTAGTATTGTGCTAAAGCACAGAAGTCCTCAATGTCTTCAGCCTCCAGTCCTGATGGAAAGGATGCCAGCATTTCTGTATGAAAGGGGAAAATATTATACTACATATATCATGTAGGTTAAGTTTTATTCATACAGGTAATGGTATTGTTGAATTCAGTCTTCTGTTACCTGCAATTGATTGTTTGGACTCCAATTCTCCAGTCAATATCTGATCTCTGAAAAAGATAGTGATACCAATATAACAGAATGAATAAATGAAAAATTATATTTTTATTTTTTTTTTGGAGACCTAGACAAACTTGTTCTGCTACAAAAAAGGTTCACCAGATTCTGAGTACCAACCTTGCATTTACCAAAATGACAAGAGCCATGAAAAAAGTTAGAAACTGGTCCCCATGTTGAAAGTACACATCCCACATCACTTGTATAACTTGTAGGTCGCATGGTGCAGAAAACAAACTTCTGAACTACAAAGCAATTTAAATAAAAATTAATAATATGAAAAATATATTTTCTCTTTCTCAGCACTAATGAAATACATGAAACTACATGTATAAATGCTCAATCTGCTTTTGAAATGTTAGGCAATGATTTGTACATGTATATGAATTTTCATATCTATAACCTATATTATACTGTGTATATTGAATCTAGTTTAAAGGGGCACGGTCACGATTTTGGTAAAAAATTATTTTTTCGATTTGAATGTTTACAATGCTTCAGTTAGGCATTTTCAATAGGCAACCAAAAGTTGAGTGTCGTTTGTTAAGTTATAAGCGAGTTGCAGAGCTTATAATTCTCCGCTATGTAAACAAAGCTTTTGTTTACATTTTGAATGTTGAAGTGAAAATTCCAGTCTTAGACCTAAAATGAATTTGTTTATTGTAAGGAACTGTTTATTTATGCTTAAAATGAATAAGAAGATAGATAAATCAGCTTGAAAAAGATTTTTTACCAGTATATTGAACCTATGTAAACAAAAACAGGGCACGAGCCTTGTTTACATGACAAAGAATTGTGAGCCCTGTATCTTGCTTAAAACTCGTCGACTGGCACCCAAATTTCATTTGATCATTATAAAGCATTGTAAATAATAAAAACAGAACTAGATCGTTCTCGTTGCAAGCAACGAGTGGGTCTTCCGTCCGATTTTTGAGTAAATGAGATAAAATCCTTCACTTTTAAGACTAAATTGTTAATTAACGCCAAAAAAATTAGGAAACAAAAAATTCGGCACCCAGGGCTTGAACCCAGGTCGCCTGGGCACATGTCCACCACTGTAACGACTGAGCTAATCGGACTCTCGCTTCAGGAATTTGATGCTTAATATCTCGGGAACGCATCAATCGATTTTAAATTTTTTTACATATTCTTAATCAGTAAAAGAGTCTCTATCAACCCGTTAGAAAAATATATATAAAGCAAAAAGTTGAAAAAACCGATTTTTTATCTTTCCTTCCGGTGACGACCGGAAGTGACGGCGGACGATTTTATGACCATGTTGCAACAGGTTAAGTGGATGTCTATCTTCACTGAAAATTTCAGCCCTATATCTCTATTCGTTTTTTGGATCTCTAGCCGACAAAATTTACTTTTAAAAATCGTAAACGGACGATAACTTCCGACCGGAAGTGTTTATCAAAAAATTGAAACGGCGGTACAAACTTCAGATACTGACACATCAACCCTCAAAATTTGAAGAAAATCGAATGAGCCATCTTCGAGAAATCGCCTGCACAAAATTTGTAAGACAAAAAAAGAATAAAAAGAATAATAAGAAAAGTGAAAAAGAAACAATAGAATAATAGTAGGGTCTTCCGCTGAAGACGGAAGACCCTAAAAATAAAATTTGATCAAAATCGTGACCATGCCCCTTTAAAGTTCTTTATCATATTGATTTTTACTTCTTTATTTTGTAACAGTGTGTTCTTCTTTGTAAATCAACTAATTAATAAAAGAATCAAGGAAATCATGACATAGAAAAACCAAAGTTTGTGACCACTATACATATATTAAATAATTTTTCTGACAACACAAGCACTTAGTCTAGCAAAATCATTGCCTTAGGCTAAACACTATGCAATGGAGAAATAACATTTCACAATATCATGTTACATGCACAATAACATGTAACATGCACTAGTTACCCAGGAGTGACAGTAGAGGTCGGGTAGTATCCTTTTTGTGTCCAGGAAAGAGCTCAGCTCGGGGTCATGGTACTGTAGAAGCAATCGAAACAGGTGGAAAGGTTTTCCTCCCTTCACACAATCTCTGTCAAAATAAAATCAATCTTTGATCTTCCTTAAAACTAGATTTGTCGTAAGGCCATGAATATCACCACAGGCAGCAAAATTGTCAAATGTCATATTTAGTATAACATTTATTTGCACAGTTGTTTGCTTTTTTTTTTTGTTCAAAGGGCATAATTCTACTAAAAATCATCAGACTTGTACAAAATTTGAACTTGACCAGTATTTTCTTGTAAAATACAGTTATATCTGCATATGTAATTTCAACTTTATAAATAGTTCAAAAGGTAGTACATATGTACAGGAAAACTGGAAAATTCTTCTTTTTTTCTAAGTTCAAGGGGCATAACTCTGTCAAAAATCATCAGAGCTAGACCCAATTTAAACTTGACCGGCATATTACTATGACATATCCATATATCAAATTTGAGTTGAATGTGTGCAACTGTTGCCGACATCATGAACACAAATAATGGAAATGATGCCCCAGGCAATTATATGTTGGAGGCATAAAAATCTATGCAAAGTATCTTTGCTCTTATTTTGCATAGATCACATTTTTAAATCTCTAGTGCTGTTATAATTAAAATTGAAAGACTACTGGTATGCAAAAAACGTTGGCTTTACATGTAATTGTTTACCCTAAAAAGGAGCCATATTCAAATTGTGTTTGTATCATATACCTGGTTGTCTAGATGCAATTTTATACTAAAAAGAGATGTTATTTTACTACATCTCTCCATCTTCCCTTTGAATTAAAAGTCTATAGGGATTTTGCTATGCAACAGACATAAAAGTACCCGGACAATATCGTTGAAAAAACTGTGAAGTATTCCAAGTGACTTCTGAGTGGAGAAAAATTGTCAACATTTCCCATCATAAATTTCTGGAAAAAATTTGTTTTCATTTGTGTGAATTTCTCTAGGTGAAAATGTAGATGAGCCAGAGGTGTCAATGAAGGAATCTTGGATTTTTTCTCGTTCATTGGTTTCAATTGTACATCTTTCACAGGTAGTTTTGTAAAAATTGAAAAAAAAAAAAAAAAAGTGGCGGAAACATTAACTTTGGGCACAGCATAGAATCATGTAACATTTATCCTTGAAATATTATTCAAAACCTTCATATTTACCTAGGAATGAACTTGTTCACTATGGAATAAAAGCAGTTGTAAATCTGGGCTCTTGTTAATTTAAGAGCTAACAGTGGCTGTATGACTTCAAGCCATCCATTCTCTGATGAATATTTTTCATTTCTGGATTTTGAAAAAAATGTCACAATAGATTCTAGATCACTGACAATCGACACCTTGTCTTCCTCTTCATTGCCCAGCTTGTCTGTAACAAATAAAGAAAAAAATACTGTAACTATTTCATTCTATCAATTTTCTTTAATCTGGAATGTGCCATCTTTGCTAGCTAAGAGTTTTCAGTCCATGTTTATGGGGAGTGGAGTGGAGTGGACTGAAAATCCTTGGCAAGCAAAGATGGGAAGGTGCTAATTATCTTGTATAAATTTAGTAAAATCTGACATGTTCCTCAATATAATTACTACGCCGGTTTGAAATTTTTGGTATCTTTGGTTTTTTTGTTTGATAATAAAGTTAAAAAAGTAACTGTCCTATAATGACCATACCAACTAGAGCTCTGCAATCTTCTCTGATAATTCCTTGTTCATCCAGATCATACAGTCCATCAAATGCACTGAGAGCATCCCCTTTATTTTGGACATTAAGGCAGATCTGAAATGACCAATATAATATTGTATGTTATAGAAAAGAATGACCAACTTTAGGTTTGATTTGACCCACCATTAAGTCTTAAACCTAAAAAAATTTTTCTACGTATCGATAGTTGTAAAAATGTACTATAACTTCCAGGCTTAGGTTATTTGTGTTTGTACCAATGAAGTCTATGATATCAAAATACAGTCAAACACAGTTATCGTGAACACGCTTATAATAAATTGACGTTTACAGCAAAGTGATTTTCATTCCTTGTGAATTAATTACGTTTTAACTTTTATACTTGACAGATATAATGAATTACGCTTATAATGAAGCAAAATTGCCTGTCCCTGGCACTTCTTTATAAGCGTGTTTTACTGTATTTAATCATGGCAATGTAATTTGCAACAAACATATCACAAAGAAGGCCGTCTCCTGAAATATTTCTAAAATGTCACAAGGTTTTAAAGAAAGATACTTAAACAAATTGCACAATTTTTCACACTGTCTCAAGCCACATTACAGTCAATAAACTAATAAATATTCATTACCTGCCAAACCTCTGCTCTAAGATGATCAGGAACAGTCCGACATTTGCAGATATTTCTTATAGTTCCAAAATCACAGCTTTCAACTAGTGCTGTTTCAAGGTCTGTTACCCTATAAACAATAAGAAATAATTCAGCATACAATACTTATCAACATAGCCAATTTTTTAAGGGACATAGACAAGACATGAGCTCAAAAAAATTTAAAATATTTTTTCCTTTTATTTTTAATTATAGAATGTTTAACATTGGCATTTCCAATGCTTCAGCAAAACATGACTGTCATTAGACAAGAAGTTACATGTGTGAAACAGAGTTCAGAATTGTTTGTTTGATTGGACACAAATGTTTGAGTCTTCTTTGTATTTACATATGTGTTACATTGGTAAAAGTTTCATTCCAATCTTGCTTATTCTTGTTTACCAGCATAAAGTTTTATGAACATGAAGACTTTATCTTGTTTGTCACAATTAAGTTATTTTGTTTAAGGCATGGTAATAGCTGTACTTATTATTTGTAAACAAAAATAAGTTAACATAAAAGAGAATTACAAGCTTTGTATCTTGCTTGTAACTTGACTTCTGGCATAGAAATTTTGGTAACACAATTGAAATGTCCAAGGTCATCTTACTAGACATTACCACTAATTATGGAAAATAAGATTTTTAAAATTTGAGCTAAAAGTGTATCTAACTATGTTCCCTTTAGGTACTATTAACATTAAAGGGTGATCTAAAAGAAGCATGGGACGTATTGCCTGTGATGTCTCGCTTTACCTTTTCACAGATATTTTATTATCCAAACAGTTATTTGAGAAATTATTCATGAAATAATTAGGGCTGCTTATTACAAGTAAGCTGAATAAAATGTGCAAAACAATAACTCCAATGAAGTTTTAATTATCTATTAAATCCCTTTCTTAAAGGGGCATGGTCAGGATTTTAGTCAAATTCAATTTTACTGTTTTTATTATTTTATACAATGCTTTACTTTAGGAATGTATTTCTAATGATCATGTGAAATTTGAGAGTCAAGGATAAAGTTATAAGCAAGATACAAGGCTCAGAATTCTTTATCATGTAAACAAGGCTTGCGCCCTGTTTTCGTTTACATGTCCCACATTGTTTATAATATATAAAACGTCCGAAAATAAGGTAATATCTCTATAATAAAACATATATAATAAAACATAGGCTGAAACAGCTAAGGACGTAACTACTAAGGGCCGTAGCTACTAGGGTCCGAACATATCGAGGGTTAAACGTGGGAAAGGCCGAAACGACTAAAAATCTTTTAATAGGCAACCAAAATTTGAGTATCATCTGTTGAGTTATAAGTCAGTTACAGAGTTAACAATTCTTTGCTATGTAAACAAAGCTTTAATTTGTTTGTTTATAACATTTTGAATACTGAAGTACAAATTCCAGATACAGACCTAAAACGAATGAGTGAAACATTAGGAACTGTTTATTTGTGCTTAAAATGAATAAAAAGATAGACAAATCAGCTTGAAAAAGATTTTTTACTGGTATTTTGAACCTACGTCCTGTGAGATTATCGAACAATTTTGTGAAATTTTTGGAAGGTGGTGTGAAGCAGTCAAGGTTTGTTTTCAGAAGAGCAGATAATTGATTTTTTTTTAAAATAAATCTTGACAATGTTTTAATTATCCTACATCATATAAGTACATGTATTAATCAGCTCGTTAAATTTTATTATATGTCGTTTCTGTATGTATTTTGTTAGAGTCATATTTCTTTGTAAGGATTTTAAAATTTGCTATTCTCGTTGCCTTTTTACCGATGATTTCAATACACTTGCATGGACAGAGATGTTTATTATTCATTTTTTGATAACATAATTGCACTCAACACGCAATGATCCGAAACACAGGTAACGGGTAAACTAATGAAGCTACTGCTCCAGACACATGTGTATCTGGGGTATGTATATACATGGTACATGGGTCTGGTGAACAAAGGGGGAGGTTCACACCTCTTGACTGGTAAATTGATTTCTGTATAATTAACTACTCGAATATTATCAGATGAAACCAAAAAATAAATGAGACTGTGTAAAATCAGGCGTTTATTATACCTAATTCATGTGTATAGTCCATCAATCAATGTTTAAAGAAACAAGCATTTGACTTTATCGAAAAGTAATTAATGTTCAAATGTTCAAAATAAATGTGTTTGATACTGTTTTTTTTTAATTGAGTGTGTGCCCCATATATTCAAAAAAGCAAATTTGAAATAATGGTATATGTAAAGTATATTGGCAATTCTTTAAAATACCTGGGACGTTTATAACTTTATACTTATATATTATATCCATGATTTTACCAGATATATCGTTATAAAACCTATCTTGAAATTATTCTAGAATTGTTATTTGTACTTAATAACCCTGATCTGATCATATTTACGACAGAGTTCTTAAAACCCCGAGACCCGTTTTTGACCGGCCATTTCCGAGAGTATGTAAAAATCAATGTTTATTTTCTTTAAATCTAAATTTTAAAAATGCCTTACTGAAGCATCGTAAACATTAAAATCGGACAAGTAATTTTAGACCAAAATCGTGATCATGCCCCTTTAAAGACCACAGAAATTGACTCTGATTTTTTTATTTTCTGGATTTTTTACTGTTGCTTTTCTTTTGATATGTTACTTCATGATAAAATTGTATTAAAGTAAATTTAAACACCTTTCTATGCCGGAATTCTCACTTCACAATAAAAGTAAATATTGGGAGGAGACACACAAATATAACAATTTTTAGAGAAACAAACAACCAAAGATGGGACAGAATTTCTGAGCATGATTTATAAAGAACTGCCCAAAGATTTAGTGAAGTCAGAATATCAAGTTCATTAGTTGGGCCGAATCTGAACCAAGACTTATTGGTCCCTTGCATATCTAAAGAATCAGTTGGCCTATATCCATCGGTTGTACAGGAAGCATATATGTATATCAAGAATGGAATCGTATTTAATTGACTGACAAATATCAAATAAATCCCGATTAAATTAATTGATTCATTTATAACACCTATTTATAAAGTTTATTGGAAAAAATGTAACTGGTCACATGATCAAACAGACCTGTCAAAATTTGCATGACCAATAAGCTTAAAGCTATGCGTGAAAAAATAATTAGGTTGTTTCAAATTTTACAAAGACTGCATTGAAGAGATATTGTGTGATATATTGGGGGTTTGATCGAAGAAAACGATGAAAAACCACAGTTAACCACTTTACCAGCTAGTGTCATCAATTCCGTCCGCCATGTTTTTGACGTGTTGTCGTAAATTGAAATGTAAGGTGTCGTAAAATATTTCTATTTCCTTTATCAAATAAAATATACGTAAAAATATTCAAATAATGCATCTTAAGTGATAAGTGTTATAGATATATATGTTTGTTCTATTTTCAGTTCTTATCAGCTCTTTATTTACCCCATTACCACATGACCGTACAACGGAAACTAGGAACATAAAATGTGAGAATGAGGTATTGAACCAGGAAGCTGCCCCAGCAAAATGGCGATGGGACCCAAAGATCGGAATCGTAACGCCCCGAGTAAGAATTTTGGGGGTATGATCGGATCAATTCTTCAGGGAGTACTCGCCACACCCAAACTTGTTGTTGATAAAAAGACGATCGAAAAATCATGGAAATTGATGGACAGAGTAGTGAAATTGTGTCAACATCCAAGAATGAATCTGAGAAACAGTCCTCCTTTCATTTTGGATTTATTACCAGATACTTACCAACATCTTCGATTAATTTACAATAAACACGACGATAAACTAAATACTTTGAATGAAAATGACTACTTCCGAGTGTTTATAGAAAATCTCATGAACAAGTGCAAAGCCACAATAAAACTTTTCAAGGAAGGGAAAGAGAAAATGTTTGATGAAAATTCACATTACAGACGAAATTTAACCAAACTATCATTGGTGTTTTCTCACATGCTAGCAGAGCTTAAGGCAATATATCCAAATGGACAATTTGCAGGGGACAATTTTCGCATAACAAAGAGTGATGCAGCAGAGTGGTGGCGAAAATCATTTGGAGATCGGTAAGGCTGGGTTTATTCTCTCAGGGAGCAAATGATAGTGACAGTCAGACCAGTTCGATTAATGGTGCAGTGCCATATAGCTCAGTTGGTAGAGCACCTGACCAAAGATTCAGGGGGCCTGGGTTTGAATTCCAGACTGGTCCGTCATTATTTTCCCACCCCTTTACAGATGGAGCTGTAAATGGTTATTTCTTTTAATCTTAGGCTTGGTAAACCATATAGAGAGTGGTCATTTTAAGGAAGTAGTTAGTGTTGAGAATTCATTAGATGTTATCATGGTTATAGGCATTGACATGAGATCCTCAAAACCTTAAGGAGACTAGTAACTGTTAAAATATGAATGCACAGAGGTGTTGACACATTATACATGCTCACTTGTAGTTGCAAAACTGTAGCTCTATGAGAAAAAGGTTGACAGATTGTAATGTAGATGTACAGTTCCATTCAGAGCCTGCAATTTATGTTTTACTGAAAAGGGCATTAGTTTTAGACTCATATTAGCCAAGTTTCTTAACACATTCAGTGGAAATATTATTTGATACCAAAGTATTCTTTAGACAATTTACTGCTGAATTTGTACCTTCTCTTGCCTTGTGCTTTCTCGTAAAACATTCTCACCAACTTTAGAAAATTAAGAGTGTTTGATTTTGATCCAGTCACCATTTTTACCTGTAAACAAACTGCATATCACTTAATTGGGCTAGTAAGGGTTTTTAAAAAGAATTTCAGAGGCAGATCAATTTACATCAGTGGTAAAATTAGCCATGTGCAAAGAGCACTGTAACATTAAGATGTTTAGCATGCATAAAACTGTAGTTCTGTGGTCTATCAATTTTCCTGTAGAGCTACAGTTGTCTAGCTAGCCTCCTAGCAATAACAATCACTTTAAGGTAGGTGAATCTCTGTATCAGGCTTTGTAGCTACATTTGCAAAATAAAATACTTCACATTTAACACACACAGTATATTATATAACTATACAGTACACAGATACAATATACTACCAACTAGTATACAGGGACAATGGTTTATTAAGTATTATTTTGACACTACTCTGGCATTGCACACAAAGGTACATCCCTGTACACTTTGGAGTCAGGTTGAGGACCATAAGGGATTGATAAGAGCTAAAACAATTGTGTCATTGTGGTAAAGGATAAGTTGTTGTTCTGTTTTACATGTACAGAGGGCCTCTATCTAATCTCATGACACACTGGGTGACTTGAGGAGGAACTCCTGGGCAACTATCTGAATCCACCAACTTTATGTATCTAAAATATATATTTATCTCATTCTGCAATAACCTACTGGTACCAGGGTATTTAAATTCAGATCTAATTTTCTATTTTTGCAAGGAAATGAAATTAAATATTACTTAGTTTTACCTCGATTAGCTTGATAGAATGTATAAAAAAAATATTTGATTTTGAAAAATTTATACATGTTATCTGCTAAAGACTTCTTCTTTTCTGAATGATTCCTTGTTGGTTAAAAGTGCCCTCTTATGGGTCTATCTAGTAAACTGTATCAAAACATGTTACATGGAATGGCCTTCTATTCAGTGTAAAAGTAACATTGTAAATTATATATTTATTAAAGTTTGACCATTGGATAGATTTACTCAAAAAAAATAAAAAAATTGAGTGTGTAACATTCTCTTCATTTTTATTTTCATTTTACTTCATGAACCTTTTATCAAAATTTCTTCTAGATGTCGCGTCTTAGATCATGACATCAAATTCAATATTTGGAATCCATTCACCCAGAAAATGTTAGCATGCTCACAAATTTCTTTTAAATATTTTAAACAAAACTGTTTATTGAAAAATCATTTTTCAATAAACATGTGCATGTTTTATGCACATATATACACTTGCTGAGCTAACTGAATTCACAGAATTTGTTAATTAGCCGATGACTCAGTACCAACTATTTTAATTTTTTATACTGATACTGAAACTTGATTATCAAGTACTGGTTCAGAACTTCTTTGAATCACCCTCGTTGTTTTTATGATGCGAAGTATACAGTTTCAAAATTTGAGAATATTTAAAATAATAATGAAGATATCTGTTTAGTATGTATACATATTTTAAAGAATCTTATAAGAAAAGTACACAATGTTATGTATAGTTTGCTTTTCACCAGTAACTAAGTACATAATTATAATTACTTATATGCACAACAATAGCAGAGAAATTGTCATGCAGAGACCTATCTGTACCAGTTATTTTGCATCAGATCTTTAAATATTAGTGTGTAGATTTGTTAACCATTATTACAGTGTCCACTTTTTGTGGATGTGGGACAGTAAAGTAAGTAATTGTGTATGTATATTGAATACATGTACAGAAGTGTATTGTTGTAAACAAAATCACTGATATCATACAAGGAAGCTCAGTTTGGAGATGTGTTGATGTCTAGACTTGTTTCTCTCTGAGTTACATCTAAATGACTTATACATAAGTATATACTGGCACATATTCACCTCTAAAATGTTTCTATAGGTTAGAGTGTATATTATTTTTTAAAAAGTCTAATTCTATTTTAACAGATATACTTTATTTTATATGAAATGTTAGCCCAAGCTCTACGTTTAAATTTGCATGTACTAGTTTTTCAATATCTTCCTGGTCTTTCAAAGGATTTGATGTGTCAAATCACTTGTTTTTATTGATTCTATTATAATTGATATCTTTTCAAGCATGGTCTAGAAGTAAAAAAAAAAAAAGAGAGAGAAAGAAGTGTAATAATAATTGCTCGGCCATTTGTAGACACAATCAAGTGGAGGAATCAGGATATAGGCTCTTACAATGGTAGAAAAAAGGAGAACGTACACACACAGTACTTGATAACACAGTTTTGTTTTCTTAAATGTCAATGAGGTAGAAAGTCTGCTTGTGATGTGATAGAAGAATACAGGTCCATAAATTACCACTACTTATTTTGGTTGATATATATATATATATATATAATAAATTCCCCTACAAGAATTGGCCGTAAATCTTAGTCACCTCCAAAGAATTACCTCAGAGACTCTAAAGTTACCCAGGCATTATCATACTATGAAATTAAATATATAGTTGCAGTTAAATAAAAAAAATGTTGGGCAAAAAATATCTTCATAAATTTGAATATATAGAGTAAATGAAATAATAAACCTTTCCTTCTTCAGCAAATTCATGATTGAGTCATGTCTGCAAGAACCTTGAAAGTATAAAAGGATTATAAAGTGTACCTATATGAATTAAGAGTTAAAAAGAGATGTCTGTCGATAAAAGCTGGGTTTGGTTCTCATTAAGCTTTTTCCTCTACATTGTGTACACACACTTAATAATTCATTGGTTTTTCTGATGCTGAGGCCCAAGAGCCCGAGACAACACACATAATTCCTGCTTAATGATGAATTACTCAGCGGATTCACAGGGAGTGGCCCGGGTTGCCGCCACTGCCACACTGAGCACTTCTTTCTTTGAACCAATCAAAAGTATAGCAGGCTCTGCATCAAGTCCGTCTGATTATACTTACATAACCTTGGTGTAGATGCTGAACATCTTCCCACCATTCATCTCATTCAGAAACTCTTCCAAGAATTTTTTTTTGGTTAATATGCATTTTTATTTACATTGATTTATTTTTTTGTTTACATTCTGCAAAGCTGATTGATATTTCCTACTGTAGGGTTTTTTTTTTTCAGTTGGAAGAATATAGTAATGTATTGGAATTGATTTTAATGAGTGACAAATGTAGAAAGTTCCTGATTTTCATTTCCATGACAGAATTGAGATATAGAAAAAGATATTCGGTATCTATTTATCTACATTAATCAACTTCCTGTGTTAAAAATGTGTGGGCATTTACAGGGTTGCTCAAAATTCTGATAAAATTTCAGATCACTGCATCAGTAATCTTTAATTTTCTTGCATGTCTTTATCTATAATCAAGCCCTAGAATTTTGCAGAGAATTTATGAACATTCATGCAGATTATCGTGATAAACTATATATCATGTACCACGGTATATCGAAAAGATTATAAAAAGGCCATTTAAACATAAATTTTGATTTAGAATTATGCAGCATGATTGTATTTATCAATGAAAGAGATATATAAAATTTTAATTCTTAATAAATCAAATATCTGAAGAATTAGACATTTAATATTTGTTTTGTCTGAAAACTCTACCACTTCTTCTGGTCACCATCACCCATCTAAAAACCAAGAAAAGTATACATACAGGATTACAGGTACATCTTGTTAGAGAGATCACACTGTTTGCCTTAGTTGACAGAAAAATTGAATATCTGTATACTAACAACTAAGAAAAGTCATAAATGCTGTCAAGCAAACAAGACCAGTGTTGCATTTGTTGGTTGATTAAACTATAGAGACAAACAGGGCCAGGTCTTGATGTACCGTCCCATTGTTGTCCCTCCTGTGTACCCTTAGTTTCATGTCTTTGTTCTCATTTTTAGGACCATTGTATCATGGAAGATGTTCCGACAGACCCTGCACGAGGCGCACCCAATAAGTTCTCCACTGGAGGCTATGGCATTGAAATCCACCATTGATCTGACCTGCAATGACTATATCTCGGTCTTTGACTTCGATGTATTCACAAGGTATGAAGAAAACTAATGCATTCAATTAAAGAATTAGACTATAGATCATGGCATATTTGTCAATTAATGTCTGATTATTAATTGCGTAAGAGCTACAATGAAATTATGGTATAAGATTTTTATATTGATTAGATCCACCATTGATCCCAGTTGTATTAGAACCATTTTAACAAGGCCTTGGACTTTCAGTAGGACGTAACTATCTATTTCTTGCGTCAAAACAAGTTAAAAATGATGCTGGCTTCAAGTGAAATATACACCGATTGAGTAGTCTTAGCTCAAAAGCCAGACAAATCTTGATTTCAAAGAGGAATGGCTGAGTGGCCTACAATGAAAAAGACAGGCCTAGTCACATTGCAGTTTGACACCAACTACCCAAAGTCCAAGCTCTTGTTAAAATGGTTCTAAATGACTATATCTAGGTCTTTGTGTTCGATTTATGAACAAGGTATGACTGAGAATAGTGCATTCACTTAGACTTTAAAATATGGCATTTATTGACAAATATGATGATTTAAAATATTAATTGTTCAAGAGCTACATGGAAATTATTGATAAAGACTTTTTTTTTGTACTGCATAAGTTTCCTTTTCAACTTAAACATGATGCATAACAGATCATTTTTAAATGAGATTTTAAGTTCCATTTAGATGATTACGTCATTAATTTTAAGAGCAGGAAACTCTGAATTTCTTCCTCTCTCTCGATAAATTTGTAAGGTTGGTCATTAAAAAGGTAGTTGACTCATAATTAGACAGTAATTATACTTTGAAATAATAATTTGACATTATTGCCTGCCTAATAAAACCTTACAGATTATACATTTCAGCATAAATTTTACTGTTGGTTTTTTATTTTTTTTCAGACTTTTCCAGCCGTGGGTCAATTTACTACGGAACTGGAATGTATTGGCAGTTACCCACCCTGGTTACGTAGCATTTTTAACATATGATGAAGTCAAAGCTAGACTTCAGAAATATGTCACCAAGCCAGGAAGGTATGCATCCATTACTCTCTGTCCTGGAATGAAGTTCATTGTAGAATGAAGCCTAATATTGTATAAGCTCTTTTAACAAAGAGGAAGAGGAAACTCTTTTTTCAGATGATATATATGTACACGACCAAAGTTGCATGGTCCCAGTCTGTGCTATATAATAGTGTGCATTGTCAACATTTTATAAAAGAGGTTATAGAACACAGAATATTTTAAATAGATATTTGACAAATGTTTCATGGAATGTTATTTTTATAAGAAATGATGAATAAACGAACACTACTATACAAACATGACACTATGTTAATACTTGTTAGCTCTGATGCTTTGAAACTACCATACATATATTTATAGTTTCATCATAGATATAAAAGATACAACAATATTATAGCTTTCTGATTCATTTTATGGAAGTACATGTGTACATGTATAAACCTTTGTACTGTCGTTTTGATACAGTTACGTCTTTCGACTGAGCTGCACAAGACTAGGGCAGTGGGCCATTGGCTATGTGACAGTAGAGGGCCAAATCTTACAGACCATTCCTCAGAACAAGTCTCTCTGTCAGGCTCTGCTGGACGGCCAGAGGGAAGGATTGTAAGTTATCTCCCCTTTTTCTAGAACAGATTGACCATTATCTTAGGTTGTCACAATTTTTACAATTTTATAAATTCATTCTCAATGTAGAGTTGTTTCCCTTTTTGCAAAACTTTTAAAATTATCCAAGTCCTCAAAATTACTTAAGATAAAATTGCTAAACTTACAGCTCTGATAGAAAGAAAATTAATTGTACAAATTGTAAATTTCCCATCTTTTCTGGACAAATAGACCCATTTTTAGAGGTTGTCACACATTTTGCAGAATTTCAAAAATGCATTCTTAAGGCCAAAAAAAATTAATCATTAGTTTCTCGGGCCAAAATTTTGAAATTTTGATGAGGCAGGCAGGTTTTTTTTTTTTTTTTTTTTTTTGACAAAATTTACAATGATGGTAACCCATATTATATGATTTATTTGTGTACTCATCAGCAGATATTCATCAAGCTCATACATTGGCAAAGTTTAAACATTTGTTTTATTAAATTTGTTCTTTTTAGTTTAAACTGTTATGTTTCCTTTTATAAGGTTGAGTTTTTGCATATGAACAAAAAAGACAAATGGTTTATGCCCCTGCTCCATTTTGCGGCCCATCTTTCCCCTCCACAGTAATAACAGGAGTCTAAACTGAAATGGGGGACTTCTTATGGCATTTTACTAGTTAAATTTGCCATATAAAAATTTATCAAATAAAGCATTCATTTGGGGGTGTTTTCTTATCAATCTTCAGTGCCTTGAGGACAGAAATCAAGGAAAAGTAAATAAGTCACATAAAATTCTCAAACAATATGAGTGACCTTTATTCCTGCTTCTATGCAATATCACAGAGGCTTCAATTTCTGAAGATAACAAAGAAATTTCAGTGGTTGTGTTAACAGGGACCATCCCAGAGCAAACTTAGTTTAGGGAGATTTCACTTCTGAAATTCTCCCTCACAAAAAAATAGGGAGAAATCAGGTAGACTTCCATTCTTTAACAATGGCATAATGCTAATGATAATACATTTATACACAAATTCAACCTTAATTTGAATTTGATTAGAAGCAAGTCAATTAAAAATAAAACAACTTCTAAAAATTTTAAAATCTTATCCAATTTTTTAAATTTAATTTACTATATGTGTATTCATACATTTTGTAGCTGAAATGTTTCGTAATAATTTTATTGTGTTGGGTAAATGACAAATAAAATCAGTTTATGTGTTTAAGTGTATTTTGGAGGTATTAGTCCAACCCTTTGACCCAATTACAACCGTCATATATTTGCATGTTGCACAGAATTTTTTAGTTAAAGATAATTGTAGACAAACGGTTTCATGATTATTTTAGCACTAACTTGGCAGAGTTATTAATTAAATTATTTTAATTAATTACCAACTAATTGTAATATCAGCACCTAAAGTTATAAACATCGGTTGTAATTTTCAGTGCACAGTATGTGGTTGCATCAACCGTATTTTTATAACCTCTGAAGATAAGGCAGTCGGTAGTTATTAATCGCAACAGGGGTTAACTTAGGCTATGAAAATGTCTTTTGAATTAGATGATTATCATTTTATTGCATTTGGAGTTAACTTTCACGATCGTGAACTCAGAATACAGGGCAACTTCAACCTCTCTTTCTGAGAAAATTCTGGCGAAGTTACCGACCACAAAGCGAGTAATTATATTTACATAAAGTTGTATTTAGCCCAGGTAGCCCCCTAAGTTGGTCACTGGGTAGATGTTTCAGATAAAATAACGTTTTTCACTGACAGAGACAAGCATTTATTCTAAGCGTTTGTTTACATAGATTCCATAATAGAAAAAACCGATAATGATAAGATATAAAAAATCCGGAAAAATAACGATAAAAAAGTTTGATGCGGCTATGATTTTACTGATGCGGCGGTGCCTGAGAAACAAATCATTAATTTTTTTTGGCCTAATGTAGTCCAGAGTTCTTTCCCTTTGTGCAACATATGAATACCGGGTATGATCCAAGTCCTTAAACTGGGTATGAAAATTAAAATGATTTTTCACACTTTAATTGTAAAATCCCATACAGGATAAAGTATTTAGAGGCCTCTAAAGCATTTTTCTTCATCTTGAGTATAACAAATACATTATTCTGCCATTTATAATATTGCAGCTTCAAGTATCCAGATGGACGCTCCATTAACCCTGACCTGAGTTTCCTTGTCCAGGATTGTGAAGAGGATCACATTAAAGTTACTCAGGAGCAGTACGAGTTGTATTGCGAAATGGGGTCCACTTTCCAGCTTTGCAAAATCTGTGCTGAAAATGACAAGGATATTCGAATAGAACCCTGCGGTCATCTCCTCTGCACACCATGCTTAACACAGTGGCAGGTAATGCATTTTGCGGCGTCACACGTTTGAGAGTTTAGTGGTGATTTTTATACATGTATCAGGCTTTGGAAGGAAACAAATAGTCTGGTTGAGGTTTCTTTTAATACATATTATGGCAAAGTTCTCATTTAAGAGTATGCTGCTTAATAGTTTTTTTTATCAAAAAGTTTTTTGTATTGGTTTCTTTAAAGACCTTTTAGTAAAGATGTCTACGAAGTAGATCTTCTGTCACAAAACTTTATATCCTTTTTATTCTGAATAAATTTTTAAGGATTAAGTTTACTCACAATGAAAAAAAATTCCACTGATGAGAATGATAAACCATTTATTGTGTGTTATATATATAAATGAAAAAGTATGATAAAACCAACAGAAAGCATGCAAAATTATGTTAACTAACAAATAAAATCTTAACTTTTAATATTATAGTACTGTCAAAAATATTTAATTAAAAAACCAAATTTGAAAAATTTAGTCCAAATTTCATCTATTTTGATTAAAGTCCAATATTATTTGAGCCCAATTCCATAATATAGTAAAAATATCGAATGTTATATCAATAATAATTCATTTCAATAATACTTTCTGGTTTAAGAACAAATTTTATTCATGACATTGAACTTGAAACTTTAATCCAAATTTGAAAACTCAAACCCAGAGTAAACAACGTCCTTAAGACACATCCTGTTAAATTTAGAAGGAAGGATGTAGCATGCATATGATAGGAAAACTGTTTGCAAAAATGGCTAGAATTTTTTTTCAAAAATTGAAGGCTTGGATGAATTGGTTTTATACAGTTAGGGGTATATATGAGATTATTTACGCTTTGTATTTATGCCCAGTTACCGGTAAACTTTTAAAAGAAAAATAGCCAAATACATTTTGGTGTTAACAAGTTTAACTTACCAGAATCTTTTCGAATTAACCCTTTTTCAAAATTGTCCACTGACTAAAGGGCAACTGGTACAAATTAAATTGGGACAAGTAGTTTTTTAGTTTCTTAATGGTACCCCGGTATATCTTTTAGATAAAAGGTTTTTGATTGGACTTTTTAGTGAGGATGTGTAATGTACAAAATAGCAAAACCTACTGTTTTATTTATTAGAGATAATGTCCAGCACTGTTTAAACATGGTCTTATCCTATGAGGAAATAAATGTTCGAATTTACAGTGGTTAATCTCTAAGTAGACTATCTCAGTAGTATAACAGGTAGACAGAATCTTTGCTATACCTGTTGATACCTTTTGCCAGGCATCAGAAAACTCAGCTGTCAGGAGTGACAAGACATATGTAGCCATTGAACATATTAACTGTACATATACATAGACAAGGAATTATTGATATCTTCAAAGAAATACTGTAATTACCTTTCAGATACATGTATCAATTGCATTGAGATTTTCTGGAGGCAGATGCAGAATTAGCATTTGATTTTAAACTTTATGAATTCAAAGTAAATTAAAAGTTTTCTGTTTTCATTTAATAAAAGTGTATCAAATTATTTAAAGAGAAATTTTGAAAAATATCTATATTTTTTCGAACTTTTTCTAATAACATACTAAATGAAATGTGCAGTTATTGTGGTTGCATGAATACCAGTAAGTAAAGGCCACTCAGTAACAATAATTATTAAGTCAATTTAAGCAGCCATTAAACAAGAGTCATAATTGGGTTTGGCCTTTTACTTGAAGGGAAATATTGTTCATTAGGTCATTATTTATAGATGATATGTAGGCCACTGAAACTGCAGAATATTATTAGCTCATTTTTTACTTTCATTACCTTATTAAAAAAATTAGTTAATAGCATTTTGTGATATGAAAATGCAAATTGCATGAAGTCAACATGTATATAAACTTTGCCAAAAAATAATGAGTTTAGCTATTATATATATTTATACACATATTTAGTTACGTGATGATGCTAACTGATGCTACCAGGTCTCTGTAAAAATGAGTCTGACCTAGTTTTTAACTAAAAAAAACTGATTACATACAAAGTGGAAACTTCCTTTTGGCACACTGTCAGGATATACTGGCTGTATTACCGTACGCGGCATCGAATGTCACTCAAGTGTCTTTTTTAAGATTACACAATACAGTATTGTGATTCAACCATTTTACTGACTGCATTTTCACGTTAAACTGTGAATAAATTCACACTGCCATAAATAGAATTCAAATGCATATGCATATTCCAAATACATGATAAGTGATTGTAGTTACCAATGTTTAACCCCCAACCTAACAGCCCTCCATTAAGCTTAATATTTTTATGCTTGAAGCACACATTTATTTTCATTCTCAAACTTCAGGACTCAGATGGACAAGGATGTCCATTCTGTCGCTGTGAAATCAAAGGCACCGAGCAAGTTGTTGTAGATCCTTTCAACGAACACCACGAAAGAGTCAAACATGTGGAACCCAAGAGAAAGCGATGTTCTCGTCACATGTTTGAGGATGACATCGCCGATGATGTGAGTTCTTCCTACACTGCCTGATACTGCTTCAACAAGTTCCTGTTCTGTGTAGTATCGTATTTCTGCACTGAATTTTCAGACAAAAAAAATTATTGATTTTAAATTTCTGTCTGGAGATTAATAAATTATTCATTTTTTCATTTTGACTTTTAAAGGACTTTCATTTATAGAATTCAGAAATTGTAGTTCAAAAAATAATGCAGTATCAAACAGGACTAAAATCTGTATCTCTGATTTTTTAAAAATTGGCACTTAATTGTATTTTTTTTTTTTTTTATCACAAAGTAACTCTTGAAAAATAAAATAAGTTTATTTATTTTAAATTCAGTGGAGAAGAAAGTTCTAGATTAGTAAATGACTATTTTTTTTTCTTTCTATTTATGCTAGAATTAGATAAATTCTGCAACTCAATTTACTCCTTGATGATAATCTCGCAAAAATTGGGTAAATGAGCTGTTGTCCATCCATACAAAAAACTGTATAATTATTGTACACAAAAAGTTGCGCATGGTTTTGTACTTATTAACCTAATTTAGGAAAATATTTTGTAAAATTCTACTATCAATATCAAATTCTTGACACATTTTACTTAAGATGTCATATCTTTACCTGCATCTTATATCTTTTAACACCCTCACTAGTCCCAGAAGGTGAAGTGGTAATCTTTGTTTACCGGTAAAAATGGCGACTCTCGATCTCGATGTGAATTTAACGTACTTCACTCTCTGAGGTCAGTTAGGGTGTTTAGGAAAATGTTTAAAACAAGTAAAGTGGTGAATCAGTAGAAAATATCTCAACAATTTTTCGGTATGAAAGTATTAAAAGAATAAATTCCTAAATTAGTTTAATAAGTCTAAAACCATGTGCAACTTTTTGTGGACAATAAAAATATAGTTTTTTGTATGAATGGGAATTACCCATGGAGGTACAGCTCTACAGCTATTTGATAATCTGATATGTGGTGAAGGATGATGCATGCTAGTATGTTCTAATTTGAAAATAAATTTGATCTTAGCTAGTCCTGTGGTTTTCTGTCAGAAATATCTGTACTTGTATGTACTTCTCTTTCTGTCATGGTTATTGAAAAAGAAAACGTGTCTCAGACATACAGATTTTATTGGAAGAGTCTTACATCTTATTGTTACATTAACTATAAAGTTGATTAATTTTCCTTATTTTCCACACAAATTTGTCATAGTTTGCTGCCAACTTCAAAGACCCATAATCCATAGTGTGTGAAAGATTTGAACAATTTAAACTCTAAATGAGTTACCTCCCTTTGTATGTTGATGAGTATTAATAATCTTATTTACTGCTGTCACTAACACAATAGAATTTTTTTTCATTTATGTTTCTTTGTTCCTTATCACTTTAATTATATAAAAGAGCCCAATATGTACATTTATATTTGCTCTTTCATGACATGTAACCATGGTCACTATATGCATGTACAGCAGTCAAAATATAATGAATATTTTTAGGTCACCTGAGTGACCTCTTGCAATTGGTCTTCGTCCGTCGTTGTGCGTTAACAATTTTACATTTTTAACTTCTTCTTGGAAATTACCAGGTCAATCTTTACCATTTTTGGTGTGAAGCATCTCTATGGTGAGAAAAATCTAAATTGTGAAATTCATGGCTCTACCACCCCTGGGGTGCCATGGGCGGGGCCAAATATGCAAAAAAAAAGCCAAATTTGCAAAAATCTTCTTCTCTACTCCCACACATGTGAGGAAAAAACTGGTTGCATGGTTATGATGTCCATGAAGCCCTCTACCAAAATTGTGAAATTTATGGCCCCTGGATCAGGGGTTCTGGCTCTAGGGTGGGGCCAATATGGCCATATAGTAAAAATGTATTAAATCTTAGAAAATCTTCTTCTCTACTACCATATATATTTTTTAAAAACTAAATGCATGATAATGATGTCCATGAATCCCTCTACCAAAATTGTGAAATTCATGACCCCTTTGTTATGTGTTCAGGCTCTAGGGTGGGGCCAATATGGCCATTTAGTAAAAATGTTTTAAATCTGAAAAAATCTTCTTCTCTACTCCCACACAAGTGAGCAAACAAACTGAATACATGGTTATGATGTCCATGAGGGCCTCTACTAAAATTGAGAAATTCATGACCCCTGGGTCAGGGGTTCAGGCTCTAGGGTAGGGCAAATATGGCCATATAGTAAAAATGTATTAAATCTTAGAAAATCTTCTTCTCTACTATCATACATATTTGTTAAAAACTAAATGCATGATAATGATGTCCATGAAGCCCTCAACCTAAATTGTGAAATTCATGACCCCTTGGTCAGGGGTTCAGGCTCTAGGGTGGGGCCAATATGGCCATATAGTAAAAATGTATTAAATCTTAAAAATCTTCTCTACTCCCATATATATTTTGTTAAAAACTAAATGCATGATAATGATGTCCATGAGGCCCTCTATCAAAATTGTGAAATTCATGACCCCTGGGTCAGGGGTTCAGGCTCTAGGGTGGGGCCAATATGGCCAAATAGTAAAAATGTTTTAAATCTTAGAAAATCGTCTTCTCTACTCCCATAAATATTTGTTAAAAACTAAATGCATGGTTATGATGTCCATGAATCCCTCTACCAAAATTGTGAAATTCATGACCCCTTTGTTAGGTGTTCAGGCTCTAGGGTGGGGCCAATATGGCCATATAGTAAAAATGTTTTAAATCTGAAAAAATCTTCTTCTCTACTCCCACACATGTGAGCAAAAAACTGAATACATGGTTATGATGTCCATGAGGGCCTCTACTAAAATTGAGAAATTCATGACCCCTGGGTCAGGGGTTCAGGCTCTAGGGTAGGGCCAATATGGCCATATAGTAAAAATGTTTTAAATCTTAAAAAATCTTCTTCTCTACTCCCACACATGTGGGCAAAAAACTGAATATATGGTTATGATATCCACAATCTCCTTTACCTAAATTGTGAAATTCATGGCCCCTGGGTAAGGGGTTCAGGACATGGGGGGGGGGGGCAATATAGTGTTAATGCATATAATGTTTAAAAATCTTCTTCTCTATTCTCACACATCTGTATAAAAAAACTGACGAATAATTATGTTTACCAGGAAGTCCTCTAGATTTTAATTTTCAGGTCGATCCCTCAAGGATGGGTTTTGACTCTAGGGCAGGGCCAAAATGGATGTATAGATGTTAATACATATAATGTTAAAAAATTATCTTCTTTACTCCCACACACCTGAAAGGAAAACTGAATTCATGACTTTGTAGACCAGATCTTTTAGTTTTTCACCAAAATTATAGATTTCACAGTTCTTTTTGAAATGTGGTCTTCATTACAAATTTATAATTTTTCCACTCCAGTATGAAACCTAATTAATTAGATGCATATATGAGACTCCATGACAAGTTTGTGTATGGGATATATGCTACTCAGGTGACCATTAAGGCCAATTGGCCTCTTGTTCATTTTCTTAGAATATTTGTATTTATTGTAATGAAACATAAATTCAACATTCACCAATAGGACTGTGAACACAAATTGTTGAACCTTGCCTTCATTTTTCACCCATGTATTAGTATTGCTGTCCAATTTTCTATGAAAGTTGTGTTTTAAATAAAGAAGAATTTATGAATTATTGATATGTAGTTTAATGCAATTGTTGGTTTGAACATATTTTATTAAGTTATTATTATTCTAGTTAAGAAATCCATTACCTTTTTATTATTTAATTTTTAATTTTCACAATTTTTTTTGGAAATAGGACTCAGATGGTCAAGGATGTCCATTTTGTCGAGCAGAAATCAAAGGGACAGACTCAGTGGTAGTGGACCCATTTAGTGCCCAGCTGACCTCGAGATCAGACTCGTTCAAAGCCCATAACAGCACGCCCACTGCTGTCCACTCTATCAACGAGGATCAGGAAGATTCTGATGTAAGGCTCAGAATTTGTTATAGCATCTCTTGGGACGAAACGGTTACTTGCTAGTCTTAAGATATTGTTAAGTTTTTTGGGGGGTAGATTTCTATATTATGAGAGCAATATATTTTGATAGGAAACCACATTTACCAGTATATTACATTATATGTAACAAAACTCCATATACTTTTTTTTGCTCTCTGTTGCAATTGTCAACGCTTATTGTCTTCTAGTAATCGGTATTCACAATGTCATTTATCTTCAAACAAATATTGACCTTTAAAACCCTTTCAGAGTTCAGACCCTTTTTTTAGCTCACCGAGATGAAGTCAGGGGGAGCTTATGCTATACCCCCCGGCGTCCGGACCTGGTTAAAGTTTTTGTTGCAGGTCCTGTATCTAAGTAATTACTTGTCCTATCTTCACTAAACTTGCAAGGATGATGCATCTGGACCTACTAATGGACTTGAAAAAGTTGGATGCTGAATCTGAATCCTGAATTTCAGATGCTGGAGGAGGTTAAGGTTTTTGGAGCAGGTTAAATTTTTTGGTGCAGGTGCCCTTTGATAGCACCAAACTTGCATTAATGTGTGTCTTATGATACTGATGCACCAGACAGGATTGAATTCTGAATCTGAGCCATAGGTTTCAGATGCTGCAGGAGGTTAGTGTTTAAAGACCTGGTTAAAGTTTTTGAAACAGCTGCCCTCTGATGATGAAATCTTACTTATTACTGGTCCTAACTTCACTAAACTTGCATGGATGATGTGTCTTATGATACTGATGCACCTGACAGGCTTGAATGCTGAATCTGAGCATTAGGTTTCGGATGCTTGATGAGGTTTAGTTTTTTGGAACAGGTCACATGTTTTATAGATAATAGCTTGTATAGTTGATTTAACTATAATATAAATGATTTGAAGAGGTAGCTTCAGATGCAAAGCCTGATCTTCATTATCAAGGATGCTAAAAATATCTCCTACCTCACTCAAACCTGCTTGATAGATGTGTTTGCTGTTAAATGATAAACATGATTCCTGTGATATAGTATGTATGATATGAAACACTATTGTTTAAAATGATACAATATTATATCAGATGTTATATTGTATAAAGTTATATGATACGTTATGATCATGTATCAATTATTTTAACATTTTATGATATGATATTGTTTCATGATATTGTTATGAATAGTTTTGTATATGATGATACAATGTTGTATAATATGATATTGTATCATTGATATATTGTTTGATCACATGACACTGTTACATATGATATTGCAATATATAATATTATATTATGTGATACGATATTGTATTTTATATAATATCGTATCATACGATATTGTATAAATGAAATTGGTTAATATAATATATTATTATATCCCATTAAATGTATTATATTATATTGTAATATATAATATTGTATCATATGATACAATATGTATTATATGATATTATATTATATAGAATTTTACTTTTTCACATGATATTGTATCATATGATATGATACAATGTTGTATCAAATTATATTGTATCATATGATACAATATCATATTATGTATCAAATATGATACAGTATCATACAGTACAATATCTTACTATAATATACTTTATGATATCATGATATACAATATTGTGATGTATTTTGTGATATGATATTGTATCATATAATTCTATATTTTATCATATATTATGTATTATGATAGTGTATAATGTGATCAAATGCAATAATGTAAAACACAATACAATGTCATATCATGTTTTACAATATCATATCTCATCATTATTTATTACAGTATTTTATTGTATTATATGATATATATTGTTAGTATGATAGGATGCAATATTGTATTTTATATTATTGTATTGATAAACATTGTATCTTATAATATCAAATGAAATGAACATATGATTATCATACAATTTTTAACAGATGATATATGATATTGTGTCAAAACAGTATCCATGAATATCCAAGATCATAGAGTTTGATTTTCATATAATATAATAAAGGTGGTCTCATAAAGGTGATGCCTCGTCTCGGTGAGCATTGTAATCTGTGATTACCTATGTTTTTGAAAAAAATTGTTGTTAAATATTAGTGTGATAGCTGGAGTATATTTAATAAAGTGTGACATTGAAGAGTTTATGATGAATCACTATCCTAATTTTTGTTGTTGAATAAGTACTCTACTTTAAAACATAATTTTGATACATGAACTTTAATGAGTTTTTATTTTCAACCATTGGGTGCAGAAATGTAATTTTATCCTGAATAAAAATTAAGATTAATCTTTTACATGTACATCAAGTTCAATCTGGTGTTTAAAATGCCTAATTCTGAAACAGTCTGTTGTCCCAGATTAATCAAATTTGAGATAATTAAGTTAACTAAATATAAAAGTAAATTCTGACATTTGGACGACTTGCTCACCAGGTTTTTTTACAAATTTTCAAATGCCTCTCTAAGCGGTTCTCTCCGTATTTTTTTTCCTTAGCATGGTGAACTTGACAAAGATCATCAGTGGATCTCTAATAACCTGCATGCCCAGGTAGTTCTTAATCAATGTCTGAATCATGTAAGTTATGTACAGTACTGGGGTGTAGTGTTGTCCATGTCATCATCATGTGCTGTCTCGCATTTATTCCACCAAACTCAACTCTTTTTCACTCTCTGTGGCATAACTTACAAGTTTTGCTTACTAATACAGTACTTTGCTGATGTGCCTCACACACATTTTCTAACTATTTGTCCATGTTTTCTCAAGTCTTGATGTATTTAATTGTACGTGGAGAAGAAAAAATTACTATTATACTTAATAACACGACCTAATTCTAGAGCTGCTCTATAAGACATTGACTGCATGAATCCCTAACCATGTGTTGTTTAATTCAGATTTAGAAAAATATTTTCAAACCTCTGTCAATGATCTACGAAGTCTAACTTGATGACCCAAGTATTGGTTTCCTCTTTCTTGTCTGTTTCAGTACAAAGCTTGAATGTCATACAAGAATGAGTCTTTATACTTAGTACAAGTATTTAAACACTTGGTGACAAGGTTTAGTTAACAATGAATTTCAATATTGATCAGAACTTTGAGATAGTATCAGCATTTATTCTTGTGGTGGTCCAAGAGTTAAAAGTTATTGGTGAATGACAATTAAAAACCTTTCTTTAAAATATCTGCATGACACTGTAAAAACAAAATCATCATTTTTTACAGGTGTTATATTTACATTTACTGCCATAAGTGGGTTTTTCTGACGGATTAGACCTGGCATCTTTGGACCTTTTATCATTTAGCTCTGAGCAAACTTTATTAAAACAATTTGCTGAGTGAAGGGGCTCAAATATGTTCAAATAAATAGGAACAACCCCTTTAAATAGCAGATATGAGCAAGATAGTTTAAATAGGCTGTTATGATGTTATTATACCCCCGCTCCGAAGGAGAGGGGGTATACTGTTTTACCCTTGTGTGTCTGTCTGTCTGTCTGTCCATCCGTAACAAAAATTTCTGTCGCATTTATCTCAGCAACTATTAATCGCAGATGCTTGAAATTTTAACACAGTGTTTGTTGAGGCATGCCATATCGTGGGATATATTTTTGTACCAATCGGACGCCAACTTCCTGTTAAATGACGACTTTGTTTATTTTTTAACCAAAATTTTCAAACAAATTTTCGTCAAAGATTTCTCAGCAGCTATTTATCGCAGATGCTTGAAATTTTTACACAGTGTTTGTTAAGGGATGCCATATCGTGGGATATATTTTTGTACCAATCAGATGTCAACTTCCTGTTAAATGAGTACTTTGTTTATTTTAGCCAAAATTTTCAAACAAATTTTTGTCAAAGAATTCTCAGCAACTGTTTATTGCAGATGCTTGAAATTTTAACACACTATTTGTTTAGGCATGCCATATTGCGGGATATATTTCTGTACCAATTGGGGATATATTTCTGTACCAATTGGATGCCAGCTTTCTGTTGAATGTCGACTTTGCTTATTTTGCATATTCACATCAGAGCGGGGGTATCACTAGTGAGCATTGGCTCACAGATATCTTGTTTTTTTTATTAGATTGATATATTATGAAGAAGTTGGCTGACTTGCACAAGTTTTTTTTAATATAAGATAAATTCATAGGTGCATGGTCATTTTTTCTCAGGTTAGAATTGTGGTCCATTGGACCTTTTGTTTGAGGAATAGTTACAAAAGGTACAGGTCTTCAGATGACATTATAGCTTAGTAAAGATATAATGATGTACAACTTATTCATATACCGATAAACATATATAACGTGAGTTAAAAACGAATTAAGACCTCTTTTGTTTTTTTAAGGAGAGAGATTGGCAAGGAATTTGCAATATTCATTTTTTTAGTTGAATTACATTTACTGGTCATTCTAATCTTATACCTACCAGATATATATGGAATGTTTCTCATGAATTTATTTTCTTTTAAATGTAGTTGCAGTAAGCCTGCAATTTCTCATTTTTGATGAGATCGACATTAAATGGGATATGATTTAGAGATCTTTTCATTTTATATGTACCGGTAGTTAGTTCCAAGTATACACATATTTCAGATTTTTTATGACTTGTTCAATTATCCATTGCACTAAACTAATAACAACATGTAGCTGGCATTTGAATATGAAGTCTCTGTGACATATAAAATGAATTTATTTTAAGTTTATTGTATATTTTATGTAAGACATTCATCAAAAGTTCTTAATAAAGCAAAATTGATTCTGATTCAGATGCAAGTAAAATGAGTTCATTTTATCCATGCGTATGTAGTTAATTTGAGCACATCTTTTATTTCAGTCAAGAGATTCTCCCACAATTCCAAAAAGAGATTTACCTCCACCAGTCCCTCCTAGAAGATCCTCTCCAGTGCCATCCCCCAGTGTCTCACCAACATCATCCCCCAAACCACCCAGGTAAGAACATCATCCCCCAAAACCACCAATCCGAGTCTCCGAGAGCATCATCCCACAAACCACCCAGGTAAGAACATCATCCCCCAAACCACCCAGTTAAGAACATCATCCCCCAAACCACCAATCCGAGAGCATCATCCCACAAACCACCCAGGTAAGAACATCATCCCCCAAACCACCCAGTTAAGAACATCATCCCCCAAACCACCAATCCGAGAACATCATCCCCCAAACCACCAATCCGAGAGCATCATCCCACAAACCACCCAGGTAAGAACATCATCCCCCAAACCACGAGGTAAAAACGCCATCCCCCAAAACCACCAATCCGAGTCTCTGAGAGCATCATCCCACAAACCACCCAGGTAAGAACATCATCCCCCAAACCACCCAGGTAAAAACGCCGTCCCCCAAACCACAAATTTGAGAGAATCATCCCCAAACCACTAATCTGAGAGTATCAACCCCCACACCACCCAGGTAAGAGCATCATTCCCCACATTATCCAGGTAAACATTGCAAATAAGGAAGAATTAGAGAAAGTTCTTTTGATAATTATATGAACCTGCAGAAATGTATATGATAGTGTGGATAATTGTTAAACAAGAGTATATTTTGGATATTGATTTTTGAGAGGGGACATGTTTTTGATAACTCTGGCTAATAGATATACTGTGGATAAAAACAGCTCAAGTTATTTTGCATGATAAACAGTTACAGGTAGAAGAGGTTATCAAGGACTTTTCTTGAAAGTCATGAAGTCATTGTTTTCATTCAAAAGATATGTGATCACCATTGCCTTATATGGACACTGTTAAGGGACTTAGCAGACTTTATAACACTACGCATTGTTACCCAGTTCAAAACTATTGATTTTCAATAAAAAAAATTAGGTAATAGATATGCATATTGTACAAACATTCATTTTAATAAGATATATATTGGCTGAATTTCCCCATATTAATTAAAAATTGGTTTTATTATTTATCACAGATTTTGCAAACTATCATGAGCAATGGTAAAATCATAAGCACGTTTTATGTCTCATGAGAAAACTGTTGACAACAAACTACCCACACTAGTCTACTGCATGCCTACTGTAATTATAACGTGTGATCAACCCTTATCTTGTGTAAGACTTTCCAGTCAGTTTCTAAGATGATGATTTGTTTGAACTCTACAGACAACAAATCAGTGGTGCTGATGGATATTTAAAACAGTATATTTTTTTGTAATTGTTTCCGTGTGGGTTATGAAGTCATTGAAAAATAAAATGGACACAGAGTGCTTCTGACGTGTCCTAATGTTTCTGGTTGTGAACATTTTTAGACACCTTGAGATGTCAATGTGGACATCAGTACATCATATCATTGCTTGAAAATTTTTTAATTTTGCAATATTTGACCATATTAGAAATTCATTTAAAAAAATTAATTAGATCAAACATGATCAGTAGTTAAGGACAGATGCGATATTCCTCAGTTTAAGAGAATTTTCTTTCATAGACTACATTTGGCTTTGTATTCTATTTAGCGCTTTTGATGGAATGCGGCTTAATTCCCCTATATCAAGTAAATTGCTAAATGTCATAAATATATGTAGAAGAATACCGGTAGTCATGTTCAGGAATACGCTAATTCATATCTACGCAAACTTGTCCAAAATCTAATTTCCACCAAATATCGTGTACGCCCAACATGAAAAGTTTACAGTATTATTTCTTCATGTGCATTTAAACCGGTTCATGTCCAGAAATTTAGGGTGCATTAATTACCAGGTTATTTTTGGAGTTTTTTCCTTTAATAGCATGCAAAATGCAATTGGACATTTATTAATAAAGTCAAAGTATATATTTTCAGTTGAAACTATATATCCAAATAGAATAATATCATATGACCTGAAAATATGATGCTTTAAGGATGACGTTTACTTAGAATGAAAAAAAATTCCACTGATGATAATGAAAAACCAACTATTGTGTGTTATAGACCTTACCTGGTAGTGTTATTCTTCACTTTCAAAAAAGTAGGTCAATGACCTACTTTTTGAGTTAATGGCCATTGAATATTTTTTGAAAATTTAAGAAAAATCTATAAAAATTTTACACTATGATTGAGATTTTCTTAATTGTGAAAATATTAAAAATTGCTTAACTCTTTAACAAATGAAATACAGTTTATGAATGGTAGTGACATTAAATGGATACAAAGCATAAAGTTTTCATAAAGTTTTCATTCATTTCATTCATACAATTTTTATAGATATTCTAGTCCGAATTTCCTCTATCAGTTTTCAAATTACTACCCATTTTTGATTCAATATAGCAAAAAACTGAATGAGGATAATGCTAAAACATTTATAGTACATGTATTAAGCTAATTATATTGACCTTTCTCTGCTGGCATAAAATTTATATGAGGTCAATGATCAAAATTAATTTTGAGATATGGTGTCTTTTATCATTTTTCAATATTTTTGTAGTTTGTGCCATATGATTATCTAAAGGAAAAAGCAAGATAAAACCAACAGAAAATATGCAAAATTATGTTGACTAACAAATAAAATCTTAACTTTAAATATCATAGTACTACCAAAAATATTTCAGTGGAAAAATCTGAAAAATTTGCCCGAATTTTCTCTGTTTTGCTAAAAGTCAAACTTTGTCAGAGCCTATTTTCATAATTTAGTAAAAATATTGATAGTTATGTCAATAATGATTCATTTCATAAACACTTTTTGTATTTAAAACAAAATTTACTCATAAAATTGAACTTTTGAACAATCCGGATTTGAGAACTCAAACCCTGAGTAAACAACATCCTTAATTCATTGCTCTGCTCTGTTAGACATCAAGATCATGAATGAAAAAAGAGTGTAAAGTTACCGACTGATATTTTTATTGTATATTTCGAAAGAAAATGTGACTCAATATACCCCATAACTCTTTAAGAAATTTTACATTGATTCCTTAATTGGTATGTACGTGTTTCAGATTTAGAGTAAATGCATACGTAAAACATATGCAATACATCTTCCTGTCCACAGATTTGATTGAAGACAGCTGTATTGTATGTAACTTAGACTCCTATTATGTCAACGTTAAGTATTTTTATCAGGGTAAAATTGTGAGAAGCAAACTTCATGTGTATTCTTGCAATTATTTTTCAGATAGTTGTATATTATATGAAATAATTATAAAAGTTTGATGCTCATTATTTTAAAATCTCCAAAGCATGAAACTTCTTTTTAACTTTGTAATGAAACAAGACAAAGATTCCATACAACCAGTTTAGATATAAGGTCCTGATATTTTTTTTTTACTGTAAATTAAAGTATCTAACAATTATTCATGACAACCTTCAAATAATTCAAACTTATTAAATTCACATAGTAAAATGGCTGAAAATAGGCCAATATCTTATATTTATCAATGAAGCCATTGTCAGGGATACAGTGATTGGCGTTTTACATATGACACCTTACATGTATTATACTATAATGCAGTTTTCTCTTTTACTTAGTCGCAGACAGCTACCACCCACTCCGCCGGTTGACCCCTCCCAAATTCCGCAACCTGTGTCAAAAGCCATTTGTACAGACGTTGTTGATGGAGTAGGTCAGTATACGCCCGAAGATGCTTTTTTTTTTTCATTCATTAATTTATATTCATAATCCAACTTCATATCAATTATATTTTGTTATCCTTATAATCATATCTTCTTTTCAATAAATTTGAAAATGACATATTAAAACCTTCTTGTAATACTTTTTTATCAAACCGGTATATATTTTTTTTACCGGGTACATATATTTCCAGTATTTACACACACAATTATTATGGCTTACGTATATTTTTGAAAAAATATTTATGGTACAGTGTATTGAATTTATTTTTTAAAAATGAATTTCAAATTTACATATTTCCCTATTAACCCCCTGTTATGCTCCCATGTGTGGCTTTATTTTTCAACTTAAAATTAATTGAAATTTACAATTTTTAATCAATTTATTATTCTCCATGATTAGACTGGTTGAGATTATATGTGTCATGAGATGAAAATACTCACCCCATAATTTTATACATATCATATCATTTTTGATATCTCAAGTTGTTTTACCATGCCTTAATATAGTATGCCATTTGCTGTATTTTGAATGGACTGCAAAACGAAAACATTTCAAATCCATGAACATATTGTGATGGTATGGTCTATTTGTTCATAATTTCAGCTCGAAATCACACAGGTAAAATGCTGTTTAGTAAAGTTTCATTTCATCTTTGAATTGAAATGATAGGAGAATTTTATCTCAAATGTAATTCGATAAAAATTAAAAAAAAAAAAACACTTGCAAATATGCATTGATTTGATGGATACACACTTTAATTGGCAGTCAAGAGGTGTTGTCTCCCTTCCTTGCACTGAATGGCTTTAGTGTATGATACAATATATACTTAGTGCGTTGTATTATTATTCACTAGCTGCGCTTACCATTCCCTCCCCTGTATATACATGTACCACCAAACTTGCACCCACGTACGTGCTGCACTGCTGCCTCTATACAAACTGTTGTACAATTCACAGTAATCATTTATTTTTATGCAGTATAAATGGATGTTAAATTCAATTAGTTTAATTATTTGCACAAAAAAAATAAACATCATGTTTTTGTTTGATGATTAATTATTATATAAAATTAAATTTCAAAATTAACTGTGACCTAGATCTTATATATTAATTGGCATTATAAAAAAAAGTTAACTAGGTCTTTGAAAGATGTACATGTACTTGTACATGTATCACCATATTGATTAAAGTAAAAGAGTACAAGAATGAGGTTAATACAATGTCCTTGTCTTGATTTAATCAAATCTTAAATACCAGTACATGTATCAGCTTAAAGGCAGCCATGCAGTGATATAAGCAAGTTATCCAGGTGCCACTCGGATACATGTATCATTACTTGCGTGAGTTCAACATGTGACTCATGGTTAGATAAGCAGGAATTAATATGTAAAACTTTTTTTTTTTTTCTTTGTGCAATACATACAACAAAACATTATGGACACCTGAATAAAGTTAACACAATTATGATTTTATACAACTGTACTTACGTATCTGCAATGTCTGATGTCTGATGTGTGTAGTAGTTATGATTATAAGTTGTAATAAAAGCTAAACCTCCTTATGAATGATTGGTCAATACAGTAAAACATGGTTATAGCAAACACGCTTATAATGAAATGACGCTTACAGCAAAGTGATTTTTATTCTTTGAAACTTTATTACATGTTTTAAAACTTGACGGATATAACGAATTACTCTTACAACGAAGTAAATTCGCGTGCCTTGGCACTTCGTTATAAGCGTGTTTTACTGTAGTTTAATTGTAATGTGCTAGTTATTTCAGAATTTCTTTAAAGTAGACTCAAGAGTACAGTTTTTATAGATCAACAAAAGCAAAAATCCCTGATTTCTGAAAATGATAAATACATGTATTAGTATTTATGATACTGTGAAAAGTTATCTTGCTATAGCAAAAATCAAACTTTTTGTAGGAAATGTAAAATATGCATGTAAAAATCCAGACATTAAATTCTGTATAAGGTATACCAGTAGTTTAAAATACATGTACTAGTATAGCTGTTTAAATGTATCAACATATTGATATATATATATTGCCACAGGAATTTTTTGTATAGCATAGTGAAATTAAACACAGTATTTTAATACTACCAGTATTCTACTTTTACAGAATACAGTATGTCAAGGTTATTGTACCAAATAAAAAACTACACTGTATATTGTTTTTACTTCCTGTCAATATACATGTACCCTCTCGTTACATATACATGTATGTGCCATTGGAATTTAAATCATTTGATACCTGCTGTTAGCAAAAAGTATATATTTTGATATATATTCGTATTACATGTATAAATTACATTTACTTTATGTATAATACCGCTTTACTTGAGTATACATGAAACAGAATTGCAGAGAGATTATTGAAAAATACAGTACAGTTGTACATGTACAAACATAAAGATTAGCTAATAAGCTTGGAATTTCTAATCACAAAATTTTCCATTCTTTTATTCCTTAATTTGGGGGTTTTCATTTTAACTTAATTCACAACCTGATTTGGTAATCTAACATTTCATACAATTAATGCTCACAGCAGATACTGTTGAAAACAATTCTTTTTTTCTTCTTGTTTGCGGGACTACAAGATCATTGTTTTTGATTGAATTGACATTCTAATAGCATGTGGAAGAGTTTGAAGTTCTTACTCCTAACTAGCTTTCAATGGTCTTGCTATCTTCTGATGCTATGTTCCTGTGATCTTTCACTCTAGGAATTTCCTATGCTGAACTTCGGTATGATGTTCCATCAAATATTTCTACGGTTGGCTCTGAACCTTCTGCATCCGTAAATTCTTTTGAATGCAACAATCTTTCTAATGATCACAAGGAGGCAGAATCAGCTAATCACAAAGGAGGTAGGCTTTTCTCTTAATTTCTGTATGCCCATTAACATTTTAAATCTAAATATCAGGGGTTAGTGTCACAGTGCATCTATTGAAGCTTGGACACATTCAATGACCACCTTTTATCATGCCCATATTGCATTTTAAATTGGCTAAAGGGTGCTGTTAACTACATTTCCATTAATTTGACAGTTTTTGTTTCATTTTGGATTCAATACTATATACTCTCAAAAATAATGATTATACCAGCTAGATTATATCAGATATGAGCTTAAAGGAAGTGGCACATTATAGCATTTCAGATATGACAGACAGCTTTGCCCTGATTTTATGTGCTTGCTACTTCAAGCATCTATGCTTTTTTAATCAAGAAATTCTCTTAATAAGCTAATTTCTTAAGCTTTATTAATGCAGATTTTCCTTGTTTTCATCACTGAATATTTAATAGGTGAAATTTCTATCTATTTCCACAAAAAATGTAAGATATGTAAATGTAGTGTTAGGTACATAAAATGCTTTTTATAATTATTTGTTAGCACAGGTACAGAATGATATTCTTGTGAAAAAGCTTGCATGCTTATCCTAGCTATTTAATCATGCAGCATTACATGGCAAAATCAAAATTCATGTAGGATGTACATGTATATATACTTTCACAGCATCATTACTTGTTACATGTATGTGTGGAGCTTCCAGAATTGCATTGCTTTTGCTTAATTATATAATATGCCGACATATTTGCATTTACAGGGACACTTTTCTCTGTCACAGGTAACAGTAAGCCCCCTCTGAGGCGCACACCCACAGACTACGACCTACCCCCCTTGCCAGCACCAAGGAAACAACCAGGAGAAAAGTAAGTACAGCATATATAAATTACTTATTTCATAAACCGGATAAAAAGTGACCTAGTTGATAAATCATTAAGTTAATGCATACAAGAAAATAATAGCCCCGTTTGTTTTTGCCCCACTTGTCCTCATTGCTAGCAGTCAAATTTAAGACAGTGTGAATTCAAAACAATTTTTGAAAAACTGCATGTGCCTGATTATTAAAATTCTGTGTCTGGGCAAATTCAAGACAAGGCAAAAAGTATAGAAGAGCAAACAAAACACAAAGCAACTATAACCCCGTATACACTACTAGTATATCATATTACGTAACAAAGGTCAGGTAAAGTTTGTTGAGTACAAAGAATTAAAATTGGAACAGGGTTGTCTCTAAGACCCAGGGGCGGGAAATTTTCCCACCTTCAGTGACGTAATTACCTGGCTATATTATAATATTGCATTTTAAACACAATCTAGCTATAAGCTAGACCCCTAGACCCCCTTCTACTTTAATTTTTAGAGACAACCCTGTCAAAAGTTGTGTATTGTTATTTTTTTATACCTCATTTGTCTTTTAGTTTTGGTTATACACTATTGTTGATGTTCCTGTCCAATCATTTATCAAAACTCACAAACTAGCTGTTAAAAAAGACAACAGTCCACTTTTGTATCTTTATAAACAAACATGAAGTCCATGATTTTCTTCAAATTTATCTACAAGGTTATATTGATATTTGTAGAAAATAGTGTTAGAAAAGTTAAACCAGGTGAATCTAAAATCCATGTATAACTTTAATTCCATTTACTGGTAGTAAAACAATTTGCAGTTATAGTGGATAAAATTAAGAATCAGTACTGTAATTTTGCTAAATGTATTGGTAGGCTAAGTTTATGCATGGTGCACTGTATATTTAAAGGGGCATGGTCACGATTTCGGTCAAAAATTATTTTTCCGATTTTAATGTTTGCAATGCTTCAGTAAGGAATTTTTAATAGGTAACCAAAATCTGAGTGTCATTCGTTGAGTTATAAGCGAGTTAAAGAGCTTACAATTCTTTGTTATGAAAACAAAGCTTTTGTTTACATTTTGAATATTGACGTGAACATCTCAAATTTAGACCTAAAATGAATTTGTTAATCGTTAGGAACTGTTTATTTATGGAAAATGAATAAGAAGATAGCCAAGACAACTTAACACTGATACATGTTTATTGAACCTATGTAAACAAAAACAGGGCACGAGCCTTGTTTACATGAAAAAGAATTTTAAGCACTGTGTTTTGCTTATAACTCTACTACTGACTCTCAAATTTCAAATGAACATTAGAAATGCATTCCTTATTCATTGTTAATAATAAAAACAGAAAAATAGAATTTGACCAAAATCGTGACCATACCCCTTAAAAACAAAGTGAAAATTTCCGATTATCTCTAATGTACTTGTATTTTTATATGTACATGTACCTGTGTGTGTTTTAATGTGTAAAAAAAACACCAAAATCTAAAGTTATTTAGAAATTTGATGAAAAAATGAATTATGTAACCACTTTTATGTAACCAAGCTTTTAATTACCAGTACATGATAATGGCAAATAATGTCACATTGAATTATTTGTTCAGTAACAGGCTGTCTGACCAAGAGTTAGGCAACATAATCAATTGTTTGTGAAATTTGATAGCAAGAATTAATTCATATTTGAGAGACGTGAATTAATTTTCACTTGATTTATCAAAAACTAGTGATAAATATGTATAAGAAAATGGGATCACAAGACTGGGGCATTTTCAGGGGTTATTTTATTCTTGCGTCAGTGGGACAGTCTTTTTAAAAAAAAATGAATTATAAACACTATATGCTGCAAGCTGATCAGGAAAATTGTATAATGCTAGTTAGCTATTGTTAGAAGGAAAATACGTTTGAAAGCTACATGTACATGTAGTTCACGTTATGCATGATTGCTAGAAGCACTTAATGTGTGTTTCAATGTTCATATGATCATATTTAAGTAAGAAATAAATTGAGAATTAATTATATATTCAACATGAAAACTGCAAGCTGTTACTGTTACATCTTATATTAATTATGTTGTATTGAATATGTAATTGGTCTAATCACTGTATTCTTGTTTAAGTTTTTCTTAGAACTTTGAGCTGACTCATTTTCTTTCTCGCTTAGAAAACTATCTGATCCTACTCATGATGACAACAAAGATATACAACTTCCTGTTCGGAATCGTTTACGAGAGACAAATGATAACAATAAGGAAAACAGTATAGATGAAGTTCAGGTGGACCATCTCGTTGCCAAGGGCTATGACCGTTTACGAGTGGTGGATGCTCTGAGAGTGGCGAGAAATAACATGACCATGGCTGAGGAAATTCTGGAAACATTTGTCAGGCATTGAGGGTTTATGCTTGGGTTATTTTATATCAGGCTTACAAGTGCTCAGTTCTATGAATTTTACTTCCTGCAGACAGTATGTTAATATACGGACTTGCTTTGGTGCTCCATTCATGTGACAGGCGTGTACAGACGTCGTCTGTGAAGTACATATGTAATTATCTCCCTTTACCATGTTTACCTTGGAGACTATTATAGGCTCTTGACTTCTGTTTTGAATTTTTTTTTTTAAAATTACCAAAATGTATTGCTTGAATATTTGTGCATATAACTTAATTTATACAATATCATGTACCTATGAATGGAAGTTAACTTCCTTAGATTTACCAAGTACATTGTATGTTTATGAATGTGATGATAAGCTATTTTCAAATATGTAATATGTATTCTGGCAAACTTAAAGTTTATGTGTACATTTACAAGAAGTATTAAAAGGGTGTTTTATAGGATATTTATCAGCATTTTTAATCAAAGCCAAGATATACAGGAATACTTGATTTTTTTTTTGGCCTTTCTTTATGGCTTAATAATACTGTAACAGGAGAAGCCAAGTTTGTCCCAATTTGTACCTATTCAAGCTAACGATTGGTCTATAATTGTCAATTTTCTAAATTTTTAAAATTTATATAAGTTATGAAATTATCCTAGTATTAATACAAAGAAGAGAAATACAGAGTAGAATATATTTTCCAAATTAACGTCTCATCGGGCATGTCAATATAAAGTATTCCATTCGATTGTCACAGCAAAAAGGAAAAATCCGAGGCTTGTTAATCTAATGAAGAAGCAGCCGTTGATTGGTTAACTAGGGGCAGCTTATAGTCTCATGAAACCTTAACAAGTTGATCTTGTTGTGAAAATTAAATAATTCAGGTACTGTGATACCGACAAATTATTTTATGTCTTGGCTTGTCTTAAATTTGCACTCTACATGTATACTTATAAAGAATTATTTATTTTGTGTCTATTGTGCATGCAGATTATTTAATACTGTACATACAAAGCATTTTGTGGGTATGTATATCTATCTATATATTTTTTGTTACTAGTAGGTCCCAAGGACCAGCGATTGGCTGACTTAGTTAAATTTGGTTGCTTGTGTATTACAGGGTTGACCCCATTAGCAAACCAATTTTTTTTTTCTCTCAATGAAAAAGTTTATAAAATGTACAGGATATATTGGCCAAGTTGGTTATTTTCAAGATTTTTTTTTTTTTTGCCTTTTACAGTGCACAGCGATGCATAGTGATTGGTCAATTCATCATTTATCAAGTTCATTTCCTGTCTTCCCATATTCCAGTTATTTATAGAGTCTGGCCATCTTGTTTTGTGTGCAATGATATTTGAATTTAGAAGGGTTGTACCAATCTGAATGTACCAATATATAAACATTTATTTCAACATGATGTGAGTTAAATCATGGGAATTTAATTAACAAGAGTATTAATTGAAAAGGGGTAATGATTTCAAGAATTTTTTTAAGACACCATATTTTGATGCATGTACATAATACATAGTTCTTGCCATCCGACAAAGTTTTTTGTAAATATAACAATGCAAATATTGACCACTTCATATTTCTTGGCCTGGACACTGAATCTCTCAATCACTGTGAACCTGCTATTCATTGTTTTATTATCAACTATAATACATGGTATATTTACTTTTTCATAGATTAATTGCTTTTTCCCACAACAGTTTACTAGCAGTATATAGTTTATTTTCAAACTGTCTCCCTTCCTGTGCATTGAATTGTAGCTATTTGGATTACATTTTACTTTTTTTACCATCAATAAAATTTGATTGTACCCATATTAGCAATTGGTCCAAAATCATGATTAAATCACGTTTGCAGAGATCAAACAAGTTAATTAATTTCTAACTCAATTATTTCTAGTTAAGAGAATCATGACTCAGGTTTATTCCAAATGGTTAGATCTATTTTTAGTGATAACACATGAAATAATAACAGGCATTTTAGGATGGTTGGGATCTGAAACTATTAATATAGGATAAAGGCTGCCTCTTGATATACCATGCACCCCCTTTCCCATTCGAGTTCTAAGATTTCATTTTTTTTATCTGATTTCAGTGTACGTTTTTGGTCATAATTACAATGTTTATGAATGTATGAAGTGGCATGAGGTATGATAATTGTACTTACATGTATATTGCGATATTACCTTTTTCAAGAATAATGCAAGATTTACTGCAATATGTGTAGTGTGGAAGTCTAGTAACAGGTAATCGTCATTTTAAAGTATTCATTAAAGCAACAGTCCCGGTTCACAATAGGTTGAAAGTTTCTTTGCAAAGAAATGCACGTAATCCTAAAAAGATCACAATTTTCAATAAATAAGCATCTGTCCTTTCATTTCCATTTGATGTATTGCTCTACATACCTCTACGTACAAAATTCAGTGTTGAAAACGGGTAGCTTTTAAATCAGTGAGATGATGTCCATAATGTGTGGCAAAAATGATATTGAAACATTACTTCTGTAAACAGAAGAAAAACTAGGAATAGCAAAAACCAAAAAAGGATGTTTAAGTTTAAATTCAGGTAAACTGTCGGTGTTACGGACTATTTTTCACTGTGACAAAGCTATATTAATAGCAAATGCTACATGTAATCACCATATCGCCATGCTCTTAGAGCAGTCCAATTTTTTATAGAGGTTTAAAATTAAGGTAGTTCTCAATATTTCCTGGTCTAATTTTTTTTACAAAATAAAGCAAATCAAAATAGTTTAAGTGGCAACATGTCATATGATTATGATTTTTGTCTCATGCATGTCTAATTATTATCAATCCCCAATGTAGCTCTGTTTTGTAGACTCAAACCTTCCATGAAGGTAACTAGGGGTGCCGGGTAACTAGCATGCAGTCGAATTATCAGGGAGATTGTGGCTCCTGAAGGTTTTCTTTTTTTGTAATATATTCTGCAATGACATTTTAATTGCAATTTTGAAAGTTTGGTCAGACATGCATACTGTGATAGCTGTGTGTTTAAAGTGCATGCTGTACTTAAACCATCTGATGGGTACACTCCGCAGAGAGTGGGGGGATATAACATACATGTACAATTTCAACAGATTTTTTTTTTATTGGAGACTTTGTTATTAATTTAGTTGTATGCGAGAGTATGTATGTATTGTTTCTTCATTGTTATTTGTTCCATTATGACATCAAGACCAGTCAGGTCCAATTAAAAACTTAAGAAAAACACCTGGTGTTTTTGTTATTTGTGATGTACATGTATTGTTTTCCAAGAAACCATAAACACACAATGGGGAAAAAAACACAATGGGAAAAAATGTTTTTAATTTTTTCTCATTTTATAAGTACAGTCCTCATGCTTTAGTTGTTCTGCTTGTACACAGGGACATATACAAAGGACAATTTGGTCACGAATACGCTGAATGATTATCAGCCCAATCCATTTAGATAGGTTAATAGAGATGTTAATAGATATGAATTTAATGATCAACCCTTTAATTGTATGAAGCAGGATAAGTGAATTAAGGAAATGTAATTAGAAAATACTTTAAACATATTTAGTTTAGTGGTATTCATATTTTGGCACACGTATATCTCAATCATGTCAATATCCCACTAAAAAAAACTTCGGTGTCCAAATACACTTTCTGGCAGCATTTATCACATGAAGATATAGTAATACTTAAGTTTGAGAACATTTATGTCCATTGGTGCCTACAATAGTAAAAATCATGAAATTGAACCCTAATATGTGAAGTGTGCATAACCAGCCAGCTATTGATGTTAATTATGTTAACAGTACATATAACACAATGAAATAGTGGATAAGTAACTTTTCAGGACTTATGGTACTTAGATTTGTCCATCTTTAAATTTTAATCTGGTACAGCAAAAAGTGATTTGAAAACTACTGTGCATGTACCTCATCTATTCTATTGTTTGCATATCATATGTACATGTACTGTGTAAGCAATTCATTCTAAATCTACAACAGTTGGGGCATAGTCATCAGGCTCTGATGTAAAATCCCATTTGAATTTTTGTGTTAAGTAGTCTCTAAATTTAAGTCCTCTTTTCTTTAGATCACTGTCCGATGACATATTTTCTAGATTAGAAAAAAATTCTTGAAGGGTTGATGTAAGAAAATTGTTTGCTGATAAGATGTCTACGAAAAAATCCTCTGGTGTTTCTTGAATATGGTAATGAATTACACTTATGAAGTTCAAGAACAAAGAAGCGTGATTCTGTAGGGCTTCCTCACTAGTACACATGACATGCACAAGATTTTTCCATTGTTCAAAAGCATCCAGCACCTGGCCAATCAGAAAGCATATGAAGGCAAACTGGATTTCTCCCAGAATCTTTGATTCATTTTCCTTGTAATTTGAACAAAGTATGCTCTCTAAAGCATAGCTCGAGTCAATGCTGTATTTAGTCATTTCTGCTGGGGAACATCCAGGAGGGTATTTCTGCTTGGGTATTTTACTAAACTGAATTTTACTCTCTTCTCTCACTTTCATATATGGCAATCTGGATTCGGCATCTTTAAGAGAAGTTGGCTCGGCATTTTCTTCTTTGTTATCTTGCAAGTCCTTCTCCTTGGACACATTGGTTTCATCCTGGTCTTCTGAAGTCTTTGTGCTACCAGAAGTTTTTCTCAATTTTCGACTTTGTGTGTTGCTGACCTCAGAAACAAAGTCTGTGACAGAGCATATTCTTTTACTTTGAGGCTGCAGCTTGTCCAACAACTCTGGAGTAATGAAGTTGCTCAGGGATACCCATTTTTTGTACCTAAAATTAAAAAAAAATTTAAAAAAAAATGTTTATACCGGTACATTTGTATATATTTGTACTGCCAAATGGCAAAAATGATAAAACAATCAAACCAACACACTTTCGATAGTAATTAATGATGACCTCTTTGAAATTATTTTTGTTTTCATATCTTTAAAAACAAAACCACCTCCGACATGAAGAATATAATATTACTTACCCTTCATAAGGGTATGGCCCAAGAAATCTGTCCAGATCCTTAAGATTGTCCTGTATACGTTGGACATCATCTGCACTGATACCATCTTCTGTCAGTTCTAATTTTGAAGGAGTAAACACAGCAATAATTTTTTACCAAAATCGTGACCATGCCCCTTTTAAGTTGTAGTTGCTAACTAATACTAGCGCAAACTTATATTCAAAACTACTTGTTTCAATCTTGATGAGTGGTTTGACAAGAAAAGATGTAAACATTTCCCTTTATAAATCTCTGTAAAAACCTGTTTTTGTTTCTGCAAACTTTTTTGAGGGGAAAAATGATAACATATCAAAGAAGATATCTTGGATATTTTCCCTTTCATCTACTTCAATTGCTTTTCTTTCATAGGTAAGAGTATTTTTATTAACCAGGTTTTCCAACGAAAAAATCCGGTTATTAAAATGGTGAAAATGGGGGGCGGCTGCCAAAAGGGTACCCTCATTGTACGGATAACTCCTCCTACAGTTTTCAAGATAGGAAGTTGTTCTTTTGCAGATCAATTGTACATATATTAATTTATCGAAAAAATACCAGCTTTTGAACTTAGTCATTTTTTGGCAAAATATTGCATATAGGGTACCCTCATTGTACCGATAACTCCTCCTACAGTTTTCAAGATAGGAAGTTGTTCTTTTGCAGATTATTTGTACATATATCACAGGTGTGCATATTGCTAGGATTTTGATTTCTGATTATTTATGTAAAAATACTAGCTTTTGAACATATTCATTTTTAGGCAAAATGTTGCATATAGGGTACTCCATTTCACTGGATACGGGTTGAAATGGATTATGGATACAGTTCACATACCGGTAAAAGAAAACCTGGTTTGCTGTCACATTGACAGCTTTACACTTGTTAAAAATTGTCCAAATGGGCTGCATAAATATCTTGGGACAGACTATAATATATCTGTACAGGTACATTTATTAACATGTGTAATACCTTCTGCAATTGGATTCCACTTGCGAACCACCACACTTTTTTGTTCAAAATTAATAAATGTTCCAGTTCTTGGTCCAACTTCGTCTGCTTGTTTGTTTCTAGCACTGGCAAAAGGAAAAAAAAAAGAATTTCAAAAAGAGAACTTTTTATATATATATATATATATATATATATATATATATATATATATATATATATATATATATATCATGTTTGTCATAAAGGCCTAAAAAAAATATGTATCTATAAAACTTTGATTAGATTTTTTGAAATTAAGTTCACTATTTTCAAAAGTATGTCTCTATATCAAATGAAAAATCTTGTATCATAAGTTTACAATATGCACCTGTAATATACAAAGTGGATTCCTGGGGGGATCATTTTTACTCCCTTAAACAGGGGTCCAGCCGTCCAAGAAGAGTAATCAAACCCAAATTCCGTGCCTTCAGGGACATCAAGGCACACCATAGTTGCCCCTTCGTGGAAAAGAATCTGCGCCGTTTCTTGGTCCATTGCAGTGCTTTAGCTCATGGAGATAATGGGACTATCTGAGGTAAACAAACAATGATTACGTATCGAATGCGTTGTGTTCGAATTTCCTCAAAGTTTACATTAAAACAAACAAATCAATATTAATACAAACCTGTAAATACACTAAAATAAAGATCCTTTATCAATGTTTATACACATTCAATAAATCTTTCGGAGATGGCACAAAATTGATAATAGAGTATATGTAGGCACGGTAAAGCAAAGGGCGAATAACTCTGTTTTGTTATGATGAAAGTGTCTCAATATTTTCGTATTTTTCTATGGCGGACAAAGTGAAAGTAGGTCACGTACAACGGCGAATTTCACAGCCAATACTGGACGGACTGCTTTTTAATAAAGCGGTAAATTAAGAAAAAGCATTACAGCTTGCGTATTTTTAATTAAAGCATTTTTAAACTTTGTAACTTAAGAATGTCGTTTAACCAAAAGCTAAAATTTGTGTCAGAAACTTATATATCCGGTATACGCTATTTAAACAGACACTATATTTTGAAAAAAATATAAATAGTGCCCTTTTTAAAAAGTAAATACTGATTTACCTTCGTGCACAGAAAAAAATATCATTTAAAGACCACCTCTATATCGAAATAGAATGGATTGCCTGCCCTTGATTTCAAACGGAGCTAACAAAGCCTCGCTTTCGAATTCCACCACATGCTTTTTTGATATGGCCGGATCAACATAAGAACACTCTCAGGTAAAAATTAAATTATATATTCATTACTTAAGTAATTTTCCTATCATAAATAAATTAAAGAGGACATTTTTTTAATGCTTCGAACGATTGTTATTATGCATAGGCCTAATTGAATTTTAATTTATCAAATCATGATCAATGGAAGGCGGATCCAACATGAACATGTACATGTTCATAGCAAGACGCTCTTAAGAATAATTATATCGTAATTATGTTGTCTAAAGTAAAGATTGTGGCATTCATTTGCTTGTGTTTTAAGGAATAAATTAAACTTATGTTTCAGAAATTTTGAAAAAAAGTTCTTGAAGGTTATGTGGCGTAAATGGTTCACGACATTTTCCCGTACTTTTTTTAAAAAATAAAGTGCGGGAAAATGTGGCAGTATGTATATTGTGACGTAACAATAAATGCTCGTCATTGTATACAAGTTTCACTTAGGGCAATTTCTTTATAGTTTCTGGTGTTTTTTTTTTGGTTTTAATTTTAAAATAAATTTTAAAATATTAATGCTTCACAATTTTCCTTTGCAGACATAAAATTGAATGGAATACAGAGTTTTATTAAATCAGTGGATTCAAAAGGAACACCACTGACCAGTTGTGTTACTTTGAAGTCTTTATGATTGAAAAATTACCTGTAAATATTTAAACATAAAAATCTTTGCTTGCATGCAATTTCTTGAAAATTAATAGAATTAAAAAAATCACCTTGATGTTTACATTGGTCCAATGAAAATGGAAAATTATTACCCCCCCCCCCCCCCCCCCTCAAACTGCAACCAGTATATATATATGATAAGATTTATGAATAAAAGATATCTTCCAGTTTCTTAATTGGGGATTTTAATTAGTAGTTTGAAATTTAAATTTTATGATTTGACACTATATCAGAGGCAAAATTTTTCACAATTGTCTCTAACTATTTCAAGAAGCTTCAATAGTTATATTTCTATTTTGTTTTTATTAGATTGAATGTTTCATATGGATTATCTGGATTATAAAAGTTCAGGAGCAGAAGAAGATGAAGTAAGTCTTCCACAAGCTATTTTAGAAAAAGCAGTCAATTTAATAGACTCTTTTTCCTGTGAAATATGTAGCGAGGGGATTTCAGCAATTCATACGTTTTTAAGCGATGATTTGCCCAACAAAATTCTTATAATTAAGGACCATTTACAAATGTACATAATTGAACATAATCAGAAACATTTAAAAAGACTACTCGTACATGAATTGAAACAATACATAGACAAAAAAATTGGCAATGTTTTGAAAGATTTGCTTGCTGAAGAGTTCATGAACATCACTGTCTATCGTTCAATGATGAAAAAACTGAAAAAAGCTTGTGGTTTACCTGACTATCTGTAGCAATTACTGCCAATAACCCTCAATGGAAAACCTTAACACAATAAATGTAAAGACTGCAATTGAAATTTTTGACCAAAGTCTGTTCAAAAACACTTCAAATTTTTTGACAGATGCATTTTCCTTGCACACCAACACTGATTGTGAGCTTATTAACATTCCTGCTCTAAAATCAAAGCTACACAGATATAAATCAAAGCTTAAAAGCAAAAGAGGAAATGCTAAAGAGCAATTTGAGAATGAAAGTTTCACAGTTCCAATACATACAGCAGCTCCTCCAGAAGGAAAATTTAAAAAATTTGAACACTCAGTTTATAAAGAAACGTGTGAAAAACTAGCTTTAGACCTTAATGAAGTAAAGAAACAAACAACTGAAGAAATAACAAAAATCAGGGTTGACCAAGCCAATGAATTTGCCAAAAGTGAGAGAATACACAATAAAGAAATACTTCAATTGAAAAGATCACATTCTTTTGAATTAAGTCAACAGGGGAAAAAATCAAAAACTGAAACCAACAAGAAATCCTCAAAAATCAAAACACTATCTGCTGAAATAAATCACTTGAATGGGAAACTGAATGAAATCTCAAAAAGGAAAGAGGCATTACGATACAAAAATGTCTTGTTGCAAAGAAAACTTTCAAGGGCATCAAAGTTCAAATTGTGTAACTCAAAAATAAAGAAACTGGAAAATATCATTTGTAAAGAAAGAAATAAAGTGTCTGATTGTTTAAGGGAAATTAATGCTTTAAAAGACCAAAATGTGGACATAAACAACAAACTAGTTAAAGCCAATGAAACAATTGCAGATATGTCTAACAAAATTCATTGTATTGATAATGACAAGTTAGACGAGTTAAGAGCAGAAATAAAAGATCTTAGGACTGATCGAGATTATTTACATTCACTTTTGCAAGACAACATAGAAACAGAGTTGTTAGACCCACAATCAAACACATACAATGTAAGTACTAGACAGTGTATCATGAACTTAACAAGTTATAATGTGTCTTCTCAAAATGTAGGGCCAGTCATTGAAGAAGTATTGAAACTTGTTGGGAAAAAACCAAATTCTGTACCGTCTAGAAAAACTGTTGATAACATTGTTTTAGAAAAAATTGCTGTAGGTCACAGGCAACTGACAACAGTACTTGGTATCCCCCAAAACACTTGTCTCTACGGCGATGAGACAAGAAAATTTGGGAAGATATATCAAACGTTTTTAGTTAGTGATGAGAGCCAAACAGTGTATTTTTTGGGACTAAGAGAAATGGTTGACAAAGCAGCCAGAACAACCATGGATACATTCCTAGAAATACTTAATGATATCACAGATATGTGCCAAACATATAAAAGTAATCACATTTCCAGTGGACAAGACATTTTAGTTAATATAAAGAATTTCATGTCAGATAGGGCACAGACAAATATTGCTTTTTGTGCATTACTTGAAGACTACAGAAGTCAAATATTGCCTAAATTTATTCCCACTTGGAATGAATTAACAGAGGATGAACAAAAAATTGCAGTAAAATTGAACAATTTCTTTTGTGGACTCCACTTGCTTGTCAATTTTGCAGAATGTATCTCACCCATTCTTTTAGCTTTTGAAAAATTACAAGAGCATGAAAAATGTGAACTAGATGATGAATCAGAGGATGAAGATTCTTCTGATATTCCAATATATTCATCTGATCCTCATACCATTTCATTTCTTCGTTTTTGTAGTAAGTGTTTTTCGAGAGGAGGTGATGAAAAAAATGGTTGCTATGGTGCATTTCACACTTACTGCAAATCTAAGGATGAGAATTTACACTTTGTTGATTTTAGAGGGAATAGGTTTAATATAATATTCCTCATGGGTCAAATTGCATTTTTTCATCACAAAAATATCAGGCATTTTTTCGAAAAAGTTCATGGAGCATCCAATAGGCTACAGAAATTAACTTTGTCCCTTGTTAAAAAGCCATACGTGATTGCCTGTTGCAAAGTTCTTGGAATTTTGGCAAAAATTGTTACAGGTCCATTGTGGAGACTCATAGAGAGTAACAAACATGTATTAGATCTAAATCAAGATTACCACACTTTATTATTATATTTTGACAAAATGAGCCAAGATGCAACAGCTTTCATTTCTGGGGAAGACCATCCATTTTGTGCTGAAATTATGGAAAGAGATAAGGTTTATGATATGCTCATTCAACCAGATGAAAACATTGATGGCATAGCCTGTGCATGTGCTCAGTTAATATTTAAAGGACTGCACAAATTGCTGCAAAAGGCCATGAAAGAACAACTTCCTGGTGGTAGATTCTATGATGCATCTGCAAACCTTCAACAACAAACTCAGTCTGTGATCCCCCACAATAAAATTCCAGAGAGAGTTTTTGGTATTCTTGATTTCTTTCTACACTATCGACCAAATTCTACCACAATAACTAATGAGGCTTTCCTTATGTTTGTTTTCAATAAGACGTCGCAGTGGTTAGAGTACCTTCCAGATAATGAAAGAGAATCAGTAATAAAGGATAGTATAAAGGATGGTAGAAAAATAAGGGAAAAGTACATTGAAAGACTGAGAGAAATAGAGAACAACAGAAAAGTTAAGTTGAGAGAAAAACAAGTAGCACTGGAGAATAAACAGAGGAATTTGCTGAAAAAAAAGTCAAAGTACACCAATGATGTCCTTTACTATGGCTTATGGCAAAATACAGAAGATGTTGACAAAATATTGGATGAGTTAAAAGGTCTGGCTGAAAAAAAGAAAGCAATATTAGCACAATTAAGGTTCAGACAAAAAGTTTTGAAACAAAGTGTCAATGACAAAAAATTATTTCAAATGAGTGAAAAAAATAAAGCCTATTCATTGGAAAAACTTACAGAAAACCTAAAAAAGTTAATTCAGGATGCTGCAGAAGGACCATTGGAGGAAAGGACAAATCATAAGAATCCTCTATTTGTTGGAAAAAAAATAATTCACAAGTTCAATGAAGGAGAATGGCCTGGAAGGGTTATTAGTGTTGTAAAAGGTTTTCCTGACTTTTATAATGTTGTATATGATTGTGACTTAAATGATCAGTCTAACCCAGTGGCTATTTACACATACAAGTTAAAAGATGATTATAAAGAAGGGAATTTGAGAATTGTTCCGGAGGTGAGGAAGAAAAAAAATTTAATTGCTGGAGCTAATACACAAGTTGAAACACTCTGGGAAATGCACAATTTAGCACAGACAATTTGTTTCAGAGGTGCACCAAATACACGTACACAGATTGAATTTGTCTTGAACATCGCACCAAAATACTAACTACACAATTACACTAATTTTGCATTTATTTTAACACTTAACATATGCCTAGTTTTTCTTAAACTATCATATTTAACAATCTAATGCCCTGAAGAAGATATAATTTGAGTAAAACTGTAAAATTTGTATCCATTTTTACCTGTAACATTGACTGCTTGCCCTCAGATTGATTGGTCTACATCAATTTAAGATTAATCATAATTTCATTTTATATTGCTGAAATTTTATATTGTATATGCACACTATTACATGCTTTTGAATTTATATGCTCACTTCTTAAAAATTTTATAGAAAAATATCTTTAGATTCTCAACTGTAAATAATTAGCTTATTCATTCTAGCATTTTGAAAATGATATGCACTTGGTAATATTATTGAACCTTTTTTCATTTCAGATTTCAACAGAATCGGATCAGACGCAGAGGACATGAAGTTGAAAATATGTGTACCAAAAAATGTATTATATAACATTCCTTAATTAAAAATTGTATTAATTGTCTTGAAGTTTCCTATTTTTCAGTTGACTTGGTAATAACAAGTTAATATTACCATTTTAATTACCGGTATAGCTCAGATTTATCAGATGAGCACTGAACATCATACATTTAATTAATTGCACATGATATTTAATGCATATTTCTCAAGTCTTACATGGTGTTTAATGAATAATTTGTTTCAGAAAAACTTTTTCTGGGGTTTTAATAATCCAATACCCCATGGACATTTTTCTACTTATCCAACAGTGTAAATTGGCAGGGGGGTGGTCTTACCAAACGCTGTAACTTTTTTACTTTACGAGATATGAAGCTCAAATAAGTTACAAATAGCTTGAGAAAGATGATATTAACACTATTTGTAACAAAAAATCGGATTTTTTTAATTTAAAAAAATCCTTTACCGTGCCTAGTATATGACTAGTAAGATTTCCGATCAAGACAACGATATGAAAACGCAACATGCGATTTTGTTTTCATACACATTGAAGAGCTTGGAAAAGGGGGCGTAACTCTGGAGAGAGAGAGAGTAATTTAAATTTTAATGCTCATGTAAGTTAATGAATGTTTCGTTACACTTTCCTATTATTTGAAATTTGGAATGCTAATTTTTTTACATAAACAAGAATTTTTTAAAATGAATAAATTTTTCTGAAATCATAATATATGATATAGTTATGTTTATTTTCAAAACAATAAACATTGTCTGCGTGTAAAAGCATGCTATTTATAAGTATTTGACAACCTGTGGAGGGTAATCTGAAATATTAATTGATTAAATCCGGTATTTTCAAAAAGGATTCTTCTATATACATTGTATAATCGTTAAATAAATGGCAATGTGATAAAATGGTGGAAGGGATAGGGGTAATAAATCTAAAAGGGCTTTAAAACCTATTTGCCACATTGGAAGCAAACACACTGACCTACTTACTTGCCAAAAGTATGTTGATTATTTTCTTTTCACTATATATTTCATTGAAAACCACCCTTTTAAAAAAGATTGCTTACAAGTGCACTGTAACCTCGACCTCTTGGTCGATTTCGAAAAGATCAAATAAATTCAGAATTTTTCTAGTATTTTTTTTATAGTATTTAAATATTTCCTAACCTTCTGTTAATTAGATTTGACATTAACAATCCAAAGGAAGGAAGATTTTTTGGCTTGCATATTGCAAAGGATATACGTGTATTGTAAAGCACCTAAAATATCTTAGTGTTGTGTTTAAAATATGTAAAATATCAAATGGCGTTGTAAAAAACTATTTTAATGTATGTCAAATCAAATCTGGCTAGATCAATATAAATCTCTTTTAAATCTAACAAAAAAAAACACCGTCAGAAATTTTTTTGTTTTCAGTGAAATGTATAGGGGAAATGAAAAAAATGACATAAGTTTGGCACGTGAGTGTAGATTGAGCTATTTGTAGATTGCAATATCTAGGTGTGAATAAATGGTCTTAAATAATGACAGAACTTGCTATGGTATCTTGGAATGATAAGGGATCTTCGATATGGCAGGGGGAATATCCATGTATATGGTCTTCATTAATCTACTGGCATGTGAGTTTTATATGAGGGGAAATTTTATTTTAATTTCTTTTGGACTAAGCAATGAGAATTTTTACTTATTTATTTTGTCTTTTATTCGACTAAAGGTAAATCCCAATGTCCATGGATGTCTGTCAACTTTGAATTTCAATCCAAAGAATCAACGCACATTTTTGTACTGTGTTCTATTAACTATCCTCCATCAAACTATCAGACTAGGCAACAAATAAACCCACAACAATACCTTTTATGCGAAATATTTAAGTAAATATTGACCCTTATATAATTATGCTTCACAATCCTATTTCATTGATGCATCATAGGCGTATGGTTATTATGTAAAAAAAAAATCGAACTGCCTTTCATGGTAAATGACAGATGGCAGTGATTTTATGTTCGCTACATACATGTATATTATATATGATGAAATGATGTTAGCTTTGTGTGCTGGAGGACGACGAAAGACTCGGTTTAAGTACATGTATACGGTAAAGGTGGCAACGGTTTTCAAACTAAATATAAAAGAGCACTCAGACTTAAACACTTGTTTTAACAAATAAACGTCTTTTATTATGCAAATAGATACATAAAAGGACTGGACATTAGACAATGCCTATACAAATCCTGTCCCTAATACGGCTTATAAATTGCATGATAAAGAATATTGCTTTTATAAGTAAATGCACGGATCTAGGGAAAAGGGGTCGGGGGTCCGGAAAATTCATTCATTCTTTATTCACTTTAGGCTTTACAGCCCACCAAGATTCATGTTTATACAATACATACATACATGTACTACATACTAGTATTCCATACAAATAAGCAAATGGAACAGGAATTTAGACACTATACTTAAATCATAGTAACAAATAGTTCAAACTTATCAAATTCACACCTGGAAAAAATTCTGGATCCGCGCATGGAGAAATTGCTCTTAGTTTTCCTCTTTGTTTTGTGCATTTAATTGTGTAAATTTAATTCAATGCCACCAATGTATCACAAATTTAAGGAAATCCCAAAACTGGATATTGTGTATATGAAATATAAACCACTGGTTATATGGTAAAATAATTACCATATAATTGATGAGCAAATATTGTCCAAATTCACTTTATTCTTTAAATATTTTATTCTGAAATAAATAAACATACATGTATGATATACCCTCTACATAATTTACTTTCGCTTCCTTTGAATTATCAATAAGCTAATGATTTTCAACAATAAAAATATGTCTGGATAATATGTTAAAAAGATAGAGGAATATAAGTTGGATAAAATTCCTATATCATGATGGATAAGATACTGAAAATAAGAATTAAAAAAAAAACGCTTTCCGAACGATGTGTCTTTAACATCGATCACATCGATCCGAACCCTTTAAAATTAGGTTCAATATCAGGTAACAATACGATTCCAACTGGTGTTCGCGTGTCGAAATCTTCAATTAATTTAATTTGTATAGAACTTCCATAAAAGGAATCTGTGCATGCTCTTTATTTTGTCATAATTTTATTTAGGTCTAAAAGAAAACAAATCAAATTTAATCATGAAAAAATTTGGAGTGATGACGCACTATAAATCAAAAATATCTTTTTGTAATTATAATGTATCCCCAAAATTTTATGCTTTAGAAAAATAAAAGAATTTCGTAAATCCTGGCCAAGTTTCATACTGGTATATCAACTAAATAAACCATTTTAATATGATTGAAAAGGCTCAGTGGTAATGGCACAAGCTATTTGATAACCTTAAAGAAGTGGGAATATTACCATGCTTACTTTTCCTTTTCTTAGTTCCCTTCTTATACTTTTTTTGGAATAGATCAATCACTTGCATTCTTTAAGTTAATTGATTTAATTCTTATCATATACTAGATTGGTAATCATTCATCAAACTGTTCTGTGTTTGAAAATAACATATGTACATGTACTATAAAATGACAATTTCCCACCTTAAGTTTCATTATCCGACCGGTTGAAATTAATTTCTTAATAATAATAATTTAAAATTTCATTGGTTTAAGAAGACGTATTGCGGAATACTGGTAATTAATGTGATGATGAACTTACTCTTCTGTCTTTCCCCTGCTTTTAAAACAACTCTACACAACATGACAATATTGTTTGTCTACTGTTGTTCGAAACTTATTATAAATAAGTTCTTTGGCGCTTTCACTTCTTTAATTTCAAAGTGTGAACGGTATTTACTTTTAACAGTTTTTCAAAAACTTTAGAAATATTGACAAGTACGATGTGCCTTGAAATTATATTTCTTCGAAATAATCTTTTCCAACTTAATGTTCAGGTACAATATGGTATACATAACTGCCGTTTTCTTTATCTAGGTTTTTATTCTCCATAATCTGACCAAAGAACCTTTTGAAAAAATTAACGTTTCTCTTATTAAAAGAAATATTTTCACATCAAGATTGTTGAAAATTTGTTTTAAGAAGTTAATTAAAATCGTTTTTCATTGACATTTTAACGAATACTAGAAAACTTCGCATTTATAGGCTAACAGTACATTCAATACGTTGATTATTACTTCTTGGTAGATCGTATTACGAGTTTGGTACATGTAGTTGCACCCAATTTACTTAGGTAATCTTGAAACCCTTTAGCATTCTGTAACTTATTTCTCCAAAATAGAGATTTAAAGTTAGACTGGTATTTCAGGTGTGTTGAGCCTTCCCACGGCCAACCACACCTGTCAGCATGACAAATACGCCTGTGGAGACGGGGCCTGCATCCCCGTTAACTGGGTCTGTGATGGAGAAGTAGACTGCAAAAACGATATGGACGAACAAAATTGCGGTATGTGGCCTTTTTGATACCAGGCTGAAGCTAGCAGCCACTAACAGCAGCCACTAAGCCCGTATAAAGTAGAAGCCAATAAGGAAAATCATCAAAGTACTGAGAGTACTCGAACAGAAAATTATATTTTACTTTATTATCGGCATACTTTAATTAATATCAATAAGATTTATGCATGGGTAATTTCTATGAGCATTGACAACTTTGGAGGAGCATGCCTGGATAAAATTATAAATGCGTTTGTGTTTGCATTTTTAAAAAATTAAATGGTAAAATAGTCAAAGGCTATGAAATAGAATATACAAATAAAAGCAATACATGTATTATGATGTTATCTTTAAAAGATGAACTCTCTTTACTCCCTATAAATATAGCTGTAACATTGCCATCGATTGAAAGTAGTGTGACGACCCCCCCCCCTCAATTTATATAGGTTTAAAAGTTAATAGAATTTTAGAACTATACCTTAATCGACTGCTATAAGTCTGAATAGTTACAGATCATCCAACAACTTGTAGCGGTGGTTCATATCAATGCAGCAGCGGTGCATGCGTCCCACACAGATGGCGCTGTGACGGGGAATTAGATTGTAATGACGGATCAGACGAGGAGAACTGTACTTCAACTGGTACTTAATAAAACTAGAATACATCAAAAATTAAAAAAAAGAAGCATTCGGGAGAACACTATAAACTAATAAGGGTGATTTACTGATACTTTTTGTAGTATCAGTAACTGCTACCAAATCCACAACTTCGACCATGACGTCATCGATCAGTTCTGTACCGCCATTAACAAGCACAATGCCTATATCTTCCTCAACAATTAGTTTGTTGGTACGTGGCGTTATGTAAAAAAAGGCACAACTGATTATCACTGTACATTAAATGTTTTTTCAACTCTACAAAAGTGGGCGTTATACTTTTCGATTTTTAAAAATTCCTACAAATTGTTTAACTCCTTTTGTTTTATTGTAAGGGACCAGACCCGAACTGCCGGGATGAGCAGTTGAACTGTCATGTGCTTGTTACCGACATTGACATTTGTTCCATGCCGGCCTCAGCACAGCTTCTGTGTGCATCAACCTGCCGTATGTGTAGCGGGTCCTCCGGATCACAAAATCACGTGACAGACCACCAAACGACAAAGCACAATCCTGGTCATCCAACAGCTTCAACTCAAACAATGACGACGTCGACTCCAACAACGATGACGACCACAGGGACTTCGCACTCTCCCTATACCGCCCCGTCCACTAATGTACCAGCAGCATCAGGCTGTGTAGACGCCGAGGACAACTGTGAGCATCTGGTGAAAACAATCAACATATGCAGTGATCCAGTAAAAGCAGAGTTCATATGCCAGAGAACATGCAATGCCTGCGGAACTACCGATAATCTGATAATTGGTTAAGATTCAACGATGGTTATTTTTTATCTAAACATACATGTATAGATATAATTTTATGTAGCTCTAATACAATAAAGAACGAATGTTTAATATCAGTGTTAACTCTTTTTTTCGGAAAATCATTTGGAGTCTTTGCGTTTTAATATGGTGAAATCATTACATCCTTATAATTGTCAATGCAGAGTCACTTTGCGGCTTGATTTTATATTATCATGCATATTTGAAATATATTTCGTAGGTTTTAAATGAGCTACTAGTATTGCATGCCTGTAAATGTATTTTCAGGGGAAAAAAATCACACTTAATAGTTTGAAATTTCTAGTATAATTGCAAACTTTGGGATGTATCAAAATCCGGATTGCCAACTATAATGATGCAGGTAGGCTTATATTGTTTATTCAGAAACGCCAAGCATTATCAGATATCATATAAAGTATTCGTCGGGTACTCCGGCTTTTTTTTCCCACACCAATGACCCCCTCGCGCTAACATCCGTGCCAAGGAGAGATATTAATATAAGTTGTAGAACTTGTTTATCAATCGTTGTAAAATAAATAAAGTTCAGTTCAGTTTAATCGTCGTCTTATAACTACTAGTACATTGTTACTACAGTTATCTACGAGATCAAAGCAACACCACGTACATTAGTCAAGAAATAAAGTACGAGTATTCATGAATGTTGCAAAATAACCCCCTTGGTCTCAAAATGTTCTTTGAAATATAAAAGCATCGGCTAGATAATGTTACTATCATATTTCAAACAAAATTTGAGACCGAGGAGGTTATTTAATACAACATTCAGGATAACAAGAGTTTTTTTTTTATTTTACTAGCAGCTCGGATTTTCCACTGATCTTTTCTCCTGCAGAGAGACAATGTATTGTTATTTTACGGCTGTTCCGTTTAATGCCAACGGTTTTGTTAGCAATATGCCGACAACATATTATTGATTCTGGATATCTGATACACCTTTCTCAATAAGATATCGTTGAAACATATTCCTTAAATATTATGAGTAATTTAATACGATTATTTCTACCACGCGTTATTTATTTTAAGTAAAAAACAGACATGGAAATGTTTTAGGGAGGTCCTGAAAAGAGCCGCCTTGAGCTCTTTGAAATAAGCAGTTCGAGACAACCCAGATCGTTTTTAGATGACATTTACATTATTTTAAAACCGTGTACTTTTGATCTGATAATTTACTGATGACGTTTTGGGATATATGGGTAAATAATGTCCACAGCAACATTATTTAGTAAATTATCAGATCAGAAATAATAATTCGCACTGATCATTAAAGTATAAGTCAAAATTGTACAAGGTTTTAAAGCACTATCAATATTACGTCTTCTATAATGCCTAAATGTGGCTGTTTAAAGAACCCCCAAGCACACTTGCTCTGCGTTCTCTTCATATTTAAAATATAAAAGAATATTAATAATGGTATTATATCATCTTTAAATTTTAAAGTTATCTGTTCCAAAGATATTTTTATAAAGAAGAGAAGCGTAGTTCATATCCAGCAAAATAATCATATGTCGTCTGCATATCAGATCGGTAGCTGTGACTGATACTCATTCTAACAAACCTTTGGGGTTACACGGAACGGCATTCTTAATGACCAATAGTTCGTCTCTCTATAGGTGAATCAACCAATGAACGACCTGTGATGTTAGTAAAAAAAAACCCTTTGGGGTTACACGGAACACCATTCTTAATTTCCAATAGTTCGGCTCTCTATAGGAGAATCGACCAATGAACGATCTGTGATGTTAGTAAAGTAGAAATAAAGTCTTGTTGTCGTGAATACTGCAGGATAAACTCTCCCCGAACTGCAAAATATATGCAATAGGATTTAACGGAAAAAAATTAATGAGAAAATGCACATCCGTGACAAAGAACTTTATTACATGAAGTCCAATAACATCTCTACATCATTATGATGTATCATTTCACTTTCATTTTCTGGATTTACACGACGCTTCTAGCTCTGCCCATTGGTCTTTGTTGCACACACACACAACGTTCTCTGACATCGCGTATTCCTCTTCGTATCGAACAAGAGTGCCATCGGGGGCTTTGCAGTTCTGGCCTGTTAAAAAAACAGTATTACAAAAATATCATTAGTAAATGCTTAACAAACAAGATTTAAGTTTTATCATCATCTCAATGCATGCCATTTTATCATCTGAATGATATAACTCTTATATATATATATATATATATATATATATATATATATATATATATATATATATATATATATATATATAATCCAAAATGAGTGAAAGGTGATAGCACACAGTATGAATAATCAAAAAAGAAAAAGAAAATGAACAGTTCCAAAGTTTCTATTTTCTATTCTAGTGAATAGAAACTTTGGAACTGTTCATTTTCTTTTTTGAATATATATATATATATATATATATATATATATATATATATATATATATATATATATATATATATATATATGTGTGTGTGTGTGTGTGTGTGTGTGTGTGTGTGTGTGTGTGTGTGTGTGTGTACAAATTGTACATGCATGTATATCAAACGTATACCATTTAGTAATATTTTGCATATTACAAATGTAAGATATCAAAAGGGAAAACAATGACAGGCAGATTTAAGATATATTGGAGCAGTGGTCGCTTACCGTTGGGACAAATTGGACAGCATTCCCCTGGTCGGCGGACTTTGTCGACGCATGGGTAGTCAAAGCAATTAGTCTCAGTGCATTCCATCTCCCCATCCCCTGCACAAACACATTCCTTGCAGTCATGCGTTTTGAAAGATCCTTGTGGATACTCAATGCCTTTATAAGTACAATTCCTCAACTTGGTTCCCACTTGTGATCCAAATCCCAGCGGAACGCTTCCAGTTTCGATAAACAAAGTTAGCAAAATGAAGACTCTAATGGAACCCATTTTAGACAAAATAAGTTTTAAAACGGGTCTGAAAGCTTCATATACATAACTAAAACATCTTAAAAAACACCCACATGTCTCGAATCAATCTCTTATTTAAGCCACCTTTTGTGCTTGCGTCACATGTTTTTGATTCTTGTTTCACATCAATGACAATGACAACGACGGGGAGTTATATCTATATCACATCGAGTAGTTTTGGCAAAGCTTTCCTAACAATAGAAAGATACAATAGAAAGCTGTGTAAATCAGATGGGACAAACTGATATGAATTCAATCAATGAGGACACAAAATGCGAAGAATAAAAACATTCTGGAAATTTGACATACGTGTCTGTACAAAAGATATCATATTTTAAAAACATTCAATTTTTTACAATGTCATATAATCGCTTTTCTAATGTGACTTTGTAACATTTGATCAACACACACTTTGATAAACAAGAGGCCCATGGGCCACATCGCTCACCTGAGGAACAATAGGTATGATAAAATCAGCTTAATGGAGTCATAATACAAACTATCTGGACAATGTACAATAATACATGTAGATCCTGTATAAATAAAATCCATTTTCCCCTGGATATTCTTATGTTTATAATCATTAGTCCCCTTTCTGACAGGATGATTTTATAGTCATATCATATGTTGAGTATTGCAGTTCTCAAAAAGATCCTTAACAATAGTTTATATATCGGATATTAACGTACATCAAACTCTGAACCTTCTCGTGAGGCCAAAGAATTGTCCTGGGGCCAAAGTCTTAATAATTATAAAGAATCATCTGGCTGATTAGTTTCTGAGAAGATTTTTAAAGATTTACCCTATATATTCCTTTGTTAAACTTTGACCCCCCATTGTGGCCCCACCCTACCCCTGAGGATCATGATTTTCACAACCTTGAATTTACACAACCTGAGGATGCTTTCACACAAGTTTCAGCTTTCCTGGCTGATTAGTTTTTGAGAAGAAGATTTTTAAATATTTACTCTGTTTATTCCTATGTAAAACATCGACCTCTCATTGTGGCCCAAACCTGTCCCCAGGGGTCATGATTTTCACAAATTTGAATCTACACTACTTGAGGATGCTTCCACACAAGTGCCAGCTTTCCTGGCTAATTAGTTTCTGAGAAGAAGATTTTTAAAGATTTACTCTATATAATCATATGTTAAACTTCGATCCCCCATTGTGGCCCCACACTAACCCCAGGGGTTATTATTTTCACAACTTTGAATCTACACTACCTGAGGATGCTTCCACACAAGTTTCAGCTTTTCTGGCTGATTAGTTTCTGAGAAGAAGATTTTTAAAGATTTACTCTATATATTCCTATGTAAAACTTCGACCACCCCATTGTGGCCCCACCCTACCCCCAGGGATCATGAATTTCACAACTTTGAATCTACACTACCTGAGGATGCATCCACACAAGTGTCAGCTTTCCTGACTGATTAGTTTCTGAGAAGAAGATTTTTAAAGATATACTGTATATATTCCTATGTAAAACTTCGACCCCCCCCCCCATTGTGGCCCCACCCTCAGGTGAGCTAAAAAGATTAAGTTTACAATACAATAAGTTGTTAAAGTTGGTTTCTGGAAGAACAGACTTTGAACATTTTCTTAATAAATATTGACAATTATTTTACTTTTTTCATCTTTAGTTTTTAAGATCTGTGTACAAACATAGAATTGTGAGCAAATCTTTGTATCTTGCTTATAATTCGAAGCTTAACACTCAAATATGGTTAGTAAATAGAAATTGTAAACAATTAAACACAAGAAACATGCACTATAACAAATAAAGAACACAATTTATTTTATCGAAATGAATCATATATATATATACATGTATATACCTACATATTTCCGTCAGCGATATCAAACTCTATTTAAACTGAATAAACTCGAGAAAATGTCGAGCATCTCAACAAAATCTATTGCATTAATCTACCATTACGCAAAAGAAAATGCCGAATTACCGATAGAAGGAATTGTATTTCAGTACCCCTACATCAGATTTTGCTTAATTTGCGCAGGTAAACAGTTAACTGTTTGATTTACCGAAGTCTCTGTTTGAATTGATACGTAAAAATCACGAAATACCTGTAGACGATAGTTTCCAGGTTTAAAAGCGTAAATAATGAAACGAAACGAAAATCCGAACAAGCTAACACCAACACACGTGTTTGATCCTTGTTGGAACAATTAGAAAATTAATTAATAAACAATAAAAACAGAGGGAAATGCACTTTAGTACGTTGTTAATGCATCAGATTTTATCATTTTCGCAGGTAAACATTTACCGAAGTCTATGTTCCAAATACAAGGCGATTGTTTCCCAAGTTAAAAAGCAAAATGAAACGAAAAAATGAAAACAAGCTAAAACCAACATCACAAGTGAAAATGACAACGCTTTGAAATATTTAACCTCAATTTACTTCACAATAATCGGCACCAATGTTATTTCCATGTTTCATAGATTATTTTCGCACGTGAACTGTTGCACAACAAACTGCCAGCTTCAAACAAAGAACCTCGTTTTCGAGATGCGGTAGACTGGCGATGCCTGTCATAAGACCAGTCTATCGCAATGAATTGCCAGTCTACGGCATATGGAATAACGAGCCATTCTTTATAAGTATTTTCGCAATTATCTCAAATTTGGAACAGAAATCGCCTATAATTTTTGCAATTTATATTTTCCTTTCCCTAAGGATGATTTATGCTAAACTACGTTAAGATTAACTCGGTAGTTCTTGAGAAGAAGATTTTTAAAAATGCACCCCCCTTTTTCTACAGTTTCAAGGTTTTCTCCGCTTTGAATACAGATCGGACTTTTATTTCTGCAATTTATATTCGCCCTCCCATAAGGATGCTTTGTGCCAAATTTGGTTGAAATTGGATAAGCGGTTTTAGAGAAGAAGTTCAAAATGTAAAAAGTTTACAGACGGACAGACGGACAGACGGACGGACAGACGGACGGACGGACGGACGACGGACAAAATGTGATCAGAATAGCTCACTTGAGCTTTCAGCTCAGGTGAGCTAAAAAAGGGCTCATATCAGTGTAACACACAACATCGATATTTAATAGTTAAAAATAAGTTAAAGGCAATTCATGTACTATATCAAACGCCTTAAAAAAGTTTTAAACAAAAAATTGTTATTTACAAGTGGGGGAAATTTGTACAAGTACACGAGCGGTAAAGTTAAAAGTTCTGATCATCAGATCTGCCTTAAACTTGAACATATGATATTTTTTTTTCAGACTATAATTTAGTAAAGAAAATTCAAATATTTTACTCTATCTTGAGAAAGAGCTTTTCTGTACGTTTCGGTACATTTAGCTAAAAATAGCTACAACCATCCCGCCCTATAAGACAGGGACCGAAAAAAAGAATAAACGGTGAGTATTTCTAACGGTAAATCGAATTTTTATTTGTTTTTTAATGTAACAGCACAAAAACTTGTTCACCTGTGGTTAATTTTTTTAAAGACAATTTTCGAATTTCCTTTGTCAAGCATTTGCAAATAAAGGTGTTTATAAAGCAGATGAGTTGCCATTAACTCGAAAAATGTTTTTTGCTTTTGTTTTTTTTTTAAATTGTAATGCAAATGCATGTATGAAGTAAATACTAAAATGTAAAAGATTACAGAATACAACACTGAATAAAACTACGTACATCTGTATGATAGACACTGTAACTCATGATGAAAATAAATAATGAAATGAAAGTAAAGCTGGAAGCGATTTCACCAAGGCACTGATATCATAGTCATCAAAGTAATTAAATAGTAGCATTTTCACTGGGTTGTCACTGACAAACAATGTTAATACTATCTTATCAAAGACATAAATAGCCAGATTGCAAAATCGATTGCATCTAAAAGTAAAGTAATAGGCTTCACTGAAATTTCACAAAGAGCTCTTTGAATATTGAACAGACTAAAAACCACCTGCTTAAACAGAACCATAACATCAATGTGCAATAACCTTTCAATTCTTATCAGAAATTTTATTTACACTATTTTAAAAAGAAATATGTAATTACTACTTTTGGAAAGTCACAAGTAATTGTTAGCAAAAAATAAAAAAAATAATGCCATACAAATACAACAATAGAGGACACGTGACATAATATTGTAGTAAAAGCAAATTGTCCTAACTCAAAACATGCATATGTGCAAGGAAGATAGATGAGCACGGCTTATCTCACGTATAACTTGATATTGCTAAATATGATAGCATATAAAACTATTTTTTCTTTTCATGATGCTATAAAATATATACATTGAGCTTGCCTTAAATGCTGTAGATTTTGTAAATTTAAAGCTACGAATTTGTGTCTACTGATAATCAAAATCAAATCATGTCTCTGTTCTGTTCTTTAAAAAATCACATAACATTAACATATATTACATAAACAACTTTCAATTTTATCAGTGTCCATTTCCTGCGACCACATGTAGAAAAAAATGTCAATCTTCAATGCTACATCTTTATACTCGTTTATGTAATAAGTTTTCATGTTGCCAGTCTTTCTGTTTTAAACTTTTTAACCAAAATATATCGGAATTTTACATGTCCCTTTTCTTTTATCAAATCTGATTAAAAGAGACATTATTCTATTTGTTCATATCAATGGGTATAAAAAAACATCTTAAATATCTAAAAATGTTTCACTAAAATGACAAGAAAAATTCCTTGTAAAATAACCAATAAATATCAATTTCATTTACAACAACAACAAAAATCGTTGAATTTTAAATAATCGCATTTGTCGAGATCTCTCTTCCTTCATCAGTAAAGTCAGCTGATTACAACATGGGTGGTTTCAGCTGTATGCTAATCTTTGTCTCTTTTCCACACTTCAAAAAGAAAAAAATTCATTTGTAATATTTTTGCTATAAAAAGCAATCATGTCGGTCAGTTACCAAAACTTTTGAATCTTTGTAGGACCTAAAAACAACTTCCATAAACAACACTAAGTCAAATAGCCTTATTTAAAAATAACAATGCACACAAAAATATTTGTCATCGTTTAAATTCCGTCCAATTTAATATCGTTGCCAATTTAAGAGTTTGCAAATCCAAAACAAGTATTTAAAATCTCTGTTAATTAGAAAGAGTTTTCATTCCTATCTGTCTATGGGGCAAATGCAAGATGGGGCGAAAACGTTTGAAAATGTAGAGGGGTAAAAAAAAAAACAAGGGGTACATTAATCTTTTATGCAGTGTAACATTTTTTATATTGAAAATTCTAGCTATACATGTAGGTCGTCTTACTCTCAATCCTAGCGTTGTATTCCTCCAGTCGTTCCTCTCGCGTTGTCCGTTCCCGGCTGTTATTTTTGTTCTGCATCTCCTCCTCCTTTTGATTATCTGATGCTGTTAACACAAATACGAAAACACTTTTCATTTAAGATTTTTAGGATGAAGGTGAACAAGACTTCCTTCTCAATTCCACGTATATATTTCTTTCAATTCTAATGAGAAATTTACTCACATGATATAGTCTCTGCGGGTATGAGGAACCTTCTTGGTAAAAAGGCCCCACTATGATCACTATGCTTGTTGCAGTGTTCTGTGTCAGTCAAAAAGTTGGTAATTAATAGTAATACTGACTGGATATAAGCTTATTGCGAGGCTATCTTCAATTATTATTGAGAAACAAAAAGAAATTCTTACAATATTTGCCACACGTTAGATAAACAGCTTTGTCAGAAACATAGATAATAGTATCCCCTTGTAGTTTGTTAAAATTGAATGAACCGGAGAGTAACGCGTCATGAACACTGTGAAGATAACCTGTTTTGTTTTGTATTTATAAGCAATGTCTATTTGAAATTCAATACACTGATTTAAAAATATGTTGAAAAAATATCCTTATAAAAAAGTTAAAGATATTGAAAAATAATCAAATTATTGAGGTGATTATTTTCTTTTCTGTTTCACTTTATTAGCATAAAAAAGCGTTGTCTTGTCAAAAGTAGTGTCATATTTTTTTTTATTTCGATCGCACATGCGCTAGGTAGTTTTTTCTTGTGCTGCCAAAAATGTTTTGATTTAATAAAAATATTAGTATGATCGAAATATTTCCGGAATCCTTGTCTACTTTGGTGAAGGTTATTACTTATTAAGAGAACATGCTTGTTTGAAAATTCCTTTGACACTATATAACCTAAATGTTCAGACTATGCAGCTTTATTTCATAGATAACACTGTGCCGGATAAGTATGACAAAAATTATTTTCCTTTCAGATAATAATTTCTACAGTTAAATATACCACCTGTGAGACACTCTGAAAACAAAAGTGGCTATATACTCAAAACAATTTATGGTCTCTTATCGGGTAAAAATGGATTTTCATGAAACAATATATTAGATTAAAGTCCATTTTAAATGGATGCAAAAATACCCCCCCCCCCCTTTGCACTGGCATAATTATCCGGCATAGTGTTGTATACATTTATTTACATATGCATATAAGTAAACAAAACTGATGATTAGACTTGCTTTCCATCCTTGATTTGTACTGTTCCAAGCGCTCCTCTGTCGTACGTTCGCGGCCGATATGTTTCTGAACGTCGTCTTTTATATCCGATGCTAAATGAATATGATAACCACATGTGTTATTAAATATATATGAAACACCATTAACATACCTAACATGAACATCTCCTATTGCTTCTAACAGCCCATCAGCAACCTTTGACATATTTACAGTGTTTTCTGATACAACTAGCGCCGCTTATTCGGTATGTATTGTTATGTTCTTTCGCGATCTTATTGCCAAAATGTACATGCATAAATATCGAAGATACAATTTTCAAGAGAAACAGCAAAACACATGCCTGAAAAACAATGACAAACATTGATAACTGACGATTTAAATAATTGTTATTTGACTATAGTTTTTGCAATATTTTACTTTCTAATCTGGCATCATGTTGCATTTTTCGTTCCTCCCTGGCAATGTCCCTTTTAATGATTTTGTTTTGCATCTCTTCGTCGTTCTGATTGTCAGATGCTAAGAATATAAAAAATGATGACCAGGTTCAGACAGTGGCGGCTCAATAGTGGCATCAGAATACTTACGCAAGCAGAGTCCAAATCAAGAAGATACATACATGATGAGGTTGCTGATGGGGGAACAAGAAATCTCCGACGTAAAAAGGCGCCATTATTTCCATTGTATCCATTGTAGGATTCTGAATGGGCAAGGTTTTATTAAAAGTACACAACATTCTTATATTTTATTATCAAAACCATGCAATGGAATTCGAAAAATTGAAAACAAAGTTGGAACCTCTGCATTTTCGCTTAAAGAAGATACCTCCCATTTCCCCTTTAGTCTTGTCTCATAACGAAATGAAAGAAAAAAGACACAGTATTCTGAAATATGACATGGAACAATCATAACTGTAATTTGTCGTAGAGTTAGTTAACAAGAAAATATGTTCTTGGCGAAATATTTATGTTATGAAAGAAGGTATTAGTGTTTGATTATGTCTTTATTCTTTCTTTAAATGCATGGAATTCGTTTACAAAGTACGGTGATATTAAAGATTCTTCTTATCAACTCTCTATGACAAATTCAAAATACTTGTTTTCAAGTGATTGCAAAAAAAAGTAAACGGAGGCAAAAATGAAGAAGCAAACCGACATTGTCCATTAACTCAAAAGAGTGCAAAAACCTTGTTCACAGATGTTGCCGTTCACGTGTGGAAAGATGGGTAAAGGAACGTTCATTTCAAAGAAGCTCATGGCAAGAGGACCTGTAAATACAAGTACAATGATGTCTAGAAGATTTATGTAATATTAATAATGCAGGTAAATACAGTTTAACTTGTATACTTTACGGAATTCTTATAACAAACTACAGTATACATGTATTTCACGACAATTATTTTCAACAATTCCCCTTCTGTATGCAATCACTTTATGCGGATATACATAAAGTGGTTTACTATATTGTTTTTAAATGAATCTACGACGTAAACAAATTCTTTAAACAAACGAATATTTGTTTAATGAATCTATGACGTAAACAAATTCGTTACATAAGTTGTTGGTAAGAGAATTGTCGGCAATAAAGCCCTGTATGGATGTTAATCGATTCTAAGTTTAATTACAGATGTTGCCAATTATATTCTCGAGCCGGATTTGAGAGTGGGGGGTAATGGGGCATTATCAATTATTATTGGGAGTTTGTGTAGTAGTGATTTAATTAATCAAACTACTTGGCAAGGAAGAAGAAAGGATGTTTTTATTATACATTTACAACAAATTGCAAGAAAATTAAGAATTTATTAAAACAAATTGAAAGGTACATGTACGTTTTCAGATGAATTCTATATGAATGTTAGTATTGATATTTGGTGGGCAAGCATAGTCACTGATTATCTACATTTTGAAAATAATCATTAACAAATGAATAAATTTTTAAACTCCACTGCCTGATGACAAGTTTTATAATACTCTATTATATAATCATGTATTTAAACAAAAAAGTGAATGGTCAAAAATATAATTTATCATCATGGTTAAGTATTTCAACGCCTAGTTGTATAATTTTTTTACATGGAAAGAAAAATTTGGCCTAATAATTTTCAAACATTGTAAAGTAATGACCTATTATTTAATTACATATGCACTTTGCATATTTTTGTATTTACGGCAACCATAGATTAAAAATGTTTTTGAGAATTTCTTTGAGTCATATTTCATTTTTTATCATGTAAATTACACATGAAATTAATGCAATGATTGAAAAAAGGAAATGAGTTGATAAAGGGTTCTTACTTGCTAAAAATTTATACCACGACTGAATATCCGCCATTGATATATCTGTTTGAATGCCCTTTTCGTTTTTCGTTTCCGATGAGACATAGCCTGTAAACAGAAGCAATGGAATGGAAGCAAAAAACAATAGAATGTGGATATTGAAGATATTACTGAATCAACACTGAGTGGTGCATGTAATATAGAAAAAATCTAAACATCAAATGAAATTTAAATTCTACAGAGTTAAAATCTAAATATAACAAACATTTAGGTTACTACGGTCATTTTATGTAAATATGTGACCAGCCTGAGTAAACAGACTTTATTCTGATTAATGAATCACGCTGCAGGAGCTGGTATTAATATTATAAATCTATTTCTTTGAATGATTTTAATACATTTTAAATGGCATTCAAATACAGTAAATGACAAAATCGAACAACTGAACCAGCGCTTTGCTGTGCAGGGTAATGTGTAACAGATTCATCAGGTAAAGTTTTCTCATTGAAGACACTTACTTGTTTTTGCTTTTTTATTTATTGGGGAAACGTCAATTGGAAGACTGAAATAAAAAATAAAGAAACTTTACAGGAAATTTAGCTATAATATTCAGTTACTTTTTTATAATACTTTCACAACAAATAATATACAGTTAAAATTACATGTAAGTCTTTAGTCCCGTTCATAATTTTACTTCGAATTGGCACCGCGACCACTAACAAATTCTAATTCTTACTGTACCGCAAGAGAACGAAAGACCAGTCATGTCATATTCATTTTATGTCGTTAACTCTTTAACACAGATAAATTACTGAATTGAAATGATGCCATCGTTATGACCCGCAGCGCAAGTGTCCTGAACCTACTGTTATCTTATATAATTTTACATTATCGCTTATACCAATACATAAGTCGGTATGAATGATTCCAAGAAACCGTATTTATTCCTCCTAAAAAATGATTGTATCTTGACCGGAGATTTGCCATGTCCAGTTTTTACAATAAAGTTACTTGATTTGATAGTTGCATGTAAATTGCTGTATAAATGTCATTCAATGATACCATTTTAAATATCCTTTGTGTGGAGTTTGTAAAAAGTTACCCGTCTTTTAGCAGACATGAACTTTTGAAATGTAATAAAGTTTACAATAAGATTTCTCTGTATACAAATATTCATAATCAGCGATTTGATACTTACTTCTGTTGAAGAACCTTTTGATAGTTTTGAATATTGGCGATCACGGATTTCTTTTTTGCACCATTTTTGGTGGCATGCGTTCTTTCTTGATTAGGTATGAATGATTGGATCTTCATTCTAAAAAGACGACCAAATCATTAAACATTTACATGAACATTTTAAGTCAGTTATGACTTTACACAAATGTCCAGACATGGAACTGTTTGTACCTTTTCACAGGATATCTAAAAGCCTTGGAATATGGGTTACTGTTTATTTTTAAGTCCGCAACCTCTCTGTTGTTGTAGGCAGTGACGGCAACGAATGTAGTAGCTTGGATGGGATACTCCACTACCGACACTTCGCCCCCCTTCTCATGCTTTACGAGGGAAATTCGCACCAAGTACTTCTGTTGGGTGTGGAGAGAAAACTGATGGAAAAAATAAAAAATACATATTGCATATTGGCATTCAGAAGTTGGAGTTCTATTCGCTTTTCGCTATTCACTATTCAAATAGCGAATAGAATTCTGTGGTCAGTTCGTTATTCAACTTATTTCAGACACAGGGATAAATAGGTTATATGGAAGGCAAAATTGACCAGATGATCAGTGAAATGGGTGGCGGAATCCAATTGACATTGTATTATGTGTCAAAATGTTTTGTATATGCCACCTTAATTTTTACGTTGTTTTGGTTATTCATATGACAGGGAGATTCCCCTGCCATTGTTATAGACTTGTTTGTATATATGTTACCTTGGGATCTCCCACATTCTAAATGTGTATTTTATTAACGATGATTATGTCTTACTTAGTCTTTAGGGAGATCCGGCTGCCTGTCTTAAATTAGGTGCCTAATAAGTATGTTTATGCTTATCTGGGATATCCTTAGTAGCTAAGGTAGTTTATTTTTAGTTAGTAGTTTATCTTCGTCATTAATAGATGACAATATTCATCAAATCATGACTTGTAGTGTTTTACAGGTGTAAAAATTAAGCAAGATGGAGCTGGTTTCCACATAAATATATAAGTATATAAACTCATTTACCATGTCGATTTTGCAAAAATAATTTAAATGTGTGTTTACCTTATTAAATAAATTGCGGATTGTATAGCAACACTTATTTGGGTTTTCATTTACCATACATATCGACAATAATGTAAAAACGTTATCATTTAAAATCGTACATCAATCTTAAAATATGACCAAAAAGAATAAGGAATAATTACATGAGGACCCATATGTATATCCGTAAAAAGTCAAAGAATGATTCATCATTACTTGTGTATTGATAATGAATTTGTAATGTACTTACTATTCCCGATTTTGATCCAGGCCTGTTTGAGAGCTTTACTTTTTCAAAGGATATTTTTCTGGTCATCCACTCCGAACCGGTTCTTGGCGAATCGGGATGTTTAAAAGGCTGTGTCTTGAATTCGTGTTCTTTTTTGCCAATGCGCACCCATTTGTTGTTTAAAAACTTGAAACATTTATTGCTTGCTGGGATGATGTCAAAGATAACGTCGTATAATCCAACAGGATCCACACCTCTTAGTGAAAATTCCACGTACGGGAACATTCTCCTGAAACAAACGTTTGGTAAACATTGATCTATTCCATTTGATCGTACCTTAAGAAATGAGAGGGGCCATTATCATATATAAAGACTTGATGAAAAGTTCACAAAAGGCAAGGCAATGCCGAAAAATCTCCGTATAAAGTCAGTGACAAACAAAAAGGTGTTCTGTTTTGTTGACAATATAAATATTAGGGATGTACATTCATTACAGAATTACCAATCGAATAACTTGCAACCCGTTTAGTAAGAAAATACGAAAAAGTTAAGAATATGTCGAGTATCAAATAATCTTTCAATTTAATGTATAGTCACTCATATCAGAATCAATATATTCTTTGGATAGTCTTGAACCCAGTAAAGATACATGAACAGATTTTGGTTTGGTTTCTTCGTTTGCTGTTTTTGTTTCTTCGTTCCATTTTGTTTCCTTGCTAAACAAGCTAAATGTAAAAATAACATTTTTATTTTATGACCATTTTTGTCTGATTGATGCCTAGGTAAAGAAAATTCTTGGAGAATAATTACATATTTATTTAATGGTCAATTCAGCCTAAACTTAAAAGAATAACCCTTGACAATATGACCTTAAATTCCGCAAATGAAGTAGAGGATTCCTTGCTTCTTTCAACGATACAGTCCGTTTGCTTACTTAATACCCAATACTTGAGTAGAATTTTAAAGAATCAATGGATATTTACAATATAATCACTCGAGCCCCTGCAGTCTAATACAAAAGACACGATTAATCTAGATGTTTTAAAGAAGAAGACGATACTGTTCCAATCGAACGACGTATTTTGACGCTAAATTTAAAGAAGAGCCATAGCAAGGTCACCTGTTAAGTTAGCCGAGTACTTTCCCCTAGCTACTTTGCATATTTCAGCAAAAAAAAATCTCAAGTTTTTAAAGGTATCAGTTTAGATTGTCGCTAAGTTTGTTGTTTTGTTTTGGCTTTCTTTTAACTTCACTAATTCATAAAAAACTTCAAATCATGTTTATGCACAGTCTTTAAAATATTTACCTCACAAACAAGATAGAATATCTTACATAATCTCTGTATATCTTAATTATTTTTGTTATGGGATTCAATAAATCAATGTTCGGTGTTAAAATAACTATCCAATGACAATATGTCCTTATTTGGCCATCTATATAGTAATTTAAGAGCCTGGAGTTAAAACGATTCCTTGTTACATAATTTTTTTTTTTGGAAAATAAAGTATGATTCTAACAAGTAGAAGTTGCTATGTTTGTTTGGAGAGGAGGGTACACCATTTTATGTTATGTCATGAAGTGTTAATGATTTGTTAATGAATCCGCTTTCTCTTGACTTTGCCTGTACTTGTGCCATAAGCACAAAATATGTCAGTTCAGACACCGGAAGTGTGGGTGTCAGTTGGAGGCCAAATCTTATCAAGTAATATAATTGCGACAGACTATACCTGAATAACAATTATGGATTTTTTTTAACTAAACTGAAGTCACAGTAATTCATGCACAGGACCATGCACGACAAGTAAAGCGTCTTCACTCTTAGTGTCAAGAAACTACATTTGGTACAACCTCAAAACGTTATTTCAAATCAGGCACCTAAAAAGATGGGAAATGGAAATACTCGCGGATCTAGATGTTAAAATATTCTTATAATATAATAATGTATTGATGACAAAAGTCGATTAACCTTTTTATCTCTTACAGAATATACATGTAAAGTTTGCATTGTCTCCACATCTTTTGTTCCTTTTATTGCCAAATCTGTCGGAATTCCTGGCGGTTTTTTTTCACCCTCTTGCTGAAAGCCACACTGCATTGTTTACAATTGATGAGCATGCGCTGTTGAATTAAATGGTTGGTTATCAAAATCTACTGTAAAAGACCGTCTAAAATTATCAAATTTTTTAATAAATTGAGAATTCTTAAATTTTACAAAGAGTAATTTTTGGTAAATTTCATACTTTAAACTTGCAAGAAAATTCCTTTAAATTACGTGATAATAATGATTAAGTTGTTATATTATGGTATTGGCGCAAGATAAGCTGTAGAGTATTTTTAATAAACATAAACTAGTTTAAAATGAAAATTACAAAAGAAACATTGAATTGTTGTGACGGCCCACGTTTTAAGAATTGTATTGCAAAAACAGGAAACGATGTATATGATTGAGAGTATCCAATGATCTAGGCTATACATGCAAGTTGTTTTATTTGTAACCGATTTAACACCTACATGGTTAGGCTATCAGGGTTTAGGCGTTAGACTGTAAATGAGTGTAAATGACTATTTCCCGTTTGATAACATACATTAAAAGGTGTCATTGACATACGACAATATTTACAACGAAGGTTACTAATGTATTGATAATATTTGTAGGAGTAGAATTCCTCTCTAAAGTGAGAAGGTCACGTTTTGAGATAGAAAACTTTGATTTTGACATATTTTATTTTTACGTTGCTGAACTACAATTTATCATGTATTAACAATGATTTGTAATGTTGTTCATAATTCGTTCTTTGTAAAATATTGTTTTGTATGCTGCTCGAATGTATGATGCATGAAAAGGAATATATAATGTCTTTGGGGAAAGATCTGGAATGTAGTCAAAATAGGATATTAATTCAAGAAATACCTTTCAGTTTATACATATGCCAAGAACAGTTCGGTATAAAAGGTAATAGTTTTGAGGCCCGACAGGGCCGAGTACTGCTTGCTATTTTCCATACAGAAGTGTTTGAGGCATACCCGGTATATCAAACTTAAAGCATTGCCTTTGATTTTGAATTTCATTGTTTATTTATCGATTTTGAGGTATATCAGTACTGTAACCACTGGTAACGGCCTGATATTAAGAAGCTCATTAATTAAGAAGATAAATATTAAGAAGCTCAATAATATCGGACTGTTAAAGGTAAAATTTTAGACTGCTGGAACAAAGGAATGACATCACAGCAGCGTTTTAACTAAATAGTCCAACCATAACATAATGGCCTCTAAATACATAATAAATAAATAAACGAAACGATATATTTTGCTAGCAAACCAAAAATCGATGTTCCAATATATTAATAAACACATTTAGCTCTTCCTAACCGTCAGTTTGCGAGTTACAAGCCCAATAGCAAAGAAAAAAGTATTTCATGATCTTGATAAACATTCATCATATGATAATAAATCCCGACTCTAACCATAGAACCACATGCTAATAGAATCTTACACTTACCATAGAACTGTACTTTAATACAAACCTACTCTAACCATAGAACTATATGCTAAAAGAACTCGACTCTTGCTATATAGCAACATGATAACAGAGCCCGATTCTTACCGTACAATCATATGATAATAGAAAACCAAACTAAAAATGGAATCATATGATAATAGAACACCGTTCTAACCATAGAACCACATGATAACACAGACCGACTCTAAACATAAATTTGGAATCAGATAATTATAGAGCCCGACTCTTACCATAGGACCACATGACAACGGAACCAAACTCTAACCATAGAACTATATGATTATAGAACCCTGCTCTTAACATAGAACCAATAAACCCCATCATCTGAATTTCATAATTTTCTTGCTCATTATAACTATGCACTAAACACAAAAAGGAGATTATTATTGATCCATTTTCCAGGTGTTTACATTATAGACATCCATGTATGCTCTTTGTGGTGGGTTTTGTTTGGTTATTTGAACTATATTCCCCACTATATCTCTACAAAACTGACACAGCTAATTTGGTCAAGATTGGAAAGCAGTTTTCAAACAGACGCAAAACGTTTGTCCTTTAACACTCGACAAGCGATTAATACAACAAATGTTTTCAAAAATTGTTCAAATCTGCAAAAATGTTAAAACATCCATATTTTACCTTCCTGTTCTGTTGATAATCATTTCAGTCCCAACTTCTAAAAATTTGTACCAGAGTTTGGCCTCCATCAGAGACAGGGTGATTGGTCCATTTGTGAGCGGTATACAGTTATCTTTGCCGTCGACCACGTCCTCTCTGAGCTTCATCTGCATGCTCTCCGACGTAAAGCTGTCAGAATATCCAGACGAGCTGGAGTTGGAGTAAATCTGTATCTCCATATCACTGGACTGAGGATCCATCTCAGTCGGCGATGACGAGTTCGAAAAGGGAAATGATGTATTTGAAAAGGATCGATTTGTAGACCCATTCATTTCGGACGCACTTGACACTCTATTTCCAAATACTGGAATCTTTGGTTTTTTGTCGCTGGGATCAGTTTCCTCGGCAAAAGTGTCCTCTTTTTCCTCCATTAGTCTGAATTCTTGTTTCTAGTTAAAAAAACAACGTGAAGTAGAAATGTAAAAGATGCTATTCCTTTGAAGAGACGGTATTAGAAACTACACAACTGCGTATGGAACAAATGAAAAGAAAAAAAATTGAGTAATGCCAGTGTTTATAGACAAAATAAAAAAGGATTAAAAATGAGTCGCTTATTAACGAAAATCTTTCTTTAGAAGCCTATGTTTCAACTTCTTTCTTTTGACATTCAAACATATAGAAAATTAAGTCTGAAAAATAATATTTGTACGTACTAATTAGAACACTTTGTTATACGTAGGAAATGGAAAGTAATACACATAGAAGGCGTGGTGGAGCCGAGCCTTCTATGGACTTTACCGACACCACAAATTTCTGTAAACAGTCAGTAACAAACCTAGTAAGTGTTTTGTTTTTGTCGAGGACCTAAAGTTTGATATGTAAACAATATAAGATAATATATAACAATTAAATTAAAAGGCTTATTTTCTAATTTTGTACCTTTCTCGACAGTCGTCTGTGCAAACCTGGATGCCATTGTATATAGGATCGTTTTATTACGTCACAAGCAAAGGAGGTCACTCTAAATATTTTTGGGCTTAAAAATTAAAGGTACGGTTGTGTAAAATATAAGCTCAAATAACGTTACGTCCGCCATGTTGCCGTATGAATTGTGACGCCCGCCGTGTAAAGAAATTTATAAGTCAATCACGTGACGCAATCCATCCAATGACGTTGACAATTAAAATCAAATTGGTTCGGTTAGATTGTGATAATACAAAAAATACATATAAAACCTGCGCCACTAGTGTTGCCGAATGGGTTCATGAAATTCGTACAAAAAACCGGATATGGCATTTTAAATCATAGCCTGTGAATCATTTCAACGTCTATAGTTCGCTTGTACCACCATTCAACATAACATTTATTCACATTGATCATTTTCGTTCTTCATTTCAGGACATGCGACGTTTTGCTTACAAGTAATATGACATCTCTATAGCTAACCTTGGATACCATGGCAAACATTTGTCCATGTGATATGTCGGGTTCATTTAAAGTGTGGTATATTTAATATCTGCTTGAAAACTCAAAATCTTTGTTTTAAGAAATTCTGCATGAAATGGTAAGATATTGAACATCGGCCAAATGAAGATGAAAAATAAACCACATCAACTTTAATAAGTGTTAGATAAAAGTTGTTGTTCACATGGTTGTTTATTTGAAAATATAAGGACATCAGTTATCTCTGCTGTTACATGTACAGTTTTGTTGTACTGCAGTCTTCTAACATACTTCTGCGATAGGCAGACTTCCGGTCTCATCACCAACTTGAAAGTTATATGTACTTGTAATGTTAACAGATTGAAATAGGTCGAATACCGGGGTGATCTCGAGTCAGCAGGGCCTGCGTCAAAGTCTGCATCTTCGAGTCATTGTGGAACTAGTCCTTCCCAGGTTTGAGATGGAATTATGTTGCTGACTTATTGTATCCAAATCGTTTAAAATCTTTCCATGAGGTTTCAATTTGAGTGTCAGTTTTGCAGACACAATGGCCTGCATAAGATACATTTTCAATTTTTCTATCCCTTTGCTTTTACGTGAAACAAACAATTTTCTTGTCGTTGATAAAGGGTACTCTCTGCGATTGCCTGCACCAAGATTAAACAAAATTGTCCATTTCTTTTAAGCTTTGGAAATACGATTAACCGTGCGCACAACCCCAATTTACCCAGTTTTCAAATTACAGATCAATTGATAAACAATCTGGTCCGGCCTCTTCTGTCATGTTGTAAATTTTGAATTTACCGGGTGGCAGTAAATACAAAATTTACAACATGACAAGTTTTCGAGAGAGATTCCTATCTTTACCCTCATTGACCATGTAGCAAAGCATTTCAAATTAGGTTCTGGAAAATTCGCTTAGAAAAATGGAACAAATTCATTATCACTCCTATAAAATAAGATAATTGCCATCAAAGCTTAAGGTTATCTGGTGCTTTTCCGTTTAGAGACTTTTCAGTGTAAGATAATTAGTACTTTTTTATATATAATTTCGAGGAATCTATCTTAAATTTTAAATAATTATTTTTAGCAATCAAACACCTGTACATGTACCTTCCAAAAATGTAGGATTTTAAAGGGGGGGGGTGAAAATACGCACGAATGCACACAAATACATTCACTCAATTAAATAACAGACAAGAAAATCAAGCAAATCGAAAAAATATGTAAATTAATTAACAAATAGAACAACAACAAATTCATTATCGCTCCTACTCCAACATGATAATTGCCATCAAAGTTTAAGGTTATCTGGTGCTTTTTCCCTTTAGAGACATATTTAGTACTTTTATATATATATAATTTCGAGGAATCTATCTTAAATTTTAAATAGTGATATTTGGCAACCTCAAACACCTGTATATGTACCCTCCAAATATGTAGGGTTTTTTTAAGATGGGGGGGGGGGGATGAAATACGCACGTATGCACACGCACACGCACACGCATGTACGTGCGCGCACAGACAAATACATTCACTCAATTAAATAACAGACAAGAAAATCAAGCAAATCGAAACAATATGTAAATGAATTAATAAATAGAACCTGGAAATACGTTGTAGAAAACCGATGGTCAGTCTTGAATACGTAATTAGAGAATGAGCGACCGGCTGTGGTTTTTCGTATGTTTATTTTGCAAATTTTGACCTCAGGACAGGAGTGCCCCCTATATCTTTATTCAAATTTTATCAAAATATCTTAATTGTTTTAGGGGTAGGCCTGCCTTGATGGATTTCTAGGCCAAACTTCATGCAGAAATAGACCGTTTTACTGCAAACAAAATATTTTAGCCAATTTTCAAGGCTAATTTTTGAATTACAAGCGCAATATGCTAGGTTTTAAACGAAAATATATAGAAATATGTACGGTAAAAATATCAAATAAACTTTGATTTTCAAAAATGATTTTTTTCGAGGGATCGATCTCTCCTTTAGGTCAATTCTTTTGTTATAAATAGTGTTCATTTTTCAAGAGAGATTCCTATCTTTACCCTCAGTGACCATGTAGCAAAGCTTTTCAAATTAGGTTCTGGAAAATTCGCTCAGAAAAATAGAACAACAAATTCATTATCACTCCTACTCCAACATGATAATTGCCATCAAAGTTTAAGGTTATCTGGTGCTTTTTCCCTTTAGAGACATATTTAGTACTTTTTCATATATATAATTTCGAGGAATCTATCTTAAATTTTAAATAGTGATTTTTGGCAACCTCAAACACCTGTATATGTACCCTCCAAATATGTAGGGTTTTTTTAAGATGGGGGGGGGGATGAAATACGCACGTATGCACACGCACACGGATGTACGTGCGCGCACAGACAAATACATTCACTCAATTAAATAACAGACAAGAAAATCAAGCAAATCGAAACAATATGTAAATGAATTAATAAATAGAACCTGGAAATACGTTGTAGAAAACCGATGGTCAGTCTTGAATACGTAATAAGAGAATGAGCGACTGGCTGTGGTTTTTCGTATGTTTATTTTGCAAATTTTGACCTCAGGACAGGAGTGCCCCTATATCTTTGATCAAATCTTATCAAAATATCTTAATTGTTTTAGGGGTAGGCCTGCCTTGATGGATTTCTAGGCCAAACTTCATGCAGAAATAGACCGTTTTACTGCAAAAAAATTATTTTAGCCAATTTTCAAGGCTAATTTTTGAATTACAAGCGCAATATGCTAGGTTTTAAACGAAAATATATAGAAATATGTACGGTAAAAATATCAAATAAACTTTGATTTTCAAAAGTGATTTTTTTCGAGGGATCGATCTCTCCTTTAGGTCAATTCTTTTGTTATAAATAGTGTTCAGTTTTTCAATAGAGATTCCTATCTTTCCCTCAGTGACCATGTAGCAAAGCATTTCAAATTAGGTTCTGGAAAATTCGCTGAGAAAAATGGAACAAATTCATTATCACTCCTACTCCAACATGATAATTGCCATCAAAGTTTAAGGTTATCTGGTGCTTTTTCCCTTTAGAGACATATTTAGTACTTTTTTATATATATAATTTCGAGGAATCTATCTTAAATTTTAAATAGTGATTTTTGGCAACCTCAAACACCTGTATATGTACCCTCCAAATATGTAGGGTTTTTTTAAGATGGGGGGGGGGGATGAAATACGCACGTATGCACACGCACACGGATGTACGTGCACGCACAGACAAATACATTCAATCAATTAAATAACAGACAAGAAAATCAAGCAAATCGAAACAATATGTAAATGAATTGATAAATGTTACAATCGATGCATAGCATGCGGGTTGAATAACCCCAATCATTCGGGGGACGAAACGAAGCGGTTTCCTTTTCTAAACATTCCCGTGATGCATTTTGGTTTGTTTTTTCGTTTGCCCAAAGAGAAATTATTTTTATTTACTTTGAATATTTCCAACTTTGAAAAGAGACTGATTCTGCTGGTACGTTGTAGAAAACCGATGGTCAGTCTTGATTACGTAATAAGAGAATGAGCGACTGGCAGTGGTTTTCTGACAATGCGGAAATGAAAGGTTTATTTCATAAATAATAGCATGCGTACATGTACTTCTAATACGCTTATGTATTTAAAGATATATAAAATTGTGTTATAAAAGGATTTCCAATATAAGATGTCTGTTTATATCTATGCCCCAAAATATTGCAAATTTGTGACTTAACACACAAGAATAAAAGGCACAGATAAAAGTTCAATACAATAACATGAATTCATACTTCCTATCAATATAGGAAAATACTAATTTATTCGATACATATATTGAAGATGAATTATGCTAATTCCGTTAGAGTTTTAATGCTATAAAGCAATTAAATCACGGATTAATAAACAGGTGGACGCAGTGTCTTTTACCTCTAAATTCTTGAAAAGGTTCTTCTAGTTAAATAATATTGCAAGACAGAAAACTTTGCTCCCTAAGGTTCAAGTTTTATAGTCAATTATTAAAGTAGTTGACAACAGAAAGACTTATCGACAGAGATATTAAAAACATCATGACTCTTCATTGGGGGGGGGGGGGGGGGTTACAAATTAGCATTGCAAATATAGGCGTGCATAAAGTTTGAAAAATCCATAGATATCTCATAATGTCAGTTTATTTTGAATAATAAAATCGATTAAAAATCTTCTCAAAAGCTCGCTTGTGGTACATGTACGAATATAATCTCTCATCAACAAAGAGTAAATTTTAAAAAGCTTAAAGCTGCTTGGTCCGATTTTGTATCAAATTTTATGCACCCTTTTAAACGATGGTTATGCTTAGTATATGTATAAAAATAGGCATTGCAGTAGTTTTCCAGTCAATCAAGCCATATTTCAATGAAGAAAAATACGTACAAAATTTGCTAACAAAACAAACGACATAAAAGGGTACCGCGTTATTTCGCCTCATGTTAAATTTCACCCTTGACGACGAGCCGGGTATGGTTGTGTTACGACTTTGACATCGCTTTAAATAAAGGTCGAAATGATCAGACAAATTACAAATAAACATGTGTACGTTTTGTTCGCCAATATTTCTGAAGTCTGCTTTCTTTACAATCAATGCATAGCATGCGGGTTGGATAACCCAAATCATTCGGGGGACGAAACGAAGCGGTTTCCTTTTCTAAACATTCCCGTGATGCATTTTGGTTTGTTTTTTCGTTTGCCCAAAGAGAAATTATTTTTATTTACTTTGAATATTTCTAACTTTGAAAGGAGACTGATTCTGCTGGTGTAAATAGGAGAAAGTCCATAACTTTCTAAGATAAATGGCTTGTATGGAAAAAAATATGATACTGTATTAACAAAAAAATCGGACCAAGCAGCTTTAAATGATTAGATCTTGACCTTGATTTGAGTATTCCCTAGTTTTCTACTGTTATTACGTCACTGTCTCTGTCACTTACGCGGCTTATATACGCATTTTTCTGCAACTTTCGCTACCTTCATACTCGAATGAATCACAAAAAATATTTTCATGCCTCAAATTAAGGTGATTGTGCCTTTACAAACCGTTGCGTGAGACGGTTTTTGTTTGGGAATTCCCTGTGTTCTGCTGTTATGACGTCACTATCCCTGTCGCAAACGCGGGTTATATTCGTATTTTTTCCTCAACGCCCCCTACCTTCATACCCGCATGAATCACCAGGGATAATTTCACGCCTAAAATTAAGATTATTAGCGTTTGCAAGATAATACTAATCCTCCAGACCGTGGCTTGAAACGATTTTCGTTTGGGAATTCCCAAGTCGTCTACTGTTATGACGTCACTATTCCTGTCGCAAACGCGGGTTATATACGTATTTTTCTGCAACGCTCGCTACCTTCATACCTGCATGAATCACCAAAAATATTTCCACGCCTCAAATTGAGGTTATGGAGTCTTTACCAATTAATTCTTAATCGGAAGCGTATTGAAGTGATTTGTTGTTTTTCGCCAACAGTTTGTACATCCACGTCGCCATATAAATGAATTCATCTCGAGATAAACAGCGCACGTTCAATTTGATTGGTAAACGATATTTGACATAGTATTAGTATCGCCCAGCAGGTTTCTGTCATTTATATAATATTCTAGCCAAGTGTAGATGCGTTTACATTTTGTGTGCAAAAAGAACTTTAAGTTTGTCTATTGGACATTACACTTGGGTGACTTTGCGTAAAAGCAGAGAAGGTTAAATTTCGCATTCTGCTAGATTCCCTTAGACAGGCTCATATACCCAGGAATTTCAACTGCAATCGCTTCTACGGTATTTTAGGGTAAGTAGAGATTTGTGAAAGAATTTTAGTTGTTACTAAATATCATCATGGACAAGAGAAAATTTGTGTTAAATTTTTGAAAAGGTAGTTTATTCATTCATTTTTAAAAGTTCCTTGAAACGGGGATGTAATGAGCGGGGTGCTTGCAGATTAAACAAACAGTTAGTTCCCTAAATATAGCTACCGTTACGAATTGTATAATTCAAATAGTAAGCTGTTTCCATGAACCTCCAACATTTTCTATAGATAGATTTTTCTCCATTTTGTTTTATCTGCAATGTTTATATTCCTTCAAGAGCTGTGATTTAGGTCTCATATTGAATATAATATTTTTATTTTGAAAACTAGCTGTGAAATTACATGGATCGACATCGTGAATTTAAGAGCCCCTCGCTATTTGGGGAGAAGGCGGAGATTAAAAGACCTGTTGCAAGCCATTGTTGTAGTTGCAATAGTAGTCAAATCTTAAAGCTGCTTGGTCCGATTTTTTTGTTAATACAGTATCATATTTTTTTCCATACAAGCCATTTATCTTAGAAAGTTATGGACTTTCTCCTATTTACACCAGCAGAATCAGTCTCCTTTCAAAGTTAGAAATATTCAAAGTAAATAAAAATAATTTCTCTTTGGGCAAACGAAAAAACAAACCAAAATGCATCACGGGAATGTTTAGAAAAGGAAACCGCTTCGTTTCGTCCCCCGAATGATTTGGGTTATCCAACCCGCATGCTATGCATTGATTGTAAAGAAAGCAGACTTCAGAAATATTGGCGAACAAAACGTACACATGTTTATTTGTAATTTGTCTGATCATTTCGACCTTTATTTAAAGCGATGTCAAAGTCGTAACACAACCATACCCGGCTCGTCGTCAAGGGTGAAATTTAACATGAGGCGAAATAACGCGGTACCCTTTTATGTCGTTTGTTTTGTTAGCAAATTTTGTACGTATTTTTCTTCATTGAAATATGGCTTGATTGACTGGAAAACTACTGCAATGCCTATTTTTATACATATACTAAGCATAACCATCGTTTAAAAGGGTGCATAAAATTTGATACAAAATCGGACCAAGCAGCTTTAATATTTATTCGTTTGATGAGATATCGGCGCTTCTGAATGGTCGAAAAATTTCTTTGATACCTGCATCAATAAAATTTTTGCCGGATCTACTTTTCTCATCTGTTCTGATTTAACACTATTTATAGAACGGGAATTTCCAAAAGAAACACTGTCAACAAAGTACATCATTGACTGTCTAGTTACCACAACGTTTACAAGAGTCGCTTATACATACTCTTTTTTGTCGACCTATCAACTATTTTCGTCCACGATCGCCTCTTCTTGCATGAAAACCAGTTTTAACGATTCTTTCTGCAAATTGAATAATATCACAAGCTATCGCATGTATTTCGTTTTCAATTCAGCCGGTTCAGATTTTAACTCACTATTTGTGTTTAATCCATTAAATTCAGCTCAATAGCTCTGCATCAGCTGAAGGCGCATTCATTTTGCATAGTGTTGCTGTTGTTGTTTTGTATTCATTCGCGCCGCTTCATTTACATTATTTACATTTTTGATCAATGAAACTTCACATTTTTTTATTTTGATACGTCGATCAATAGAAAAATTATTATCTTCATTTCTTAAATAATTTAATTCTGGTTGTAACATGCTTTCTGATTGGTTGAAAAATTTATTTTATATCGTATAAAGAGTGTTGCCTAGGTCAAAGTAAGACTAACGTCAAAAACGTATCAATCCGCCTGACTTTACGTTTGAATTTTGTACAATTTGATGTAAATTTATAGATCAAATGACTGTTTTTTTATCAACAAATGATAGCAAAAAAATTAAATTATAAGGAATGAATTCAATATTTATTAGTTTTATACGATATAAAATGGTTTGGAACAGTTTACGATTTTTTATAAACCGCTTCGCGGTTTATAAAACGTAGACTGTCCCAAACCATTTTATATCGTATAAAACTAATAAATATTGAATTCATTCCTTAAGTAAATGATTCCAGAGTGTCTTTTTGGTGCTAGAACCATTATGATATCATTATTGATTTGATGAGTCTTTTCCTGTACTTTACAGCTTTAAAAATATGTAGAAAATAAAACAATATTTTGACATTCTATATTTAATCATGGGAAAAGTAATCCCGGTACCTGTATTCAATTTGGCATCATTTTAAAGAGGGGGTCAAGAGCTTGTTTAATGCCGTTTTTGGAGAGACTGTAGGCATTCTAGATATATTTCATTGGTCAAAAATGAACAAAACTCCGAGATTTGTTTCTTTTATCCTTCATATTTCATAGAAAATGGTTGTTTACAACATGTTTTTTTATTTGTTTACCAAAAATTTAAGCCCCGGTACACACTATGAATAAAAGATATTTTTATGAAGCATCATTAAAATAATTTATATATTGAATTTCAAAAACCTGTACGCACCTTTCATTTACTAGATCTTGACCATAACGAGGCCGAGTAGAGATCGAGTACGTACGCTTTCACGCAGCGTTTCATTTGTATTGCGACGTTATCTTTTTGCTTGGTTGACGCCATGGCGTGATAGTTTAAACTGCATATATTTAGCGAAATTCGTTGAAAATAGCTCGTTTGATGCGTAAAATTGATATTATATTGTGGAAGAAACATAAATGCTATTACAATATTTGGCCTCGGGTCGAAAACGTGAAGAGGGTTCAGCAAGCCTAGCCCTCTGTCACGTTTTCTTAACCCGCCTAAATATAGCTTAATTCATTTATTTCAAGACAGTAACCATGTATTTGATATTATTGCCCCTTAATATGTGATGTTATATTAAATGTGTCTGAATGTTTTAATAATACTATAAAGATCACCATTTCCGCCTTTGTCAAATAAAAAATAGCCATTATCTGACAAACCTGGGAAATTGGGTATATAAAAAACAACCTTGATAAGACCCCTGGAACAAACCAGGAGGTAAAAGGTTTTTTTTTTGACCATTTGATGCCTTTTAGCAATAACTTAAATATGTTTAAACAGAAAAAGAAATCCCTAGAGCAGAAGTTTTTAAAAATCGTAAAAATTTGTGTAAAATTGAAAAATTTCAAGCAAAATCCCATAGGGTCCTATGTTATAAATTGACAAACTTTGAGATGACCCCTTAAACAAATGATATGGTAAATGTCTTTTTGTTTTAACTTAAAGTAATAATTAGAAAACAGTAGAAATTCATTCAAAAATCTAGGGCAGAACATATTAGACCCGGCCTCGTTAAGCCACGGTTCGGAGTTCGCATTGCTTTCTCATATATATTGCCAGATGGAGAAGACGGTGCATACTGGCCGTGGTTTACGATGTGTAACATTATTTCTTTAACAAGTGAGCATGCATTTCAGACTCTCTTGCTAGATGTATATAATAGTAATAAATTAAAATCTGTTTATTTTATGATGATTTGCAATGTCAAAGTTAAGCAAAAAATTCGAAACACATGAAAAACACACTTGGTCCTTTCAAAAAGTTCTCTTCTTCGCCTGTACTCTGTTGCAGGTTAATTTTTCCGTTACTTTTGACGAATGTTAACAAAAATACACATACCTGCCAAAGAAATACAAATGAAATTGAAGCAAGGAGAAAAATGAAAGATTTCTTTAAAGATACTTTTGCTATTTTTTTTATTTATCTATCTATCTATTATATTTATCTATTATAAGCAAGTAAATATTGACACGTAGAAAGAAAGAAGACTATTGTTCTGTAATTGCTTCTTTTTTAATTAGACTAGCTATTCTTATTTTGATGATACAATAATGAAGACATTTTTAATAAGTTTTAATGGTCATATGAGATGATAATCAATATTTTCAAAATAGAGAAAGCATTCTGTTTAAAACCAAACTACCATACTCACGAAAACAACAACTTCCTCCAGTAGGATATGTTAATGTTTTTGTGTAGTTGGTTTTTAATAAGTTACAAATATCATTCTGCACGTACAGATCATTTTTCTTTTCTTATTTCGAAAATGTATATGGTTCTATCTTAGCACGCTTGCAGGCCGAAGTGATATGGAAATCTAATGTACTATACGACAGTCTCTTTCTATCAGACCAGATTTCCGGATATTGAATGTTTAAGCGGACAGGTTTTCACTTTGATGTTAATAAAAAAGTTTCCGGATAAAATGGAAGAAGCGTGGTTTTTGAACTCTTTGATGGTCTAAAATTTATATCATAATATCCGTGCCATCGGAAATCCGGAACACTAATGCATTTTCTGTACTTCTACTACTTCTAATATCTACATGTACTTCAATATTCAGTTACATCTTGTCCTGTTCTTCTTTGCCTTCCATCTTTTAGTCAAAACGAACGTATTTGTTTGTTTGATTTTGTTTTTAGAAATGGGTTTAAAGCTAGAAACTTTGATTTGATTTTGATGAATGGTAAAACTGTTGATTCTCTTATCCTTATGTGGATTATATTCATAATCACAATTGATGTACGAACAATTGGTGTATGCATGACGTAAGTGTGACGTACGTTTACTGTGCGTTCAATTTAAATGTTGATGGTGAACACATGCGACTTGCAGTCAACGTGCGTATAACGCAAGGAACGTGAGATCTCCTTACGTCATTCGTGCAATTCAAATCGTACGGTCATCTTACGGGTTCCTTGAGTGAAGTGCAAGTGCAGCGTACGTTTTCAGCTCTCGCAAGGAAACCGTGGTGATTGTTGTGCATGTCCAACAGCCACTGTGCGTGCTTAAGGGAAGCGTACGTCCTTCCAAAATCGTAAGGTGCACTTGCGTGTTTAGATTGAAATCCGCCTGAAGACCACCCGTAGAAGCAAGTACTGCCAGTTTACTCAGAATGAAAAAAAAATCCGCTGATCATAATGAAAAACCATCTATACTCTGTCCCAAGATATTTTGGATTCACGTTTGGATTAATTGTTTGATATTTATAAATACCTCAGGATTCAAACGATGTTCATTCAAAAGTATGAAAAATTTCCAAGATTTCTCAGTCAAAACGCCCCTGTTAGCTTATCAGGTTTCAATACAATGCTAAAAAATGTTATGTCTACGGAGATTTTGTATTGCAGCAAGCCCGGATGATAACGTTGAAATATTGCGCGATGTATTCCGAGTGTATTCCGAATGGACAAAAATGTAAACATTCCCCATTATAAATCTCCGTAAGGAATCTGTTTTCGTTCCTGTGAATTTTTCCGAGTGAAAGATGATAATGTGTCAATGAAATTATCTTGGAAAATATCCCTTTCAACTATTTCAATTGCACTTCTTTCACAGGTAAGTGTATTTTTATTAAAAATCGTCCAAATGTGCAGCATAAATATCTTGGGACAGACTATAATGTGTTAAAGACATATCCTGGTAGTGCTATTCTTTTTTTTTAAAAAATAGGTCAATGGCCTACTTTTTGAGTTAATGGCCATTGAATATCTTTTGAAAATTGCAGAATAATCCCTTAAAATTTTACACGATGATTGAAATTTTTTTAATTGTGAAAATAATATTAATTGCTAAACTCTTTTGAAAATGAAATACAGTTTATGCATGTCAGTGTCACTGAATAGATACAAAGCATTAAGATTTCATTCACAATATTTATAAATATTCCAGCTCGAATTTCCTCTATCAGTTTCCAAATCCCTACCTATTTTTGATTCAATTTAACAGAAAACTGAATTATGATAATACTAAAACATTTATAGCATTAAACTAGGTATTTTGACTTTACTTTGTAGGCATTAAACTTATATGAGAAATGATCAAAATTTTGGTGTCTTTTATTGTTTTTAAGCATTTTTCAGTATTTTTGTAGCGTGTGCCTTTCGATTATCCAAATGAAAAAAGTAGGATAGAACCAACAGAAAATTTGCAAAATTATGTTGGCTAACAAATGAAATCTTAAATTTGAATGTTACAGTACTACCAAAAAATTTTCAGTGAAAAAACAAAATCCCCTGTTTTGCTAAAAGTCAAACTTTGTTCGAGCCTTATTCAATAATATGGTAAAAATATCGAATGGTATGTCAATAATAATTCATTTCATGAATACTTGTAGAGTTACGACTTAACTTACTCTTATTAACTAGAACTTTTCACGTAATTACGAGATATGTTTTCGTAATGACGAAATCAATTTTATTCTAGTAATAGCGAGATAATTTGTCGTAATTATGAGATAACTTAAACGTGATAACGAAATATTTTCTTCTAATTAAAAGGAGATATGTTCTCTTTATTATGAGATATTTTCTCGCAATTACGATTTTGATTATTCGTAATTACGAGATCTATTCTAATTATTACGAAATAATTAACTTTTCTCTTCTTCTCTTTTTTTCTAGTAATTGGGAGATCTTTTTTCCGAAATGATTGTATTGTTTATTGGCTAAATTCAAATGAATTATAAGCTGTTGAAACATATGTACATAATTATAGATATATAATGCTACACTCTATCCAATCAAAATCAAACAGTTCGCTATTGACGTTAAACAATATTCTAAAAAAAATATTATTCATACATGTACATTCATAGGAGGAGAGACCCTATAAATCAATAAATCAAATGATTATAATAATGATAATAATGATAATAATAGTAATATTAATAATAATAGTGATAGTAATAATACATCAGTTGGATGTACTAGTTATCCGACATCCCGTTTTTTACCTGCCTCACGCAGAAACATTGCGAGATGGCACAATTGTTTGCGATTATGAATGGCAAGGAGTTGAACTAACTTAAACATTGAAGGACGAGACCAGTAATATTTTTTTAAATACAATACCCGTAGACTTTTATAAAATGGACAGATAAGTATGAAATGGAATTCATCCTCGACTTCACCTAAATTACAATATTTACAGATACGCATCGATCTGACAGTTCCATTATAACGGCCTTGCTCTACCAAAAGCATATGCGATGACAGTCTATATTTTGTTAAAAGGACAACAAGGTTTTCCGGAATATTTTTACTCAAATAAAATTGTAACGAAAAAGTGTCAGGCAGATACTTGTACAATAAACATTTAGAGGATGACTCGAAAAATGCGTCTCTTTCCTGAATAAAAAAATCGGACAACCTCTGCTTTACAATTTTTAAGAAAACATTAGTGTTAGCCACATTTTGTGAAAGCCAGACTTCATGCATACCCAGAGATACTAATAATTCTCTGACATTAAAACACCATGTATTTGGTATCAACTGTGAGACCATTTCCTCATATACATTGCGTAATATACAATTTTCTGTTTTAATCAATTTCAACCAATACTTAATGATACGCAATTTACGTATAATACTCATAGGTAGACGACCTAACTCTGAATAAACCATAAAGTTTGACGTACATTTTTTAACTTTCAAAATTCTTTTACAAAAATTTGTGTGAACTCGTTCTATTTCATCACCAGAATGAAAACCCCATATCTCGGAGCCATAGTTAAGAACGCTAGATACATAGGTGTCAAAAATGCTTAATTTAGTCTCAATATTTAAATAAGTTTCATTACATATTTTTAGAATACCAAACATACATTTCCTACCCTGCATTGCAATTGTTTTCTGTGTAACATTAAAATTCCCATTAAAATTCAAATTGATTCCTAAATAATTGAAACAATTAACAACCTCAACATGCTTTTGGTCATAGGTCCAAAAATCATTTTTACACATTCTACCCGCATGTCGAAAAACAACTATTTTTGTTTTATCTGTGTTCACACCAATATTCCAATCATTACTAAATTGATACAATTGATTCAACATACCCTGTAGACTCTCCCTTGAATTAGCTATTAACACAGTATCATCAGCATACATTAAAAGAAAAAGCGAAAGGTCTCTGAAGTCAACAGGTTCACAACAACTTCGAATAAGATCCATTTCAAAATCATTAATATATAATGAAAAAAGAAAAGGCGACAAAGCCTCTCCTTGCATAAGTCCAGTTGTTGACGAAAAATAATTTGACAGTTCAGACTTATATCTGACACATGATTTTAACTCACAATAGATATGCTTAATAATACTTAACAACTTTCCCGTGACTCCATTTGTAGCAAGTTTGTATAATAACTTGTTTCTATTCACACTATCAAACGCTTTTCTGTAATCAACAAAACAACAATATAATTTCTTTTTCTTTTTCAAATATAAAGATACTAAACTAGTAAGTGCAAAAATGGCATCTGTGGTACTATGACCTGGCTTAAACCCAAACTGCGCATCGCTTATGATACCATTGTCGTCAGACCAGCGAAGTAATCTATAGTTCAACACTGTGGTAAATATTTTTGCCAGATTACTAACAAGAGTTATTCCCCTGTAATTGTTAACATCATTGGTGTTACCTTTCTTAAGAAGTGGAATTATTACACCTATAGACCAGCTCCTTGGGAAAGTACCTGCATCCAAAATTTTATTAAAAAGTCTAACTAAAACTGGTAAAAAAAACTCTTTAAATTTAACAAAATATTCATTTAACAGGTGATCTGTTCCGGCAGCTTTACCACATTTTAATTTTTTAGTACTGAAAGTAATTCCTCCTCATCTATGGCTTTATCTAATTCACTAAAAACAGTATCAGTACTCCTCTGCTCAAAAAATGGACTTTCAATGTCTACAATATTTTCATCTACATTACAAACACTCTTAAAATATTGATAAAAAGCATCTAGATCTAAAGAGCTTTTAATTGTTTTTCTTTTCTTGAAAATCTTGTAAAACTGTTTTGGATTGTGCTTTCTTAAATAGTTGAGTTTATTACCTTCGTGTCTGACAAACCTATTTCTAGTTCTAAGTACATGCTTTTTGTAGACACGTTTGTTTTCACATAAAGTGATACGATTTTGAACAGACCTTTCCCAATTAAAAATACGTAAGGAGCTTTTATAAACTTTACGGAGTTCTTTACACTTGTCATCGAACCATGGCTTATTACTACTGGAAGACTTAATGTCAATAGACGAACCACCTAAAAAGTTGGATACACTACAAAAAGGCATAAAAACACTGTTTAATATACTAGTGAAATTATTTACAACCTGATCTATACTAAGGATCCCACAGTCCATTTTTTCAAAAAGACTGTAAAAATCAGACACTTTACTGTGTAAGATAGATTTTATGGACTCAAAAGCTTCCTCATTCCATCTGTACACACTGCCTGCCGTTACATTACTACAGAAAATGTTATGATTGTCATAGCGTTGGTAGTTTTTAACATTATGAATACACACTTCAACTGGAGCGTGGTCTGACCATTCATTAAAATCTTTAACAGTAAAACTCTCGATGGCATCAAAATCATCCTTACCAACTAAAACATAATCTATGACACTCGAACCTAAATGGTTAAAAAATGTATATTTGTCCCGCGTGTCCCCGGAAACCCTGCCATTACATATTCTAAGACCAGAGGCTCGACATAATTCGAGTAATTTACGACCAAAATTATTGACATGTTTGTCTTCCGATCTACGTGAACAAGTATAATCCTTATCATATGACAAAAAAGCAGGCATGTTATTTAACAAATTGTTAGCCAAAATATCATATTCAACATAATCTTTTGATTCACCCACACGACTATTAAAATCTCCAGCTAATATGATAGCACCCATATCACTGTACTTCGCAATATCGCATAATAGCGTGTCAAAAAGGTCAATATCATAAGTAGTATAGAATACACTGTTTTCATGTGCAATGTAAACAAAACAAATATAAACGTCATTTTTATATATACCTGACAATTTTACCCATACCATACTGTCACCAACATATTTACAAACTGAAAAGTGAGCTAGTAGTTCGTCTCTTACCAGAATTACCATTCCACCCCCTTTGCCTCTGGTACGTGGGTACATAAAGGACGCATAACCTTGAGTAAGATGAGACAGGTCTAAAGTAGACTCACTGTTTACCCAACACTCTGATAAAAATACAATGTCATACGAGGAAAGAAGTTTACAAAACTCATGTTCACCTAACTTCTTTTCCAGACCTCTGTTCACGTTCCATGACACGATTCGGAGCGGTGGTCTATCCTCAGCGTCCCCCTAGCTCTGGGTGGGTGTCGGCGCGTCAGTACTACCTTGCGCGATTAACTGGTCCTCGCCTTCCATGGGTTGATCTTCAGGTGTACCCTTGTCCATATTGCCGATCGGTGGCGCAGGCACAACGTGACTTCCAAAATACGTTGGATCCTCTGTAGGCTCTGTCTCGGGGTCGTAACACTGACCGTTGACGTAAAGCGTATCTCGAACCATCTTCACATTGTCGCCACGGCTCCTATGATACCGCATCGCGGGGTATAGCTCCCTCCGACGCCTCTCAATAGAGGTGGGATACTGTTCTCGGATTCCATAGCCCGTATTGCGCAACCTGTGCGACCTACTCCTGACAGCGATTAAGTCTTTTTGGTAGAGAAATCGGGCAACAATCGGTCGATAAGATCATTTCTTGCTATTTCGAGATAAAAAATATTTTTGAGATCTTAATCGTCCTTCAGGCAGGCATTTAGCAATAGTCAATGAGAATAATTCATGGTTCCACTCCATATATGTTGAATTAGATAAACATATTTTATATCAAAGTTGATATTGTAATAAATAAATCGAATGAAGATGCAAGACTTCCCTGTTATAAATTATTTTACCATTTTTTATTCGTGTTGGTTACGGTAGATAGAACCACTTCGCAGGAAGAGTTTTGGAAATTTTGCAACAAGTTCTTGAGTTTTTACATGTATTAAGAAAGCTAACAACATATGATGGAAACGGAAACAAGGGGAATATTGTACAAGTCTATGTTAGGTCTAGTGCTCTGACAACTGAGCTTAGTCGATAGGGGCAGATTTTAAAATAAAATACACGTTACGCTAATTGTTACATCTCCTTTTTTAAAACAAGCAACTGAGCACGTTTTCATGACGCATTTCGTACTAAGTGACTGATAAATTATCTGAAAGAAAAATACGACAGTCAATAAGTACATTTATGACAGTTATCACATGAAAGCAAAGAGCAACAGGTTATTTACTTGATAATAGCGGCGTATTCTTGTCTGGTCGGACAAGACGCCATCTGCTGGATATGATTCATTAATTCTATCGGTAGATCAATTAAATTTTGTCTGATTGACTAAAGTGAATGTATGATACATATGGCATGACTTGTCGATGAAAAAGAAAAGAAAATATTTTTAAAAAAAATTAAAATGTAAATTACGACCACAACCAGTACATTATTTTTAAATGAAACAAAAAACTTGATTAGAAATGAGAAAGTTTTTATCATTCAGCCAAAGAAATATTTTCTATCATTACTTAAATGTATACTGCAAGAACTAAAACTGATATCAGGGTATAAAATAATTAACTCCTCTATGTAACATATTGTAACAAACCTTTATTCAATTTACTTGTTCAAGAAAAGTTAAATTCTGGTTTTAATGTCTCATTCAATTGGCTGAACTAATTCATTTATATATCGTATCACATAACTTGCCTACGTCATAACGATGCAAAAATTCCGGTGTTGCAAAACGTAATAATCCGCTTGACGTTATGTTTAATTTTTGACATATAAACATCATCATTTATATTATAACAATGGGCCATTTTCTGATTTCAATTGTAAAAAATTTAATTTCTACCAATGTTATACGACGTCCATAACATAACTTGGGACACTTTACGTTCACCCCGGGTTTTTTTTTTTTTACATCGTATAAGGTATGTACATGTAGAGATTCATTACCTCAATCATCAGTTGATAGAGATTTTCGAATTTAAATATAAACAGGGGAATATTGTACAAGTCTATGTTAGGTCTAGTGCTCTGACAACTGAGCTAAGTCGATAGGGGCAGATTTTAAAATAAAATACACGTTACGCTAATTGTTACATCTCCTTTTTTAAAATAAGCAACTGAGCACGTTTTAATGACGCATTTCGTACTAAGTGACTGATAAATTATCTGAAAGAAAAGTACGACAGTCAATAAGTACATTTATGACAGTTATCACATGAAAGCAAAGAGCAACAGGTTATTTACTTGATAATAGCGGCGTATTCTTGTCTGGTCGGACAAGACGCCATCTGCTGGATATGATTCATTAATTCTATCGGTAGATCAATTAAATTTTGTCTGATTGACTAAAGTGAATGTATGATACATATGGCATGACTTGTCGATGAAAAAGAAAAGAAAATATTTTTAAAAAAAATTAAAATGTAAATTACGACCACAACCAGTACATTATTTTTAAATGAAACAAAAAACTTGATTAGAAATGAGAAAGTTTTTATCATTCAGCCAAAGAAATATTTTTTATCATTACTTAAATGTATACTGCAAGAACTAAAACTGATATCAGGGTATAAAATAATTAACTCCTCTATGTAACATATTGTAACAAACCTTTATTCAGTTTACTTGTTCAAGAAAAGTTAAATTCTGGTTTTAATGTCTCATTCAATTGGCTGAACCAATTCATTTATATATCGTATCACATAACTTGCCTACGTCATAACGATGCAAAAATTCCGGTGTTGCAAAACGTAATAATCCGCTTGACGTTATGTTTAATTTTTGACATATAAACATCATTTATATTATAACAATGCAGGCACGTAGCATCAGAGGGGGGGGGGGGGGGGGGGGCAGGCCCCCCACTTTTTCTCGCAGCAACCAATTTTTTAAAATTTACATATAAAAAATAGAATTATCATGGAGTTGGCCCCCCCCCCCCCCACTTTTTTGGGAGTAAGTAAAAAATGGATATGAAAATAAGGAAATGAGGAGTGAAATTGAAGTTATGTGCTACTCCAGCCCCCCCCCCCCCCCCACGGAGTAGGATTTTGAAGATTTTGGGAAACTTTAAATTTCCTTTTTTTTTTTTTTTTTTTTGCTTGTCAAGATTTTTTGGATGAGTCTGGCCCCCCACTTTCAAAAACGATGCTACGTGCCTGGAATACAGAATAGACATGGCGAAATTACAGGAGATGAAATTCAGAGTATTATTTTACCTATTTTGTATTTAATATCTATATCAACTTTATAGTTTTCATTTCCTCTGTTCTTTTATCTCTGATTAAAGCATGACATCTCGTTTAATTACAATAGCTCTGAAATAGTTATGTGCTTGGGAGCTTTCATAGAATAATACAAACCGGTAGGGGACGTGTATTGCTTATGCAATACTCTCAGAATGCTTGTTTGATTGGTTTTTATGGGCTATCAAGGCACCAAGGAAACATTTTATTGTTCAAATGTCGAATGAGAAAAATTATAAGTCCATAATTATGAACCGTAATGTATAAAAAATAAACATATTCAATATAGACCATTTTGCAATCAAATTCCTTTCATGTTGTCGTATGGTACCCTGCTTGGCAGCACGCGTTCGGTTTTAAAAAATTTGACCTTTTTGACCTGTGTGTGGCAGTTGCTTACCCAATGTGTTTCAGCACATCTCGACCGTTGCTCTCCGAGACGCTTGGTGGAACACTGTGATTAAGGATCTTGACATTTCACTTAGTGCTGAACCTTGCGGCCTTTGTCCACAAGACCTCTATCTATTCTCACTAGGATCAAGACTTCTCTAAGTCACCGTATAATATCACAACGAGCGCAGCCTGCACATCCTTAATTTCCGTTTCCTAAGGGATGCGGCTGCATGGTATTACAGACACTTGAAGTTTACTCAATAAACTTACCATTCAAGTAAATCGGGAGTAATATGTTCCCGCCAGCAATTGCAATGTACATATTAAATTATATTCCTTTTTTCAATATAACTAGTACTTCTATTAACTTTTTCACTCATGTGCTGTATTTATAATTTGTGTTAAAATGTTATTCTTCATGCAATCTCCAATAGGAGGAAATAAAGATAGAATGAATGAGTCGTCTACTTTATAATTTTTTATAACTACTTTCATAACTACTTAAATAACGTTTCTAAAAACCTAATTCTATACTTAAATAACGGTATTAATCTGCTTTAAGATCATGTTTTAAATATCGTATATTCTGGTTAACCACGCATTTTTTTCAAATGGATTTCCAAGGTGATTCTTTAAAGTTAACGTACATTATTGATTTTTTATTGGATTTGTTAATTTCTTGTTGCATATGTTGCATATGAGTAATTCAAAAGGCAAATAAACAAATAATTCATGATTTTTTTCTAAAGATTAGTTAATTGCATGATATTGGTCTCTTATAATGCTGCTTTAATGTCGGCGTAAGACTACTGGTAGAAAATTTCATGGTGAATAGTTGCGCGTCGTGTGGCACGTAAAGAACATAAAACACATGGGTTCATTACATATTTATCGTACATTGTTAATTACTTTAAAAGGGGTATTTCTCTCTGCTCACATAAATACCACTTTATTCTTGGTAAATTATTTCAATACTTTAAAAATAAATATTTTGTTAAGATATATTTGAACTTGGATTTCTGAACAGTCATATTTTCTTTTAAATTATGCATAGGCATAATGCATAAAAATTTGTTACAATACAGTGAAAGAACTTTATTTGATATGGTCTAATTTCTGATCACTATTTTTACAAGTTTAATTCATCATATCATATAAACATTTAATATATAAATAAATATTTGAACAAAATAGACAGCTTAATATGTTTGTTACACTGTCAGATGTTTAGCAATTTTACAATAGACCAATCCACACTTTACAAAAGTACATGTATCTCCCTTGGCCGCCATGTTTGAAGAAAACTCATATATTTCTTTTAGTAGTCTTTGTAGCTTAGAGGTTTGTAAATTTGTCATTTCATATAGAAAAGCTGTTATTATTGCGTAATTTGATTGTCACAGAATAGGACAACCCTTACATTACATCAAAGGGATAAATTATTTCAAAGAGATTTAATCACAGGACGCCAAAATACTTTGTTGCAAGTGTTGGATTTTCACTTTTTCCTTTTTTTCTGTTGACCCTTTGGTTGACCTCGCAAAGGGAAACAACTTTTGCAATGTCGACTATATCGTTATTTAGTTGTGCTTCTAATTCGTCATGCAAATGTCCATTTTCCGCCATTTCTTAAAAACATGAACAATTATTCAATTCTTAAATCCTATTCATCATTGGGAAGAATAGAATTAAACTTTGCTTAATTTATTTTTTCAAATATATATATTGCGTATCATCTATACTAGTTAAGGTAGTCCTATACTCGGCACTAAATGGGCTCAATCATTAAAAGCTTAGCTTTAAATGATAAATATACATTCTAGCAATACATATATAAAAGAAAATATGCATGTTTACATGCTAGTTTGTTTGTTATCACCTCTCAGACGGGTGTACCCCCTTGCAAAAATTATTGACAATTCTGAAATTTGCCAGACGTCCGTTTTTCCTAAAAATAATTACCAATTTTGGGAAAATTAGAACTGAACATACAAAATAGAGTATACATATTAATTTAAGCCATATCTCATCAATAATTTTGCGCAAATTTTTGTAAGTAAGTACCCTTTATGGACCTGATGTATCAAAATAGAATACAAAAAATGCTATGCTAGTATCGCGTTTGGTAATATTTTTACTATTTAATGGACTCAAACTTAAATTCATGGTGTTTATTCTATAGATTGACATCTTAGAAAAAAGATTTGGTAAAATAAATTATATGTTGACAGATTACTTTTCACGCCATAAGCTCTAAACCAAGTTGACCCTGACGAAAAAATCCGTAAAAATCACATTTTGCTACAGTTTTCTGCCTAGATTTGTCAACAATGTTAGATATCATTTAAACATTAATTAATTGACGATTGATTAAATTCGAAATAGCTTCTGTCTCTAAGTTTAAACCGGTTTAGTACAAGAACAAAAAATTCGGGGAGGGGGGGGGGGCATCAAAACAAAGAAGATAAAAGCATACATGTACCTGAGATCCTGGTTAATCAGAAACTTCGTTTTTCATTTTACTTTTACAGAATCGAGTTTCTCAACATTAATCATTTCTATCTCTCATAGAATACATATATTACCGTTCTAATTGCTTATTATTGCCATTGTTTACAACAGCGATGTAGAGCAAAATCAATACCGGGTATCTAAAACGCTTTGTAAAAGTCGAACCAATATTGTAAAATCCGTATCATGACGTATTGCGATACTCGGACTACTTTAAAACTGGTCTTTAAGCAGCCATGTGCTCGATTAAATGAGTAAAATATATTAAAGTTCGATTGTATTTATAATTGAACGATACTAGTATATAAGTGAGACACTCATTTCACAAGAAGTGGTGATCATAAAAAAATCCAGGTAAAAGTGATTTTCCTTGGAAAAACAAAGCATTTATTAGGTTTGTTACTGACGTACTACAGAAATATATCGGGTTGATCAATCGAGTCTCACAGACGGTTTTGCTGTCTATGAGACAGACAAACTCCATATTTTTACATCCACTTTGTAATATTCTTTCTATTTATTTTTTTTTACAGAAATTGCAATTGATTGTAATTCATAGCTCTTTAGAAACTAACGGAACTGACCTCCTCGCGCCCCGTTTATCGGTTGGTCGAAACCTTCATAAAGTTATGAGAAAAATCACGAACTGCTCAAAATAATCATGATGATGTCAGACTCAAGTTCCCATCAAAGCCGATTTGGTTGTGTTTTCTGTCTAACGCATGTAGATTTTTTTTTTTATTTTTTTCAGACCAATTTATTAACTAGTTAATTGAAATATGTAAATAAAAAAAATAAATTGATTTCTTTGTTGATTCCTACAGGTTATGAAGGCAGCAATCATTGCAGACAAAATTACATAGCCCACCAACGCAGGTCATATGATAGCGGGTTATGTATCCCGCAAGAATCACCATAGTAAAGCATTTTATTGTTTAAATATATCTGTAGTCTGTCAGTAACAAACCTAATAAGTAATTTTGTTTACCCTGACACGTGACTAAATACACCAATCAGATGACACGTTACATGTTGAAGTTTTACAGGTATGTCCGTACATTGTTTATTTTGATTCCGTAGAAGTTTTATTAAAAGAATTCAACCAAACATTATATATAGTCAAAATATATTACAAAAAGACATAATATGACAGAAATAGAAACAAGAGTCCCATGAGCCATATCGCTCGTAAGAATTAACAATGTTAAACTTTGACACAAAAGTTGCTAACTACTTAGTACACGCATACTGTATAAAAATCAATAGAAACAAACATGTTAAAAATAAATAACACCGTTTAAAATAAATTACAAGTCTTCGTATAAACTGAATATTTTCATGTAAAAAAATATTCATTTATTTCATACTTACTTAGTCAATGTTTCGCGGAGGATTTTCTTCATACACTTTTTACAGAGAACTTGAACTCAAAGTCTTAATTTTTATAGTCTATATCAGAGAAATGTGAGCATTTTAGATAATTTGTAAAGTACTTACTCGATTTCCTTTTTTTTTTTTTACAAATAGCATTCATAAAGTTCGTCAGACATCTTTGTAAAACATAATATCCTCAATTACTGATTCTTTTTAATCTTTAGAAGAAGTCTTGTAATTGAGCAAAAAAAAAATGTAAGCCAACTTGGTCAAATAAACTTTACAAACTTTATGTTCCTTGTTCTTTTTCAAGATTTTGAGTTTTTTTTTAATCTTATTAACTTCATAAGGAAATTTAAACTCAGTTTTGGACAAATCAAATATCCTTTTTAATTCAAGATAAGAGGGTGAATGAAAAATGCAGACACCGACTACTGACACAAATCTCTCTAAGACAATCAGAAAAGATGGAATAAAACATCCAACATGTACAACAAAAGATACACTTCACAGTAATACCATAGAAAGACAATGCTTTCACAAGATTTTGAACATGATTTTAGAAATAGATAAACTAAAAATATAAGATACAAGTGAATCATTCAAATGTTCGTAACCTTTTGACTTCACGCCAATGAGGTTGAATAAACTACAACATCATAATTATGAAAAAAATGAGCATTAAAGGAAACGTAATAATTATAAAACAGTTCACAGTTCGAAGCTCAAAAACAAGTACTCATCTTATACATTAGCTTCTTCAGACAATTTAATGACATGGATTTATAACAACAATATCCACTCAAGTTTTAGAGTTTCTTTTTTCTTTTTTTATGGTGTCCTTGCTTGAAATGACTGCAATGGAATTGTTTTTAAAGTAAATGAAATATGGTCTGGTATCTAAATAATTTCAAAGGTAACAGATTGATACAAATATATAAAAAACCCATAATAAACGTCAAAATTACGGATTCGTTCTACCCAATGACTCTCTAGCAACGTTCCTCTACCTACACATGTGTTTAAAATTGATGATGCGACCCCCTGAATGTTCTTTTCAAAGATGAGAATATATTTGTTGTTGGTGGTGATTTTCAAGCGTCTAACTTTGAATCAATTTACACGAAGATGATACATGGTATTAATTCATGTTTTATGATAATTTCTCTTCAATCTGAATACTTGGTGCAAAGATGTCTTCGAAATTAATTTTGTTTTATTTGCTGTCGCTTTTTTGTTGTTTTGATCAGAAGCAAAAGAAGAAATTGATTGCTTCACAAGCAGACCGAGAGAAACACTTAAATAAAATACATACATTTTAAATCTGTTTTTTTTCTGTTTCAGATTTATATTTTTGTTTTTCATATAACGTCAGGTTTTTCATAACGAGATCTTTTTCCGTCTCGTTTCCACACTGTTGAAATAAAGAGAAAGTAAACCAAACCGTTCAAAAATTCTTATAGAAAACCCCTCTACCTAGGAAGTTTTTCTTCCTTTTTACAGTACTACTGCAAAATGGAAGCTTCTATTTTAAATACATTTAATCCGATATTTTTGCAAAATTCTATTCTACTCTGAAGATTACCCTTGCATCATTTTTAACAACAGTTTCATGATAATGTTTCTGTATTTTGACGTACTTTCTATTCTGGCGTTGTACTCCATTAATCTTTCTCCACGATGGTCCTTGCAATGATCAGATGAATTGCTGAGGAATATGGGTGATCTCTCACAATTGTTTGCTAAAGTGATGTATATTCATATATATTTATATGAATAAATGTTTAATGCAGACTGATAAAGAAATTAAAGAAAAGAGATTTGGTGCTTGGAGAGAGAGAGAGAGAGAGAGAGAGAGAGAGAGAGAGAGAGAGAGAGAGAGAGAACGTATATTTATCTCTTCTAAATAGACGTTCCATAAAATATTGGCATCGCGAGGAAATCAAAATGAAATTATGTTTATGACGATTGTCAATTTCAGTCAACATACGTATCAGAGATGCCTGTGGACTTGACGATGTCGTTTCTCGAAATTTTTTTGCCGCAAGTTTGACATCACATGTGTCTGAAATGAAATGGAAAGATAAAACAATTCAGGAATTTTTAAAAAAGGGCTTCTTGATGTAAAGATGTAAATTTGTGAGTTAAAGACAATGCGTACGCGTTGTTACATTTTTATTAGTTTTTTTCGATCAGTGGTTACTTCTAATATCTTCTTTGAAAACATCATTATTTGTTTGTGGGGGATCAATCTTCGAGGCAGCCCTAGCCCAGTAATTTACATACCCACGAACGTATATAAAGTATTTGCTTAGGTGTTTATTAAAACTATCCCGAACTTGCTCATGACCAACAAAATAATGTCACCATGAACCAGGAAAATTTTGGCTACCCACGAACATTGACATTGACCCCCCCCCCCCCCCCCCCCCCAAATAATCAAAGTACTGAAAGCCGGGCTCTTTTGGTGTGTCTTTATGCATATTGTGTAGTCAAATATCTCTCTCTCTCTCTCTCTCTCTCTCTCTCTCTCTCTCATGCTTTTAATGTTGGCAAAGCGTCTGAGAGCGACCAAATTTTGTAAGCGGCTATAAACAAAAATATGTCCGTCTAGTAGAAAAAAGTTCAACAGTTGCTGCCTTGAATTTTGCAACAAGCATTATATAATATTCAATCCCCATTTCTTCAATGCGCAGCAAAGTAGTTCATGGAAATTCATGTGCATTGTATGTGTCCAAAATGCAAAGTCTTGTTTTTAAAACACCTTATCTATACTACTATATTAAAATAATAGACTCGAATTTTTGGGCTTTAATACCGAGAAATCGGAAGTGTACTGCCTTTTTTGTTTTATATATTTTTAACATCATTGGTACTTGGTGATTACCAATTTGTTTATATTTTTTCTCAATCAGGCTTCGCTAATTAATAATCAACGTAAATTCCTTTAAAAAATCCGGAAATCGTCTGAATTTTTCGGATTTTACAATCTTGCGCATGCTCATTACATTCACACTAAATCACGGGAGGCTCTTTAGTTTATGTTTCCACAATATCACATTTGCATGGATAAACTCAAAAACGATAATGCAAATACGTGTAAATTTTCATTAAAAATTTCATGAAAGAAAATACAGGAGATAACTCTAACTCATTCCGAGAGTTCTGAATGACAACATGGTGTGCAAATTTGATGTATCTATTTCGTAAATGCCCGACAAAATATGCAATGTCAACCCGTGCACGCACGGGTCAAAGTCTAGTTGATAAGAAAACTAAAAAAGATAGACAAATCTCTCGAAATTAAAAAAACGAAACAAAATGCCAACACTTTTGACAAAACGTAGCTCTGTGTAACTATTTAGTATAGCGGAAGCTTTTACTTTGACGCTGTTTGGATTTTTGTTTACTTTTGAAGTTGTGCTATTTATAATAACATTTGCGATTTGCCTGCATACAGCCAGGATTCTCCTTTCAGCAGAGCACGGCTAAAAAAGATTCCACAATATTCAATATATTACACGTACCATAACCTTTGTATTTATTTTAATTAATACAATAATTATATTATATTCATGACTATTGTAATGCAGTAAAGCGTCTTTACAGTTTAGCGCAGTATATCATTGTATGTACACAGAACTCTATCACAGAGAATTGAATTTTATATTGACCTTGCTCGTTGATACTTCTGTGGATAATGGGATAAGCGGTATGACGCTGCATGGTCATCTCTGAAAGACTGTTGGCGTAAGGACCTGAAAATTCAATCATTACAAAACTTACAACTGATAAAAAATTTATAAACTTCCTAACAATGTAATTTCTTGTTCATAAAACAAATTACTTACAGAGAGAGAGAGAGAGAGAGAGAGAGAGAGAGAGAGAGAGAGAGAGAATGTATTTCCTTCGAGAGAGAGATTTCTTACGCGCACTTGGCTGATTCCAGAATCCGGATTCAATCATCCTTAAATCTGTCTGTGTTGCTTTGTCTACCATTTCCTTTGTTTGAGGGGAACTCTTATCTAAAGGGTACATAATTCATGAAAATTATATATGCTCAAAACCCAGAAATGTTAATACATTAGCTAGAGCAAAGAGGAACAACTCTTTATTTTAAACTTATTTTCAAATTTCTTGTATTTATGAACAGTATACCTGACTTACTTCTATATATGCAACTTTTTTGGATGGATAAATCTAATGGAAACCTAAAAATGAAGTCAAATGGAAATAAAAACACTCATTAGAACTTTTACGCATGAAGGAGGTATCATCTCAACTCCGTGATAAACTTGCCGAAGACTCTCGCCCTCTGAAAGAAGAAATAATGAATACTTCTGTTTTTTGTGCTTATTCTAACAAAAAAATAAATGCATTAAGATATCCATTTCAGAACAGATACGTAAATACGTTTCATATAATCATGTAATATTTCCATGGTTTTTTTTCATTTTACAGAAATAAACTTTACCGATTAAATTGCCTATTTAAAATACCGATTTAAACAAACATACATGTAATTCAAATTTATGCAGTGAAAGAACAAAGTTAAAGATGATAATGAATTCCAAGTAAAGCTAAGTTAGTACAGTTCGCAACCTACTCAGAAATAGCTGTGACTTCAGTCTTTGGGTAACTGACTATGGGACTCCTGAGGGTTTGGACTGTTCCCGTGTCTTCAGTCTTTGGGTAACTGACTATGTGACTCCTGAGGGTCTGGACTGTGCCCGTGTCTTCATCACTTGTAGTCGCTAGTCTATCAAAGGACTGGTTTCTCGTTCTGATTTTGATATGAAAGCAATGTAAATAAATGATGAAAAAATGTTAAGAGGCTGCTAATACTTCACGTACTACACGTACAACTACTACACTTACTACACTACTACTACACGTACTACTACTACACGTACTACACTACTACTACACGTACTACTACTACACGTACTACACTACTACTACACGTACTACTACTACACGTACTACACTACTACTACACGTACTACTACTACACGTACTACACTACTACTACACGTACTACTACTACACGTACTACACTACTACTACACGTACTACTACTACACTTACTACACTACTACTACACGTACTACTACTACACGTACTACACTACTACTACACGTACTACTACTACACTTACTACACTACTACTACACGTACTACTACTACACGTACTACACTACTACTACACGTACTACTACTACACGTACTACACTACTACTACACGTACTACTACTACACGTACTACACTACTACTACACGTACTACTACCACACGTACTACTACTACACGTACTGCTAATACACGTACTGCTACTACACGTACTGCTACTACACGTACTGCTACTACACGTACTACTTATACACGTACTGCTACTACACGTACTGCTACTACACGTACTACTAATACACGTACTACTACTACACGTACTGCTTATACACGTACTACTAATACACGTACTACTACTACACGTACTGCTACTACACGTACTACTACTACACGTACTACTACTACACGTACTACTACTACACGTACTGCTACTACACGTACTGCTACTACACGTACTACTACTACACGTACTGCTAATACACGTACTGCTACGACTACTTCTTCTACTACTACTAATGTTTCACACACCCAAATGAAAGGACTTATGAAGTTTAATATATCTTATGATTTTAAACAATTCTATTTATTGGAGGATGTTTAGGCAATGACATGTAAAACTTATTCTTAAAACTTAATCTATAATCATACATTCATAGTGGTCTATAATTCATAGGTAAGAAGAAAACACGAATAACGTAACACGACCTCACTATATCCTCGTTGCAATAGCATTTTGCGTTGCTACTTAATAGCTTAACTATACTAATGGTCAGTAATGGAGAAAATGTAGACTAAAAATTTGCGAACGGCCATAATTTTAGTTAGATCACAAAACCATCTTTAAGATGTGTTTTTTATATACAATTCTGTAAAATTCCCAGTGTGCAAAGCTGCCTTTTCGCATGGGCGCAGTCATAATAGTACATAAAATTAGAAACAGTACCTTTTCATAGGGAAACGGAAGCCCTTTGAGTATGGATTGCTGTTGATCTTGAGTTTGGTGACCTCTCTGTTGTTGTAGGCCGTCACCGCGATGAATGTGGTGGCTCGGATAGGGAACTCTACAACCGACAGCTCATCGTCTCTCTCGTGTTTAACGATGGAGATACGCACCAGGTATTTTTGCAGTGTGTGCAGGGTAAACTATAATTATATGGTTTTGCTATATGATTTTTCTATCCGCCGTACCTATTGCAATATTACCGATCATTAAAGAGTGGTATATTAAACGAACATTATAGTGAGATTTAAACGTTTTCCTTTGAGTACAATTATAGCATTCCAAAACCAAATATTTTTATGATAAAGTGTTATTTCCAGATACATACAAAGTCATCATAATGATACATGGTATTAAAATAAGATTTTACTTACTATTCCAGCTTTTGTGCCTGGTTTATTTGAAAGTTTTATTTTTTCAAATGAAATTTTTCGAGTCATCCAATCTGAGCCAACTCGTGGGGAGTCTGGATGTTTAAATGGATAATTTTTAAATTCTTCTTCTTTCCTTCCCATTGGAATCCATTTATTGTTAAGAAATTTAAAACTTTTGCTACTGGCGGGTATGATGTCAAATATTACGTCATATAAACCAACAGGATCAACACCTCGCAGCGAAAATTCTAGATATGGGAACATTCTCCTAAACAAACAAATAGATAAATAAATACCTAGAAATATAAGACTTAATGTGTCATAAAAAATTATATGAAGGATTCTTTTTTTTCAATGAAAGTGTTATCAAATCATTTTTCTCTTCCATAAATATTCATCATAAACACGGTTTAAGGGGTCGGAACATCTCCATTCTCCATTTCTTTCGAAACAAGAGATGTACATGTATCTGAATCACTTATGCCCCCTCCCTTGGACATACATGTACATACATGTAATAGAATGCACAAGCCTTATTATGGGCAGTATACATGGAATGAAATTGAGCTTTTTAACTTAAAATCAATAATCTACCTGTAATATCCGAGATGCACCAATCTATCAATTAAGCATAACGTGTGTAATCTTAAACGTTTTACAAGTAGTAGTTTCCTTGATATTCTTATGATTTTACATACCAAATTTATTTCACTATGTGCAACCCCTGCAAATTTTAGAAATAAACGGAAGCTGAAAATAATTGGAATTTTTCAAAGTCCAAGAAGCTTATCAATAATTTCTCGATCGTTACGAAAACATAACTAAGTCTTGCCATGTGGAATCTCTGCAAAGAAAATGAACGGAAAATGGATTTTTCTGTCAAAAAATTGCTTGATCGTTCCAAATTATAACTGGACCTAGATAAGTATGCACATTGCGCGTTAGCTTCATGCAATCAAAACTATTTAGGTTTACATCATAAAGCATACGTAGTATAAAAGTAGACATGTCATAAGTTTATTGAACACAGTGCAGATATTTGTAAATGTGAACTTGAATTAGCACATTTGATTTCCAAATATTGTCGCGCAATTATCAACTAGTTATAAAATCAAGCTACAAACTATAAATTATCTTGGAATAATTCCCGTTTGAACAGATAATATTTTTTAGATTTCATGTGTGAAAATAGTACCTTCCGGTTTTGTTGATAATCATTTCTGTTCCTAGCCCCAGAAATGTGTACCATAGTTTTGCCTCCATCAGCGACAAAGTGACGGAGCCATTTATTTGTTGAATACAATCGGCCGTAGTGTCTAGAATTAAGTTCCCGGATTTCTCTTCATCAGACGTTGACGTCTGTTGGTCCGAATACCCAGAAGAGCTCGACTGGGCGTAGGGTTGACACAAGTCTAAGTCTGATGACTGGGCCTCCATTTCCGAGGACGATTCATTAGACGACCCAAGTGATGCCGAGGACTTAGATGAAACACTTATGCAGCCTTTTCCGTTTGGATTGTGCATTAAAGATTGTAAGAAATATTCACCATTGGTTCCTCGTATGATTACGCTTTTATGGTTCATAGCTGTTCTTTTAAAGGCTACAGTATCTAGAAAAATGTTTTGATAATTTTGTTTTAATACTTTTAATTTTTCAAGTCGTGATGCTGTCAAACTTGAGTACTGGTAAATAAATAAAAAAAATAATTATAAACTACATGTAAATAGATAAATAAATAATAAGCAACCCCAGACAAAATTGAAACATGGATTCCTAAATCAAACCTCTTTCCGAATCCTTGTATTTTAAACGGGTTTTAATTTCTAAAATAAAATTAATAGCTTAAATTGCCGGTATAGGTAGATAATAAAAAAAGTTCCATCTGTTGTGAAAACATTATTGGAAAACAATTTTTAAAATAGCAAGATTCTTCAGACACAGACCAATCGTAAATAACTGTGAAATGTCGCAAGTTTTGGATAGGGTTTTAAAATGTCAAACTATCGAAGTGTTGAAGCGATAATTTCTGTTGAACATCAACAGGTGTTTTGCCTCGCGTCAGTCTTTGTCATAATGGTAAAAGAGGATTGCCTTCCATTTAACACGTATCATTCTAATTGTTTGTATAATAATGAAATAAAAGCTTCGTCAATTTTGAGCTTAAAATAGTTGTTTTTATAAAATTTTGAGCTTTTAAGATAAGACTTTTTCTTTTTTATACAATTAAAGAAATGAAACATATACGATTATCTTTCATACATACGCATGTTAATACACATGTTTGTAGCTCCCGGGCTGAGAAAAATAATGGGATCGAAGACCTGGGAGCTAGAGTTCCATACATGTTAAATGAGGTTAATTTTGGACTGCTTGATTTTATATCCAAACAGATTCTGTACTAAATATGTACTTCCCAAACAAAATCCTCAGATTTACTACAGATGTCGGCACTTTACATCCCTCGGATAATTTTTTAAACACCATCACTAGTTCTGTAGTGTGAAGTGGTGCTGTTTGTTTGCATATACAAATGGCGACTCTCGATCTGCACGTGATGTTAACATATAAATGTACTTCATTTTCTGATCGATGTCGGTTAGCGTGTATATGAAAAGTAATGTGACGATAGTAGTAATAAACTGCCGAACAAATTTAATGGTACTAATTTTTTTCCACAGAATTTATGTGGAAGTAAGATTAATCAGTCCCATGCTTTGTGCGCCGTAAATTGCAACTTTTTAACACGTGCGAAACTGTAGCTCCCAGGTCGTCCATCCGATATTTTTTTCTGACCGGGAGCTACACATCCGCTACTGGAATATGACATACAGATGATGATGAAAGAATTAAAGGCCATAGTAGGTAGCCTACTTGTACATTTTAAATTTTGAACTGAAGTATAAACCTCCTATTTTTATTTTTATGTATAAGAAAAGATCATAAAAAGTGAGCTGTATTGCTTGGAATTATGCTTTGTACATTTCATTTTATATCAACGTTCAGTAAAAAGTTAACTATACTAATTGCAGCGGTATCTCCAAAACTGTTCAGTTTTTGTAAATATGATATAGTTGAATCTTTTTTTTTTTTACATGATATCAGCTAAAAATTATGTTATCATAAAAAGATTTGGCGTACTTACTTAATCTAGTTGAAAAGGGTTGTCAGTGTTCCTGACTCTGCTGTCAACGAATGGTTAAAACTGGCAATTTGCTTTGACAGATAGCATACCCACCTTGTAATCTCCTATGAACAGATTTCCAGCACGGCACGCATGCGCCGTTCGGTATTGGCAGTTTGTAGCCTCTTCATGAAAAAATAGGATAGCTCTCTTTATGATTACACCTTCTTGAATTAGAATTGTCTGTGTTTGTTACATGAAATTAAGGGAGCAACTGATGCCCGCTATTTCATAAAAGTTCATTAAAAAAGAGTAATTGTTTACATTTACTGTATATTGAATTGTTTACCAGCTCAGGTAAAATTATTTTTTTATATCATCACTTAACTGTGATAAGTATGTTTTTAACATAAACCTGGAAAAAATGTATGGTTCGATAATGCATAATATTATATAAATTAGATTATAAAAAATATTAATGATAATCTTTTAACTTTCTTCCACACTGTTCTTAGTCTGATATGTGTTTATATATATATATATATATATATATATATATATATATATATATATATATATATATATATATATATATATATATATATATATATATATATATATATATATATATATATAGTTTAAGCCTCTTGTTGAAATATTTAACAAAAATCATAACCTATCAAAACTAGTTTAATATTGAAAATATTTTGTGTACTGCTTAAATATGATAAGTAATTTTAAAATTTGAAAGGTTAAAAACAAGAAATTTGTGGTTCTAGTCTGTTTAAACCAGTTAGGTTGTTTACTTTGTAAATGCATGTTTATGAATCAAATTATTATAAAGTCAATGGCTATAAGTAACATGTAATATACTTTGACAATTGTATATATTGTAGATATTATCATTAGGAGAGGAAGTTGTAAGTTGTAAAAACTTGTTTCCAATCCTTTTGTGTAATTTACACAATAAAATATGTTCAAATCGAACCAGTTCGATATTTCAATCTGTCAAACAGCGACGGAACATAAACACATTTATGTTTTGCCACTTGCGAACATACAAATAAATTTAGGATGGTGTTGACAGCCCATTCATTAACACCTTTTCGAGACGCCTTTATGTGAAATTAGATTAACAGTTTGACATTTATATGTATAAAAGACAAATAAAGTTATGTATAGATGAATTGTATTGATTTTTTTAAAAAGATCTTGTGCAAAGAATCGCAGTATTTAGAGCTGGGTTTTAGGTCACTTGTTAACTAATATTACTAATGTCATTTTATCGTTAAATATGCTCGACCAAGCAATAATAATAATACTGCGTTTAATCATTGTTTTCACCTACAAATATGCAAATATCGGGAAACACATGAAACATACCCATAATCAAAGATGCATGATACATGTAGATTAAATTAATTCTAAGTCCGTAAGTTTTATGATAGAAGGGTATAATATGATAACTGCAGAAAGTTTTTTTTCTTCTAATATTACACTATACAGTTCGCGTAACGGGATTTCAGCGTAACAAACAAATGTAACAATTACTATTCCGCTAAAAACATGACATTGAATCTGAAAAAATTCAATCTGGATAACAAGTAAAATTATGTAAAAGTTACAAATATCTTAAACTTTACCACTCTGTAGCAGATTACCAGGTTATTTTTTTCTTCATTTCCCGATTGTATTTTAATCTAATTTTGCTTTCCCGATTGTATTTTAATCTAATTTTGCTATATTTATGAACATGCTTTGCAAGAGTATGGCACAAAGGTCTCCTTTTTAAATTAAAATCCTACGGAATATCCGGAAACGTTTTACAATGGTTTACAAGTTATTTATGTAATAGAAGTAAAAAAGTAATGTACATAGATGTTTTATCATCTTATACTTGTATAAAATCGGGTGTACCGCAAGGTTCAGTGTTATGACCTGTTTTTTTTTATATATGTTAATGAAGTCTCACACACTATGTTATCATTTTGTTGACTTTTCGCAGATGACAGTTGTATCCAATATGCATCGCATGATTTATCCTGCATTGAACACAATATCAATCATGACTTATACATTTTGGAACAGTGGTCTAGTCGATGGTTACTTAAATTCAATCCAAACAAAACTAAGGCTATCTTTTTTACCACAAAATCTCTCTATGAACTACCCGAAATATTTTTTTAGCATTGTAAGTTAGAATATATCTCAACACACAAACACTTAGGTTTACATCTAGTAAAAAAATAAGGTCTCTTGAAAAAACCAAAATTTAGTCTTTGAAAAAAAAACCAGCCTTTCCAAAATGTATATTACCTTTGTAAGGCCAATTCTCGAATATGCCTCAGTTGTTTGGGATAGCTGTAGTCAATATGACATTGACAAATTAGAAAAAGTTCAATTGTATGCTGCCCGCATTGTTACAGGGTTACCAATTATTGCATCAAAAACATCCTTATATTTTGAAATGGGCTGTGAAACTCTTTCTGCTAGAAGAATAAGCGCAAGCTAAACATAATACATACCAAGCTAAGACACAATTGCATATTCAATTATTATTTATAGTCTATTCCTAATTTCTAAAAAGAGCTCTAAAAATACGTTTTAACGGCAAATAATTATTATTTGGTCCAGCATGGTTTTTTTTTATCATAATTAAAGTATGCTGAGTCTGAAAAAATATGCTGGGCTTCATGAAATGGCGTTAAGTAGGTCAAAATGGCGATTCAAAATGGCGGACAGCCAATCTTCAAAATTTTCTCTTAAAGTCTTTTCAATGGGAAAAAATAATGACAAACACTAATGAATTGATCCAAAATAGCATTTTATCATATCCAATATGTGCTGAGTCTTAAAAATTATGCTGGCTTTCCACAAATGTGGTTAATTAGGTCAAAATAGCGATTTAAAATTGCGGATAATAAAATGTTGTTATTTCGTCTTATGTTTCTGAAATGGACATAAAGCGTGAGACAATGAATATCCAGTCTAGCTAAGTTTTTAAACATAACTTAATGTTGGTGGGGATAGTCAGGAATAATATGCCATTTTCAAGAAAATGTCGTAAATTATCTATTAAAAAAATGGCGATTCATAACGGTGGACATCCAGATTTTATATTTTTTCCCTTTAGTTTCCTAAATGGTGAAAAAGCGAGAAACAAACAATTATAATTTTTTAAATAAATTTTCAAATTATAGATAAGACGTGATAAGCCTGAGGAATCATGCTGGTTTCCCCTAAAGCGATGTTTTATTATGGCGGACAGTCAGATTTCATAATTTTTTCTTTAAAGTTTCTTAAAACGGAAAAAAGCATGAGACCAACAAGTTTAATTTGGTCTAGCAAAGTTTATCAATATAACTAAGACATGCTGAGTCTTAGGAAATATGCTAGCTATGACGGAAATTTCATAAAATAGGTCAAAATGGCGATTTAAAATGGCCTACCGCCAGATTTCATCACTTTCTATTTAAGTTTTTAACAAGAAACAAAGCATTAAAACAATTAAAGTCCGGTCCGACAAAAAGTTTTGATTAATAATTAGGGTATACTGAGTTTGACGATATATGCTTACTTCTACAAAAATTGCGTTATTTGGGTCAAAATGGCGTTTTAAAATGGCCGACAGCCAGAATTCATAATTCTCTTTTAAAGCCGTTTACAGGGATGAAACGTGTAAGTATTACATTATACAAATATACACATGAAAAATTAGATTGGAACACTTCGACGAAGAAAAATAACAATTCTATATTTTACTAAAAAATTGTGAATTTTTTCCGTTTTGTCTTAATTTGGCGTATACCGGTACCTTATTTAAACATTCTCTGTTCATGCTTTTCAATATCCGTCTTGTTCCCAAACCTTTCATGGGTTTTTTTTGAAATTTTACTTTATGTACCGATTCGACCTGCAAGTTCGTGAAATACACCAAATGCTTACAAAGCAAAGTTTGAGAGAGGAGAAATATTTCTGCACTATAAATCTGGTGTTTTTAGGCTTTAAAGACATCGATTCCATAAGCTTATATGAAACAGAGATACATACAATCAGGTACTTAGGAACAGTGTACGACATGAAGAACTATTCTAGTATATGTCATCCATCAGCAAACTTAGTTTTGAAGTGAACTTCAAAGCCGATAAACATCCCTGTCAATGTTGTTGAAGAGAAAATGTTCCCCTTTTGTAGAACTTTGCAATAGCACTTGGTTCATTTCATTCACTGATATGATGTGACACAACTTCTTATTTCTACAGCATATCGAGAAAATAAACTTATAAGTGAACAGAAACAAGTATGAAAAGGGGAATTAACTGACCAGAAAATCAAAGAGTTCGAGAAGTTTTTAGTTATATGGATAACCAAGACACATTGTCCACTGACACGGTTTAATTTGCTAAAATCAAAGCCTGGGAATATTTCCAAACTTAGGATTTGCCATACGTTGCTTATGAAACAAACACACACCACGGTAATAAGCATGTCCATATTACCATGCCCAGCCGAGATGGGATTAAAAAAATTAAGTGATGGTTGTTTGTTGCTGGAACTAATGACCTTAAGATCTTATACCTAAAGCTTTCTTAGATTTGATAGCTTGCAACTGCCTCACAGGTTGCAGAACCTTTATGTGTGAATGTAAACGTGCCTACTTCCCGGGTAAAGACATTTGCAAATTTCAAATCACAATCTTATCATTCAAACAAAGATTATGTAAATAACATAATTATATACTGTAGCTTAATAAGAAAAAAACCATAATTTTTTTCCAAATAAAAAGCTGGTGGAGTTTTTTCTATTAATACAAGTGTTCAAATTTGATTGTCATTTACATCATTAGTATTGAAATTATGATATTCAAACATTTCCCCATTTAAGAGGCCTTAAGTAGTCTATATAGAGATAAATGAAATTTGGCTACTAGTATACACCAATTTGAATAGCCATTTTGACAAAAGTAACGTCATTTTCATGAAGACCAACACATTTCATCAAACTTGGCACAACCTAATTATGATAAATATTTGTATTGTTATTTTTTTTCCATTAAAGAGACTGTGAGACGAAAAATGATGAAAGCTGACTGTCCTCCATTTTAAGCTATTTATCGCGATCAACATATTTTGCTGGACTCAGCACACCTTAGTTATGATAAAATGCTATGCTGAACCAATTTATAATCGTTTGTTACCTCAATTTTTAGAACTTAAGAGAATTAGAGAATTTGCCTGTCGACCATTTTGACCGCCATTTGACAATGACAATTAGAGCCATTTTTGTCATAGCAAGCATATTTTTCAGACTAAGCACGCCTTAATTAATAGGCAAAAACTTTGCTGGACTGATTTATTATTGTTTTTATGCTTTTTCCCTAGATTAAATTTTTAGGAAAAAAATTATAAAATCTGGGTATACATGTATCTGCCATTTTGAATCGCCATGTTGACCTAATTAACGCTTTTTGGGGAAGACCAGCCAATTTTTTCAAACTTAGCACACCTCAGATATGATAAAATTCTAAGCTGGATCATTTCATTATTGTTTGTCAATAATGAAAAGACTTTAAGAAAGAAATATAAAATTTGGTTGTCCGCCATTTTGAGCCTCTTAAAATTTTATTTTCATGAAGGCCAGCATTTGTTTTTGGAATCAGCACACTTTTATTATGTTTAAAAACCATGCTGGACCAAATAATAATTATTTGCCGTTAAAAGTTTTTTTTCGACTAAATCGACACAAAATAAATATCATAGAAAGCGGTATTTGTCGGTGTGGATCACCCGAAGATGCTTACCATTTTTTCTTCAAATGCAAAAATTATACTATCGCTAGAAATAATTTTTTTCTTAATCTGCTACAACTAGATCATTTTCATATAAAAATACTCTTTATTTATTATGGGGCGATGAGTCATTATCCCTTGATTTTAACAAGCAATTATTCTCATTAGTTCAATTGTACATCAACGAAACTGGTAGATTTGTTTAATATAGTATATGTGCATGTTTCTCATTCTCGTATATATCACATATTTTCAATTATATCGTAATAACAATTCTATATCATGCAATAACAGTTGTAAGTTTTGTATTATTTTTCTATTTAATGGAAAAGACATAGAAAGTTGTCAGAACTTGTGTCCAAACCATTTGTATATGTATAGATATATATGTTTACAATAAAATATGTTCAGAGGGCGCACGTGGTAAAGTATAAAATAATTATAACGGTAATTTTTATTTTAAAATGTTTCAGGATCTGCATGTTTTTCACATTTGCATATTATGTACACAGAAAATAGAGTTACGCTACATTCTTTTTAGTGTAATAGCTGCTAGAATTCTTTTAAAAGGAAATGTAACAAGCTAATTTGTGCGGAAACGTGAAAATGACTTTTGTTCTCAAAATTTGCAACGACTAAATTTGATTTTTTTGGGGGGGGGGGGATTGGATTTTAAAATTGATTTTTACTAAAGTCTGCTAAATGAAAGCAATTTGATTGCCAAAACCAACCTTTGACAAAACCTTTACAGCGATATTTTATACATAATGCAATAGTTTTTATTTGGTTTATTTTGGTTTAATATGATAGGTTAAATACGAAAACATGGCAACTTATTATTTGATTATTGATTTAAAAAAATCCAATCTTTCGTTATTAAGATTCATGGTTGATAGATAGATAGATAGATAGATAGATAGATAGATAGTTTTAAGGACGTTTGAAATAATTACATACTCGAATCTTCCTTGTGTGCAAATACGTTGATATCTCAATTTAATAAAAAAAATGTACCATTATCTTTCATTTGTTTTATTTATGTGTTGGATTTTGGGAATTTGAATCCCAAAGTTGACATCGTCTGTTTCCTTTTCATTTCCAAACAGCGCTAACAAAAGATATTTGATGGAAGAAAATGTGCTCGTTTATCATAAACGTTTATTTCTATAACATTGACAACAATTAATAAAAACATGAACACGGACACAATCCTCAAATAAAATAAATACACGACTCATTAATCCCTTTTTTTTAGGTGGCCGATTTTTTCGTCTTAATAACAACAAGACAAGAGCAAAACTCCTAATTTTTTAACCATTTAACCATATGCAATAGACAACTCTAGTTTCAAGAAAATCTACAATTTGGTTCTTTGTAGGTGTCATCTTAAAATAAAGGTACATTTGCTAAAGGAATATATAAAGGAATTAATAATTTTGCCGCGCTTCGAGGCAGATTTTGAAATTGTAATATGTGATTAGAATTATAATTTTCTTTCTTATATATAAGAAATACTAAATTCTATGATCACGTTTTTTTTGGAGGTCATCTCAAAATATTAAAATGCACCAAATTTTGCTATATATTACAATATACATAGTACAATGGATTCATATTCAAAAAATAACCCTAAGGATAGCATTTTTCCAATGTGTGCACATTTATTAACTTTTTCCGTAATGTTATTTCTAAAAGGTACTTTTGAAAAGCTTTATTTTATCATAACGTTATAAAGCACACTGACATTGCTCACCAACATAGCAATGGAAAAATCGTTTTAAAAATATTCCTTATAGATATAAATATTTTATCTGTATTTTGTTCATAGCGTTCAATTTCACAAATGTTTTTTGTTTAAATCTTAAAAGCTACAAAAACACCGTGTTTTACTAGATTGAAAAAAAAAAACATGCGCAATGAAATTATGGTCGGCCACCTTAAAAAGTCAAATCCTTAATTAAAACACCTCTAAGAAATCAAAATAAAAACAGCGCTTACCAAAAACTCCACGGTAACTCAGTATGGAAAACAGATAAAATCAGCGAAATTATAGCATGTATTATATACATTTATATTTCATCGAGAATTTACGATGTGCTCAACTTATTTAAGGTACATTGTATTTTATGAACTATATCACATCACATCATTAAATACATGACGAAATAAAGCACTAATTTCGTATCTTTAAACCAAGACATTCAAACCGTTTTTGAAAATTCTGATAATGTTTTGGTGACTGGCTTAATTTTTTGTGATAAACTCATGAATGATAAGAAATAATATCGACTTCTTTGTTTGAACTCATTTGCGAGGGGCGCAAGTGCTAACGACCATGGCACATTATAAAAACGTTCACCAATGAATAGATTGGTATAAAAATTCAATAGAAAAAACCCACACCAGATACCAAACAAAATCTCATAACATGGCAACCCGTAAACGTAATACCATAACACATTTTACGCAACTTCCAAAACTATAGATGTATATGTACATGTATATAAAGCTTTCAATTTTGTAAAAATAGAATTGATAGCATTTACTTTAAAAAATAAACATGATAAGTAATAATTTTAAACTTATTAATAGTTCGTGAAAGATTAAAAAGGCACCTTATTTATTGATTTAGTAAGTTGAATTATTACCTTAGGAATAAGTATATATATCATGTTTTACGTCTGATGTAGGATGTTTTAATTTCACTGGAACATTTTTTTTAACTAGTAAATTAAAAAAATGTGTAAATAGGACACTTTTGAAAATCGACAAAAAGTTTTAAAAATGCAGAAAGAATAAGTATATTAAAAAAATATCACTGAATCTGTCCCGAATATCCTATGATATTCCACAGCAAGATTGTGGTAAAAAGCAATCTGAACCAAAAAACAATCACAGACTAAAAACTTAAAAAAACAATCATCTTAAAGATTCAAATATAAGAATATAAGAATTTAATAATGATAACAAGCAAATACATTACCTGGAGATTATTTACAAAATGTAGGAATTCCAAAGACAACAAATTTACAAGCATGGAATGACATCTCGTCATACAATAATTTTCTTTCTAATACATATTGTTAATGTGAAAAATTTCTTAGGACAAAAAAATAAAAAAGCCCAATTTATTTAACCATAGGATCCAGTAAATAAAATTGCTTTACGCAAATGATAACAAAATATTATATCTTTAAACTTGTTGAAAAGCTACTCATAAACAATATCAAAATTAATTAAAATATATCTAATTTGCAAACGTCTAACAAAATTTCAACACGAATTTTCAGATTTCATCAAAGTTTTCTATATAAACAGACCACACAGTACAGAAACGATAGCATATAACACACCAAAATGACATAATCATGATTCTTATTAAACAATATTGTATATAATCATTTACTGCAGTATGTTTTTTTTCCACAGGCTGTAACTTGATCCTTGTAATGTGAATATCGACATATCAATTTCATTGCTTTTTCTAAGTATAAGACCAAAGTAAGGATAAAAAATAAACAAATGTTTGAATTCTCCTCAAATCCTTTTAAGAAATGCTTTTGGATTTTCCTTTTGGGTTTCCTCACTCATTAGTGATGTCGTTTAGAGTCTCTTCTCTGTCTCGTTTCCACACTGTGTAAAATAAATCGAATCTGTCACATGGTTACAACATTGTTAATAGGATAAAGTCTTTAAGAAAATATTTGGACTTTGTTCGCCAATAAATATCAAGTTATATTATGCGCTTACTATTCATTCTGGCATTGTACTGCAGGAGTTGTTCCTCTTTCTTCTCAGATTTCCGACTTCTTGCCCGAGTTTTCTTTTCATCTGCTGTGAAAACATATAAAGAAATGTTTGAACTATAACCATATATTTATTGCATGATTGCAAGGGTGATATTCCCAAGGGAAAATAAAATCAAGTATTATTTTTCTTCGGGAATAGACGAGGGAAATGTGAAGAATTATTCCTCCAAGGTAAATCAATTCAACATTATTTTTCGGGAGAAAATTCTTCATATCTCCCGGACCACCAATGTCCACCATGCACTAAATTATTTATTTGGCCGAACGACAAATGATACTTTATTATAATCTAATCGTTTTTCAACTCGAGGAAAGCAGAAAACCACCGAAAAGTTTATTTTTCAATCATTCGAATAATTAGTTTTCTGCTATTAAAGGACAAAAATGTTGATAAAATCCAATAAAGTTTTAAAAGTAATCATTTGATTACATCGTATGCTCATTCTTGGGATTTTTCAAACGCACAGAATAAAAATTTTGATAATTAAAAATGAATGAAAATATGACGATGCCAGGAAATATAAAGTTCATTACCCTGACACGTGATTGTCTAGAACCAATCAGATAACGCGTTGGATAAAATTATTATAATTAGGTATAATAATAGGTGTATTTCTACTAGAAACGAACAAAGATACCTCTTAAAATTTGAGATACATGTAATATTCATTTTTTACTTTCCTGACTTCTTCACCCAATTGTTCACTTACACATCAATGCAGATGAATCCCTTGTTCGTGATGAAGTCTCAGGACACTGTCTTGTATAAGGATCGCCTGGTCCTGTGTCTAATTAGAGTAAAACATTAAAAATTAGAAAATACTAAAAACATACACACAAAAATCAAAATAAGAGGACAGCATGCCCGTTGTAAAAACTGAAATATGAATTACATGAAAGTTTGAGTTTTTGGCAGGTTACAAAATGTAAATTTACATGTATTTGTGTACCAGGTAATTTTCCTACGATAATCATAATCTTTTTTTTTTACATCTCCCCCCCCCCCCCATTTTTATGCTTTAAAATTTCCAATTGAATAAAGAGTTTCCATTACCTAGTTTCCATGCATGTGCTGGAATAAGCGGTGGTGGGATGAAGTATGAGACCTGTGCCTCCGTCGGCTGTTTTGTGACTGGATCTGCAATATATTATAAATAGTTACATGTACGTATCAATCAACGTGCATTTGTGGATTGGTATCTTTTTTTTCACTGAAAAAATGTCGTTTGAAGCCCAAGAGAGGTTACCGTATTATGCATATACAACTTATAATAACAGTTATAGCTCTTACAATTTTTATAATGTAAATTAACAATAAGTAACAACTTTGAATATACAAGTGCATTAGTTTTTGAGCCCATCAAAGCTGATATACTGGGAAATCATTTAATTTCTGTGGGCCTGTTTTCGTGGATTCTGGGTTTGCTTATTCATGGGGAAGTTATTTCTTAAAAGCGTCAGTTTTCATTTTCAGGAAGAAAGATTAATTCGTGGGACGGCTACCTACGAATACGACGAAAATTGAGCCATTGTTAATAAGTTGTTTCTTTATTTTGTGTAAGTTAGTAAAATGTATTTGTAATATTTAGAAAGTATATAATAGTCTCGTGCGGTTTAAATATTTATTTTAGGCTAAAATGAAAATATATTCGTTTTAAAGTTGCCTTCTCCGAAATAGTGCAGGCATTGGGAGCAAGCAATAACAAGATTTTTCTTAAAGTAATAAGCCGATGCATGTTCAATGTTTCAACACTTACATTCACAATTGATGAAAACGTTATATTCGATGTAATACGCTGCAGGCTTACATGAAATTATTTAATACATGTTCATTCATAAAATAATTTGAAATAATGAAATAACTTAATTTCAAGTGATATACACGTATATGTACTAGATTGAAATAAAAAACATATATTGCTTCTTAAATTTGCACGTTCTGTTTATAAAATTTTGATCAGCCGCGAAAATTATTAAAATTCATTTTTATTATAAGATAGCCTTATTGATACATGCTTCCAATGAACAAGTTTATTAAGTCGGGTAGGCTTTTTAAAAAGCTTTAATCTTGTAAGATTCTTTAACTTACGCTGAAGAAACCGATACCAAGTTCTCATGTCCGCCATTGTAATATCGGTTTGTGTAGCTTTGTCAAAGTCGGGATTCGAGTCAGGGGCACCCTTGTAATCATCTGCCAAATATATTTTAAAATATATAACAACCCGATTTCCATTACGGTCTATAACAGTGTCAACAAGAAAAACAATTCTGGCAATGATATCACTTCTTACAATGCAAAAATGGCATTCATTTATTTTCATTATAATGATTTCAATAGAATAGATTTTCTTTTTAACAAAACAAAGCGAAAAAAAATTCATCGAAACAATTAGCAACGAATCTACGATTAAATTCAAATAAAACTATATAAAAATTAACGCATATTTAATATTTTAAGGAGAAATATGATATTTGTTGGTAATAAATTTCTATTTTTTGCGACATGAAATGAGTATATTTTAAAATAGTACTTACTTGTTTGTATGTTTTCTTTGTGTGTTGATAAATCTAAGGGGCATCTATAAAGAAAACGCAAAAGCATAAGTTTTTCTGAATGACAATGTATTATCAAAAGGAATTAATCATGATGCACACTTTATTATTTATGTCTCCGTGATGCGCCTTTTTCGGGGGGTAGATATACTCACTGTGGGATTGCTTGAACATCCCCTATGAGATGATAGAACACTGAATGTTTGACAGAATCTTTCATTGACATCAGTCGTTGCTCTTTGTGTTCAATCTTCTGGAAGGTCTGATGTTTTATTCTGGCGAATATGATAAAAAAATTTAAACAAAGGATAATAATTTAAAAGGATGATTATATTCAAAACACTAAATTGTTAAATTTGAAATTAAAAAATGAATATGCGATAACATATCTAAGTGATGAAGACTAAAATTTGAACATTTATATGAAGGATTCGATGAAATACACACTGTATTTCATAGGAAAAATATTCAAGAACAATGTTTTCACTTAAAGTTAAAATTTACATGCACATATCAAAGAGCAATGTAAAGCGATTATAAACCTTTTCATTGGGAATCGGAACCCTTTGGAGTATGGGTTACTGTAAATTTTGAGTTTGGTCACTTCTCGGTTGTTGTAAGCTGTGACTGCTATGAAGGTCGTGGCACGAATTGGAAATTCCACTACAGAAATTTCATCATCCTGTTCGTGTTTGACAATCGAAATCCGCACCAAGTATTTCTGAAGGGTGTGCAAAGTAAACTGCAAATAAAATTTAGATAATTAATCTGGTGGCTGAAACACAAAGTATGTTATGCATAACCTATGTAAAAAACGTATTTTTAAAAAGATGAATTTTAAAATTTTCTATCTTAAAAACTCGAATAACTTACAATGCCAGCTTGCGTGCCAGGTTTGTTTGACAATTTCACTTTTTCAAAAGAAATTTTTCGAGTCATCCAGTCAGATCCTATTCTCGGAGAGTCCGGGTGTTTGAATGGATAATTCTTGAATTCTTCCTCTTTCCTTCCGATTGGAATCCATTTGTTGTTCATAAACTTAAAGCTTTTGCTGCTAGCGGGTATGATGTCAAAGATGACGTCATATAATCCAACGGGATCCACTCCGCGGAGGGAAAACTCAACATATGGAAACATTCTCCTAAAAGGTATATCAATAAAAATAATAAAACTGCTTATCGACATCAAATTGAAATTTAACTTCAGTTTAACTTTTTAGTTCCATCTTTACCTTCCTGTTCTGTTAATGATCATTTCCGTCCCCACTTCCAAAAACTTGTACCAAAGTTTTGCTTCCATCAGTGATAAGGTAATAGACCCATTTATCTGCGGAATGCAGTTGTTCTCATCGTCAGGGAAATCCGAAGACCACTGCATTTCAGAATATCCCGAAGAACTTGAGCTGGAGTTCGCATACATTTGGCAAACTTCCGTGTCAGATGACTGGACCTCCAGTTCAGGTGAAGATGACCCGTTGGATGGTGATATAGAAGATGTTGCACTCGATGAAACACTGTTTTGCATCTTTTCTCTTTTTGGATTGAACAACTTGGATTGTTTTCCATTTTCAACATTATTCGGCTGGAAAAACATCTTTGCGTCCATCGTCCGCCTTTTTTATTCAATAAGAATTTAAACGCATAATTATGTATGTGTTGATCCTTATATTTAAAACATTTTTACACTTTTACACAAGGTATAAAAATTCTAAATAGAATAACTTAATACATTGATTTATTTCGTGAATTTTTAAAACCGTTACTGTAGTTCAAATCCCCTTTTTGTGTGGCTGAAGATGTTCATAACATGTTCGACCAATTAGCTCTCCTCTAAACCTATCATTGTTAAGACCTTTTTTAATATACAAATTGACTGGTTTCCATGACAAACGGTCTATCGCTGTAAACTATGAAGAATTTACACGTTTTCAAAACTGCGCTTTAAATAACAAAGCTGTGTATGTGAAGTGATAATTTAACAGTGGGTAACATTCGTGACGTAGCAGTTGTAGTTAAAATCGATTTTTATAGCTTCAGCTGTTCCCAATGACAACAGGTAGTTGTGTAATGATATATAACTTATCACTTTCACCATTTAGCTCAAGATTGACTACATTAAATCTAAATGCTTTATGCTTGAACCGTATTTTTCACTTGACGTACATAAACAACCCCAGTAACGTCTTCTGTGGGATGTTTAACTTTTATGTTGATCGTTAATTAATGACAAAAGATAAACAAGAACAAAAAAAAAAGCTTTTGATTTTGGTATGGAAAAAACCTCTCAACTTTGTTATCGATTTATCCTCTTCTCCGAGAATATCTTATTTTAGTTTCAGTCAGATGACAAAGCTCCTTTAGTAGTTTCACTTTTCTTGCAAAATGTTTGAAATTAACGAAAACGCCACTCATTATATTTAAAACCGATGGTAGAGATTATACACAATCCCCTAGATTGATAAGAGACATCAAACTATTCTATTTAAATAAAATATTCACAAAGAAAAAAAATTAACTTCATTTCGATATGTATCTTACCAAGGATCAATTATTTTATTTCGCTTTTTTTTCAATCTAACTAAACTGAAAAAATACATTGAATCTGAATGATATCAATTAAAAAGCTTTATTCATAATAGAAGAATAACACTTACGATTTAGAAATTTTCTTTGGTGATTGAAGCGCTGTCAATATATTCTCAACGAAGTCGTTATAAACTTTGAGAATTTATAAACGTGCGCAGGCTTAAACATTCAAGATTCAGATCTTGTGATTTCCAATTAACACATCTCACGTGTACATTTCTAGAAAAAGACACATTGTGATATTTGTTGATGCCGCTTTCAAAGCTTTCTCAACTAGAATGACTCATCGAACAATCTGGAAGACTTATGAAAATAACACGTTACTGATAATACTTGAGCTATTGAATTATTACATGTTGTTATTCATATTCCCGATTGTTAACGATTAGTATTAATTTTCAGAATTAATCTAACATAATTGTTCAACCTAAATCTAAAGATTTTTTTTTTACCAGATATCATGATGAATGAATAATATTAGAATGAAACATGTTTTATACATCGTGTATTTTTATGAAAAATGGATGGTCACCTTGACAACAGAAAAAAGGAAAGCGACCAAATACAGTTTCTCGGGTCTTAAGAACCAATGAAAATCTGAGCTCTGTTGGAAAAGTACGAAAAGGTGTCATAACATCATTAGGCAAATGTTATTTAATACAGAAAAAAACCGTTGCTGTATTAATTACACGTCGCGCGGATAAAGTTAAAATAAGCGCAGTCATGAGAGCATGATTCTAAGCATGCGCAAATCTAATCTAGCTTAAGGTGGGTCGCGGGTTTACCCTATTAAAAATCTCACGAGAAAACATACCCTGAAAATTTGTCAGATCGTTCTGTAGTATTTACATTTCATTATATAAAATATTCATCAAATTTGCCTGCGCTATTTTAATGCAATACCGCCTTGAACTTGGTATTGTTGATGGTATAATGCATAGGAAAATGAGCATTTTTCATTAAGCATTTGAAAAATTGCAAGTAACTTTTAAACAATTTAGACAAATATATTAACTGTTTCTGTGCGTAAAGAAAAAGTGATTTAAAATAAATTCATCAGTGTAAAAAAAATTGTATGTGTTCTCGCTAGATTTTTTGCTATTTTATCTTTATTTTTTATCATTTTACCGAAAATTGCCGCATTTTCCGTATTTGACGTCGTGAGTACGACGTCATTTATGTTTAGTCCGTTCCGCTTATTTAGTGATTACAATCACTTAAAAATCAATCTTAGACTTTTAAAGCTAAACCTAGTAGCTTACATTTCTGAAAAAGAAATTTTGGAAAGTATGAAAATAATACAGAGATTAAAAAGCACATTTTTACTATGAATTCGAAGTTATAAGGCCTCCCGTGTACCCCAGTTAGCATTGGTCTGTAAAAAACAATAATTCTTTATTTTGCTTTTGTATTATAAAAACATTCTTTATTAAAAAAAAATTATAAGGATTTGTTTAGTTGCTATTAAAGGCATTAAATTAAAAAGCCCACTTTTGCCCTCTTATTCTAAATCAGAGAATGCGAAGCATAATATTTTTTATATCTAAGATTTAGAGGAAAAGGTGGTACACATTTTTAAGTGGGTTCCCCATTTCCATTTTCTTTTGTCGAAATGTTATGTTAATGTAAATATATGCAAATTAAATCTAGAAAATGATTCCAGAGTGTCTTTTTGATGCTAGAACCATTATGACGTCATAATTAATTTGATGAAATTTTTCCCCGTACTTTTCGGCTATAAGCAAAATTATGTAGAAAATGAAACAGTTTCTTGAAAATCTAAATCAAATCATAAAAGAGTAATCCCGATACCTATATTTAACTTGACATCATGTTAAAGAAAAGGTCAAAAGCTTGTTTAATGTCGTTTTTGAAGAGACTTTGGGCATTCTAGATGTATACATGTACGTATACCATTAGTAAAAATTGGTCGAAACTCTGAGATTTGTTACTTATTTCCTTCACATTTCGTAGAACATATTATTTCAAAACATGATTTTTCATTGTGTTTAACAAAAAATTAAACCCGGTACTCCCTGTCAAACAAAGATATTGTTGTGAAGCATAACTGAAAGAATTTTTATCTTGAATTTTATAGACCTGTAGGCACCTTTCATTCACTAGATCTTGACCTTAAGGAGGATCGGGCCGTTGCAGTGTAAGATTATTTGTCAATAATTTTTTTGGTTGCGTTTTAACGCATCAACATTAACATGCCCGCTATCAGATATATTATTTCCGTTGCCACTTTCTTATCCTACAAGCAAAATATTTTCATATGCTCTTTTCAAGTGATTTTTTAACGCCATTTTCAATTTTCTAAAATGATTAATTTGATGGAATATGTTTGCAAAGTTTCTTAAAAAATGTAAAGGACAGAAATAAATCCAAAAACTAATATTAACATTACACATCGTAGAATAATCGCAATTTGCTGAAAATATTGATAAATTCAACACTTCAAATTTTGGAGTTTATGATCCTGAAAGGTCACTTGTATATAACAAAAGAAATGACCTATTGAGGAGACCAATTTCCCGGAAAAAACACTTTTAAGAATCAATGTTCATTTACAATTTTTACTGTACCTTATTTCTTAATTTTTAAGATTTTCATTTAGAAATTATATTGCATGTTTAGCTCTTATATTAACCTTTGAAGTTGGCTTAACATCATTTTTGCAGTAAAACAGTCTATTTCTGTAAGAAGTTTGACCTTGAAGTCCATCAGGACAGACCTACCCCTTAAAAAAAACTAAGATATTTTGATAGGTTTTTATCAAAGGGATGAATTAAGATGATTTTTAGGGGCACCCCTGCCTTGAGGTCAAAATTTGTTAAAAAATAATTAAAACTTATATACCTGTTACACCTGTACGTTTTGAATAGCCCAGCCTTTACTGCAGTCACTAAGCGCATAATGAAAGTTTTTTTTTTTGTATCCTGGTTCGATTCCATGATTATTTTTTTAAATTATCGGTTTGTATAATCACCGTTTTTTTTTTCTTTTGTTCAATATTGTGCAACTTCTGTTTTACTCCGATTTCCTTTTTTAATGCACGATTGCTCTTCAACTTGAAGACATTTATGAAATATAAAGTACTGAGCTGAGAGCATTCAACAGCAACTATACCTTAGTGTAAGCTCACTTTTTTGAAGACAAGAATTATTCACTATTTGTTAATCGAGACAAGTGCCACGTTAAAAAATCCAGGCCGAGTCTACTGTGGTCAAAAAATCTTATATGGCAGCGACGGATACTTTGTGTATTTTTAAGTAGGGGTTATTTTTACATGAGAAAAAAATATATAACATTGGGAGCCTGTGAACAGAGCAGAGGCGTCGCCAATTGACAACCAAAAGCGGTGCTAAATTTTTAATGAATAACTGATCATATTCTATAGTCTGACCTTTTTTAAAGCGATATGGCTACATTTCAGTATCGAAACACTTCTTTAATTAATTTTTTTTAATAATTTGCATTTCTTACACCAATGAAATTTCTCGAAATTAAATGTATTATTTTCAAAGAAATGAGTTGTAAAAGGACACTAATTGGGTCAACAACTCCTTTACCTGCATGTTTACATTAATGTGAAATGAAAATTTTTTTCAAAAAATCTTGTATAAACATAAGAATTTGTTATGTGTTATTTTTGTTGATACGGATCTGTTTAATAAATTTTGAAAAATAATGTTCTAAATTGAATGAGATATGTATATTCCCGATTGCAATAACATTTTGGACATGGCATATGTGAAAATTTAATCATCGTAACTATGATCCTATACGGGACTGAAGTAAAATAACACCTTCCTTATCTTCTAAACAATATGGTGTTAATGGTTTCGATGGAATAAAAGAAAATTGATGCATAAAACAATCTTTGAAATCGCGTCACGCGAGAATTTCGATAGTTGCTAATATGTCCCTGGTTTTAAATAAACGCATATAAACTGCATGAATCGTATTTCAGAAAGTAAACTGTAAATAAAATTTAAAGATAATAAAAAAGCGTCCATAACTCATACTGGACGGACAACGACTGTGAAACTTTTTTTCTTCAAAAAACTATACATTATGAGAACTAGAAGAGTTTACTGGGTATGGTCTAATATCATGAAATGGAACGAAATCAATATATTAATATGCTTTTTGTAAACACAAAAATCAATACCGGCCCTATAGGTCAATTCTTTTGTTATATACAGGTAATCTTTTGAAAAGAAATGTTATAGTACATGGCAAACATTCAATGAAATTTTGAGACCCCCTCCTGTAAAATTCAAATGTATATAAATTACATTATAAAAATAACAAAAATATGCCTCGGACTCCACCCCCCCCCCCCCCACCCCCGGGCAAACTTAATAAACCGTCGGACCACCCCCACCCGGAAAAATTTTGTTATTATTTTACAGTAATGAATCAATTTTGTTATACACGATGTATTAACCATTTGCAATGAGCTCTTTTACATACACCATTATTTCCACTGACAACCACTTGTATACAATTATTTTATCATTTCCACACATGGTTAGAAAGATTTTTTTTTTAAAAAAAAGAAGTAAATATTGAGATCATATCTTCAGCCTTCCCCAAAATGAAAACCAACAAACAAGTGCTCTGACTATCTTCAATATTTTTTATTTCTATCATTGCCACAAGTTATATGTACAAATACATAAATGCCTTATGGATAGAATAATGGAACACAGTTTTTAAACATTACCATTTATTTATTTATACCACATTTTTTTTACTTTAAAAACAAACAAAAGAGAAAAAGTGTACAGTTTGAATGTTGAATAATAAAAAAATAATGATATAATTATACTTGCTAAAATCACACATATTTTTACATAACAAATGTATTTATATACAAAGTATAGTTATAATTATAATGGCGTTAACTGTTGCACTGTTAAAATTCAATGTTTATAGTTTAAAATATAAATACATGTAACATACACATTAAGATCACATTACTAAAATTCAATGAATCAGAACTCCGCTTTTATTCTTTAACCTAAATATCTTAAAATGTAATTTGGAAAGTTATCGATTCGATGGATAGTCGACCTACATATTTCAAATGGTAATCTTTTTAAGGTGTTCAAGAAAGTATAAGTGATATCGAAATCTTTATATGCTAACCTATTCAAAATACAGCCTCATTTTTTTTCGAAGGGATTATACGTAAAATTAAGAGAACTTACACCATTCCCACAACTTTTTTGGATTTTTGTAATTCAAATGACTACCGTATATATATATATAAATTAAAGGCATCCACATAGCTTCCTTTCAAAACAACTAAACTGAAAAGTATATAGTTGTTTTAAAAAGATTTTTCACATTTTTAAATTTAAATTTGAAATTTAAAAAAGCTCATCTCCACCAATTATGACAAAAAAAATTATGATTTTATGTGTTACACGTGTTGATAATGCTTCCACATAACTCTCACTTATTAAACTTTCCGCATTTTCTCTAAAATAATTCCCCCTTTAATTTCTTGGTAAAATTAGACCGTTTTTCTCCAGATACTTTGATCCCAGTGCAACAGCATGAATATATTTAAACAGCCTCATGATATCTGCTACTTTCTGAAAAAATAATTATTAATTTTAATGATGATATTTGAATCCCCGCTAATGGTCATCTCTTCTCCCCAAGAAGTCATAATTTGAATAGACTAAATCTGATAAACACATGTATATAGAAACTTCCATGAATGGTGTTTTTGGTTTTTTTTGCAAAATCAATGCTACTAGTATTTTGAACTTAAGAATTTTTAAGCTCCCCTTTTATCGTCTCTACACCCACAGGAGTAAACCCACAATTGGACAAACGAGTAAACTCAAATTGATCTGGGACAATTCTGATCAACAATAGCCTAGTGGAACTGGAGAAGAAGTTAAACAAATGTTAAACAAAATAAATACAGATGGACGCTATACAAAAAATGATAGAAAAGCTGGGGATTTTAGGTTTTCATTTACAAGCAGATTAAATTAATATTTAAAATCTTTTTTAATCAAAATGATTAAATTAGATAAGTCGGCAGACGTGTTTCTAATTTAAGACCAAAAATATACACCTACTTGTTACATTAATTTGAAGTTTTCTTACAAATGTATATGGCAAATTTTCATTCTTGTGAAGCTTTGTAAAAGAATGTTCATGGAATTTAATCATCTGAAGACTCATTGAAAACAATACTGACCCTAACTTATAAAATAGCTATTTCAGTCGGATATATTTCACATAAATCTACATCAAATACACCTGCCTCCCCTAATCGAAACTTTATTGTTACAGTCTCCTTTTCCGAAGCTTAATTGTAAAACATTTCAAGCGGAGTTCTTACATCAACATGTACAATTGCATTTCACATAATAATTGTAGATAATATCAAAAGGCTGGATGGTTATGGACAATTTTAGACTGTTATAATTTCCTTTAGAAGAAGAGCTCTGTATGGAACTATGGGAAAATGTTCAAATTTTGAGCTATAATATAAGGGTTGTTTCCCTCTAAATGATAGTTTATATCTAAACAAATCATATTTGAAATATAAGGAATTTTGTTGACCATCCAGCCTCCTGAAACGACTTCACCAAAATTTTAAAAAAAAGTTTCGTTTAGATATCATTTAAGATTGTTTAAGATATTTACACTTTTTTTCGAAATTATATTTGGCACTGACAATTTTAAATGTTTGTCTTATTCTAGTTAAATTCATTAACTATTATATATCGACGACTGCTAAAACTTAGTTTATTCTTATCTTTCGACGATAACATCAATTTGTGACAGTTCAATTTCCCAGTGCACCATTACTCGATATTAAAATCCTCCGAAAATATACCACCCATCTTTCTCATTTCATATTTTACCTTTGGTTAATTAAAAAATAGTAGATATATAGGTCTATAAATTATAATCAGAAGCCAGACCCTTACATGTACCGTTTCGATTAAAGTGTAAATATCTCATATTTATATGAACCTTAAAAATTATTTTTTAAAAATCAATAACAAAAAAAAAATAAAATTCTATAATGGTTCAACCCTCCTTACTAATTGTTACTAATATTTAGTTTCATTTTTATAGTTTAAGATTAGCTTGTTAGCACCATATTAATAATGGATCATATTATGAGCGAATTTTGTAATATAAAATAATATGATATAATATGATTTAATATAATATGTTACATTATAATAATTAAAATCACTGATATCATAATTTATTAATTTTAAGATATTGAACCAAAATAGCATTTTAGAACACACTCTGTTTCATTTCTTATTTCATTTTCAGTTTGAAACAAAAATATCACCAAAGTCTAAATCTTAAAAAGTTTAAATAACCAAGTTCACTCGCAATTTTATTTCACAGAAACTGTGCGTCTTTTTCAATCCGGCATTCCAAAATTGTCATCCAGTGTACTGCAAAAAATTGTTTTATAATGTATCAGTATGTCACAAAACTGTTTTCAGAGCAGAAGCCCCTATTCTTACTGATATGATTCATGCTACAAAATAATGACTTGTTTTTTTATATCTTCATTTGAAGAAAAAATATGATTCGATATAAATATTATGATATTATATTGTAAACATTGTCATATCATTTTTTTAACCTTTAAGGTTAACACAATGTTACTGTGATTCAGCTAAAATAAACAAACATAATTATCATATTACTTAAACTCAGCTATTGGTTGATTTTCTTCATTGTTGCAGTTGACTTCATTTAAATTCAGCTTAATTTACCCCCAGGAATAATGATCTGATGAACACACGTGGCACGTTTTTCACATAGAAAAGAAAGAAAAATGATTTAACAGTGTACAATGTTCATAAACAGGAAAATATCATAAAAACTTTAAAAATAGATAGATAAATTTTACTCAATTTACAATGTTTCAAAGGACAATTTTTTACTGATAAGAGAAGAATAGGAATCAAAATAAACATTTGCTAACTATAAGTTAAATTAAGAAATATAAATTTATTTTACCAAAAAAAAGTTTATTTAAACAAAGACAAATAATTCAATTCGAAAAAAGATGCAAACATTTAATGTTTTTAATCTTTCATTAACTTACCTATTCAACGTATGACCAACATTATCAACATTATGTCCATTTCAATAGTAAAAAATCAATTAAGTTTTAATTAGTTGATTTTTAGCTACTTTGATTTTTAAATATCGAAAAATCTTCATTATCTTAAAATTTACTAGCATGACAACTACATTTAGTTAATAAATAAGGGCAACATTGGCTTGCACTAAATTCCATAATTAATAAGTGTGCGTTGATAATAAAAGATAAAGATAATATTCTACTGAATTTAAGAAACTGTATAAATTGTAAAATCATGTCTTTCATTCTTCAATTCACTCATACATATGAAATGCACATATGCCTATAATTTCAGAGAAATTTAAAAGAAAAAAAAAATCTTTAAAAAATAATCTTGAAAAAACATTTCACTTATCTTTAAAATATTGACATTTTATCGATAAATATTTCTCTCCACATTGTATTTCACATTTATTTTGTTAAAGATTCATTATCTTTACTTTCATCATTTTGTCTACTTAATACTTAAAATTTATTTTGAAACTTCCATTTTTCCAAAAAGAACAATTTCGAAAGGATCCTGCAAGAAGAATGACGATGGAATGAAAGTTAGTAGATGTTTGATATTTAAACGAATGTTTTTGTTTATCATACATACCACGAATCTCCAGAGGGAATTTAGTTAATTACCCGCTAACGTATTTCGTAGCTGTATACAGCAGGACTAGGCAGACATCGTTGAGGAGAGTGAAAATCAAAAATGCGACTCTGGAAATTCTTAACAAAAGCTTAGATTCCAAGATACATTGAGCAAAATCCCAAACTATTAGGATTGGAAAGTGTAATGAATCATAAGAGATTAAATATTATAATGACGCACACACATCTTTCATCAATCTACATTGCCTCTTGATAAATTTAACAGCAGCTTGAAAAAAGTTTCTCAAGTCACCCAGCATGGCATAAAAATAATAAAACTATTTTTCAACAATTTCATATTTAATTCATAACAAAATGTATTTAATTATTAAACACATTATAAGCAAACAAAGTTTGAAACAATGAAATATCGATAAAATGATGTGCGTGAGAGCATGGTGAAAGAATTTTTTCAAACAAGTAAATAAAAGCATAAACACCAGAAACTGGTATAAAATAAACATGATTTTTTTCTCCAAATAATCTATTTACAGAACTCTGCAAAAAGCTAATAGATTTCAAGTATGATCGATCGAGTGTCAAGTGTTATTCTAGTGTTCTCCAAATGTTGAAATGAGTTAAAATGTCAAAAATTTGAATTTAAAATGTATCAAAATTACGACAAATTTTACTTTAACAACACAACACTTTATCTGATATTACCTACTGCTAAGAAATGAAGTTCAATAAACAACATGTATCACAACATTGTATTGATCAAAATATGTTTAGAGACCGCAAACTCAGAGAGAGACAATCATGCAGTACATTAAATGGGAATTGACTGGACTGGCTTTTTCTATGATTTGGATATATCTCACAGGTGTCTGGGTCTAAGTCATAGTTTAAGTGTTTGAATACATTCGACAAACAACACAAATATGTAAATTATTTAGAACTAGTATCCTACCCTATTTATGATGCATAGATGAGAATTATTTTCAATTTTGTCCCGATTTGCAATTCAGTTTTAAAGACTTTTATTATGATTTGAGAACGCCATGTTTTTTTAAGTTATTGCTAGTAATCAATGTTTTTTATGCCTAAATCTTTTAACGAAAAATAGATTAACTTTAAAGTTCCGTAAATAGCAACTTCACAATCATTATTTCTTTTTCCAATGCTCTCTCCCACATCCCACATATACAACATTATAAAATACAGTAATTTTGTAACACAGTCCTACAGCTCAAGAAGAAAAGAAGGTGGATAAGATTATTCTTTACATAATACTCCATACCATGCATTCAAAACTTAAAAAATTGAGATAGGAAAAAAGTCATTTTGATCAATTCCTCAATTAAAGTTAATGTTTAACTCCTAAAGCGTGTTCTTCAATCGAAACCCCATAATATACATCTCAACTATCAGAAATACATTTTACTCTACGTTTAGCTAATATTTTCATTTTATCCTATGTTGCGGATATTTAAAAGTTTCATAAATCATTCAACTGTATCTTACGGAATTCAGAAAAAAGAATGATTTTCAAAGAGGATTCCGTCATCATTTCCATGAATTGTACCGGACTTGATAAGACGACACGAATAATGTGACTTGCGGTTGGCAAGATGGACAGACGGATAACAGGTAAAACAGACATCAAGACACACAAGTTCGAATTCTGTATACTCCAAAAATTGTTTATGGAGAGGACAGTGATGAAGATTTTTTAGATCATTTCTTCATTGCTTCAGGATTGTCAGAACGAGAAGTGTCTCTGTCTCGTTTCCACACTGTGGAAAAAATAAAAGACAGATGTAAGCCTAATTGCTTTTGAATGTGTTTGTATTTATTTGAGTTTAGAATAAGAACGAAAATAAAATGTTCGAATGTTATTTGTTATCATATATAAATCAATGAATGATTAACATTTCGCTTTAGTCAAGTTTATCCTGAAAAAAGCTAATGAACCGCGTTAATGTCAATGTACTTATTGTCTAATTCTGTATTTGGGGAGGATGCAACTTAGGTTTTTGATTTCATATTTAGAAAGTGTGATTCTCTTCGCTAGGTCACGAAGAGGCTGCCAGTAAAATATGGTATACAAGACATCACATATATGTATTTTTTGAATTGTGACACCTTTTCATTTTATTTCAGATACGTTTATTTAGGGGAATACCAAACGAGTTTACATCCTCATCCATTTGTCAATCCTAACCACAATTACCCTTTGAACAAATAAGAGGGGCACATTAATTTTTATAATTTTCTAGTGATTTACAACAATGACATGCAGTTACTTTTAAACACATACTTTCTATTCTGGCATTATACTCCATTAGTCTTTCTTCTCTCTTTCCACGTTCGCGCTCGTTCGTCTGACTTGCAAGATTCTTTTCTTTTTCAATTTCTTTCGCTATTGAAAATAACAGGCATATAAAATGAAATTTTATGCAGTAGTTTTTAAACTAAGAAATAATATCCATACCTTTGGTGCACTGAAACTAGTACTCTATTTGAAAATCTTAAATGTGTTTCGGGCAATTAAAGTACTGCAGACGAACCTGTAAAATATGTTTACTAGAACTTTTCTGTTGCAGAAACAAAGACAAATTTAACTCGTTTTTAATGATGAAAGAAAAAGGATTACAAAGTTTACTTGTTTAGTTACATTCACATATATAATAATATAATGATGCCTCTTAGCTTCATTAAATGTATACGAAGAATATTCTTGCTGCAAATAATATAAAGGAAACTTTACTGCCTCGCCAGTAAGCTAGCTTTTCTGGCTATGCGCTAAAGTGTCCTCAATCATGCTGCCTAAAGCAAGGCAAGTGTGATCAGCACTGGGTGGGAGATCGCTGGACATAACATGACTCTGACTTTCGGTGACGGAGTCTTCAGAAGAGTCCTCAAGACTCCTAGGATTGTCTATGTTTGGGCTTTATGTCCAGTCGTTTTCGGATACATTGTATTCAATTCACCGAAAACGGCAAATCATACCGTCTTAAGTGCTAAGCCACTGAAAAGTCGCTGGATGTTTAAAAGATCAAGTAAAGCTTTCAAGCATGGATAGAAAAAAATTATGAAACATTCATTCGTGCCAGTGAGCTAGCTTTTCTGGTGATGCGGGAAAATGACTTTCTTTATCATGCAATAAAGTCATGCAATATGTACGTGGTTTATTCTTCTATTGTTTAACATTCTAAGTGTTTTTAATGTTTCTAAAACTGTTAGATGAGCAGATATGTGTGTTTGAACGTTATATTGAGGGTTGTGTACATTTAAACTGATTGAGTAGGAGAAAGGTATACGATCTAGATAGAAAGACAGGATTTTATAGAATAATCGTATCAGCTGACAAATGAATAAGTTACATACAAGGTATGATTGTATGCTGATTTGATGATTTTGATTCTGGATAAATCTGTGAAAATTCGCCAGTCTGACCATTGCTGCATGCATCTAATCAAAAAAAAGATAATCAAAAATGTTGCAATCAAGTCAAGAACATAGTAAAAATTACATACACAATGTCTTTAAAAGCATGAAGATTCGAGGCTTAGATAACCTTTTGCATTCATTATTTAGTGCATTAACCATTTTAAAAAATGAGTAAAGACCATAAACAGACACAAATTAGACACAAACATGGAACTAAGTAATATATGCAATTATTATAAGCAAAGTATTTTGAATTAGTGGTTTTCTTTTACATAGTTTCATCTAGGCATCTTTCACAATCTAGGTACATGTAAGTACTCAGTAATCCTTTGATTAAGGAATAGCCTTTTACAAATGCATGTTCATTAGTATAATAATATATTTGCGAATCTACTAATCAAACAACCTTGAATCTCCTTAGCTATCCTTTTTTTCGGGTTAATTAGATTTCCCTGTTCTTGAATTTATAGATGTTGAAAAGTAAATCAATTGAAATAGTTACAAACACTCCTTAAATTACTTTGTAAATTGCTAACTCTGACAAAGTTAAATATGTACCCTGTTCCCATGCATTTCTCTGCATATGTGGATAAAAAGGATAAAATGGCATATTCAGATCCGTATAACGGTCAGTCATTGGGTCTGAAAGAGTACAAAAAAGTATTTATTCAATGAAAATATAAGCAAACACAATAAAATACTTTACCGGGATTCTCGAAAAAAAAATTCTTGTATATTTTATTCTTGATAAAAAAAAAAAAAAAAATTACTTTAACCTACAATTGGTATAAAAATAAAAAATACATGCATGTGAAGGAAAATATGAAATAGCCTACATCCAAGAAAATAAAACCACGATCGGATGTCTGCCATTGTTATTTCCGTCTGTGTAGATTTGTCAACTGCCACTACGTCCTCGGTAGTGGGAGTGGGATCTGTGAAAATTAAAAAGAAATCGATGTAAGCTTGGTATCCATAGTATATAGCGCACTGTGAAAGTAATTGTCATTTTGACTTACAAAGAAAAAATTGCTTAAATATGACATTTTGCTAGGTCTTAAATAGGACTAGGCAATCTCCGTTTTTGGGGGATAACTTCATTTCAAGATGACTGCCAATATTTTTACAAATACAAAAAGTTGCACTGCATTGTGATTGAATTAACCTCAATTTTTGGAGGATAGCATGGGTTTAGTTCAAAGGCTTTGTGCATATCTATAATACATAAATGCAAGCGCCAGACCTTAACATAACGAAATTAAAGTTAATGAACCAACATAATGAATGTTTGCGGCGATTTGCAATTCTATGTTCAGTATTTTTACAATATACTTTAAAACTTTGTAGGTTCGGTGCTCAGTTTTCAAATGACCGAGACAATTTCCATCTGTTTCATTTTATTAAAATCACTAGACTTTGACCCATGCGTGCACGGGTTGACATTGCATATGATATCGGGCATTTATAAAATAGATACACTAAAATACGAAACACCTTATATTGTTGACATTTGCATAACCAAACTTCAATCATACAATAATGCTATTAATTTCAATACACTCTGCTGAATTGAAATAATCTGTGCCTCGGGAAAGGCCTTCACCACAGTTAAAATGCCTCCCATATACCCGTAATGTAGAAGAAAATTGCAGAATCGCTCCAAAACGATTTTGGAGAAAATTAATAAATTAAGTTGCATTGAAAATAACAATCAAATTATTCATAACAAACCATTTTGAAGCTGTAAATACCTTTCTTCGAAAAGTTTAATTCTATAATTGCAGAATTCAACATATTTCAACAACGTTTTTTACACACCATGTTGACATTCGAAACTCTCGGGATTTTTTTTCAACAGTAAATGCAATGTGTTAGAGTTATCTCCCGTATTTTCTTTGATGAACAGAAAAAATTTCAAAAGAAAATTAACACGCATTTGTTTTATCGTTTCCAAGTTTATTCATGCAAATGTGATATTGTTGAAACATACAATAAAGAGCCTTCCGTAGTTTGGCGTGAATGTAATGCATATGCGCACGATTGTAAAATCCAAAAAATTTAGATGATTTCCGGAATTTGTTTTTGAAATTTTCGTTGATTATTAATTAAGGAAGCTTGATTAAGAAAAAATAAAAACAAATTGGTTATCTTCAAGTACCATTGATGTTTAAAATTTATAAAACAAAAGACAGTACTCTTCCGATTTATCGGTATTAAAGCCCAAAAATTCGAGTAATATTATTTTAATATAGAAGCATAGATAAAATGGTGATGCTTATTCTCTTTCAAACATGTTTGAATTAATTCACATTTAGACATACATAATGGATGTTACCTGTATAAAGTAAATGTTTGCCTATCTTTTGAAATTTATAACTCTGATTTCCTTAATCAATATATAGTTTAATCATTATTATGAAAAAATAATAACTCAACACAAAAAACATTGTCAAATTTTACGCATCAATTCATTCATAGATATAAAATGCTAAATTTAAAAAAATGTGAGCCTTTCCTTCGAAAATATTTTTTTCTTTAGAACCAACCCTCCAGTTATTTCAACTTGAATGAAATATTATCAATAATTAATTGTTGACAACTAAATAAGGTGATTTTTATTGTCTGATAATTACACATTTTACACATTAAACAGAATCAATTGCCCTGTATTTGAAAATATTATCCAATATTGGGGGATAAAAAATATCCTTCAAAAACGTCGGTTGCCTAGACCTGTGAAATTACAAATTGTTTCGGAAACATCATTTTTAGTTAGAAAATTCATGAATAAAATTTGATCTGACGTCTTGAAAATAATATTAGTAATTTCATGTTAACTACCCTGATATATATTTGACTTGTCATCAAACCTTTCGAATCAAATAAACTACACTAATGTATGAAATGAATTAAAACGTTACCTGTTTTGTGTTTTTCCTTGTTGGAGGATAAATCAAGCGGGCATCTGAAATGAAATGGAATACAATTTACAATATGTCACACACACACAACTTCATAATCTTTAATCGTAAATTAATGAAAACATAAAGAAATACGTCTTCGACACGTGTTATTTATGTTACTTATCTTATTACCACATTGCATATACTCACTGAGGAAATGTTGGCATTTCTTTTTTTAGATGACAATAAACAGAATTCGACAAGGAATCTTCAAGAGTAAGCATCCTTTGTTCCTTTGCATCAAGTTGTTCAAAGGCATGATTTTTCAGTCTAAAATGTAAATAAACATGTTTGCAACCCCATCTATCTATCTATCTATCTATCTATCTATCTATCTATCTATCTATCTTTCTTTCTTTCTTTCTTTCTTTCTTTCTTTCTTTTTTATATATATATTTCTTTCTTTCTTTCAAAAGGATAATTGACAATAAAGCAAAATGATCCCACGTTGAAACTTCAGAATTTTTTTAATGTATTGTAAAACAACATTTTTATGAGAGTTCTAGAAAACGTTTGTGTTGCTATCTTACTGTAAAACCGTCTGAAAATTAATAGAAACGCATGACAGATTACTCTCAATTTGTTTTTCAATTTCAAAAATTACTTTGTGTAAGAGCATGGAGTGCGATGTTAATACATGTTAATCGAACATAAAACTTTCCACATTTGTTATGCTTTACGAATTAAACGTGAATTGAATATTATCACAAATAGTAAAGTTTGTAGAGCAAATAACATTCAAATTTCGTTTGTGACCCACTAATTGATTGGCTTAGACTTTTATACTAATTAGGCAGTGAATATGAGTAAACTTGTTTGCCTTAAATGATTTTGTCTTTAACTTATTAATTTACATTATGATATTATTATAATAATATATTTTAACAATTATAACTTTTAACGTTGCAACATCTTGTTTTATATCAAAATCTCAAGTTGTCTTGCATGTACTGATTGGAAATATCAAAAATTCTTCTGACTTTTTTTTTCATATAAACTGTTTCGGAACAGTTTCTTAATTTCAAAAAATATGTTTGCGGTTTATAATGCGTGAGCTGTTGAAATCCAGCTATCAATTGTATAATAGTAAAATGGGTATCCTTTGGATCTTTTCCTATATCAAACTATTGGATTTCGATAAGTACCTTTTCATAGGGAAACGGAACCCCTTGGAGTATGGATTGCTGTTGATCTTGAGTTTGGTGACCTCTCTGTTGTTGTAAGCCGTCACCGCGATGAATGTGGTGGCTCGGATAGGGAACTCTACCACCGACAGCTCATCGTCTCTCTCGTGTTTAACGATGGAGATACGCACCAGGTATTTTTGCAGTGTGTGCAGAGTAAACTAAAACAGTATAAAATGATTTACTAAGTAACCATGTGTCATTTTGACAAAAATGCATTACTTTTCGATTAATTCAATTTTTTATGTAGACTTTACTATCGTGATCTACAACTTCTTACGATTCCAGCCTTTGTGCCAGGTTTGTTTGACAATTTCACTTTTTCAAAGGAAATTTTTCGAGTCATCCAATCAGATCCTATTCTTGGAGAGTCCGGGTGTTTGAATGGGTAATTCTTGAATTCTTCTTCTTTCCTTCCGATTGGAATCCATTTGTTGTTCAAAAACTTAAAGCTTTTGCTGCTAGCGGGTATGATGTCAAATATGACGTCATATAATCCAACAGGGTCAACTCCTCGGAGGGAAAACTCGACATATGGAAACATTCTCCTGAATATTTAAAATATGAAACATAGATAGAAAAGAGTTTTCAAATTAAAATTAAACAATCGATGCTCAGTAAGTACTTTGGAATCTTTTTAAGGAGTTTTTGGGAGGAAGAAGCTGGATATGCTGCTTTTAAAAAATCATGGTTTAAGGGATAAAAAAACAAGCAAGCAATGCAGCAAGGATTTTTTTTCTTCTGCAACATAATAACATTTTGCGTTATGTTGTAATCAAAGTGTTATAATTTATTGTGACATGTCAAAATGTACAACGGCGGAAATCAGTTATTTATAAATACTGAAAATATGTTTGTTGTTTCCATTACCCCGAGTTTGAAATTGATTTATGAAAATCATTTTGATCATGCGTTTGAATAATCAAGCCCATTTTTATCTGAAATAATATTGATATAAAATTAGAGGTTAAGTGTATTTAGAGTAAAGTTTTTGACATGAATTTGAGTAAAAATATACATCTTGCTTCTTATAATTAGACGTTCCACAAACTCTAGGCCAATAAACATGTTTTGTCTTCAGTTATTTGTCTTCAAACTTTGCTAAACATCTGATGAATATTAATGTGACCCGCCATCTATAACACCACTGCGCATGAGTGCAGGAAAACCCAGAATTGAAAACAGTTTGTTTACAAATTAAAATCATGTTTTTCATGTCTTAAATTAGATAATTCTTATATCAGATGATACTTGAAGCATTATTATTCCGATTCCGGTATATTAATGTACAACAATATAAATTGTTAATCATGTGCAAGAAAGATGAAACACGATTTTAGCATCATCGACTCGGTAAACATGTAAACGGAGTAAATATTTATTCTTTATTCAAAAATTCCTATAAACGATAATCTACTTCTGGTTTATAACTTAAAAAGTAAAGACACAGAACACATGGAGCACGAACCTGACTAGCAAAACCCCTACAACATCATGATGGAAACTTAAGCTTTATTCGGCTTTATTATCAAAACCGATTTGGTTTGACTTTTCCTATAGCGTCACGATCATTTCTGTCAGCTACGTCATGCATAAATTATACACGCCGGCGGTGTGAAAACTATATGATTGGTTAACTCCTATTTTTAGGCCGAGTTATCAGTATACGCTTATGCAGTGCCAGAGCTGAAGGATTTCTCAGAACAGTTTATTTCCCCCCAATATTATTCATTCAAAATCGACTATCCCGTATGTTTAAATTCTGTGCTAAACTCTCACTCTCTCTCTCTCTCTCTCTCTCTCTCTCTCTCTCTCTCTCTCTCTCTCTCTCTGTGTGTGTAAACGGGCGTTAAACCATAGCCTCAAGCTACGGTCCAGAGTACGGCGTTATAAAAAATATAATATTTAAAAGTTGCATGTGCTAAGCGTTCATTTCATGTAAATACCGTAAATGTATAATGCACATGTATTACCTACTAACTTGCCAGTCAAAGTGATAGGTATGAATTCCTCGATGTCTACACCTTTCGATCGGCAATCGACAGTCAATAAAAGTATTGAACGATGGTGTGAAAGAACGAGACGGAAGTGGAGAGTGCAAGGAGGTTTGTACATGTGCGTTTTCATTAGGCAAGTGTCCGATTCGTTTCTCTTCTGTTGCCCTATCACTTTCGGTGTAAATATATATACTAAAATATCCACAAACCATTTACTGCAGATTTCTTTATTTTACCTGTCTCTGAACCCCCGGTCACCCGCTCCATACATGAACACTGGTTTGTTTACATACATAAAAATACAGTTCTTGATCCGCTTTCCGAGTACGGTTAAAGGTTGTTTAATAGGAGAAAGTTTGGGGCGGGTAACCAGCAGTCAATCAGCGGTAAGCTGAATCCACCAATAAAAAAACCGTGGTTAAGGTGCGGGTATTGTTTATGTATGACGTAGCTGAAAAGGTTGAACGCGACGCGATCGGAAAAGTCAAACCAAATCGGTTTTAGTAATAATCCCTTTCCCATCAATCTACATGGTCTCTTAAGACGATTTTCACTTTGTTCCTATCCTTGTCAGTTTGTCTCTTTTTCCTTTACTCGCCAAATCTGTCAAATTTAACGGTCTATCCCTTTTTCTCCTTGTCGCCATTGTTGATGATAGACCAGATGTATGTCACGTGACCCATTTGAGGCGGGGTTATTCAAATCTTTTGTATTTGTTTTCGACAAGTAAAAAAATAAAATATTTTTTGTTTTGATTTCTTGTATGTTTGTTATGCGATTGACTTATACAGCGTAATTTATTTGAAAGTCCTATCTTTAAATAAAGTAATGAAGCAAATAATCTGAGATCTTATTATTGTTATTCACTAAAAAAAACGCCACAAATACCCTTAAAGTACTGGTAAAGTGGAAACCTGAAATACTGTTTTTGGTTCGACCAGAACATCAATAATTAACCCGAGCTAAGTTTATAACGATATGAACCTACACATGTTTTATTGGTAAAATTGAATGGTTGTTCAAATAGAAACTGTTATCGTACATCGCTGCCACTCGGTCTTTTATAGGCTAACATTTTATTGACAATTTCATTTCTTCATTGGAAAAATAAATGTGTATATCACAGCTAAGCTTCCAATGTTACCACCCCATCAAGTTTTCAGCAAATGAAAAAACATTGAACAATCCCTTTGGTGATAATGAGGTCACTCCCACTTTATCAATTTTTCACCTGAAGTTCTTGTTATTTTATACATGTTTTTAAGAAGTCTAACAACTTATCCTCTGAAAGAAATAGTGTTTTTACATACTTTTACGAGAGAAAAAAATATTACTAGTTTCAGTTTGCAAGTTAAAACAATTCAAAGAAAAACAATACTTAGAATAAATCTATAAAAGACCGCCAAATAATTTCAGAATGCTATAAAATGTATACAAACAAGAAAACTAACCTTCCTGTTCTGTTAATGATCATTTCTGTCCCCACTTCCAAAAACTTGTACCAAAGTTTTGCTTCCATCAGTGATAAAGTTATGGGGCCATTGATCAGAGGAATGCAATCATCTTTATCGTCAGAAAGATCATCCCTTGACTTCCCAGTATCCGAAGAAGAACTCTGCATGTCGGAGTAGCCAGAAGAACTAGAGTTTGCGTATACCTGACACACTTCCATGTCAGAGGACTGGACCTCCATTTCCGAAGACGATGATTCGTTCGATGAAGAAGGAGATGAAGATGCTGTATTTGATAGCACCATTTTGTTGGAACCTTTCCTCTCGGCATCATGCAATTTGGCTTGTTTGATATTAGGACCAGTTGGAATTCGGAGAGAATTACTTTTACTCTCCATAGTTTGTCAAAAGTCCTGAATTGAAAAGGTTAAAACAGTTTTTAATAAATTAATTGAATAAAAAGTGTTTTAATACTTACGTATTATGTGCGCGCTAAAAGTTACCATCTATCTGGATAAGGCAAAAATGTTCACGAGATAACAAATAAACACCTTCTTTTGTAACATTCAAACTGTTGCTAACCCAGCATGCGTTATCCATTCAAGGAGAATAAGCTTTGAACCTTTTCTGATTTTCACTTTTTCACAACAATACAATTTTTTATCTTCTAAATGATCATAAACTACTGTAATATGTTGTTGCAAGAAAAGTTTTATCAAATAGGCTTAATTGGTAAAGTGTAATCAAAGCCTTTCCTCGAGTGATATTAAAAAAACCCATAGACCTATTACTTATATTTTAAATAAGGCAAAGAAAATACAAATAAGAGATATTCTGGAAAAAAGATAATCAAGATTATTTTCTTTTAAATCAAATATCATACTTACGGTAAGATTTGATTATACTTTGATCCGAATTCTGAAAAACAAAAGTATGATAAATCCGTCATAGACATAGAAGTTATTAAAAAAAAAACTTGACTTATATTCAGCGATCGATTTATCTGAACACTTCAAGCAAAATGTTTGAAATGATAGAATTTACGATCGCAACACGACGCATATGAAAATGGTTCACAGTTTTCTTCCTGAACTAAGGGTGAATGATTTCAGGAAGGTTATGTCATTTGTTTGACATACTTTATTCAAACGATGTGCAACAAACTTGTTTCGTCTTCTTTTGGGTTGGGTTTTTTTTTTGGTCATTGGGAGACCGATGAAGGAAATATATTTCGCATTTTGAAAAATAAAAGGTAACGAAAATGAAAAACAAATTCCTTTGGTCGCTTGAAGTAAAAATTTAAAACAAAAAAAGAAAAATTAATTCAAAAAAAAAAACCTCATATCTTTCTCAAAAATGGTTGGGAAATAATGAATAATGCGTAATGATTAGAAAATTATAATGTTAGTTTTGTACCTAAAAAATATAAAGAACTAATAACATGCTTAATGGTATTTAATTAAAATCTAGAGTGGAAGAGTTTTAATAAAAAAGAAACTGTTATTGCAAGATGTCGCCATACAAAATTTTCATACTTACATTGCCGCTGTATGATGTTAATATGTATAAAACTTCGCAATAACACTCTTTCAAGGTATCTAGAAACGTGCGCATGATATGACATACATACTGTTAAACAACCAATTAACACATCTTAAGTCTGGAGAAAATAAGTTCGTGGGTAATTGTTTACGGTATTGGGAAGGGATTGGTTAACTCTTTTTGCTTCAAATTTTGTTTTGCAAAATAGTTTTTAAGGCAGAATTGGTACTTTTTTAATTACAAACTTCTTTCAGGGGGCTAAGTTATAAACAGCTACAATTATTCATTTATTGACGATTATTTAAAATGCACTTTACTAGAAGTTTTTAATTCGAAATTGTAGATTGTACACGAACAAATTGTAAGAGGCTCAAAAATCTAACAAGTTCATTGATATTTCATATTTGGTTTATCTTCTGCGTTGGGAGTTCATTTTGTTGAAAGTGATCAACCATCTGTCTCAAAATGACGAGAAAAGATCACAACTGCGTCATCACAAAATAGATACATCGCTAGTTTGTACAATTTTCGAAACATTGAAAAGTTAAAAATCGATATTGTCTCCTGCTTAGCGTTAACTATATTATTATTTAAATTCAAAAGTATTAATGTTTCCATAGAAATATGAAGACGATATCGCTTTAGCATTTAAAACAAAGACTGTTTCTATTGGCAACAGGAAAATACCAAAGCTTAGATGTTAATTTATCTGTTGAAAATAGGGGATGATTGAGCGCAATGATAAACTAAAACTGATGAAAAACAATTCGTAAATACCACCAAGATGTATGTACTAGACAGCAGCCAGCAAGTACAAAATTCAATGATGCACGAACATCTCTTCAGCTCAAAATATGCACTAAAATGTTTTAAAAACTTTTTTCTATAAGAAGATTTATTTATTTAACCATATCTATGTTCAAACGCCGTACGCTTTACACGCAACAATCAGGGCAGAACCTCCGCAGGGGCCCTCTAGATTACATCTGTATTTTGCCTGGGTTGACCGATCTCCTTGAATCGGTTATTTGGTGCGGTATAAATACTTCTAACAATTAAATATTTAACAAAATACAAAATGTTGTTTAATATGTCACTTTGTTACTAAAGGTCAAGATACCTTAACTTTTTTTTTTTAATTTTATTTGTTTTAATAACAAACCAGATTTAAGGTGTGGTCACAATGACTTTTCCCGTACAACAAAAATGTTGAATAGGTTTTATTAATCGAAAATCGATTGTAAAATCGTATCGTGTGACCGCATCTTTTGAAATGAACAAATGTCATTTAATGATGTAAAAGAACAAAAACCAAAAAACAAAAACATGCATGTACATCATTAAGGTGGGTCGCGGGTTTACCCCATAAAATATCTCACGAGAAAACATGCCCTAAAATTTAGCAATTTATTTTTAAGGATGTACAGTTCATTGTATAATTTTTTTATCAAATTTGTCTACGCTATTTGTTTGCAATACCGCTCTAAACTTTGCATCGTTTGAGGTGCTGTGTTAACGCTTTTCTAATGAAATATATAGAACAATGAGCATATTTGTGTTTCATTAATAAGAGCACATCTTTCCGCCCGACTACGGTTAATAAGCGTGAGTTCGGACGTAAATAATTAGAAAGAACTTGAAATGGCAATTGTGTTTTATCACTAAATATTTAATTTTTCAGTGTCTTTGTGATAACACTACAGATAGATTTTGTACAAAACAGCCCAGTAAATTCAATCGACATATTGTTGAAGCGCCAATCGGATTTGCATACTTAAATCTTTAGATTTTTAATCATCCAAATTGCTGGAAATTATAAAAATATTAGTAATAAGGAATCATTCTTTGAATGTTATGAGGAAATAATTTTGGTCTGAGCGAGACCTTCGGGCTTTCTTGGATTTGATCTTGCCCCGACCAAAATTATCACCTCATAATACTTAAAGAATGATTGAACGATTCCTTATTTCTTAATACAATTTAAAGTATTGCCACACTTAGATACTGATAAATTAAATAAATATGCATGAGAGAGAGAGAGAGAGAGAGAGAGAGAGAGAGAGAGAGAGTCTAAGAATTGAAACACATTGATAAATACGTTCATTTTTTTTTTTAAAAGATACATGAGGAAACTGTTGTGTCTTTTTCGTTTTCGGCCTAATTGACATATTTTTTTACAGAATTAAGTATGTAATCAAAGGCCTACTTATCCGATTTATATACGTGGCATTTATTTTTGTTTTTGAACAATGTAGAAGATATTTACCCCTAATTACATGTAAGTGATAACTTTAACTATCAAAAATGCATTCATTTGATATACAATTGTGTTTTGCACTGCAAATAAAAACCCATTCCAGAAAATTAACACTTGTACCCTTTTTGATTCCGATATTTTCTTATTTATTTGATAAGTTTAAATTCAATATTATGTGCTTACTGTTCGGTAAATTCTTGAAGGAAAATGAACATTATTCAAATAATTCAACCATGGTATAGTAGTAATGTAATTAATTAATTCATTTCACTGTTAAAAAATATTTACATCAATAAAAATATTAATCGGCGTTATTATATATCAGGTCGTGATCCTGTTTAAAGTCGTGAGGAGAGTCAGTCATGTTCTTCGAGAAATACTGTAATACTGCGATATTGAAACAATTTCATGTATTAAAATGCAGTGCTGCCTTGTCAAAGACTTACGCCATAGCCATAGCCAATTTGTTTACTCCTTCCTTACAAAATGCGAAATACGCCCGACTAAGTTTCGCTGCAAGTCCTCGGACTGGACGAAAGTTAGGCCCAAACATTACTCTTCTCTTTAGGCTTAAGTTAGTCCGAATAACGAAGTTAGGCCAATAATAAGTCGAGTCCAAGTTGCATTTCTGAAAGAGGTGTAAGTTCTGATTTTTAAAAAAATGTCGAAGAACTTGGACGTTTTCGCTGAGTACTAAGCACGCGCATATCGTATCCTGTTTTGCTTGGAGTCGTATAAAAGGTGCCTACAAGTTTATGAAATTCAAGATATAAATTCTTTTAATGATGCTTCATAACAATATTTTTTTTTCAAAGGGTGTACCGGGGCTTAAATTTTTGGTAAACACAATGAAAAATCATGTTTTGAACAACCATTTTCTATGAAGTATGAAGGATAAAAGTAACAAATCTCGGAGTTTTGTCCATTTTTTACTATTGAAATATATCTAAAATGCCTACAGTCTCTCAAAAATGGAAACAAACAAGCTCTTGACCTCCTCTTTAAAATGATTTCAAATTGAATATAGGTACCGGGATTACTTTTCCCGTGTTTAAATATAGAATGTCAAAATATTGTTTTATTTACTACATGGTTCCATTTAAAGCCGTAAAGTACGGGAAAAGATTCATCAAGTCAATTATGACGTCATAATGGTTCTAGCACCAAAAAGACACTCTGGAATCATTAATAGATCTTGACCTTTTATTTAAAACATGATGTAAATTTAAAAAAAAAAACAAAGGTGCTATGAAAGAAGCAAAATTAAAAAGATTATAGGGATTGCAAAGGAAAATATATAATTGAATGTTTGGCATTAAATGCATTGCAGACGAAATTTAAGGAAAAGGTAGTGTAAAATTGAAAACAAAAGTGTAATGCATGGTCAGGATACATTGAAAAGCCCGCACACTTATAGGAATGAGCAGTCACGACAAACATATAGATAGTTTCAGATGCTGAGATAAGGCTCGAAACATTCTTAATATATCAATGAATTTTTCATGAAAAAATGACACTAATTTAAACAGCAACCTAATGAAATGGGAAATCTTCACTGTATAGATAACATGCACATGAACGTTGTATTTGCCTTTAATATGAAGAAAACTCTCATTCTCTGTCCCAGTGCTGCAGGAATTTAAACAATGACATGGGAACAATTCTTAATTTTTTTCAAATCGCATAGTTACTCTATCTGGAAATCGAACTGATCATTTTTATCATGTCTATTGCATGTAATTACGGCAAACTACATTGAAGCGTTTAATAGGGGTTTACTCCAGAAAAGTTTCTACGTAATGTTTTGACTGACCTTTGTCCAATCAGATCGTAGCTGGGCGGAGTTAAGACATTGTCGTTCGTGACTTGAATGTGAGAGAGTAAGAGAGAGAGAGAGAGAGAGAGAGAGAGAGAGAGAGAGAGAGAGAGAGAGAGAGAGAGAGAGAGAGAGAGAGAGTGAATTGAGTAAATTTTAAGTGGTGCCGATGAAGAAATTATCATTAATTATACACTTGCAAACAAATTAATTAAGGTCTGAATATAAAAATTACATGTATAACCTATATTGGTATAACTTTAAAGCGTTTTAAAGAACGATTGTGAAAATTTCTTTGGCCGCGCGCCAACATGTACGATGTATATGTAAAAGAATGACGTAACAAACCAACTAATTTTCCTGGCATGGAGTCCGAGAATACGGGCATTAAATATTTTGAAATGCGAACGAATGATCACTTATGAATTTAGATGTAGTGAAAAGGAAAGGCAACGGAGGCGGATGCTTAGTGGAAAAATAAAACAATGGCGGACAAATTCGTCCTTAGGAAAATTTACAACCAATGTTTCATTCCAGGATGATTCGGCAAACTTTGATTAGAATACTAACGGTAACACTTGTAATAAAAACAGTTTCTTAAATATTCGTACAATCCTCGATGTTTGACATTACCTCCTCAAATTATCTATATATAGACATCGTTGTTCCCCTGTTAAAGAATTTAAAAACACTTAAAAGTTTTATAAAGAAGATGGGTGGATAAGGCGTGTAAAATGCCCATACGCGGTCGGACAGGCTACTAAAAAATTTAAGTATCAACAAATCTGATGGGGATTTTTACATCATTTAAAACAATATATATTTAACGAATCATTGATTTGTAACCTGTAAGCATGTTCAATACTTGGAATATGTTGACTCAAACAGACGTATACGTATCAAAACCTGCAAATATTGTCATTTTGTAGAACTTCAAGGCATTTTCTTTCATAGAGTGGGTCTGTGCTCCATATTTTTCTCATAGACTAATTAAGGTCTAATGGAAAACAAACCGATTTCAATCAACAAAAACGTGGAGAGATGACCCACTATACATTAAAAATATCATTTTGTATCCCAACAACTGAACGTATTGAAAAAATAATACAAGTCCTGTAATTCGTGACCTTAGTCACACATAATATTTAAAAAGCCGCCTTTGTTGTGTCTGAAATGGCTCAGTGGTTAAAGTACCTGGCATAGGACTTCCGGTTTACTGTCAGCCGAGAGTGCACGGATAGTTTTCGTGGAGACGATAGTTAGTTGGTTTGTGTACTTATGTAAGTAGTAAAGCTTCTAAAAAGGAGCCAAGTTGAATAACTGTATATATAATATTGTACATAAGTGAATTGTTGAACTGTATTTGCAAGTAGTGTTGACTTTGTGTCAACAAAGGGCAGGATGCCTGCCACGTCGAGTGGCGGCCATGAGGGCGGATCACAAAACAACCCAAACAAGGTAAATAGAAACTACCGCCGTGAAAACACAGTAACTGTTGATGTATTAGATAATGGGCAGATTAAACCTGATAATATCATCAAGTTTGTACACGAAACTTGTGGAGTTGGATCTATGTTCGCGTGTGTCCCAAGATCAGGAAATCTATATGAAATCACCTTAGACGGTAGGGCCCCTCTTCAGTATCTTTTAGAAGGAATAAAAATAGGAGACAAAACATATGAATGTAGAGAAATTGTTCAAAACTCAATAATGGTCAGTTTTCTACATCTCCCAGCATACATTGAAGATCATGAAATTGAAGATACACTTCTGTCAATGAACATTGAAATATTATCTCCAATCAAACGGCGATATTACCCTGGAACAAACATCGCCGATGGAACGAGATACGTACGAGTAAAATTACCACCAAATATGCAGTCATTACCGTACACAATCAAATTCAGAAAAGAATACTACAGGGTTATCCACAATGGGCAAATTAAAGTGTGTTCGTTATGTTATTCGCAAGATCATCTGTTTAGGGCTTGCCCTAAATTCGTCTGCTTTAGATGTAAACAACAAGGACACTACGCTAGAACATGTTCGGTGAAAAAGTGTTACGATTGTCTTCAATGGGGAGACGAGTGTTCGTGCGGGTCTAGTGAACACGATTCAGGAGATGACAGCCCTGTTGAAGAGGTGAATAAGGAGAACGGCGCACAGCTTGACGAGGCACAAGAGAGGGAATCAGAACTAGAAATGGAAGTAAACGAAACAGCGGAAAATCCAACCGAAGATGATATCGGGAAAACGCACGATGAACAAAAGAAAGTTGAACCCGAAATTGATTCACATGTGAAAGAAAATAGTGGAAAAATCAGTGAACCCGTTGATAGTGCCGATAGCCATCGGGATCAAAATAACGCGGAAGGAAACGAGGTCGTACGAGAACATTCAGAAAGTTCCGAGTCCTCAGAACAGGACGACGAAATCATTATCAAAGGAAAAACAAAGAGAAAGAAGAAAGTGAAGAAAGGAAAGGCCAAAAAGAATAGATAAAATGAATAAAATTATTGTAACTTTATTACTCATATCTGTAATGTTAGTTACTTCATGGAACTGTAATGGGTTATGTAATGTTGACAAAATGAAAATGATATTTAGTTTATTTGTTGAAAAGAAATATGATATAATTGGTTTACAAGAGACACATTGGAAAGATGAATTTATTGATATGTATAAACATTTATGGAATGGTGATATTATTTACAATAATTATGATAGTTCGGCAAGAGGTGTAGCTTTTTTGATAAGAAATGATTTAAAAGAAAATGTTGAATTTGTCAATGGTTTTGATGGTAGATTTTTACACATAAAATATAAAGATAATGATGAAACATTTGATATAATAAATGTATATGCACCAAACAAAGTTGCAGATAGATCATCATTTTTTAAGAATATTTCAGAAATAATCCCAATGTCTAACAGTCTTATGATATTAGGAGATTTTAATAACACGCTTAGTGAAATAGATCGTTGTGGAAAAACTGTCCATACGTATGACAAAGGTTATAATGCACTGTTTGAATTTATGAATAAACATAGTGTTGATGATATATGGAGAAATAGAAATAAAAAAGAAAAAGTTTTTTTCTAGAAAAATGGTGATTGAAAATAGACTAGTTCAAAGTAGAATAGACTATATTTTGACATCTAAGGATTTGAATAAGTATGTTAGAAATATTTATTATGTAGAAACTACTTTGAGCGACCATTCAATGGTTGTGCTTTATTTCAATAATGATGATGTTGAAAGAGGTCCTAGAATATGGATTCTAAATAATTTACTACTTTATGATGATATATACAAAGGAAAAATTGTAGAACTGATAGAAAGAGAAAAAGCTTGCATATTATATAATACATCACTACTAGTTTGGTGGGATAATTTGAAATACAAAATTAAGAAGTATTCTCAGAGTTATAGTAAAAGAAGGGCGAAAGAACGTAACAAAGAATATTTTACTATACAAAACAAAATAAAAAAGTTATCTGAGAATATTGCAAATGGAGAAAAAATTGATATTGAAAAATATGAGGCGTTGAAATGTGAACTGTCAGAGTTTGAATTAGAAAAATGTAGAGGTGCAATGTTAAGGTCAAAGGCTCAATGGGCCAATGAGTCAGATAAATGTACCAAATATTTTTTGAATTTGGAAAAAGTTAGACAAAAATCAAATTCAATTAAAGAATTAGTTGATGATGGTGTAATTAAAAATGATACAGAAGCGTTACTAGATATTCAATATAAGTTTTTCTCAAAATTATACTCATCTGTCAGTATTAAAGAAGAAAGTAAGGAGCATTTTTTATCATTTGTTGATAAAAGATTAGATGAGAATGATTTTGAGTTATGTGAAAACTGTATTAACAATGAAGAAATTATAATAGCAGTTAAAGAAATGTCCAATAACAAAAGTCCAGGCTCAGATGGATTAACAGTTGAATTTTACAAAATGTTTTTGCCATATTTAAGTGATATTTTGTTTAAATTGTATAAAGAAATAGAAACAAAAGAATCGTTATCACACAGCATGAAAATGGGTGTTATTACTTTATTGTACAAGAAAAAGGGAGACAAGAGATGTTTGAAAAATTATAGACCTATTAGCTTACTTAATGTTGATTATAAGATCATTGCTAGAGTTATGGCAAATCGATTAAAATTTGTTTTACCAAATATTATATCAGATGCTCAAACATGTTGTATACTAGGAAAAGATATCGCAGATACTATTGTTAGTGTTAGAGACATTATTGATTTAGTAGAAATGGATAATTTGGAAGGCTACATTGTTAAAATAGACCAAGAAAAAGCCTTTGATAGAGTAAGTCATGAGTATTTATTTGATGTTTTAGATACATTTGGTTTTGGACCTTATTTTAAAAGGTGGATAAAGATATTTTATCATGACATTTTTAGTAGTGTCAAATGTAATGGTTTTTTAACCAATTATTTTCCAGTTAAAAATTCGGTCAGACAGGGTTGTCCAATATCTGCCTTATTATATGTTTTATCAGCAGAACCTTTGTATCATGCAATGAGAAGTAACATAAATATAAAAGGAATACCTATACCAATGTCTGACAAGGTGGCTTTAATGTTTCAACACGCTGATGATACAACTATGACAATATCAGATACAGGTTCTATAACAGAAGTTTTACAAGTTTTTGAGTTATATGGAAACGCATCAGGTGCAAAAATTAATACTCAAAAATCTGAAATAATGTGTATAGGTTCAGGTTGTTTAAAAGATAAAGTTGAAAAAACTTATGATATTTCTGAAACAAGTATTATGAAAATACTTGGTATATTTTTTGGTAGAAACAAGAAAGAATGTGAAGTTTTAAATTGGAATGACAAAGTGAAAAAAATTAAACAAATACTTAATTTGTGGAGACAAAGAGATTTAACAATTCAAGGAAGGGCAGTTGTTATAAATACTATGTTGATGTCAAAGTTGTGGTATTCGTTATCTGTTTTATCAATGCCTAAATGGGCAAGAGATTCAATACAAAAAGAATGTATTCAATTTTTGTGGAATTATGGTGCACAGTTGGTGTCTTACAAAACTATTGTTGGTGATAAACATAATGGAGGTTTAATGTTGAATGATATTTATCTCAAAATGTTATCATTTAGACTTAAATTTCTAGCTAAATATTTTTGTACATCGAAAGATTTTTTGTGGAAACACATTTTAAAATATCACCTGTCAAAGATATGTTCTTTAGGCGCAAATTCAGAAATATTTTTACTGAGATTGTTTAGTCAAGACTTACCTACATTACCTCAGTTTTACAAAGAAATGTTTAGCGCATGGTATGCAATAGAAGATTATGTGATATTTAACCAGAAAGAAAGTGACGTGTATAATTTTTGTCTTTTTTGTAATCCAAAAGTAACAAACAAAGGTAAAATGTTAAAGTGGAATGTTTTTATTAAGGCAGGCGTTACACATGTAAAACATATAGCATATGAAGTTATACCAGGTTTTTTACCAAGTTCTTATATTGTTGATATTATTCAAGAGTATGATCCTGATGTAAATGTATTGGCTATCAAGGAAAATTACAGAACTCTTTTAGAAAGCATTCCGAGGGAATGGACAGAATATGTAAAAGAAAAGGAGTTTCACAACATGGCTTTTCTTGCAGACTTTTGTGTAAAATATGAAAATCAATCTATAGTTTTTAGTACATGTACTGTTAAAATATTTTACAAATTATTGCTACACAAATTGTTTCAACATCCTGTATCAAATAGTTTTTGGAAAGAAAAATTTAATATTGATGATTCTGATGTAATTTTCAAAAGATGGGGTACATTATTGGAGTCTTATAAACCACCTGAAATTATTGAATTAGATTTTAAGATGTATCACAATGCAATATTTACATATGAAAAATTATTTAAAATCGGCAAAACAGAATCAAATTGTTGTCCAATTTGCTCATTACAAAATGAAGATATTATACATTTATTTATTGGCTGTAATGAACTACATGAATTTATAAACAAATTTGTTGTGTATCATTTAGAAACATTATTCAAAGATGTAGATGTAAATATTTTCAATACTTTAAGATTTGATGAGATGTTTTTCTCATCATTGTCAACGGGTATAAAAAATGTAAATACATTTTTTGTTAATTTCTTTTTATCAATATGTAGATTAAGTATATACAAACGACGACAAATGTTTATCAAAAGTCAACAGAAGATTGATGTTACTAAATTTTGTAAATACATGTTAAAACAATTTATTTCATATAATCATTACCAATTGTGTATCAAGGAAAACAGAAGAAATATTTTCTCCAAATTATTTTTGAACAGAAATCCTCTAGTTAAAGAAACGGAGGGTGTGTTGATATTTATTTTTTAATACTTGTCCTTTTATATAAATTCATTTGTTTATTAGACATTGCTGTTTTTAAGAATTAATATGTACAGTGTGTATTATGTTGAATATCAATAAAAGATAAAAAAAAAAAAAAAAAAAAAAAAGTACCTGGCATAAGCTAATCGTATTTATCTAGGGTTTTTATGTTACGGGTTCGATACCACCAAAATTTCCGACAATATTTTTTTTCCTTATTTTTTGTTAAATATATTAAAAACTGACTATAGTTAGAAATTTTGCTTTTGCAAAGTTGTATTATAATATATTTGAATAGATTTCATCGGGGAAAAATAAATTTAAAATTGTATTTCTCTACTAAACTGAATGGGCATTTGTGCCATCTTATTCCCCCATCTTCAAAATTAAAAAGATATACTAGACAATGATTTGTCATTTTATAACTATTGTTGATATATAGTTCGCTCATCTGTCTTATCTATAGGCTATAATTTACTCCATTAACCAGTTTTAACTCTCTCTCTCTCTCTCTCTCTCTCTCTCTCTCTCTCTCTCTCTCTCAAGTTAAATCACGAGCGGTAATGTCTCAACTCCGCCCAGCTACGATCTGATTGGACAAAGGTCAGTCAAAACATTACGTAGAAACTTTTCTGGAGTAAACCCCTATTAAACGCTTCAATGTAGTTTGCTGTAACACGAAGCTGGCCAATCATATCATCATATCACATGACGATCATTTCTTTAAACATCTTTTTGTGACTTTTTTTTATTCAAAAACACAATACTTTTCAACACATAAGTGAGTAATAAAATCTCTTTTTGTGACCTTATTTATTAAAAACCACAATACTTTTCAAAAGTTAAGTGAGCTTAAAATCTTTTTTTTTGTGGCTTTAACTTTATCTAGCCGTAAGGGTGTTTATAACACAAAACCAAGCCCTGCTAAGTTGGAACTGATGTTGATTTGTGTGTGTACCGTTGCTAGATTCTGTAATCTATAAATATATTGTGATGTACTTTCGATAATCTTGCAATGTGTGCATTGTACCTTGTGAGGTATAACAGATAACTTGGTGATGCATGATAAATATTTTTCGATGTTTTCTCGATATATTTGGATAATAAAAGAATTAAATATACATAACAGGACATTGAGCATACATGTACTCAACAAAGTTATCGAAAATCGCCACGTTTAATACGATAACAATCAACAATCGTCATGCTTTGAGTTCAAACTTATTGAAGCATGTCTTAGGAGGCTCATAACTTAACAACAACAAAACAAGGCCTTGTCATATTGCAGTTTCTATCAAAAAACCTTTTCTAACCAAGTAAACAAGTTCGCTCTTAAATACCAACGACATGTGCTCGAGATCTTGAATATAATCTATACTACTATATTAAAATAACAGATTCGAATTTTTAGGCTTTAATACCGAGAAATCGGAAGTACTGTCTTTTGTTTTATGCATTTTAAACATCACTGGTACTTAAGGATTACCAATTTGTTATTATTTTTTCTAAATTAAGCTTCGCTAAATAATCATCAACGAAAAATCCTTTAAAATATCCGGATATCATCTGGAATTTTTGGATTATAAAATCATATGCATGCGCAATACATCCACGTTAAATCACGGAGGGCTCTTTAGTTTATGTTTCCACAATATCACATTTGCATGGATTTACTCAGAAATGATTATACAATACGTAAAAATTTTCATTGAAAATTTGTGATAAATTCTGTTCATGAAAGAAAATACGGTAGATAACTCTAACTCTGTGCATTTAATAAAAAAAAATCCCGTGATTCCGAATGTCAACATTGTGTGTAAAAAAAAACGTTGGTGAAAAAGTGTTGAATCCTTTATTAATATGAATTAAATTCTTAAATAAAAATGTATTTACAGCATCAAAATGGTTTGTTTTGAATAATTTGACTGTTATTTTCATTGCCGCTTTATTGATTTTCTCCAAAACCGTTTCGGAGCCATTTTGCAAGTTTTTGCTACATTACGGGTAAGTGAGAGTCATTTTACTGTAGTGAAGGCCTGTCCCGAGACACAGTCAGACGGACCCAAGTTAGATTATTCTAACTAAGCAGAGTGTACTGAAATTAATAGCATTATTGTAGGCTTAAAGATTGGTTATGTAAATGTCAACAAAACGGTGTGTCGATGTATCTACTTCGTAGTTGTCCGATATCATATGCAATGCCAACCCGTGAATGCACGGGTCAAAGTCTAGTTTATTTAAATAAAACAAACAAAAAACAAGCAAACAAATATAAGACAAACACCATCCTGTATTAATTTATTGCTGGCTACATTTTAGCTAACTTGATGGTCGACGAGCTGAATAGGCTGCAGTTTGTAGGCGCATTCCGCATGAGTGCCGAAATGTGAACAATGACACGTCATATCAGCTGTCGAGTAGGTGTCACCATGTTTAATAATGGTTCCATCTGGAGCCTTGCAATTTCGACCTACAAGTCATTATAAGTTCATTATGGTTATTTCAAATCTACTCCAAGTTGCAACAAAGAAAAAAGTAATTTTAATACAAAGTGTTACATATTTAATCGTAAGAACAACCCTAATAATAACAAAACATGAAGAAAAATCACAAAAAAATGATGCTGAGTTAATTGTTACCGTTAGGACACACTGGACAGCAATGGTTAGGATCGTGGACGGCATCGACACAACCACCAAAAAAGCAGTCCACAATGGCGCAGTAGGCTTGTCCTGAGGCCGTGCATTGGCAGGGCTCACATGGGGAGGCCTGGAAGGACCCGACCGGGTAGACCTTACCGTGGTAAAGGCAGCCTGAAGATGTGACAAGGTCCTGACCACTGACTGTCAGAAAAATTGCGGCTGTAAGACAAAGCCTGTGTATTGTTAGAGACACCATCTTGTTTGTGTGTCAAGTGTCGTTGGAAGGAATGAAGTGCTTATCTTTAGTTACAACGCTTCTTAGATGTTGTATAGATAAGCATATATTGCAATATAAGCAAACGTATGGTTCTGTTAATTACAGTTCTACTTAACAGATTTCAGATTGATTCCAAATTTGGTGTGGAATAGTTTTGAGGTTAAGAGCACTTGCCATATTCAGACTCATTGAGAAAAATGGTTCTATAAAAAGATACAAATAAATATCCAAAGAACTATATATGATATTAGTCAAATTTGGCCCCCAAAATCCGCTATTTTTAAAATAATTCAGATACATTAATTTGTTGTGTTATTTTATAAAAGAGTTGACATGAAATATGTTTTTCATCTATTTATTTGATTTATATGCACTCACTGGCAGTATATGACGTCAGAAGTGACGCTATTTTTATAATTCAATCAAAATCAACCAAAAATTGACATTTTTCTTATCTTTTTTCGAATGGGAAATATAGAGCGACTCTTTGAACAAGAACGAACTTGTTGTCACTTATAAGTATTGGAAAGATACATCTTTGGTAAAAATATTTTATTTGTTCAAGTAGTCGCTCAATGTTTCCTTAAAGAAAAACTGCCTCAAAACAAGTCGTTCTATGCTAAAAATGAGAAAATGGCGGGAAAAGGTAAACTTTATGATGTCATATTATTAAATTGTGGGCACTAAATTCAAAATAAAAATTATGAAAAAACTTCAAATGTATATGTGTACAAATAAAACAAAGAATTACAGTAAAATGACAACGTTCATTTTAGGGGGCCATTTTAGGCTCAAACCATATATAGTCCTTTCAATGCTAAAATATTTGATTTTTTTTTCTTTACTAATAGTCATGTAACATGTCATTGCTAAAGATATCTTATCTAAATTTCTAAAGTAGATCTGATTGAAACTTAATTGTTCCTTGATATGCAATTTCTTTTTCTTTGCAAAAATATTCACACATTTGTGGGAACGTATAGCATCTGATCAATTAAATACAGCCATTGTCATATAGATTGTGGGTTTGTTTTGAGTTTTACTGATAAACTTGTAGGTCAATATACATGTATACAGTCATAGTTATCTGACTACCTGTGACAATGGCGAAGGTACGTACAAACGATATAGTACCTTCTGCTTTTATTAGTTTTAACGTTGGTACGATTTCTTTTTGTAACAGATGTAATTATTAATGCAGAATTTAATGCATCATCAAGATATTAAAGGGCAGGTTCCGGTCCCTTTTGCGAAATTTGAATAATACTGACATACTTGAATGTAAAGTATTACAACAATTTACAAATATTAATATTATATGCATGCATAGTTTATATTGGTTATTAAACAAAATAGCTGATTAGTATACCAAATACTAACAGGCTATATTATGTCAAGCTTACATCGCATCTGAAGGGATGGAAAGCGTTTGTACGTATTGAGCATGTGGGTTTATTCAATATGATCAGTCGATCTAATTGGAATTTGGCATACACAATTATTAATAGCATTTCAGAAATCCGCGGAGTGATTAGCGATGATAAGTCAAACGTTAAAGTATACCATTTAACATTCGATAATTGACACGCTTGTGATAAACACGTATGTATGTCCCCTTGTCACTTATCCAAAAACCGCTATATCTTACGGTCGCCGACTACAGTTTCCATTGCGCATGTCTTTGCGCAATCTGTTAAAATACAATGCATTTGTACCTTTTAAGAACTTTTTTCGATATCAATAGAACGCACTTAACAATATAAAAATAAAAACATAGTAATAAATTATGTATCTTCATAGCTTCGTATTCAAACAAAGATATGAAAAATCATTTTTTTGTTACTGAAATCTTAATATAGTGTCACTTTTCTGGGTTTAGATTATCCGGCCTCTCTACCTAAGCTATTTTAGAAATATACAAGCTTATCTTTTTAAAAGATTGGTAAGCTAGCGCCGTAGCCATCATAAAACACAGACGCAGATTTCTAAAACATTGTTTTTTTTCTGAATCGATTAATTATCAATAGGAAGGCACATCGGTGCTGGAGTGGGGTCTCAATTTAAAATTGGGAATCTAGAGTGGGCTTCACATCGGCAATGGCAAGCTCATTGACTGTGCTTTGATAATTATGCATTATTCAATTTCAATATGAAAATTTTCAAGGTCAGAAGAACGATTGGTACTGTTTTGTAGCAATTGTCTTTTCTCGGGCCTTTCCGGCAAGCTTACCCAGGCACCAAAGATATATCCCTTTAATCAAGGAGTTGTCCTCAGCTAGTATAAAGTGACCGTTTTAATTGCAACTAAAGTGTTAAGTTCATGGCCCCTGGGTCAGGGGTTCTGGTTTAAGGGCGGGACTCTAATGATTTTATAGAAAAAATGCATTAATACTTCAAAAATATTTTCCTCTGCTCCTCGATATTAAGCAGACGAACAAAGTACATAGTAATGATAAGAAAGAATGCCTCTTCAAAAATTGTGAAGTGCATGGTCTCTGGGTCAGGGGTTTTTGTGTTAGCATGGAGCAGTAATCATTTAAAAATTTTCTCCTCTGCTCCTGGGTATTAATCCGATGAATTGAGCACATAATTATGATGAGGAAGAGTCCTTTTTAAAAATTATGATTTTTTAAACCCTGAGTCAAGGGTTCAGGTGTTAGGACAGGCTCTAATGATTACATAGAGTATGGTTATGTAATTTTAAACGATTTTTTTTATTGTACATAAGATTTGTTCAATTAAGTCACTGTATGTTTTACTACAATTTAAATATATTTCTTCAAATTAAGAGAGTTTATTTGATTAAACAATTATGTCATCAGTATGTAATTGACATTATAAAACATGAGGGCCAGTGACGTAGTTTAAAAAAACAAGAGGCCCATGGGCCACATCGCTCACCTGAGGAACAATAGGTATGATAAAATCAGCTTAATGGAGTCATAATACAAACAATCTGGACAATGTACAATAATACATGTAGATCCTGTATAAATAAAATACATTCCCCCCCTTGGATATTCTTATGTTTATAATCATTAGTCCCTTTTCTAACAGGATGATTTTATAGTCATATCACATGTTGAGTATTGCAGTTCTCAAAAAGATCCTTAACAATTGTTTATATATGGGATATAAAGCTACATCAAACTCTGAACCTTCTTGTGAGGCCGAAGAATTGTCCTGGAGACAAAGTCTTAACAATTATAAAGAATCATTTGGCTGATTAGTTTCTGAGAAGAAGAATTTTAAAGATTTACTCTATATATTCCTATGTAAAACTTTAACACTCCCCCCCCCCCCCCCAAATGTAGCCCCATCCTACCCCCAGGGATCATGATTCACAACTTTAAATCTACACTACCTGAGGATGCTTCCACACAAGTTTCAGCTTTACTGGCTGATTAGTTTCTGAGAAGAAGATTTTTAAAGATTTACTCTATATATTCCTATGTAAAAATTCGACCCCCCATTGTGGCCCCACCCTACCCCCGGGGGTCATGAATTTCACAAATTTGGATTTATACTACCTAAGGATGCTTCCACACAAGTTTCAGCTTTCCTGGCTGATTAGTTTCTGAGAAGAAGATTTTTAAAAATTTACTCTATATATTCCTATGTAAAACTTCGATCCCCCATTGTGGCCCCACCCTATTCCGGGGGTCATGATTTTCACAAATTTGAATCTACACTACCTAAGGATGCTTCCACACAAGTTTCAGCTTTCCTGGCTGATTAGTTTCTGAGAAGAAGATTTTTAAAGATTTACTCTAAATATTCCTATGTAAAACTTCGACCCCCATTGTGGCCCCACCCTACCCCCGGGGGTCATGAATTTCACAACTTTGAATCCACACTATCTGAGGATGCTTCCACACAAGTTTCAGCTTTCCTGGCTTTATGGTTCTTGAGAAGAAGATTTTTGAAAATTTCTCGAAATTTTTCATTAATTTCTAATTATCTCCCCTTGAAAACAGGTGTGACCCTTAATTTTCACAACTTTGAATTCCCTTTGCCTAAGATAATTTTTGCCACGTTTGTTGAAATTGGCCAAGTAGTTCTTGAGAAGATGTTGAAAATGTGAAAATTTTACGGACAGACGGACGGACAGACGGACGACAGACAAAATGTGATCAGAATAGCTCAATTGAGCTTTCAGCTCAGGTGAGCTAAAAAGAGAAGGGACTTCTAAGCAAAATATTTGCAAAATTTGGCTAAAAAATCAGACTTGCACGTGTTACTCATTTTGTATGCACACACTGTTGCAGTTATTAGACAATATTTTTCATTTTAAAATATCATTTTTTATCACAACTAAGATAAAAAACGTTAGATTTTTATATTTTTTTAAAATTTAATTTTACCTTTTTTTATTTTAGATACCTGAAGACTTTTGGCTTGAGGGGCTTGTACCAGCTGTTTTCACTCCCTTTGATCAATTTGGGCAAGTTAATTGTTGGAAAATGTTTCATAATATGTTGTCATCGTTTCGTTTCCGCAGAGTTTTTTTTTCTCGTCAATACAAAATAAGTAAATTAGAAAAACAAGTGTTTATCACTGTATATCTGTAATATATAATATATAATAATAATATAATGTAATATAAAACCATCAGATTGATTTGAAAAATTTATATGCGATTTCTGAAGCTATCAACTACTATTTGATAAAGAAAAATATCATATATTTTAATATAAAATTTTATCATTTTCTATCATTTTTATATGGAGCTCTTCTTTTAAAGGAGATCAATATTGTCTAAAATGGCAGCCATCCCATCCCCCTTAATAAGGTTCTAGCTCACATCTAAACAGATCGTGAAACGCGTTGTATTTGTCAGGGGGTAGCTGATATATATTTTCAAAGCTACATTTGGGAACAAGAACTCCAATGCCTTTTTGTGGAAATGACGCTGAATTCATTGTTGTATTTGAATATAATCGAATAAATGGTTTCCACAAGTACAGGTGATCTATAATCATATGCAATTATGATATTACTAAAACACTCTCATTCTTTACATTCACTCATTTAATTTATCTTTAGTTAAATAATATTTAAATTAGACATATTTGATTAAAATAACTCACCAAGTATAACAGCAATATAAACTTATAGATAATAGTCGGGTTGACAAGCTATGAAGCCGAGTCATCAACCGTCTGTCTTATTAAGGTCAAGATCTAGTAAATGATTCCAGACTATCTTTTTGGTGCTAGAACCATTATGACGTCACAATTGACTTGATGAATCTTTTCCCGTATTTTACGGCCTTAAAGGAATTATGTAGATAATAAAACAATATTTTGACATTCTATATTTAATCACGGGAAAAGTAATCCCGGTACCTTTATTCAATCTGACATCATTTTAAAGAGGAGATCAAGAGCTTGATTAATACCGTTTTTGGAGAGACTGTAGGCATTCTAGATATATTTCATTAGTCAAAAATGGACAAAACTCCAAGATTTGTTACTTTTATCCTTCATATTTCATAAAAAATGGTTGTTTAAAACATGATTTTTCTGTGTATTTACCAAAAATTTAAGCCCCGGTACACCCTATGAAACAAAGGCATTGTTATGAAGCATCATTTAAAGAGCTTATATCTTGAATATCATAAACCTGTAGGCACCTTTCATTTACTAGATCTTGACCTTAAATCAAAGTTCGTGCTAAAAATTTGATTATACAAACGAACATGCGCTCTCACTCACTCAAACCCGAAAAACCAGTCTAACACACTAATTCATTCACTGATCCACCCACCAATACGTCGAAACCGGAGGGGGGGGGGTAGGGGGGCTTTGCAAAGTTAGACCTTACCATTAGACACATAGCATTATTGAGGGTTCAGGCCCCCCCCCCCCCCACTTTTTTTGCAGCAAAGATAATAGTTCCTAAATTAATCTTGAAAAGATTGAAATATAAAGAAGTTGGAGTCATAGGTACCCCCCCCCCCCCCCCCCGCCGGATTAGGAATTTTACGATTAGGGAAAAAAAAAATTGATATGTAAGAATTTTTGTTTTGGCACTCTACTACCCCCCCCCCCCCCCCCTTAGGAATTTCATTATTTGGGGAAAAGATTTTTGGTAGGTAAGAATTTTTTTTTGGAACTATACTACTTCCCCACTCTCCCCCCCCCCCCCCCCCCCCCCCCCCCCCCACGGATTAGGATTTTCATGATTTTGGAAATAAAGGTTTTTTGATTTTTTTGTTTTTGCTTGTCAAAATTTCTGAGTATAAGTCTACCCCCCCTCCCCCCCCCCCGCACTTTCAATTTGCTTCCGACACCACTGAATGAAGCGGCGTGAATGTAAAGAAATGAACAACGGAAAATGAAAACATGAAATGTTGAAATAAATGAACGCAATTATGAATACTAATTAACTAAAATAATTAATCCTGTGACATTCTCCCCTGTCTAGAAAAAAAAATGTCTCCTGACATTTTGCTTCAGATCAATATGGACACCAATTCTGAAAACAATATAGCAACTGAAAATAATAAACATAAAACTACAATGTATACATTTTCTGTGACATTCTCTCTATGTCAGACATACCAAACGTCATCTGGCTGGGACCCCATAACCTATTCTCCGTATCTGAGCTTGTCGGAAAGGCCCGAGAAGTTGCGATTGAAGATCGAGCTTATGGATTGTTTAAGTTGCAGATGAAAATGATGTTACACTATCAAACAGAAAAATTCTATCAAAATAACCTTTCCTTTGGATTGCTTGATATTTAAAGCAATGTCGATGACATAATAAACAGCAAATTTAAAGTTAGTACAATCTGTTGTAGAAAGAATGCAAACACCATTATTCAAACGGATCAGGTTTTTTCTCAATGATTATTTTTGCCATGTTAAGTGTTTTTCTTTTTAAACTATCAACAAAGACTAATATCAATCATAAAAGGTTGCTAATCATTATCGCAGAAAAATATCAATTCAATTTTTGACGTTTAGTCTAGACTCTAGACTCATCCAAAAAATCTTGACAAGTAAAAAAATAAAGGGAAAAGGTTACTTTCCACAATCCTGAAAATCCTAATCCGTGTGTGTGTGTGTGTGGGGGGGGGGGGGGGGGGGGGAGGCAGGTATTCTTTTCTCTTCAATTTCACTGTTCATTTCCTTATTTTCAATTCAATTTTTACATGGTCACAGAAAAGTTTGGGGGGGGGGGGGGGAACTCCATGTTAATTCAATAGTTTGTATGTAAATTTAAGAAAATTTTTTGCTGCGTAAAAAAGTGCGGGGGTGGGGGCAGGTCCCCTCCCTCCCTAGCCCTACCTCCCCCCCCCCCCCCCATGATGCTACGTGCCTGTATTGCGATATCGAAATAATTAAAAGGAGTGTCTCTTTATAATAAAAGTAAGAAAACATACATGTTCGTCATAATAGTGTTTCACAGCTACTAAAAGTATCTGCGCTTATGAAATATATGACTTGCTTGTTTACTTTATACATGTAATTTAAATCTGAAAACATAAAATATAGAAAACTCCTTTTAAATATTGTCAAACAAATTGGTGAACTTGATTAATAAATTGTTAATTAATTTTACCTTTTTATTTTCACAAGACGAATTCAACCAAGGTTGCTAGGTGGTAAACAAATCACCCATGCATCAGACCTTCCTCAAATCTTTAGACATAACTTTGTAAAGAGGCTGAATGACCAACAACGATCATATCTGCTTAGAATTTAGGATATGACTTGTTAAGCTATAAACTATTATCTAGCAGGAACAGATCCAATATCTAACCTTTTAAATTTGGGTATTTTTCCTACATTTATATATACGAGAGTAGAGCTCTTCTTCATATAGACACCAATGCAGTCTAAGAAAGACCTCGAGCAGCGATCCCTCTTAAGCTATAAACTTTTACTTAGTGTAAACCCCCCCCCCCGAGATTTTAGCTTTAAAATTTGAATACATGTATTTTTTTATTAGATTTAAATAGAGTAGATTATTCTTACAATGACCATGATTATCCAGTCAACTAAACAGATGGATTTTAAATTGTCTACTTGAACTGGTACAAATTTACACAACCCTTTCATTTAATTTAATTTCAGAGAGCTTGACTTGTTCAAAATTGAACCATACTGTGCATACTTGTTGAAAAACAATATCAAAGCCATATATGGTAAATAATGTTCAATTTGTTTTGATTTCGATATGATTGAACAGGTCCAAAACAACTTTTCAGTTTATCTTTTAATAAACTTTTTCATTAACTTTTCATAAAACGTTCACTTTGATTTTGCCGGATATTATTGAGTCTGTTTCAAAAACTCTTCCTTTAAGTCAATGGGACGACGGGAGAGGGGAAATCTTTGACCAAAGATGAAAGAAAGAAAATCCTTGAAAAGTGGATCCAAGTTTCTGAGGGAAGGTACGAGACCAAGAACTGTCGGTACAGTTCAGAACATTATTATTATATATTAAGTTGTTAGAAGGAGATACAGAGACTCTTAAGATATAAAAGTATTTTTATTGATTATTGTATATAATTTCCTTGCATTCTGTAGTTGTGACAAGCTGTTGTTGATCATACGCCGTTCCCAAAGACTAAATGTATAAACTAAGGATGGCATTTAGACTTATTTGTTCATAGTCATTATCTGAATATTTTATTATTAACACATCAAACTGAACATTATGAAACACCTGTCTTTGTCATTAAGTTCAACGAGTACTTGGTCTTGAATCGCTGACCTATAAGTTTGTTATTTCATCAAGGTTAAAGATTGTTGCCCACGTTGGTGTTTTGAACGTTCGAGAAAGCAAGGAACTGGTATGTACCGGTGTGTGTGTGTGTGTGTGTGTGTAATGTATAAGTTTAAACCAACGAGGATCCATTTTAACAATATGAATTTAATTGTAGGCAAAACACGCAGAAGAGAATGGGGCAGATGCCATAGCTTCGCTCCCACCTTTGTTCTTCAAGCCTCAATGCATAGGTACATTTGTAAATGTTATACATGAACAAAATGAGAGAGAGAGAGAGAGAGAGAGAGAGAGAGAGAGAGAGAGAGAGAGAAACATAAATGATTTCCATTTTCCAGAGTAGCAGCTTATAAACAAAAAAAACCTACATATTTTCAGACACTCTTATAGAACACTGCAAGGCAATAGCCGACGTGGCGCCTCACCTGCCGTTTTACTACTACCATTTGCCAATCATGACAGGTGTTGATTGTAAGTAGTGTTGGTAGACTTTATTATCGATCGTTTTTTAACAACAAAGAGGGATTGTTTCATTGCGCGAAAACAAAGGTATATTTATTTGATGAATAACAAGACTTAATTTTAAATTTACTTATAACTATCCTGTATCCTTTCATTTGGATAACAAATGTAAACATCATTTCGCCTCAGTGTTAGAATTTGAATAAAATTGCTTCTTGTCTTCAAAGTAAAAAAAAAGAAGCAGGCATTGCTCATTAATTAGAAATTGAGCCCAAAATGGTTTGATGATGGAGGGCTCAAAGCAAATTTGGACGAAAAACTGCATCGACATATCAATGTTCATACCAAGAACCGAATAAGATTTTTGCACAACTTTTTGTTGAGAATCCCTTTCACAGCTAAAAAATAAGCTTCTGTACAAAATTTTTCTTTAAGGATTAAAGAAAATGAAACAAGTGGTAACATAAGATTTTCATTCGACAGCCTAGAGAACTATAACGAAACTGTTGCATAATTTAGATATTACTTCAATTCATTTGACCTAACATTTATGATATTGATTTAGACAATCTTTTTGTTAGGTTAATATTTGCATCATTCAGTCGTCTATTTTGTTTACCGTGGTATCTGGAGGTTGAATGGTCAATGAATTATACATCAAATCTTTCCTAAAATTTTAGATATGATACCGTAGTTTTAGCCATTATCTGTTATTTAGCACAGAAAAATAACAAATATTTCAGTTTTAGAATTTGAACGTTATTCTATATCTTTAATTATATATTGCTGTTCTTCTCAGGAAAACTAATATAATGTAAAAATGCCTTCTTAAATATAAATACCCAGTATATGCACACAATGTACATTTATTTCATTTCGACATCCTTTTCAGTTTTGTATTGCCTTATGTGTTTTATCATGATATTTATCAGTTAAATATAATTTTATTACTAGCATATTCATAAATTTCAGTTAATATGGAAAATTTTCTTCGAGAAGCAAAAAAATCTATTCCAAATCTGGCCGGAATTAAGTTTTCATCAAAAGACCTGGTGGATATGATCGGATGTGTCTTCCAAGATAACATGAATGTTGTGTTCGGTTGCGATGAGGTACATGTAAATTATTTCCGTTTGTCTGATAAGGTACCGTAATCCATGACACCCCCTCCGTCTTTGTGTTAACATCGAACATCTCCAAGTCTATCAATCATCTTTTAGACAGAGTATAGTTTTTCATGGGAAATAAATTGCATTATGTTTTCTATTTTGAAAATTACTAAGTACATGATTTGTATGCATGGAACAGTTTTCCCAGACCCGCATATGTAATTTTTTTGTCTTAAGAGTGGCTTTAGAATAGAAGCCTGATAGGTTGACGGTGTCTTGCGGTTTTGCCAATAAACACGTACAGGAAAATAAATAAAGAAGAATATGGTCATTATTCATATCTTATTGCAAAATAAATCTCTCTCTCTCTCTCTCTCTCTCTCTCTCTCTCTCTCTCTCTCTCACACACACACACACATTATCCTTCTCTCCAAGATAAGTTTACTTTCAGCAACTCCTTGCTGGGTTAGTTACCGGGGCTCATGGAGCAGTCGGGAGCACACATAACTTTATGCCAAAAGTCTTTGAGAGAATGATGGAGAATATCAAGACAGGAGAAATGCAGAAAGCACGAGAGGAACAATTGCGTGTTCAAAAGCTTTGTAGGCTAATGTACAAATACGGTAAATCTAAATACAAGAAATGATTTACAGATATACATGTACAAGTATGAATAGTTTTACAGTACTGAACAAGTTGACTTGCATATCAGCGTACAATAATATATCTCCTAGAATTTCTACTATCTCTAGTGATGCAACTACGCTGCAATAAAAATCCAAAAATAAAAAGTAAACTATTAAACATGGCACGTGACTGTCGGATATTATTAGTTACAGGGTTTGCAGTTGACCTAATATAGTTTATACGTGGTCAGTAAATTCCATATGGGGCGGGAAAGGAGTGGAGGTCAACTACAAACTATGTAACAATTATATCTTACCGACTGCCTTTGTATAGATTGCAAAAATTCATAAAAAATATTTTTAAAAACATTTTATAACAAATTTACAAGTTTCAAATTGGATACAAAAACTTCTGTCTTGATACTCTAAAGAAGGAAGTAATATTTTGTAATGTAAAATGGAACATACATAGTCTCTAAGTAACTGCTGTTCACCGAGGATTTTCTTATACATTACCAGGAGGTAAGAGGTAAAATATATCTCTATGTCCGTCTGGTGAGAATTATTATTTGGCAATATAGCCGACGATTCGCCTACTCATCTCGACATTTCGGAACATTTTAACATAGAAACCGCGTTCTGTAAGTTCTTAAACTATTTGGAGCTAGAAGCTAGTAGAGTAATTGCTTATTGAATATTGTCTGAAGCGGAATAAATTAACAGCGTAAATATTTAAACAAACCTCTGCCAAGTAACTGGAGAACACGTTTTTAAATATTAAAAACCAACAAAACATTGTAAATAAATAAGGGTGCAGCAAAGTTTTTCAAAGACAATTTGAAAGGTCAAGATGGAAACTTTGAAGAGTTCGACCTCGTTAAGTTTGACGAGATGTAAGGCCACTTTTTACATGGATTTTTGAAGACCATCGCTTCTTGTAAGATAAATGTTTTGCCTGATAGTCCTAAGGAAGCAAAACACTTATTAGGGTTGTTACGGATTCATGAACGGTTCAGGTTACCATCGGCGTCTATGAGATTAATCAACCCGATGCAAAGATTTCCGTGGTCAGTATAAAACGTACTAAGCAATAATACCGAGATGAAGTTAATATGACTGTCTAGATCAACGTATTGTTTTCAACTTTATGACTAATTAACACTGTCTATTGGGCTGTTTGAGTGGGATTGATCACACAGTTCAACAAGAAAACATCTAAAGCGTTAACCTGACCTGAATTGTCGAAGATTCTTGGATAATTCTAGCAAAATGGTAAATGGAGCTTCCCCTATCCACCCGCACAAAAGTGACAATACCATACAAGTAGCTTATACGTAGTATATATACATATAGTCCCTTAGACTCTAATTATTAATAGAGGAAAGGCTAATATTATTAGAGATTTTCAAAGATAATAGGGTTTTTCCCACAGGTGCTTGAGGACAGGATCGACCCTCTTTGTATATAATATAGTAGAGGGTCTGATTTTTAAAAAAAAATGTTTGCTTAGGTAATTTTGGGCATTGAATGTATAAATTAGATTAGAAATATGTCATAAAAGGATAATTTAATAAAAAAGAAAAGAAAAATAAAGTCCCGGTGGAAGGGGAGGGGGGTCGATCCTGTCCACAACAAAAACCTGTGGTTTTTCCTCACGTTTTAGCCTTCCAAATTATACGAAATTTATATAAAACCAGAGGGAATTAATTTTAGTACAAGTTCTTGAACATGTGTACCAGAGGTCTACAATGTTTTATCCGGAAAATGGCTATATTCATGTGGCAGTATCCAACTCCCGGAAAATAGCTATAAAGTAAATTTGTCCCCACGGAAAGCCTGCTATATAAGGTATTTCCCCCTTTTTTACCCAAGGTAACTCCATGGAAACCTACTATGTATTTTCCCCATTCTTCCATTCCCGTTATGTTTATGCCCAACCATCCATGGCAATATTTTGAAATATTCGAAATAAGCAGACTACACATAATGATGGACACATGTAATAACTGCATAGCTCCTCACACAAACGTCTTGACAAAATACAGCATTGACTTAATTTGACGTGTACTTTAGTGAAAAAAATGAAGGAGGTTAAATAAGATTGCAAGATTTATTACCCCCTTCATCCTTCAATTCATTTAAGATATAAACTGAACAAATTGATAATTTTTAAAGCTTTTCTCTCTACTTTCTGATACAATGCGACTATGTGCATTAATGGGATGCTGAAATTTTGGTTTCAGTATGTGGGGTTTCTGAGCGAGGGTCAAAATTACTATCGATAACGTAATAAGAACGAATTTTAAAACTTTCTTCATTGTTTTATATAACCAGTGGCATCAAGCGCATTGATATATTTACTCAAGCAAATTATATATGAAACGGAATGGTATACCATGTATACAATTTGTAAGCAAATAAAATGGCTTTTTACAAACAAATGCGTAAGAATTTTAATTGGAAGTAAAGTTCGCCAACTAAGAGGTAAGTATTTTCATTCCTTGCTATTTCGAATACAAACAAAACAATTGCCTCGAATGGTTCACCAAAATATGACCGGAATAGAAGAAAGGGAAACAAGCATTCCTTTTGCAATATCTGAAATAATTAAAGCTTCACGCAAAAACTGCTTGGCAAATTTTGACTAAATTTGTTATAATATGAAGAAAGGAAAGAGTAAAAGATTGCAAAATTTATTACCCCTTTCATCCTTCAAAAATCATTCATTAGGTATAAACTGTACAAATTGGTAATCGTTAAAAGTTTACCGACTCTTTATTTCTGGATATCGTCCAACTGGGTACAATAATAAAATGAGAAACTGCAGAAATATTGGCTTCGATAGGTTGGGTTTCCTTGCGAGGGAAATGTGTACTGTCGATAAAGTAATAAAAACGAATTAAAAACTAAGTTTTTAAATATAAATTACATGTTTTTAGATAGCATCAAATGCGACAATAAAAATATTTTCTTGGTGAATCGTGCTGGAAAAGAAAGCGACATAGTAGAAAAATACATAACCTGTTAACCTGCTTACCTAAACATAAGAACATATCCTACTTTTTCATCCAATCAGAAGTCGCCAAATATTCTAAGAGATGTCTTTAGGAATTTCTCGAAGTTCAAAGCGACGTTACATTTCAAATGACAGCTAAAAGTGCCGTACACAATAGAGAGATGATATTTGATTGGCGCAGAACTTTTGATCAGCCAATGAAAACGTAGGTTATGTTCTAAGTAAGTTATATCATATGAAGTAATAAAAAAGATGGGGGAATAAGATGGCGCAAATGCCCATTCGGTTTAGTAGTGAAATACAATTTTGAATTTATTTTTTCCCAATAAAATCTATTCAAATAAATTATAATACAAGTTTGCAAAAGCAAAATTTCTAACTATATTCAGTTTTAATATGTTTAACAAAAGATAAGAAAAACAAAATATTGCCTGAAATTTTTGTGGCATCGAGCCCATAACATAAAAACCCTAGATATGTAAGGTTAGCTTATGTCAGGAACTCTAACCACTGAGTCATTTCAGACACGATAAAGTAGGTTGTTTGAATATTACGTGTGACTTTGACCACAAATTTACGGACTTGAATCATTTTTTGAAAACGTTCAATTGTTGGGATACAAAATGATATTTTTAATGTATAGTGGGTCATCTCTCCACGCTTTTGTTGATTGAAATCGGATTGTTTTCCAATAGACCTTATTCAGACTATGAGAAAAATATGGAGCACAGACCCACTCTATAAAAGAAAATGTCTTGAAGTTCTAAAAAATTATAGTATTTGCAGGTTTTGATACGTATACGCCTGTTTGAGTCGACTTATTCCAAGTATTGAACATATTTATAGGAAAAAAATCAATGATATGTTAAATATATATTGTTTTAAATAATTTTTTAAAAAATATCAGATTTATTATTTTAAATGTTTTAGTACCTTGTCCGACCATGTATGGGCATTTTACACGCCTTATCCACTCATCTTATGTACGCAATTAAGGTGGTATGGGACACTTCCATGGTGTGACGTATTATTTATCAAAATAAACAATAAAATCAAGTGTCATTATAGAAATAGTTTCTTTCCCAATAATGTCACCTACATATAGCAGCGTAGCACTGTGGGTTAAAGGGTTTACTACGAGTCTAAATATCTAAATATTGTAAAATTTCAAAATTCTAAACCGGTGAAAGTAGTTTAATGATAGTGTACTTTAATCCACATTAATATCGACAGATGTCCCATACCATGAAGAAGGGGCTCTGTCGCTTTGCCCCCCCCCCCCCCCGTCCTTCCCTAATCGCGTAAATTTTACTTCATATGATCTATTACAGTAAAACACGCTTACAACATGAAATATAGACTTGGGGGAATGAAATTCACTTCGCTGTAAGCGTCAATTCATTATATTAAGCGTGTTCGCTATAACAGTGTTTTACTGTACTAACTATTACTTCATATGAGCTACTAACTTTAAAAAGAGTTAAAACCAAATGTATTGACTGAAATCAGAACCCTACGTCACAGGGACCAAGCATTGAATTTAATGTCAAAACGGGCTTGGCCCCTGAGCCCTACGTGTACATGTAGCTGTTAACCCGGTGACACAATTATACATTTAATAAAAACAAAGTAGGCTATAATCGAAGATAAGAAAGCTTGCCTATGTAGACGAGACGACACACACATGAGACCATCTTTATCAAAATATACAAACCATGCATAGTTTCTGGTCTATTTAATAATTTTAATTTATGATTAGATACCAACTAAAATGTAAAGTCATTTTATTTTAAGAAAAAAATATGTCTAACACCTAATTCTCTTTTTTCTTTCAAATCATGCAAATATCATATCATATCATATCATATCGCATCATAAATGTATTTATTCATTAACAATCTTTGATATGATTCAAAATGATAGGATATTGTATTATACTATAAGATAATGTTTCATATGATACTGTTTCATATGAAATATGATACCGTATTGCATCATTTGTTAAAACAGACTGACTAATATATTAAACTATACGACTCAATCTTGAATCATATGATACAGTGTATTTTATGATTCCATATCTTACATTAATAATACAATATTATTCTACGTAATTTTGTGAAAACATAAACTATGATGCAATATCATAGGAAGAATCATATCATATAACAGATATCAAAGATCAACATCCATGTACATGTTGCAATTTTAAGTGAAGTAGGACCATAGCGTCCTTGATAAAGGAGGTCAGTGAAGTAGGACCATAGCATCCTTGATAAAGGAGGTCAGTGAAGTAGGACCATAGCATCCTTGATAAAGGAGGTCAGTGAAGTAGGACCATAGCATCCTTGATAAAGGAGGTCAGTGAAGTAGGACCATAGCATCCTTGATAAAGGAGGTCAGACTCTTTCTTTTCTGAGAGTTTCATATACATTGGTACAAGGACCAAGAAAGTCATACATGTAGTTCATTTGGACTATTCTTTCCTCCAACATTCTAAACTATTTTGATCACCTACCCTTGCATTAAGAAATTTTTACGCGAGTTCTCTGATTCGCAATTCCGCCGTTTTGCATCAAATCCTGGATGTCATATAGTTCAACTCTGTCAGGCAAAGAAATTCTTTTAAGCAATACTAAGTATTTTAAAATCCGCGATGTGCCTCTCGCGATTTTACACGGATATTAAGAAAATATGCGGCCAAAATATCTTGGGACAGACTTTAGTGTCTTTTACATCTACGGTCTCTGTAATTTGTAAAATATATTGTGATAGCATGAATTCACTGACGTCAAATAAAAAAGGTCCATAGCCATTAGCTAGTTAATTAGTTATTATTTATGTGAGTAATCGTATTATTAGTGTCTGGTATTTTAGTTTAAACACGTCATTAAGAAAGAAACGTGTATATAACATGTGCGATGAAATCATTTGAACGCCATTGGGTACCATTTACTATTCTTAATTATTGTTGCTAAAAGGTGTGTTTCATACCTGTGCAGTTGATATATCATTTTTTTTAATCAAAGTTTATTTAATCGTCTTTGTTGTGATTTGTTTATTTCATTCAGGATCTATCTTGGGAGGAAATGTTGCAGCCCTAAAATACTTCATGCCGCTGGTTGGTCTCGATCTGGGTCCTCCGAGAGAACCAATGAAAGCCATGAATGAAAACGAGGCTCGACAGTTTAAAAAAGATGTAGAAGACTTGGGATTCTTTACATGGGATCCTGCAACAATTTTATAAAATTCTGAAAATACGATAGAATTTTGTTAATACTAATAAATTACGCAAAACCAAAACATCAATCTACCAACACCTTTAACTTACATTTTTATTAAGGATGACATTTGTATAATTTCTGAAAAATGTTGTCAGTTAGATGGTAAATGAATGATATCGTGTTTCGTATACTAAATAAATACGATAAATACGTACATTTATCACACGTTTATCTCAATATGCGGTGGATGTCACTCATGGGATAATGTTTTGATATTCCACTGTGTTCTTACGCCACGTGACATCATGATAAAACAATACGTAGCTTCAGGCGAATGATTGACGTAGAATGAAAAAGTAACAAAACAATTCAGTTGAAAAGTGTTCTGCAGTAGAGTTATAACTGAGAGACATTTAATGCTGTTTTATTTTTTTTCCAAGAATTTATAAAAAATATGGTCAAAAATGAAGTGTTTGTTTCTCTATCTTTAAGGAACTTTTTTCCGTGCGTAAAGTTGTTGACGTTTTGTAGTAAATGTGTTGTGCGGCTAACTATCATAATTTTATAGACACAATTAAGATTTAACAAAAGATGAGGTAAAACATGTGATAAAAAGAATCTCTCATGATTTGCGATGGAATGTGACTTTTATCCAGCTCGTTGTGTGTTTTCTATCCCCTCGTCAGAAAACACACAACTCGTTGGATAAAAATCATATACCATCGCAAATCATGAGAGATCCTATATGTATTTTTACATGTATTTTATACCCTACAATTTCAAATTGATACCAATGGTTTATGTAAGATATGAGGTCTCATTTTTGGATGTATATGGTAATATAAATACATGTTGGTCACGTGATCAAAGTCCATGAAAAACCCGAAGAAAGGTCGGTGATACTGTGTTTGCGATTAACTTTAACTGAGTGTGTTGCCAACGCTGAGAGAATAGAAAGGATTATAAACTGCGTCTTCACCAATCAGATTTCTGTATTTAACCTGAAACTCAAAGTATAATAATATAATACAATTCTATCTAAAGAAAGTGTTTTGAAGGTGAAGTCACGTACACTATACGTTCGGCATACGCATTTTGTTATGTTCAATAACCACTCGCCTTTTAAAGGGACATGGTCACGATTTTGGTCAAAAATTATTTTTCCAATTATAATGTTTACAATGCTTTAGGAAGGCATTTTTAATAGGCAACTAAAATTTGAGTGTCATTCGTTGAGTTATACTAAAAATAATAAAAAGAAACTGTGCATTATAAAATTTAGTATAATTTTTCTATATCTATTGTTTGTATTTATAAAATTTAAACAATCGATAATGGTAATGTTTTTGACAATATCGGATGGTAACCGTCCGGGTGCACGGACTTTTTCATGGTTGGTGAGCACCTGTTGTTTATTGAAGAATTTGTACGCACGAGTTTTACAGGCCAATACTGTTTGGAATAAGAACTGTAAAGGATTTGTTTAAACTTTTTTTGTCAAGGAAATCACTTTAGTTTCAACAAAATTTACCCCTATGTCATGCCACGACTCAACGAAAACCAACGTAATCGTGCTGTTGCGATGCTGCAAGCTGGAATGGCACAAAATACTGTAGCAAGACACTTTGGAGTTCATCGGAATACCATCCAGTCATTATGGAGACGTTTTCAACAATCTGGCAACACTCGGGATCGACCGCGCTCTGGGCGACCTCGTGTGACATCACGTCAACAGGACAACCACATTAGACTTGTGCATCTGAGAAATCGTTTCCAGACAGCAAGTTTGACTGCCCGTAGCATTCCAGGGCTTCGACCAATTAGTCCAAGAACTGTGCGTAATCGTCTGCACGAGCAAAACATCAGACCAAGACGTCCAGCGGTGCGCCTAGTACTGCTTCAACGTCATCGTATCGCCAGACTAGCGTGGTGCACACGACACCTGCGATTCAGAATACAGGACTGGGCCAATATTCTGTTCACTGATGAATCCAGATTTCATTTAGATAGCAGTGACGGCCGTTGTAGGGTGTATTGTCGCGTTGGGGAGCGTTACCAGGACGCTTGTGTTGTGCAACGTCGACAATTTGGTGGAGGTAGCGTTATGGTGTGGGGTGGAATATCAGCATTTGGAAGGACCCCTCGACAAATTGTCAATGGAAATCTCACCGGCGTACGCTATCGAGATAAAATTATTCAACGTCATGTGATATCCTTCATACAGAGACATCAAAATCACATCACTCTGCAGCAAGACAACGCAAGGCCACACGTTGCACGTGTAGTCAGGGACTTGTTTGTTCAACAGAATTTCGATGTCTTGCCTTGGCCAGCTGTTTCCCCCGATTTGTCGCCGATCGAGCACGTCTGGGATGAAATGGAAAGACGTTTACGCCGTTTACCAAATCAGCCAGTGACATTGGCCAGGCTTTAACCAACATCTGGAACAACATCCCTCAAGCATTTCTGAACACTTTAGTGGCATCAATGAGGTGTCGCTGTCAAGCATGCGTGAACGCAAATGGTGGTCACACGCGTTATTAATTTTGTTAATTCAATTTCAAATATAGTAACAGTGAATTTCGAGTGTGCCGAAATTGACGTTATTCGACGTTGACATTAATGTGTTATGAGATGTTGTTACGTTAACAGTATTACAAAAAATTAAATTTGTTCATTGTAATTTTTAAATGTTTTTTTCATATATTAAATAATGCACACTTTCTTTTTTTCCGCTAGTATATAAGCAAGTTACAGAGCTTGCAATTCTTTGCTATGTAAACAAAGCTTTTGTTTACATTTTGAATGTTGAAGTGAAAATTCCAATTTTAGACCTAAAATGAATGTGTTACACGTTAGAAACTGTTTATTTATGCTTATAATGGATAAGAATATAGACAAATCAGCTTGAAAAAGATTTTTTACTGGTATATTGAACCTATGTAAGCAAAAAGGGCACGAGCCTTGTTTACATGACAAAGAATTGTGAGCCATGTGTCTTGCTTATAACTTTACGACTGACTCTCAAATTTCACATGAACATTAGAAATGCATTCCTGTCATTTGATCATTAGAGATGCTTTCCTAAAGCATTAAATTCTAAATAGAGATACATTCCTAAAGCATTCAATTCTAAATAATAAAAACAGAAAAATAGAATTTGACCAAAATCGTGACCATGCCCCTTTAAATATGACATTTACTACTATGATGAAAAACCCAGAACTTTCATTTCAATTCTTATAAAAAATAAGAGGGTTCGATGGTCGTGACAATTTTCAGATTGCAGTGATATCCTTAAGAAGAATATCTCCTTATGAAAATACAACCCTCGTATAGCAAACTATCCAAATTTAAAAGTTTAACGGAAATAAAATGTTTTCATGAATTTTTTTATCTTTTTATATTCAAGTATTCATATAACATAAATCATAACAGATTGCATATTAACATGATAAATATGAGAGAGAGAGAGAGAGAGAGAGAGAGAGAGAGAGAGAGAGAGGGGGGGGGGTTGCTCTAAATATTGAATAAATTCTTTCAGTTTTCCCAGGCGTCATCAAATAGTACCTGTCTATTATTTTTAAAAGCAATATATCTATTTGTGTCATACATATTCTTTTTGGAGGATATCGAACCATTCAGAGAAGGTTTCCTTCGACAAATTCTCGTACTATATATATGACATTAATATTTAATTTGTAAGGCTATAAATATATTTCACTCGATCCAAATCCTCTTGAGATCCAAAAATGAATTCTTTCTGTACAAAAACCACAAAAAACTTTTAAAAGTAGGAATATTTCTAAAAACAATAAGTAGCAAATCATTCAGGTCTGGAGCTCCCGGTCTGAAAAAATTTGGTCGTCCATCCGAGTTTTTTCCAGAGCGGGAGCTACAGACCTGTAGCTATCAAAAAACCTTGTATAGATTTACATTCCCCAAAAAGTGCTCAGTAGTTTCAATTTCTTTTTCACAAAAGGAACATTTGTATGAGTCTACCTTTTTTATTTTATGTAAAAAAAAGTTTGTTGCTAAAATTTTATGGTTAATTCGAAATTGGATTTATGTCGATTCGGGAGGAGATGGAGAAAATGGTCTCCCATTCTAAATCACTTAAATTATTATTCAGAAGACGGCTCGACTTGTTCTGCACATTGGTTCGATTGCACTATTTTAAAGAATTTTGTATAGATCTCTAGATTTTTCCGCATTTAGTAGTGAACATATTTTTTAGTAATGTATGACATACATACTTATGAAAGAGAAGCCATGATATTTTTATCTTATAGCTGCTATCAGCTCATTGTAATCAAGAAATAACGGTTTTGCCATGTATCAAATTGAAGTCATTTAGATTCATGAAGATAGCTATATAGATATTCCATATAAGGTCGAGATCCATTAAATAAAGGGTACCTACAGGATTGTGAAATTGAAGGTATAAATTTTACCATTGTATAGTGCTTTGAAAAACATTAAGGTGTAACGTATTGTACGCCAAATTCACAAAAATGAGCTAACATAGTTTCACAACCGTAAATTACAGTGGCGTCATAAGCAAATTAAAAGTGTGTGTGGGGGAGGGGGGAGGGGGTAGACTAATTAGATTAATCATAAAAAATCTTGACAAGCAAAATAAAAAAACCCAAAAAAACCCCCGATTTCCCAAAATTATGAAAATCCTAATCCGGGGGTGGGGTGGGGGGGGGGGGGTGAGATTACCTTTAACTCCAAATTAAAATCTTACCTACCAAAATAATTTCCCCCAATTCATGAAATTCCTAATGCGTGGGGGGGGGGGGGGGGTTGGGGGTTGGGGGGGGGGGGGGGGCTAGTATAATCTCCAATTCTAAATATCACTATTTATATTTCATTCTTTTTAAAGCAATATGAGCTGCATTTTTCATGTTGAATTTTTTTTTTTTACTAAAATGTTCTTTTCTACTAAAATGACAAAAATATCATGGTTTTTAAATTTCTGTTAGCCATATTTTTGTGGAAAAGGCCGTTAAGAAGCCTTATTTGGAACAAAATTGAATTATTGTCGTCCTGCACACAAATTGATTTGATATATATTCCATAGAAGAGAAATATTTCCTTTGACAAAAATTAATGATTTTTTAAAATCTTATTTATCATAAAAGTTTAAGTTTATGCAGTCTTATCATACTAGAAGGTTTTTGCAGCATAATAAAATTCTAAAGAATACAGCTCATATTGCTTTAAGTAAATTTAGGAACAACTATATGTTTGCTGCGAGAGAAAGGGGGGGGGGGGGATTCCGACACCTATGAATTAAACGATTTGTTAACTATAGTTTTCATCTGTAAAACTATATTTAACGGTAACGGTTGTAAACTATTGTCAACGAATAACAATCTAAGTTTTTCTGTCTGCAAATAATGTTACCATTTACCAATAGATTTTGCTGATAAATATAAATTCACATCTGTAAACTATAATTTACATTCGTAAACTAAATTTTTGCCGTGAATAATGAAACAATAAAGTAACATTCTGGAGTTTTGTTCACCTTTCGCTTTGACAAACAAATATTAACTATCTAGAAGTCTGCCAGTGGCAGATTACCCTAAATTGTCAAATAAAGTTAAATCATATATCCTTTTGGAAAAAAAACCAAAACATTAATTCAAGTTAATTGTGACTCTTATTTAACTCATGGGATTTCTATACAAAAGACTAGTTTTGACAGAAGAAAACCCGTGGGTTCAATATAGTGTAACGTATGTTAGAAAACCCATTTTAGTCATGTTCACCTTAGATCTATTCAAATGTGGCCGAACAACCACATGCACCTTCGAGCCTAACTAGAATATATTATCTACCAGTAAGTCTTCCTAGAGTGGATTATAACTGATACACCTCTATATATATCGGCGTGTTTATTTTTTAAAACTCCATTCACATAATTGTATTGACCATTTTTAAAACTGATTAATGTAGAGTCGTTCCTCTAAGATAAAAATAATGTCTGCAAGGCAGCGGACCCATCAATGCTTTGCTCTGGGCCCACTTAGGGCCTCAAGGCAACCCAATCAGGCACGTAGCATCAGGGGAGGGGGGGGGGGGTCTGCCCCCCCCCCCCCAACACACACACACACACTTTTTTTGCACAGCAAAGATTTTTCTTAAAATACTTGCCCCCCCCCCCCCTCCTACGGATTAGGATTATGAGGATTTTGGAAAGTAAGCTTTAAATCTTTTTTTTTTTTGATTGTCAAGATTTTTTGGATGAGTTTGCCCCCCCCCCCCTTTTTCAAAAACGATGCTTCGTGCCTGCCAATACCCCTTGTCTACAACTGGCGCCCCTCTAACCACACTGAAATCCTGGAACCGCCCCATGCCGTCTTTATAAAATTGGTTATAAAATATATTCATGAATTGAATCGAATGTGAAGAAATTGTTTAATTTTCAAAATTATTCATTTAAAACTGTAACCCATGTAAAGTACGGGGAAAAGATAACCGATAATATGATTAACGAAACAATACTCTAGTCTTTTACCATTAAAAAAAATGTCGCTTTGATTATTTTTCACTTGAGCAATCTTGGGCTGAAACGTCTCTGGGACGAATCGTCTAGCTGCATTTGGGAATTTTGCAATGTAACACTGAGGCGGCATTTTTGGAAAAGATCTCAAGGACGGTTTACTGTTTACATCAAAAAACCAAGTCAAGTCATCAGGAACCCCACTGAGGAAAGAAATCTCTAATAACAATGGATGTGTATGAGCTATTACCGTCTATTGTTATGACTGTTCTTTTTCTTGGCATCTTGCCTCTTGGTCAGAAAGTGTGGATATCCGCTGATTTGACAATCACATCAGCATGGGGGCTGATGTGCATAACATTTCCACAGTTTGTTATGCAATACCAAGTAAGATAATATTTGACAGACATACCGATATCTTTTATTTTAAGAATTAATGTTAGAAAATGGCATCGAGGCAATTCGGCCATGTTGTCAACAAGCCAACATACACGTTTCACCTTCCCTGGAGTCTGGCCCTTGACCACTTACCTTAACGTCTTGAGTCGAACTAATCACACGTCTTTTATATGAAGAAATTGCATCCCAGACCTAATAGGCCAGGTCATGCATATTCAATCTTGTGCATATATGATCCAATGAAAAAAAAAATACATGGATTTGTGCAGGGACACTATAGCTGCTAACTTTAGGCCGGCCTTTCCATCACTGGCGTCAGTCACCATAGACACCTTTAGTGACATTTGGTGTTAGCTAGCAAGTCATTGGCTTTCCAGTGCATGTTAAAAATTCTGGACATCTTTGCAATGATTTATTATAGCAAGACAGTTCCATAGTTAGTAGTGTACATGATATAATTACTGTTTACAAGCTCTGTCCCAAGATATTTAAATTTTATGCTGCACATATTCTTTGAAAAATGTCCAATCAATAGAATGAAAAATCTCCAGATTCTTATTGTGAAATGACCCCCTCTTAGGCTCTAGCTTATCAGGCAATCTACTGGGCTTTTGCATTGCAAGCGAAAGTACTCAAATACAATGTATGTATCTCTGCCTAGTCTAACTGTGACACAGATACATATTAATATAAGCCATCAGTTTTGATTTGGCAGACAATCTGGCCCGACATAACATTGCCTCAAAACTCTCAGGTACAAATATAACATTGGAATGACTTAAGAAACATCTGATTTTGCACTCATTGTTTAAACTCACATGTCCCATCGAAGTCCAATTCCAGCTGATTTGTTTAGCCATGGTCTGATATACATGTAAACATGTTGAACTTAGTAGAAAGAAACGAGACGCAGATTACCTAAAAGCAAAGCACCTGGGTGTCACCACCTGACAACAAACTCACCATTATTAATTCATTATTTGATATCATCTATCATATATTTTTTTTTTGCTTTAATTTCAGGTGGATGGTGAGATAGATATGCAGCATGAGTATTTTTATAGACTCTTTGGATTCGTTCTACTAGTCACCTCTCTGTTTGGTGTCTTAACTCAGAACTCCGACGATCCTACAGTCAAGATTACATTCCTATGGTCTCGAGTTATTGTAAGTTATGAATGTGCACACTGTTTTTTAGCTCACTGTTTTTGAGCTTTTATGAGCTGAAAACTTATAGCTGAAGATGAAATTACTGTATCAAATTTCATTTACTGTATTATAATATTCATTATTGGTTTCTCTCTTCATCAGGCAACCAGTGTTTACATATTGAATCGAGTGTATTCCATTTACAATATTACCAAGGATCCTCAGTGGAATGACAGGGTACATACATGTAGTATTAGATTTTGAGAGGAGTGTGAAGGGCTGTATTTCACAAAAGAATTAAGACAAGTTATGTATGTTTAGGTCACTTGAATCACTCAGGTGACTAATTGCAATTGGTCTTTGTCCGTCGTCACGAGAATTTAACATTTTGAGCTTCTTGAAAACTAGAATGCCAGTTGTTACCATTTATTGTGTAAAGCATCTATATGGTAAGAGAATTTTAATTTGTAAAATTAATGGCTCTACCATGCACCCCCGTGTCAAAGGCAGACCAAATTTTAAAAAAAATACAACAAATTTTTGAAAAATCTTCTGCTCTTCTCCCACTCATTGGGATGCATGGTTATGATGTCCACGAAGTCCTCTACCAAAATTGTGAAATTCATGGCCCCCAAGTCGGGATTCAGGCCCTAGGGCGAGGCCAATATGGCCATAAAGTAAAAATGTATTAAATCTTAGAAAATCTTCTTTACTCCCATATATACATGTATTTGAGGAAAACTGAATGCCTGGTTTTAACTTCATCTCGAAAACTACATAGTAAATTGTTTCTTGGCAATATTGAATTAAATGTGTGTTCTAATTTAGGAAATATACTTTAATATCCTGTGCATTGCATACTTGTCGAAATAAGATGTACCGGTAGGCATAAATTTTGTGTGCATTATAAATGAAACTGTAAATATTATAAAAGATTGACTATATCAAAGACAAGGAGTCTCAGATTAGGGTTAAAGACTTCAAAATGATCGAAGCTTAAAATACAAAGATGAGACTCCTAAATATCAGTCTAACAGGGCTATGGTACGAAGGTGACTGTCAATACAAGTGGGCCTCTCATACCGTAATTATTTATCTTCTCACTTTTGTTTCATTTTACTAATTTAGAACCAATAATTTAAAACATATGTTAAAAGGATTGACTTGAAATATAAATGATTTTGTAATGGTTTTGCAATTCAAGAACCAACTTTGATCTACATGTATTATATTTATCTTGAAAAGATGAACGACTAAATGATTTTGTCTTCACCTGTATTAGGTTTGTTACTGATCGAGCCACAGAAATAGTAATACACTGTAATAAATAAGCTTCGATCATCTCCCTGTTTATGAGACTGAACAATCCAAATATATTTCTGTAGTCAGTCAGTAAAAAACCTAATAACTATAATAATATTCACCTGTATTGGATATTTACCCCTTCATGATAACTGCGGTACTGCTCTCTTGTAGGGCAAATTGATATAATGGTACTTTGCCGAAGTTTTAGTAGGTAGATAATTAGATGAAATAAATGAAGCAATTGATGTTACGTTATCTATTACACCAAACTACAAATGTATGTCCTGCAAAAGAGCACTATCATAATTGGTGTGAAGGAGTCAATAGGAAGTGAATATAATATTTGATTTTTTTTTAAATTGGACTTAAAATAGGAAGGCAATTTCCAAAATTCTATGATTGCCTATCCGTATTCCTGTCGACCAATGAAATATTGTATTTCTAAAAAGTCCTGCTATGGCTTCAAACTAAAAGGTGATAATGATTATGTGAATTCATATGACTGTATCAATTATCACTAAATCCCTAAAAAAACAGCAATACTTGCATAACATCAGGTGTCTGATATTTAGATTTACAGTAAGCATAAAAAAAAGATTTTATAATCAGAGATTTTCAATCATTTCATTTACTTCAGGTACAGGTACCAGGGATGTATTTCTGGTACATAGGGAAAGACATTTCATTGATTGTTACATCAATTGTATGCTTCAGCTCTTGTTAATGCATATATTTTAAAATATATGATGTAACTGGATTTTGAAAAGTGGATCCTGTCTCATTATGGCTTATAAAATATGTAAATATATCAAACAGCTATATCACACCAAAAAATAATATAATTTCTGATTTCATTAGGATTTTTGGAAAAGAACTGTTTTTTAGTTCATGAGCTTGGTATTCTGATAGATAAAAATTCTCCATGAAAAATCTAATTAACATCGTCAGCTTCCAATAATTTAATTGCAGGAATGTGTCTGTACACTGCACACAACTGGTATTACCTCGCAGGTCCACATATTAAATGACAATTATTAAGGACCGCTATTATCTATACATGCATCCTTTGGCAAATTTATTTTTCTTTTACGTTGGTAAACGGTAATCCATCGAAAAAATATACATTTTGATTGATGTCAGATCTGGTTGGTTATAGAATATGTATTTATAAGGTTTTTGAAATCTAAATGAGGATATATATCGATCTTATTGATTTATGTACCGATACGTGATAAATACGAATGACTAATGAGTTTCTGTTTTTGCAGAGTTTGTATTTCGGGACATATGGAGATGTCCTCTGGTTTCTGGGAAGTTTGTACCACTCGTTAAGATGTCAGGACTGGGGATACGCAAACGAAGCACATCTAAGAATAGACCTTCATCTTAGAATGGACACTCTCCTTACATTCTTTATGGCTTTGATGTACTTTGTCTTTCCAGGGCATGTATTTAAAATCCAGGTTGGTATCTCCTCAATTTAGATTAAGGACAACAGACCCAATTCACTTCTACAAAAGTGATTTTCAAAAGAATTTTGTATATGAATTAAATCCTGAAGTTATATCAAAATCAACCAAAATATAACCTAAAAATTGAATTAGATTGATAGTAAGCACAATTCCAAAAGATGTTTGCATAAATTTTTTTTTCGATCGAACATAATGGGGAAAAGCATTCTTGAGAGAGAAAAAATAAGTTTAAAAATATTCTGCAAAAGATTTTTTATCCAAATTGAAATATGATACTTATATGATGATTTTGAATTAATTTCATGTAAAAAATGACCATGTCATCATATCAACTTAGTTTTTACAGAGGCACATCCAAAGTGCACTGTGTCATTTTTTTTTTCAATTCTTCATGAAACTGTGCAACTTTTAAGAAAAAGGTTATGTACATAATATTGAGGTAGATATATGAAACAAAACAACTATCAGAGTGTGCTGAACATTTTTAGCTCACCGAGACGAAGTCAGGGGGAGCTTATGCTATACCCTCGGCGTCGGCGTCGGCGTCCGGACCTGGTTAAAGTTTTTGTTGCAGGTCCTGTATCTAAGCTATTACTTGTCCTATCTTCACCAAACTTGCATGGATGATGCATCTGGACCTACTTATGGACTTGAAAGACTTGGATGCTGAATCTGGGTCCTAAATTTCAGATGCTGGAGGAGGTTAAGGTTGTTGGACCAGGTTAAAGTTTTTGTTGCAGGTGCCCTTTGATAGCAATATCTAAGTTACTGCTGGTCCGTACTTCACCAAACTTGCATTGATGGTGTGTCTTGTGATAATGATGCACCAGGCAGGCTTGGGTGCTGAATCTGAGCTATAGGCTACAGATACTGAAGGAGGTTAAGATTTTTAGAGCTGGTGAAAGTTTTTGTTGCAGGTGCCCTCTAATGAATATATCTTAGTTACTACTTGTCCTAACTTCACCAGACTTCCATGGATGGTGCGTCTTATGATACTGATGCACCAGACAGGCTAAAGAATGCTGAATCTGAGCCATAGGTTTCAGATGCTGGAGGAGGTTAAGGTTTTTAGAGCTGGTTAAAGTTTTTGAAACAGGTGCCCTCTGATGATTATATCTTAGTTATTACAATTGTCCTAACTCCACCAGACTTCCATGGATGGTGCGTCTTATGATACTGATGCACCTGACAGGCTTGAATGCTGAGTCTGAGCCATAGGTTTCAGATGCTGGATATGGTTAAGTTTTTTGAAACAGGTCACATGTTTAATAGATAATAGAACTATTTCAAACTTGCATAGTTGATTAAACTGTAATATGAATGAATCACAGAGGAAGCTTCAGATGCAGAGCTTGATCTCCATTATCAAGGATGCTAAAAAATATATCTTAGTTATTACAGGTCCTAACTTCACCAAACTTGAAGGGATGGTGTGTCTTATGATACAGATGCACCTGACAGGCATGGATGTTGAATCTGAGCCAAAGGTTGCGGATGCTGGAGCAGGTTAAGGTTTTAATTGCTAGTGCTCGATGATGATGATATCTTAGTTATTACTGGTCTGAACTTCACCAAACTTGCATGGAGATGCGTCTTATGTATACTGATGCACCTGACAGGCTTAAATGCTGAATCTGAGCCATAGGTTTCGGATGCTGGATGAGGTTTAGTTTTTTTGGAACAGGTCACATGTTTTATAGATGATAGCTTGCATAGTTGATTTAACTATATTATAAATGAAATGCAGATCTCCATTATCAAGGATGCTAAAGAAATTTACCTCACTCAAACCTGCTCGATAGATAGATGTGTTGGTTGATAAATGATATAACATGATTCCTATGATATAGTATTGTATGGAATGAAACAATATTGTTTAATATGATACAATATAATATCATATGTAATATTATAAAAAGTTATATGATATGATATGATATTGTATCAATTTTTTTTGTATTTTATGTAATGATATTGTATCATGATATCGTTATGTATAGTATTGTATATTATGATACAATATTGTATAATATTATATTGTATTATTAATTTATTATTTTATCACATGATACTGTTACATAAGATATTGCAAAATATAATATTGTATCCTATGATACAATATTGTATATTCCATTATATTGTATCATACGATATTGTATAGTATGATATTAGTTTCTGTTATATAGAATTATATCACATGAAATTGTACAATATGATATTGTAATATTATATTATATCGTATCATACGATATTGTAAAATATGATATTGGTTTATAATATGATATATTGTCACATCACATGAAATTGTATTGTATGATATTGTAAAATATATTATTTTATCATATGATACAATATGTATAATATAATATTGTATTATATTTTACTTTATCACATAATATTGTATCATTTGATATGATACAATGTTGTATCAAATTATATTGTATCATATGATACAATATCATGTTATGTTTCAAAAATGATACAGTATCATACAATATCATACCATATTAAACAATATAATATCATATGTTTCAATGTTATGATGTATTATGTAATATGATATTGTAATATTATACTATATTGTTTTATGTATTATGATATTGTATTATGTGATCAAATACAATAACGTTTAACACAATACAATGTCATATCATACGTTACAATATCATATCTCATCATTGTTTATTATGGTATTTTATTGTATTATATGATATGTATTGTAAATATGATATGATGCAATATTTAATTTTATATTATTGCATTGATTAACATATGAACATATGATTACAATACAATTTTTTGACAGATGATATACGATATTGTGTAAAAACAGAATCCATGAATATCCAAGGTCATAAAGTATGATTTTCATTTAATATGATAAAGGTGGTCTCATAAGGGTGAAGTCTCATAAGGGTGATGTCTCGTCTCGGTGAGCTTTGTAATCTGTGATTACCTATGTTTTAATGATAAAATACCTCAAAACTTAAGAACGGGGGTGGTTTTACTATATTATCAATACGAGTATTGAAGTTGATTGAAATAATGTAACTGCTTTCACTGGCTCAAACTCTGTGAACTAATCTATGAAGACCGTTATAGATAACTTGAGCTTATATGTAAACTCACTACAATACTGGGACATCCCCTGAAGAAATTTATGAATATTAATTAATGCTGAAAACGGTATTTTAGCACGTTAAATTATAGCAAGATGAACCACTACTTGCAATACAAAAAGTGTGTATTGATGATGTGGAACAGCTATTATATATTGCATCATAAGCAATTTTTCATTGAGATTTAGTGATTGTGATGTCATATGAAGAGAATTCCATGTATGTAACATTCACTTCTTTTAGGTGTGCGATATATCTGCGTTGTCCTTAAATTGGTTCTTAATCTGTACATTACTGAATGTGACAAAAGGCCTTTGATACATGCATGTACATGTGGAAAGTCTTGCATGGAGCTTGACTAACATGACTTAATTTCATGAAATATTCAAGAATATAAACAATTTTGAGAAATATGTGGTTGTATGTTTCAAAGATTTGCTTGTTTCTTTTTTCATGCAGTACATGTACTTTAAAATCTTTTTGAAACAATACAAGATTTGGTCAAGTAAAAGGTAAGAAAGCATTATGTTTTTCTGGCAGTGTATGTTCCTCATTCATTACTCAAGGGTTGACTGTTGACATATGCCAACACTTCCATTTTCTTTTGGAATTGTCTATGTATGGACGATGCACAAGATATTCATTTGTATTTACACAACTCTGGTGTGCACAAGAATTCTCCCTAAACCAGAGTTGTCTGAGCTGTTTTCCCTCCTTTGTTGCCATTTCTTGAAGGTAAAAAATGCATATAAACTAATGACAATATTAATAGATATGAATGTTTACTATCAAGTCAACAAAAATACATAATTTATGAGATAAATTTTTAATTCATATTTTAAAATTATTCATGATATACATCAAAAGACCAAAGTTAATCATCTTATCATCACGTACACCAAACATGTTATACAAGGGACTTGGGAATAAATGTCAAATCTATTTTTGTTATTGCTTATTTGCTTATTTAATTGGTCTTCAATTGCGTCATTTACGTAACATTAAAGTTAAAATAAGCAAAACCAACACTGAAATGTCAGAGGGATAGCTTTACTTAAAATCATGACACATCGTTATTTGTTTATCTGGAATGATTTTAAGTTAGTCATATTTTAAAGTAACTTATATAAAAAATAGAAACCCCCCACGTTTCTTATAAATAATCTGTTAATTTAAGAGACTTGATTCATGCCAGGGTTCTAACTTATCAAAGTGTACAAAGTATATTTTGTATATAATTTAAGTTTGGAATGATAAAATGTAGAGGAAAAAAAAGGTACGAATACGTATATCTTATCTTTCACTTATCTAAAGTACATGTATTGTAAAAGTTGACATTAAATTGAATAATAGATTTTTGAAATTTATCTTTGATTACATTTAGCAAAGCAACAACATATGAACATGATGAAAGCATAAAATATTTGCTTTTCAAAATATCTACATGTACCGGTACATTATGCATTTGGTTCCTATTGGATCATGCTAAAAGTCGTACTAATTAAATTAAAAATTAAAAAATGACCTCTTTGTGATATATAATTATATTCCTTCTTTGATTTGACATATAATATTAATGCATATAAACATAACCCAGATAGCAAGACATCATTGGACCTTTATTGGGCCAACAATATTTCTTATGTTTAATTGGGCCACCGTATGCATTTAACATTGGGCCATCGGGAATTTGCTCATCGACCCTTAATCGGACCAACTTGTTGGTTTATTGTTGGGCCAATGTAACAGACAATAGTTGGTCATTGTTGGCCACTGTATTCTTTGTATATTTGGCAAACGTCACTTTTTTACCGTTGGGCTATTGTAAGCATTCAAAATTGGGCCAACAGCAATTTGCCCATCGGCCCTTAATCGGACCAACTTGTCAGCTTATTGTTGGGCCAATGTACCGAACAATATTGGGCATTTGTTGGGCCACTGTATTCTTTCAACATAAGGCGAAAAATACCTGAGCAAAAAGAAAAGAGTAAATGTAATTAAATTGTAATATATTTTATTGCTCATGCAGTTCATGAAGAAAACATTTATAAAAAAAAAAATCTGAGTCTCCTCCTTCCTCCTTTTCTTCTCTGCCAGTTACTTCATTCCCTTCTCTTTGGCATACCTCTACCATTGATATTGTTCTCAATGTCTTTTGTTTATGGAATCAGCAGTTGCTCTGTTTTTTGGAACACTCTCTAAAATTGTAGTATTTGGTATTTAAATGATTTGTTACTTTTCTCAGTAAAGAGTAAACATACATTACGATTAAGTTTTTAAGTACCTCGTATATGTTTAAGCTTTCAAATAAGAATTTAACAAGAATACATGTAACAAGTCATTGAGTTTACATCATTCTTGGTAAACATGTTTATATATACTAGAATAATTGGTAAATAACCTTAATTTTTAAATTCAACTTTACTTTCAATGACTCCTTAAAGACAATCCTTGGCAAAGAAATTTGTCATGAGTGTTATTAGAATTCTTCTGACACACATTTCAGTACCGTCTCCACCAATGGTAGCCAAATGTAGAACCTATAGACCTGTAAAAATTGGTACCAATTTAAAATCTGAAGTATTTTTTAAGGATAATAAATATTTAAAATATGTTCTAATGAGTAGTAAACATACAAAATAACATAAATCTACATGTAGTTTCTGATGCAGGATCAATTTAAAAAATAATTGTAAAGCCTTTTTAGCTCACCTGAGCTGAAAGCTCAAGTGAGCTATTCTGATCACATTTTGTCCGTCGTCCGTCTGTCTGTCCATCCGTCCGTCCGTCTGTCTGTCCGTCTGTAAACTTTTTACATTTTGAACTTCTTCTCTAAAACCCCTTATCCAATTTCAACCAAATTTGGCACAAAGCATCCTTATGGGAGGGCAAATATAAATTGCAGAAATAAAAGTCAGATCTGTATTCAAAGCGGAGAAAACCTTGAAACTGTTGAAAAAGGGGGGTGCATTTTTAAAAATCTTCTTCTCAAGAACTACTGAGTCCAATTCAACGTAGTTTAGCATAAATTATCCTTATGGGAAGGAAAGTATAAATTGCAAAAATTAAGGGCTATTTCTGTTTCAAATCTGAGTTATTACGAAAATAATAATAAAGGAAAGGCGTGTTTCAATCAGTTTAATAGCTTCGGGTTCGGCATCCGGTAAAATGGGTAGGCAAGACTTGGCCTGGGCAAAACAAAAGATTGGCAGTTATTAATCTGCCAATCTCATTAAAATTTCAGGATATATGATGGACCAGTATATTTGTATTCACTGTAACTAAATATTGCTGCAAAATAATGCGTATTTGGAATTGACGATTGCCGATCTGCCCCAGCTTTTATTTTGCCACGGCCCGGTTTGCATACCCATTTTACCAAGACTCGTATTCCATACTTCTAAAACGAGGTTCTTTGTTTAAAGCAGCCATGACATTATACGAAAAAGGGTCGATCTGACTATGATGAATTTGCTTGTTGTGCAACAGTTCGCGTATGAAGGGAAATTTTTGAAACATGCAAAATATATTGGTGCCGATTTTGTGAAGTAAATTGAGGCTAAATATTTCAATGCGTTGACAGTTTTCACACATGACATTGGTGTTAGCTTGTTCTAGCTGATTATCGTTTCGTTTTCATTATTTATGCTTTGTAACCTGGGAACTATCGTCTGTATTTTGTGATTTTTACGTATCAAATCAAACAGAGACTTCGGTAAATCAATCAAACAGTTAACTGTTTACCTGCGCAAATTAAGCAAAATCTGATGTATCAAAAAAGTACTGAAATACAATTCATTCTATCGGTAATTCGGCATTATCTTTTGCGTAATGGTAGATTAATGCAATAGGTTTTGTTGAGATGCTCGGCATTTTCTCGAGTTTATTCAGTTTAAATAGTTTGATATCACTGATGGAAATATGTAGGTATATACATGTATATATATGATTCATTTCGAAAAAATAAATTGTGTTCTTTATTTGTTATACATGTAGTGCACATTGCTTGTGTTTAATTGTTACCCTACAATTTCTATTTACTATAACCATATTTGAGTGTTAAGCTTCGAATTATAAGCAAGATACAGAGATTTGCTCACAATTCTATGTTTGTACACAGATCTTAATAAAGATTAAAAAAGTAAAAAATTTGTCAATATTTATTACGAAAATTTTCAAAGTCTGTTCTTCCAGAAACCAACTTATTGAATTGGAATCTTAACCTTTTTAGCTCACCTGAGGGTGGGGCCACAATGGGGGGTCGAAGTTTAACAAATGAATATATAGAGTAAATCTTTAAAAATCTTCTTCTCAGAAACTAATCGGCCAGGAAAGCTGAAACTTGTGTGGAAGCATCCTCAGGTAGTGTTGATTCAAAGTTGTGAAAATCATGACCCCCGGGGGTAGGGTGGGGCCACAATGGGGGTCGAAGTTTAACATATGAATATATACAGTAAATCTTTGAAAATCTTCTTCTCAGAAACTAATCGGCCAGGAAAGCTGAGACTTTTGTGGAAGCATCCTCAGGTAGTGTAGATTCAAAGTTGTGAAAATCATGACCCCCGGGGGTAGGATGGGGCCACAATGGGGGATCAAAGTTTTACATAGGAATATATAGAGTAAATCTTTAAAAATCTTCTTCTCAGAAACTAATCGGCCAGGAAAGCTGAAACTTGTGTGGAAGCATCCTCAGGTAGTGTTGATTCAAAGTTGTGAAAATCATGACCCCCGGGGGTAGGGTGGGGCCACAATGGGGGTCGAAGTTTAACATATGAATATATACAGTAAATCTTTGAAAATCTTCTTCTCAGAAACTAATCGGCCAGGAAAGCTGAGACTTTTGTGGAAGCATCCTCAGGTAGTGTAGATTCAAAGTTGTGAAAATCATGACCCCCGGGGGTAGGATGGGGCCACAATGGGGGATCAAAGTTTTACATAGGAATATATACAGTAAATCTTTAAAAATCTTCTTCTCAGAAACTAATCAGCCAGGAAAGCTGACACTTGTGTGGATGCATCCTCAGGTAGTGTTGATTCAAAGTTGTGAAAATAATGATCCCCAGGGGGTAAGGTTAATTCAGGGGCCACAATGGGGGATCGAAATTTAACATAGGAATATATACAATAAATTTTTAAAAATCTTCTTCTCAGAAACTAATCCGCCGGCAAAGCTGGAACTTGTGTGGAAGCATCCTCAGGTAGTGTAGATTTAAAGGTGTGAAAATAATAACCCCTGGGAGTAGGTTGGGGCCACAATGGGGGTCGAAGTTTAACATATGAATATATACAGTAAATCTTCGAAAATCTTCTTCTCAGAAACTAATCGGCCAGGAAAGCTGAGACTTTTGTGGAAGCATCCTCAGGTAGTGTAGATTCAAAGTTGTGAAAATCATGACCCCCGGGGGTAGGATGGGGCCACAATGGGGGATCAAAGTTTTACATAGGAATATATAGAGTAAATCTTTAAAAATCTTCTTCTCAGAAACTAATCGGCCAGGAAAGCTGAAACTTGTGTGGAAGCATCCTCAGGTAGTGTTGATTCAAAGTTGTGAAAATCATGACCCCCGGGGGTAGGGTGGGGCCACAATGGGGGTCGAAGTTTAACATATGAATATATACAGTAAATCTTTGAAAATCTTCTTCTCAGAAACTAATCGGCCAGGAAAGCTGAGACTTTTGTGGAAGCATCCTCAGGTAGTGTAGATTCAAAGTTGTGAAAATCATGACCCCCGGGGGTAGGATGGGGCCACAATGGGGGATCAAAGTTTTACATAGGAATATATACAGTAAATCTTTAAAAATCTTCTTCTCAGAAACTAATCAGCCAGGAAAGCTGACACTTGTGTGGATGCATCCTCAGGTAGTGTTGATTCAAAGTTGTGAAAATAATGATCCCCAGGGGGTAAGGTTAATTCAGGGGCCACAATGGGGGATCGAAATTTAACATAGGAATATATACAATAAATTTTTAAAAATCTTCTTCTCAGAAACTAATCCGCCGGCAAAGCTGGAACTTGTGTGGAAGCATCCTCAGGTAGTGTAGATTTAAAGGTGTGAAAATAATAACCCCTGGGAGTAGGTTGGGGCCACAATGGGGGTCGAAGTTTAACATATGAATATATACAGTAAATCTTTGAAAATCTTCTTCTCAGAAACTAATCGGCCAGGAAAGCTGAGACTTTTGTGGAAGCATCCTCAGGTAGTGTAGATTCAAAGTTGTGAAAATCATGACCCCCGGGGGTAGGATGGGGCCACAATGGGGAATCAAAGTTTTACATAGGAATATATACAGTAAATCTTTAAAAATCTTCTTCTCAGAAACTAATCAGCCAGGAAAGCTGACACTTGTGTGGATGCATCCTCAGGTAGTGTTGATTCAAAGTTGTGAAAATAATGATCCCCAGGGGGTAGGGTTAATTCAGGGGCCACAATGGGGGATCGAAATTTAACATAGGAATATATAAAATAAATTTTTAAAAATCTTCTTCTCAGAAACTAATCCGCCGGCAAAGCTGGAACTTGTGTGGAAGCATCCTCAGGTAGTGTAGATTTAAAGGTGTGAAAATAATAACCCCTGGGAGTAGGTTGGGGCCACAATGGGGGGTCGAAGTTTAACATATGATTATATAGAGTAAATCTTTAAAAATCTTCTTCTCAGAAACCAGCCAGGAAAACTGAAACTTGTGTGGAAGCATCCTCAGGTAGTGTAGATTCAAATTTGTGAAAATAATGATCCCCAGGGGTAGGTTTGGGCCACAATGGGAGGTCGATGTTTTACATAGGAATAAACAGAGTAAATCTTTAAAAATCTTCTTCTCAGAAACTAATCAGCCAGAAAAGCTGAAACTTGAGTGAAAGCATCCTCAGGTAGTGTGGATTCGAAGTTGTGAAAATAATGATCCCCAGGGGTAGGGTGGGGCCACAATGGGGGGGGGGGGTCAAAGTTTAACAAAGGAATATATAGGGTAAATCTTTAAAAATCTTCTCAGAAACTAATCAGCCAGATGATTCTTTATAATTGTAAAGACTTTGGCCCCAGGACAATTCTTTGGCCATACGAGAAGGTTCAGAGTTTGATGTACGTTTATATCCCATATATAAACTATTGTTAGAACTGCAATACTCAACATATGATATGACTATAAAATCATCCTGTTAGAAAAGGGACTAATGATTATAAACATAAGAATATCCAGGGGAAAATGGATTTTATTTATACAGGATCTACATGTATTATTGTACATTGTCCAGATAGTTTGTATTATGACTCCATTGAGCTGATTTTATCATACCTATTGTTCCTCAGGTGAGCAATGTGGCCCATGGGCCTCTTGTTTGGAAATATAGGACCCCAAATAGAAATGATAATTTTCCTGAAATTTTTGCTAGAATTTGACATGAAAATTGATAATTTTAAGAAATCAAACAAATATTTATAGTTTGAACTATTACTTAGTTACGATTTTAATACAGTATGAAGTTGAACACATGTAGTGACTATAAAAGTAAAATCAAAGTTAAAGTTTAAAAATTCTTGCTTGAAATCATATTTTACATTTTCATATTGCATCATTATTTATTACAGTATTTTATTGTATTATAAGATATATTTTGTAAGTATCATAGGATGCAATATTGTATTTTATATTATTGTATTGATAAACATTATATCTTATAATACCATATGAAATGAACTTATCATTATCATACATGTGATATAGTAATACAATATTGTGTCAAAACAGTATCCGTGTATATCCAAGATCATTAACTGTGATTTTCAATATAATATGATAAAGGTGGTCTCATAAAGGTGATGCTTCATTATGGTGATGCCTCATATCGGTGAGCTTTGTAATCCGTGATAACCTATGTTTTAACATATGATATATGTTATTGTGTCAAAACAGCATCCATGAATATCCAAGATCATTATCTATGATTTTCATATACTATGATAAAGGTAGTCTCAAAAAGATGATGCCATGTCTCGGTGAGATTACCTAAAATGTTTTTCAATCCAAAGGCAGATCCTCTACATATTGGTGTTGTGTTGACTGAACTATGTCCTGTATTCTCTTCTGTGTTGCAGTTTGTATTCTGTTGTATGGATGCTGTGTGAGTGACTGTTGGTATGAGTATAGAGCAGCCTTGAGGTTCCCTATGATCTGTTGACAAATCCCCAGGATCTCCCAGGAGATGTCTCTGAGTAGATCAGGTACATACAGTCCCCGATCATGGTGGACTAGGACCTGTAGCTCATCTAGAGCTGCTTGCGATAATGTTGTATCAATGTGTCTGTAACACAAGAACTCTAGGAAATGTAACAGCACAAACACCGGGATATGTAAGCCAGTTTGTAGAAAAGACTGTTCTGGTACTAATTCACTGATATAACAGACTGTGTTGTAAAGTGTGATATCCTCTGCTATAGCCTGTCTTATCTTTGTAGACCAGGACTGTCCCCCTACAGCTTCAGTATACCTCTCTCTGTCTACATCTCCCATATACATCAGATATGGCTGTGCTAACTTGACCTTTGTCATCTCTATAACAGATAAAGCTTCCCTGTATCTGAGTGTCTTGTAATAATACATGGCAATGTACAACATGTCAGATACACACCCAAACTTGGCTGCTAATTTGAGCATGTGACAGGAGATTTTATCTGAAATATATGTCTGTTTGTTGACACATGTGTTTGTGTACATGTTTTGTAATCGAAAAGAAATTTGCTGAAGGACGAAGGCTGTAAATTTTTGCATGGCCACAACTTGATGATGTGTCATTGGTGAATCCATAAACTGTTCTGTTGTGTGTATGGCTTTCATTATTTGATACAGATACCCTGCTGTAATTAAAACATATGAGGACTCTATGACCAGGTCTGCATCATAATCAACTTCAGACCTAATCATACTCTCATCTGTACAAATAGAAAGTCTAGGATTGTACAGGACATCAATGATGTAGGACCTAAAAGAGGAACTCTGTAACAGACAGGCCAGACCTTTCTTGTACAATTCATGTAACTGTAGGAACAATCTGTTTGGTGCTGAGCCATGGACCTTTGTCCGAAACAAGTTGTTTTGTGGGATGAAAAAGTTTGGACAGATCCCCACATACACCCATTTAAGGAGGAGTTTGAAGCAGACCCAGAAACCGGCCAGGAGATTTTGTGAACACCAGTGAGGCAGTGTGTTTTGTTGAATTGCCCAGAAAATTGTTGTCTTCATGTGATAAGAACACAACAGCTGATTGGTTTCTTCTGATTGTTGATATAAAACTTCTTTTAAGGATGACGTTTACTCAGAATGAAAAAAAAATCCACTGATGATAATGAAAAACCATCTATTGTGTGTTATAGACCTTTGCTTGTATTGTTATTTTTCACTTTCAGAAAAGTAGGTCAATGACCTACTTTTTGAGTTAATGGCCATTGAATATTTATTGAAAAATCAAGAAAAATCCCATAAAATTTTACACTACCATTGAGATTTTCTTAATTATAAAAATATTACAAATAATTAAACACTTTAAAAAATAAGATATAGTTTATGAATGGTAGTGGCACTAAATAAGTACACAACATTAAGATTTCAGCATCAATTTTAAAAAATAATTCAGTTCGAATTTCCTCTATCAATTTTCAAATCCCTACCCCTTTTTGATTTAATTTTACAAAAAATTGAATAATGATAATACAAAAACATTTATGATATTGAACTACTTACATGGATATTGACCTTATTCTGTTGGTATAAAATTTATATGAGGTCAATGATCAAAATTTTGAGATATGATGTCTTTTATCGTTTTTAAGTGTTTTTCAATATTTTTATTATTTGTGCCATAAGATTATTTTAATGAATAAGTTAGGTAAACCCAACGGAAAATATGAAAAATTACGTAGACTTAAATATAAAATCCTGACTTTTGATATTAGACTGCTGCCATAAAACTTTTAGCAGAAAACAAAATCTGCAAAATTTAGTCCGAATTTCCTCTGTTTGGCTAAAAGTCAATTTTTGTTTGAGCATAATTTCATAATAAAGTAAAACTATTGAATTTTTTGTCAATAATAATTCATTTCATAAACACTTTTTGTGTTTACATCAAATTTTACTCATTACATTGAACTTTTTAACAATCGGAATTTGAGAACTCAAACCCTGAGTAAATAACACCCTTAAGAAAAGTTTCAACAGTCCATAAGTCAAAAACTGAGAGTGGTTCATTGATGACACAAGTGTATATTCTGCCTTAGAAAAAGAAATTCTCCATTCTTTATTTCCATGGGGCCCTAATGGGTGTCCTATTGCTACAAAGTGACATCCATTTCTGACAATATCACTAACAACTTCAGGACCAGGCCATGAATGACATCTGTCTATCCATGAGGAGGCAGATGGAGGCCAAAAGTCACAAAAAAGACAGTGAGCATTATCATATTCTAATTTTCCTCGAATACCACTACTGCAGGGTCCATGTTCTGTAGAATTAGGAGAAGAAGTTGACTGTCTGTACATAGAACTACTTATATAGACCCTATCATTCATTCTGACACATGCTAACAGGACAATATAGTATTTTGATGGTGTCAGTAACTGGAGTAAAGTGAATCCTGTTGGACTTTCAGAACTGTCAGAGAGAATCAAGGTTGTATTGTCTGATTTGTAATACCCAGACTGAGATATGTCCATGATCACTCGGTGGTTGTTGAACCAGAACATCGTGTCTATATCTGATCCCTTCAGTCTGAACCCTTCTCTCCGACTTCCACTTGACATACCCATGATCCCACGATTAGATTTCACTTGTCTCTCCAACATCTCACTGATGTCCCATATCTCCCTCCTGATAGCCACCTGTTGTGAGGTCCCCACGATCTCACACAGTCCCACAAACACGGACTCTGACATGTGCTGCAGTCCCTCACATCTGTCAAATTTGATTTGTAAACATTTCTTATTCACGCTATAAACAAGAAATACACTCAAAATGTCTACATTTCAAAAGCAAATTAAAGTATTTATTTAATGCACTTACATTTCAGCGGAGAAAGACCCCATTTTGAAGGATGCGAAAATGTTGAAGGTCATGCTATTTAGATAAGAAAGAAATGTACTTCCTTTTGGTCAGGAAACTTTTAAAAGGGTCTCAAGGGTGCTTATGTTTTCTTCCAAATTGTGTTCCAGTTCCAGATTTTGTATTGTTTTTATAGCAATGAGCTTAACGCTGAACATGACCAGGGATGGGGTAATCGTAATCAGTAATCATATTAAACAGTGATAATCGATCACAGGTTGCTGAGTAATCATCAATTTTTGTGATTACATGTACAAATCATAATTTAATTGATTACTCTTTTAAAAAACGGCTTTATGAAATTTTATGAACTTTATTATTACAATAGTAAAATCAAAGTGCTTGAAATTGTAATTCATTAGAGATATTAGGTGAATAAGGTTCATGCAACATTAGATGTGGGTATGAAATATGTGTTATAGCAGCGAAGATGTTATAGGACTGGTATGTTTTAAGTAAGCTTGGGTATCATTATAACGACAGAGATACATGTGTATATCGAAGAATACCAAGTCAACTATTGTGTTAATTGTTGTAAAAACAAATACCAATTTGTAGCTCAAGTTCAACACATGTCAACTCAGTCAATTGTAATAAAAACAGATTTCTGTTATTTGTATGATTAAATTGTGTCTTCAGTCTAGTCAATCTATAAAAAAAGGGGTTCAAAGTTTGATGTAGATTTCTAATAATTATATTTAAACAGTTGTTTAAAATCTTCTTGAGAACTGTCATGCTCAATATGTCATGACTAAAAAATCATCCTGTTACAAAAGGGCTTACTGTTTTACATAAGAATATTTTTTTAGCTCACCGAGACAAAGAAGGGGGAACTTATGCTATACATCTGGCGTCGGCGGACCTGGTTACATTTTTTGTTGCAGGTCCTAAAATTAAGTTATTACTTGTCCTAACTTCACCAAACTTGCATGGATGTTGCATCTGGACCCGCTTATGGACTTGAAAGACTTGGATGCTGAATCTGGGTCATGAATTTTGGAGAAGGTTAAAGTTTTTGGTGCAGGTGCCCTTTGATAGCAATTTCTAAGTTACTTCTGCAGTGACCGTTTGATGCCGACGATATTTTGGAATTGAACTTTGTGCAAAATTGAATTCGTAAATTTGATCTATGTTGAGCTGAGAAAATTACGGTGATCTGTTTTTAAATCCTTCCTTAAATTTTGGTTTGTTCCTTAATATAACAAAGCAAATGTTGACTGAGTTTTCCGGCAACATTGATTATATTAGCCCCCTTGGGACAAATATTTTGCCCGACGCAAAGTGAAGGGCAATATATTCATCCCTCGGGGGCTAATATAATCAATGTTGCGTTCAACCCCAGTCAATATTATTTCTTAATTGTTATATTCAATAATATATTCTCACTATATAACTCTATATAGACGAATAGTCAATAATTGTAATATTAGCTCATCCGAAAAATATTGACTGGTCAATATTTTGTTGATATTGACCGGCTAGGAATTATATCTAGAGAACATTCCCTTTATTTCAAATAATCGCCTCTGATTTGTTGATTCGTAAACGATGACGTAAATAATTCTTAGCCACTTCAAAACAAGGTGACGTCATAATAGACAGTCAGTCAAGGCAAGTAAATAACGGACGCGCAATGCGACAGTTTGCTATCATAAAAGATATTAGGATTTGCGAATTACTGTGATGTAAAATCAGGTAGAGCATCTGTATGTTAAGTCTTACGGTCGGCGGAATATCACCAGTGACCGTTTGATGCTGGGGATATTTTGGAAATGAACTTTGCACAAAAGTGAATTCGTGAATTCTTTGTTGAGCTGAGAAAATTATGGTGATCTGTTTTCAATTACTTTCTTAAATTTTGGTTTGTTTTTTCATATAACAAAACAAATGTTGACTGTTGATATTGTAAGTATCATCGGATGCAATATCATATTTTATATTATTGTATTGATAAACATTGTGTCTTATACTACTGTATGAAATGAACATAATTATGATTATCATACAATTTTTTAACATATGATATAGTAATACGATATTGTGTCATAACAGTATCCATGGATATCCAAGAACACTACATATGATTTACATATTATAATATGATAAAGGTGGTCTCATAAAGGTGATGCTTCATGAAGGTGATGGCTCGTCACGGTGAGCTTTGTAATCTGTGATTACCGGTACCTATGTTTATTTTTTATTGTTTCTCAGTTCCTACATGCAAGTTGAAAGAGTTATTTGGGTCATCTGCTGTGATATTGAGGCAGATTTAAATACATGTCATTTTCCTAATTTTGTACGAAAAGAATTGGCCAAAAAAGGAATTAAGAAACTTAGATCAATGGAAAACTTACAAGAATTAATTGCCACAATTATTATAGCTTAAAAAGCCAATAGGTATACAGCTTCTTCTGCAGCTAAGCTTCAAATATATAGAGAATATGAGAGTTGTCTCCTTTTGTATGCAGAAAATTTACATGTGCAAATCAATTGGTAGACAAATGCAATAAGCTTTGATCATGACATCATATTGTTTTAAATGTAAGTTTAAGTGGATATCAGGCACGTAGCATCGTTTTTGAATGGGGGGGGGGGGGGGGGGGGGCAGACTCATCCAAAAAATCTTCACAAGCAAAGAAAGAAGAAAAAAAAAAAGGTTCTTTCCAAAATCCGGAAAAATCCTTATCCATTGTGGGGGGAGGGGGGGGTGGCAGCAAGTATTCCTTCAACTTCAATTGCATTGTTTATTTCCTTATTTTCAATTCAATTTTTTGTATTTAAGAAAAATCTTTGCTGCGCAAAAAAGTTGGGGGGGGGGGGGGGGGGTAGGGATGTGTTTGAAAAGTGATGTATTTTATTTCAGTTTGATTTATATTCTATTGAATATTGATTTGAATTTCATCTTGATTTTGTTTATTATGCCAATATAAAGAGACTGTGATATAACAGGTATTAACTGAATTTTTAATAATACACATTTAGTTTAAGGAGACTGATTTGGGTTTTTGTGTTGAGAAACTACAATAGCAAAACTTTTCATTTTTTAACCATATGTAAATTACACCAACTCTAGTTTGTTTGCAAAGTTTCAAGAAAATCAACTGTCTTGTTCTTTTTAGGGACCATCTCAAAAAACATGTACATTTACTATAGAAATATATAGGAAATTTTCATTTTCCGCAAATTGAAGCAGATTACAATATTCCTACAATAGCTTTTTTTTGTCAAATTGTAATATGTGATTAGTAACATCTTTTTCTACCTTTTATATATAAAAAATACTTAATTCTACCATCTGGTATTATCTCAAAATATTAAAATGCACCAATTTTGCAATAAATTTGGAGTATTACAAATGTAGATTGGAATAATGGACTCATAAAAAAAAGAAAAGAAAAATACCCCCGAGGATAGCATTATTCTGTGTACAGATTTTCAACGACGTTACTTTTCTTTTATGTTATTTCTTATAATGCACTTCAACAAAGTTTCATTTTATCACAACATCATAAAAGCACAAGCGTTGTGCTCACCTACCGTACAATGGAAAAATATTTGAAAAAATAAAATTTTCCTTAAAATATCGGAATTATTTTTCTCTATTGTTAATGTGTTAAATTTCATAAATCATATCAATAAATATTCTTTAAAAATATATATAAACTGTATTTTACTAGAATGCACAAAAATGTGTGCTATGAAAATTAAGTCGGCCTTCTTAAGTATTATGCTGCTATGTGCCTCTTTTATTGAGGACCTAACTTGTACTAAAGGTCATACAGTTATAAATTGCTGGGTGGCAAAAAATTCATGTCATACAAACAGACATCTAGTATATACTTATATGTATATATGCTGTATGTATATTGACAGGTTGATGGCAAACTTGGCAAACTTCACCTCTCACTCATCCGTAATGTGGCAGCTTTTCTCTTTGGGACATGTATAATCTCAGCCTCAGCAACCAGATTTAGCAGCCAAGATGACAAGATGACGTTCCTCGCCCTTCGCATCCTTGTAAGTAATCATTTCAATCATACCAGACTTTAGATGAAGAAAAGCTGACAGAATGAATTGTAAGTCATGATGCCCTAAATACTGGACCTGACTTGCAGAGGACGAGTTAAATCTTGACACACATGTAGCTTGATTGTTAAGTTTTCTAAAGAAAATTTTGATGTACAATAATGCATATGTATAAGAGTGGTCAATACATTGCCCATCAAACCAACATCAAATCTTAGGTATGATTTATCCAGGTAATAATTGTTTTATAAAAATCCTCACCTTCAAGCCGTAAAACTGAATCTTCTCCAGGCCATGTATAATGACGATGACAATCCAATTAGCCCAAACAATGTTCCTCTAAATCAAAAATGAGAGTATACAAGCCTACAGTTCATATACTGAGATTTTGTTGGTATCTGAGGAACCCAATTGTAAATTTTATACATGTATATTTCATAACCCATTTCCCTTCAGAGGCCTTAAATTTTTGTTCAGAAGCAATCTCCAAAACATTGGCTTTGAGAACAAACAACCAGAACTGAACAGCTAGCAGACAAACTGCATGAGAACTAGTTTATTGTTATCATGAACAGGGGAGATTCCACCAAAACTGTAATCATATGTCGGTTGCAGTATGACACTTACCAACCATGTTTTGCTTTTGGACAATTATGCATATATCTATTTCAATTTTCAAATTTGCAGGTCAACTCTTGTATCATTACTTTTCAACTTATCGCTCAGTTTTTCCAAAGTCCGTGGAGCATTTATCACGTGTACTTCAGCATCGTAACCACAGCAGTCTGGACTCTAAATGCTGGACTGGGATATATGCATGAAGTCAAAAAATTAAACAAAGACAAAGTGGAATAAGCTGCCGTTTATTTAGACATGGACATTATTACTAGGCCTATGTATTCGTACTGTGAACTTCTCTTTATTTGGTGCAAAGATTTATGAATTTGTTTAATATTTGTACTTCATTTTGGAAAGTGGGTGTATTTTAGTTTTTATGGGGAATTTCAAGATGTTACTTTAAATATTTGGTGGAGGATGTAGCACCTGCACATATCTACATTTATTTTAATTTGTTGTGATTGATTTACACATGATAAAACCAAATGTACTGTTTATACTGACAAATGTTTTTTGTGTCGCTATTTTACGTTCATCGTCGCTAACCAAATTAAGGTCTACAATCCACTCCTGTACTAAGAGGAAAGGAGTGGATCATAGACCGTTGGCTAACAAAGATGTTTTTCATTGGCCTTGTAAGTAATCATCATGTACATGCATGTCAGTGGTTTTTTTATGTACGTGAAGAATGCACTTTTTCGTACACATTTATACAAGTCAAAAATGTTTTTTTGTATGAATAACTAATAGTTTATTGTGAGTCAAATGTATGGATGACATTTTGTTACTCTGATTTTTAAATCATGGCAGAAATTCAGTGTTAAACTAAAATTTCCTAAATGTGTTGAAACCTTATGAATAACTCAGTATTTTGTATTTTTATACCAAGCCAGTTGGTTTGTAATTGGACAGATATGAATAAATGAAACCTCCTGTGTATGCATCTTAATAATGTTAAGCAATTTTAGATAGTAACAAGTAAATAATTTGATTCTAAAGTAGAATTAAGCTCACCAGGTACAAATAAGATAAGAGGCCCACAGGCCTTGACAGTCTTCTGAGTTTCTTAGTTTGACATGTCAGAGTCTCAAGTTTGCTTTTTAGCTCAACGAGACGAAGTCAGGGGGAGCTTATGCTATACCCTCGGCGTCGGCGTCCAGACCTGGTTAAAGTTTTTGTTGCAGGTCCTGTATCTAAGCTATTACTTGTCCTATCTTCACCAAACTTGCATGGATGATGCATCTTGACCTACTTATGGACTTGAAATACTTGGATGCTGAATCTGAGTCCTAAATTTCAGATGCTGGAGGAGGTTAAGGTTGTTGGACCAGGTTAAAGTTTTTGTTGCAGGTGCCCTTCGATAGCAATATCTAAGTTACTGCAGGTCTGTACTTCACCAAACTTGCATTGATGGTGTGTCTTATGATACTGATGCACCAGGCAGGCTTGGATGCTGAATCTGAGCTATAGGTTACAGATGCTGAAGGAGGTTAAGGTTTTTAGAGCTGGTTAAAGTTTTTGTTGCAGGTGCCCTCTGATGATTATATCTTAGTTACTACTTGTCCTAACTTCACCAGACTTCCATGGATGGTGTGTCTTATGATACCGATGCACCAGACAGGCTTGAATGCTGAGTCTGAGCCATAGGTTTCGGATGCTGGAGGAGGTTAAGGTTTTTAGAGCTGGTTAAAGTTTTTGAAACAGGTGCCCTCTGATGATTATATCTTAGTTACTACTTGTTCTAACTTCACCAGACTTCCATGGATGGTGTGTCTTATGATACTGATGCACCAGACAGGCTTGAATGCTGAGTTTGAGCTATAGGTTTCGGATGCTGGAGGAGGTTAAGGTTTTTAGAGCTGGTTAAAGTTTTTGAAACAGGTGCCCTCTGATGATGATATCTTAGTTATTACTGGTCTGAACTTCACCAAACTTGCATGGAGATGCGTCTTATGTATACTGATGCACCTGACAGGCTTGAATGCTGAGTCTGAGCCATAGGTTTTGGATGCTGGATGAGGTTTAGTTTTTTTGGAACAGGTCACATGTTTTATAGATGATAGCTTGCATAGTTGATTTAACTATATTATAAATGAAACGCAGAGGTTGCTTCAGATGCAGAGCCTGATCTCCATTATCAAGGATGCTAAAGAAATCTCCTACCTCACTCAAACCTGCTCGATAGATAGATGTGTTTGTTGATAAATGATATAACATGATTCCTATGATAAAGTATTGTATGGTATGAAACAATATTGTTTAATATGATACAATATAAAAATCATATGTAATATTATAAAAAGTTATATGATACGATATGATATTGTATCAATTTTGAAAGATACAAATAGTCAACAATTAACAAGACAGGAATTATCAACATATGAGGCCGGGGTCTCCCCAACTCCCTTTCCTGTTTTTGGTTTAATCGATCGGGGGGGGGGGGGGGGGGGGGGTGAAAGTAATATACACCATAAACAGGGAATAATTCGCCCTGTTTAATTTTGAATCATTTCACCCTCGTTGTCAGCGGGCGAATTTATGTTGATTTTCAATATCTAATATTAAGTAACTTCAGTAACAACTGTGACTGGGCGAAGTCACGACAGAGTGAAACTGTTTGCAAGTGTAGAAGGACGGAAATTACACGGGACCAAAATAACCCTGTATACAGTATCTTGATTAAAATAAAGATATAAAAGCAGTTATCTAAGAACACCCTTCCTATTTAAAGAAAGTTTTATAAATAAAAGGTTTTTACAAGTTTAATGGAAAAGGCATCTAAAAAAAGCCCCTATCCCCTTCCGGATAAGACATTTAGCATCTTTGCGGTTTTAACAAGTGCATGTGAGTTTTACTTTTTTCCCTATCTGCTTTGGGTTATTGTATACAATTGTTTATATAATAAGTATGACAAATGCAAGCTAGTTAAATTTGTAAATAATGCACACTGTTGTAAAACTGCTAAACAACGCTTTTGTATTGCAAGTCGACAACTTCGAAATAAAAAAAAATCCCTTGATATACGTACATCTTAAATATGATGAAACAAAACTATCATGAATTCAAGTAATTCAAGATCAATTCAATAAAATGCGTACAAATAAGCAATGCATATGAATACGCACGAAGATCATTGATATTACATGTGCCCCATACCTATTTTAAAAGAATTACGATCGATGTTAAATATGAACGCAATTGATCACTTCATCCTAGAATTAATAAGATTAATGAATTTGATTTCCAAAAATTCAAGGTGTGCATGTGAAATTTTATAATATTCGATAACCTTGACAAACGCTTGTCAACAGATCTAAAATTGATGCACACTCTGCACGCTTCTAAAACGTATTTTAAAGTAATATTTTAACAAACCAAAATTAATTGTATCTAAATGCGAGTTCATAAACATTCCAAAATACATGTAGCTTTCATACGGTTTTGTAATGAGTAAAAAAAATGAAAATGAGAATGCATACGTGTTGTAAAGTTTTCAGTAATACATGTATAGGTAAAGAAACAATCACACACAAGGACAAATTACAAATGTAAAGAATGTGGGCGCTTAAGATGTAGATTCGGCAGGAATCTGGGCGCACAAAGAGAGTGAAAATTTCATCAATTAATTTTGAATATTTTTCGAAGTATAACCGTTATTTGGTTTCTGTTGGATGTGGAATGAGTGGAAAAAATATTTGAAATGCAAAAGGTTTTATCATAATATGGGTCTAAATATAGCAACACGATGCAATTCATGCAAAATCCTACTTATTTACAACTGTTTTTAAATGATTTTGTTGTCTCTGGGTCTTCTCTCCACAAATTTGAAACGTGTAAAGATAACATATTTCAACATTAAAAATGTTGCTTTTTAAAAAAAGATGGAGAGATGACCCAGAGATGACTAATTATGTACTTTTTCAAATTATTTTTTGAAGGATAAAAAACTAAGTCCATTGATATGACAGTGTTGTTTCAAACAGTACTTTATAGAGCATATATTGACAAGTCTCGCATGGCTCAGTGGTTTCGTTCTGGATTAGTGAATACATACATTCAGTGTTTTGGGTTCAAATCCAACTGGTGGTCTTTTAAAAAAAAAAAAAATTTTTTGTTTTAAATGTTTGTTATTATAACATGATGTTGAATTATAATATACCGATATATTTTAATTTGTTGTTATTGATTTCTAGATCTGCTGTATAAACACTATAAAAAAATTTCTTTTCTTATTACTAGTTTTTTAGGATATACACAATATAACTTCATTAAAATATGTTTGCATTAACATTTCCAACACGTTATCGGTTTACCTCTCATTGCCATTTTTTGAAAGCTTTGTGAGTTTTTTAATAACTGGAATAGCCATGTACTTCGACTCTCAACATAATATATTTTTGTTGAAACCTGTACATAGCCTTTCGAGGTTATAGACATTTAAATCCCAATTGATTCGTGTCGAGGATTCCTGCAAACTTACAATCTTGTGCGCTCACTTTCTTTTGAGTTGCTCCTATTCATAATTTTGAAATCAGTTTCGTTTCACAGGTTCAAATTTGATTAGAAACATTAAATTCTAGTTCATGCTTACTGAGTATTGATTAAAAAAATCAATAATCTATTCGTACTTATATACATCTATCTTGTTGAGGAATACATGTTTAATTTAGAAATAAAGCATCTTTTTAATTATTGTGTTTATATCATTTATCGGGGTATACCCATTCTTCACACTTTAGGTAAATTTCATTACGAGTTGTAATGTATATTACATACGTTTAATAAGGTGAGCCCATTATTTATCAAAATGATTTAATCTTAATATATTTTGAAATAGAAATAGTTATCGAACAATAGGTATTTTTTTTAAGTTATACGTGCATGTACAAATATTTAAATAAATGTAAAAAGTTATACGTACACGTATAAATATTTAAATAAATGTGAATGTTTTCTTTAATAACACATAAAACAAACCAAAAAATAAAATTCTCTGTATATTTTGCCTTAGAAACAAAACACTCACCATTTTTGTGCACAGACTAAGGACTTGCGCCTACCCATTAGCAGGCGTAGATTTAAACCCAAATTTAGTCCCGACTAAGTTTCTGCATTTTTGTGAAACGCAACTTAGTCTGGTTTTGAGGTTTAGTCCCTGATTTAGTCCGGGCTAAGCTTACGCCTGGACGTAGGCCTTTTTGAGAAATGGGCCCCTGAGGTATGTCTTTAGGCGACGTATGACGTTGAAATAATGCAACATTTTCCTACCTGAATGGTTAATCAAACTTATAAGCCACCTCCCATTTCCCAGTAAGGGGCTTTGTCTTACGTTCTCCGATCCTAAGCCTCAAAGTATCGTTTCGTCATAAAAATGGTATTTGTCCTTCAAACTTTTAAATGAATTGAAATTTTAAGATGGTATACATGCATTTTACAAAGCTGTATTGCAAATATGCCCAAGATGTTATAGAAAAAATAAAAAAGTTAAGATAAAAAATAAATTTAAAAAAGGTTGTACTGGTGCATCGGTGGCTCCAACCTCATCACCTACATGTGTATGCAGTACATCTCCATGGATCCAGCAGGTCAAGCATTTTGTTGAATAACTGATTGTGATACTAACTTAAGAAGTCTTATTAAATTTGTCTATATAAAAGGCAGTATTATAATACGAATAAAAAATACTAGATAATTTGGAGTTATCGAACATGACTGAGGATCGGGTATCGTTAAGAATCGTTGTCGCATGTTTGAAATAAAGCCGGATAGTCGGTACCTTGAGAGTCAAAGAAATGATCAAATGTACCTTTAACAGCTTCTGAAAATTTTTCTAAACTATGCAAAATCTATCTTTGTTGCAGTTGATTCTTTTGATGTTCGAGACTTTCCGAGCAAATCGATAATTTTTTGTTGTTTTTGAAACATATCATGATGAACGCAACAATATTGTAAAACTAATCGGTGGAAAAGATAAAATTCCGGAATTATTTATATGGTTTAGTTTCATTTTAATTCCTAAAACAAAGTTTTAATTAATCCGCATTATTCAAGTTTAATTTTTATTGTTTTTTTTTATTTTATTTCATTTTTTTTATTTTTATGATGAAAATGATTTGAAAGCACTTGCGTTCGCCTGGCTAAGAGCCTGAAATTTTGTCATTTGCGTGGTCAATTGTCAAGTTATATCACCACTAACAATATGTGATGTGTCTCTGAATGATATGTGCATGAAATTAATCGAAGTTTTTCTGTACTACAGTGTATATAATGTTTAAATATAGTTAATTGTCTTTGAGCAGATACTGATTTGGATAAATAATTACTAGTACTACACAAGGATATTTTTCGATATAGTATAATATGATTAAAAACAGATTATCGATCCGCTCCTTTTGTATTGTCGCTATCTGAATTTAAATAATCAGATTTCAATATATGTACTCTAACTTATATTTCACTTTTAGAAGTACTCATAAAATACGCCATAAAAGGACTATATATGACATGGGCCTAAATGGCCCCCTAAAATGAACATCATCATTTTACTTTAATTCTTTGTTTTCTTTGTACAGATATATATGTGATGTTTTTTCATTATGTTGATTTTGATTCAAGTGCCCATAAATTAGAAATATGATATCATAAAGACAACCTTTTCCCGCCATTTTTGCATTTTAGCATAAAACAGCTTGCTTTCAAGCAGTTTTTCTTTCAGAAAATATAAAGCGCAAGCTTGAACAAACAAAATATTTTAATCAGAGACGTAACTAGCCAAGACTAATAACTGACCAAAAAAATGTTCCTTGTTCAAGCATGCGCTCTATGTTTCCCGTTCGTTAAAAGATAAGAAAAATGTCAATTTTTGATTGATTTTGATTGAATTATAGAAATAGCGTCACTTCTGACGTCATATACTGCAAGTGAATGCAAATAAATCAAATAAATGGGTGAAAATATATTTAATATTAACTCATCTAAAAAAAAAAACATTTTATTGTTCCCGAAACACTTTTTAAAATGGCGAAATATGGGGGCCAAATTCAACTCATATCATAGGCTATATAGTTCTTACTAGCAATCTTGTATAAAAACTAAGCAAATTACATCGCATGCGCGTGTTTGTGTGTGTCTGTTTTAAATAACGCGTGCAACTTTTCTAGTGTTTCTCTCATGTGATATCATAAAATAAGATATAAAATTTATGCGCATGGTGTCATAAAATGATCAATTTTTAAATATATATAACTTAACGGATAAATGCACTTAATGATTTTTCGTGAGAGCAGGTTATTTGAACACCGTGTGCCTCTGTTGGTACAAGTGAGCACTGTCGTCCACAGCTGGTATCGGGCGAGGCAAGGGTCTGAAATGTCACCTGCTGCCTGCAACTTTCGTTTGTATTGTTTTTTGATGTTTTGTGTATCTTCAATTCGTGGAAATATGTTCGTCTGGTGCTGATAAAGATAGTCATAGTGTTTATGAAGGTGATATAAGTAAGTAACTTGTTGGGGCGCGTTCGAAAATAATCTATTTTATACATCGTGGGGGGGGGGGGTGGTAAGATTTTTTATAACTCTGCCCCCCCCCCCCCACTTTCAATTTGCTTCCGACGCCACTGAATGGTGGGCTATTAAAAACAAGAGGGAATGGAGTGTCGGCGATAATAATTTCATATGTAACAGAAAATCGCGATGTTAAGAAAAGAAAAAAAATGCAGGTCATCTGGAACGTTAACTCTACTTTATTTTTCTGATACGTTTAGCGTTTCTATGCAATTATTGCTATAAGTGAATTATTTAGATTCTTCCGCATAGGTTGGATGTGTATATTCCCAGGCTTTCTGTGGCGTTCAATATAGATCTGATTAGTATATCTTTAGATGAAGAAATGAACAGCGAGTTCTCCATGTTATGAAAGACCTGTATAAACCTACGTTGTATGTTACGCAATAGATTTTTTAGAGAAAGTAAAATACATTATTATTCTAAGAGCTATATCCCTTTTGAACTTGCAGCCATAATCATTGAATACTTCCGAAACAGATTAAAACGCAACTCCATACCGTTTAATTGTGAAAGTAGTATACGAGGATAAAATTTAACCTGATTAGCGTATTTGCATGGTTTTTATCCGGACTTTGCCGAAAGAAAACACCTGGCTGTAAACAGGCAAATCGCCAATGTTACTTTAAATAGTACAACTTCAAAAGTAAACAAAAACCGAACAGCGTCTGAGTTAAAGATTCTGCTTTACCAAACAGTTACGCAAAGAGTCATATTTTGTCCAAATAAATCGGAGGGGGGGGGGGGGGGAGGGGGGTGAATAAATTGAGCGACGAGTGGTTTTTTCTTATCAATTACGTGTTTTAAAAATTAGAATATCAATGAACTACTTTACAAATCAGCGATGAATAGGGATTGGTTTTATAATGCTTGTTTAAAATTCAATATATGATAGACGGACAAATTTTTGTCAATGGTCGCTAAGAAAATTTAGTCGCTCTATGACGCTTTGCCGACATTAAACGCATGAGAGAGAGTGAGAGAGAGATTGCTCCACTCTTTACTGCACAATATGCATAAGGACACATATATATACAAAAGCTCGGCCTTCGTTACGGCTTTTCGTTTCGTGACAATTGAACTTAAAAAGGTTGGACTTCCGCCAGTCCTGACAGCGCAACTATTCTGTAACCCCTCACTAGAATTCTATAAAATGTTGTAGCTAAAATGGCCATCCTTGGTAGATGTGCATATTCGAAGGAAGTTGTTAATTTTATTTTATTCCGAGAGTTATGTCCTTTTTTAAAAAAAAAAATGTGTTGCATACATGTATGATGGACACTTGGTCATTTATTTGGAGCGATGTTTAGCAATTTTTAAAAGTTTGGAATATTAGCCTGATCTTTTTTTTATTCTTAAAAGCATTGACTCATCATTCTCAAAATTAAAATCACTAATTTTTTAAATAATGATAAATTGTATACTTTTTATAAAAGCTATAGAATATTCAGACTTGCATAATATTTAGAAATGATGGGGTAAAGAGCCTGCAAACGCTTCATATGACATCAGTATTAAGACGCTTGGTGACTAAAGCAGTATAAAAGAACCGGAAGTTTAATTAATAAATATTTTCAAAAGAATAATGTTTTTGTTTAACATAGAAATATGGATACAATGTTACCTATAAAACAAATGAACTGTATGAATCAAAGATTGTTTTCATTGGGGTTTTTTGTGGTTCATGTTCGTCTTTCAATTTTTTTCAGGATTCAAAATCGTGTAAAATTGAACTTTTGTTTCTATGAGATCAGCAATAACTTATCTACCTTACGTTAAACATCGGTTAACCAATGAAATACATGGACATAGTATTATATCACATTAAGGTTTTTTCCATCAATTAGAATGGAGAGGAATTTAATATCCGAAGAATGATAAATTTTAACTTCAATAAAATTGTCATCCAGTGAGGTAATGATGTTGCTGCAGATTTAGCTTGGACTGTATAAACAGCATACAGATTTACTTGATTAAAAATATAGCAAGAGAAAATTGATTTACTGTGTATAATCAAGTCTGTAATTCTTGTAGTTCGCATCCAAAACATTAATTGGTAGATACGTGTAAATAAAGAAAAGGAATGGAGTATATGTTTTTGCTAAGATAAAAAAAAAATATGCATGTTATCGGATTTTCATGAGCGATAAGTGTTCGTATCGTATAGAAAAAATAGTCATGAACAGATTATACAATGTGTTACTGCGGTCAGAAACATCGCATTTTGTCTGAACTTAAAAGTTTGAACATATGATTGTTTTTATTGTATGATGAACAAAAAGATCGGGCAATCTGAAACTTTCCCTATGCAGTAGATACACAAAATATTTCACGAAGTAGACTGCATAAAATATAATATTTACATTCACGTTCTTTTTCCCTATTAAATTGCAGTGATTGATTTGAGTGATATTTATGCATAACACAGAAGACCCAATCACCAAATCTGGTGCGTATGAATACATTCAGTATTTCTCAAAGAACATGACTGACTCTCCTCGCGACTTCAAACCGGATTACGACCTGATATTATACTTACGCTGATTAATATTTCATTGTTGTGAATATTTTCTAATAGTTAAATAACTTCAGTTGATTATTGTTTTAGTATGCCAAAAGTAAATTAATCAGATTACAGAATGAAAAGTCAAATTGTGTTGCAATGATTTAAAACGCTGTGGACTATTTTTGTCAGCATAATTCGACTGTTCCAGTGGCTCTTCCGTGAATTGCGCATTACTCGTTGAATAAGGCAGAAATTTTTTAAAATAAATATATTTGCAGAAAGGGAAAAAATGTTTAAAAACGTAAATATAAGCATTGAATCATTATTTTTTGAAAGATGTGGTCTCATAACTGCAACGGTGTGTGCAAACAAATTTTCATAACGCGCTAGCGCGCATTATTCAATTTGTATGCACACACCGTTGCAGTTATGAGACCACATCTTTCAAAAAATGATTCAATGCTTAATTGAATTATCAAGACAAGTTTAAGATTGTCTATGAATGTAAAATCTATGTAAATGGAGAGATTAGTTCATATTTGTCTTATATTATAGTTAACTTGACGATTGATAAATATATCACTATTCAAACTATACAAAGGAAAAAACATCTGATATAATAATTAATGACTTAGTCATCCTCAAGGTTATTTTGGTTGGGGTTTTTTCATTTTCATTTTCTAAATAAATAAAAAGGTTAAATGATATACGCGTATATTTAAACTTCACTGACAAGTGAAACCTTTTCTACATTCTCATGTGTAAAATTTCAGCTATCTTAATCAATAATTAATTTTGAATGCTGACAATCAGATCTTTACGTCTCAATGCAATCTTATCGCTGTTTTGATTCCTAAAATCATATGAATATTTAATATTGAAGAATTTAATTTAACCTTCCTTCGTTTGCATTTTGTTATTTGCATATTGTCCCGCCAAGAATATAATCAAAGGGCGAGCATTCATGGGGATTTAGAACTCAGTTTTCCGATACGATGCCGTGGTAAATAGTTAATTTTTCGATTTGAATCCAACTCTCTGTAGTAACAAATATTTCATGAATATTAACGTTTATTACCAAAGTCGATTTCGATTTTCCAAATCTTGGGATTGCTCTTTATGACAAACAATTATGGTAATCAGTAATCGCAGCTACACGTTAGGCCAAACACAGCCTTGAGAGCAATATCTTTTATGAATTTTTCCCTTTTAGTATGCTTTGAAATCCATTGTTAAGTGTAGTTAATCAGAATAAAAACTACGCAGCGAGGTTACTAAGTTATTCACGTTATTCTTATGTGTGTTAAAAGTCAATATATACATTTGCAGTTATGAACCGATTTGAACCCTAAGAATATCGAAAACGTTCAATTTTGTGTAAATGTAATTATAAGTATTGAACAGCAATGTAAAAACTTTTACCGGGATATGAACTTGGTTGTTACGTGATCAAATCATCTGAGAAGCCCTTCGGGCTTCACATGATTTGATCATGTGACCAACCAAGTTTATATTCCGGTGAATTTAAAACTTGCTGTTTATTTCTGAGATGTTTGTAAGGTTGCATGGTTGCCACACAGTATAATGTTTGATGAATCACTCGCCATAGAAAAGTCAAACTCACAAACTCTCTCATGAACAATCTCACAAACTCACCCCGGATAGAAAAGGAGACATGTCATATTCAGAAAAAGTAACTATATATGTTTATCTTTCTAATTTAATGCTGAATAATTAATTGAATAAATGAAACGAATACCTTTTTAAAAGTACAAACACTTATTTATATTTGATTTTTTTTTCTTGATTAATTTTTAAAGAAATATTTTTTGAAGAGTATTTTTAGATAGGATTGTATTTAATAAAAAATTGATAAACAAAAGCCTGAAAACACAAATCACCTCTTCATGCATGATTTGTTGGTAAATCTACTAGTATATGTTATCATATATTTATTTCTTATTTATTGACAGGGCTATGTTAAACTTTGTAAAGGGTTCACAGGTTTTTGCATTTGAAATTCTGAATTATCTGAATTGGGTTTGTGTGTTTTTTGGGGTTTTTTTTTAATGAAGTAGAAAACATTTCATGCATGTACAAAATTATTTTACATGCGATATTTTTATATTTATTTTTCTCGGCCCCATTTGAATTCCAAATGACATGCATTATATACATGTATGATCATTTCTAATCGTTAATTCATACTAAGAACTGATAAAATTGCAATGTGGGTGCTTTAAAATTAGAGAGCAAACCAATTTTGTAAGACTATCATTTTATATATTCCATTCAATATTTAGCAAACAATTTCTCTAGCTGGTACTAGTAATCAAAGATTAAAAAATCTTTGGTTGACAAATGTCTCCTTGTCATTTGCTTTACATACGCTTTTCCATGATTAAATTTCCACACCTTCCTTTTCCGCGCTCAAATCGCGTTTTCTGTCATTGAAATAACCGATGCCGTTTTTCGTTAGAGCAATAATGTTTAAACTATGACTGCTGGTCCAATACTATTGGGAGCTCGGCTGCTTAATATGATTTTAGAAATGTGAAGTCGTTGTAAATTAGCATCAATAAGATGGTTAAAGACGCTATGTGTGAGAAAGGGAAGGTGTTTAATTAAGAAGGGTGCCGAACCACAACCAACCCTAGAAAAATTATCGCGGATAAAATTGGATTCTTCAAGAAAATATTTAACCCGCCCGAGATTAGCTGCTAGTCTATCATGTCTAATTTAGTCCAATTTTATTGCTGCGTTGCATAACTCTTGGGCTTCAAAGTTTCAGTGGCAGTGAGATTTTTCCAACTTTTTATACTCATTACATCTTTTCCCTGTGCTGTTTTGTAATTTTCGTTAATTAGAAACCAGTAATCCATCGATAAAAGCATGAATATGACGACCATAAAAGTATCTGAAACCAGATTTGAGCCAGTTTCGGTAGTGCACATCAAACAAGTTCACACCATGCAAAACTGAACAAAATGAAAACTTTTATGGCTCTTTTCTTCTGCTTCATTCCGAATCATTTCGCTGTAATGAGGATTTTCTCACGAGGCAGTGCTTACAAGACGATGTGGGTACCTTCAGATTTACAAACCCGTGATGCAGTATACTTAGTTTTGATACTGACATCGGTATTTCTTCGTTTCTGATACAAAGCATACAAATCAAAGTACTGAAGTTCTGAAAGCCGGACTTTTTGATGTGTTATTATGCATATTGTGTAGTAAACTCACACACTCTCTCTCTCTCTCTCTCTCTCTCTCTCTCTCTCTCTCTCTCTCTCTCTCTCTCTCTCTCTCTCTCTCTCTCTCTCTCTCTCTCATGCTCATAATGTCGGCAAAGCGTCAGAGAGCGACCAAGTTTTCTTAGCGGTTATCATCAAAAATATGTCTGTGTAGTTGAAAAATCAACAGCGCGTTGAATTTTTAGCCAGGCGATATAAAAAAAATTTCCTTTTTTGCCAGTGTGAAGCCGAATATCATTGTTTTGTAATCTTGTTCATTGAATTTCATGCGCATTGTTTATGTGCCAAAAATGCAGTCTTGTAATTGAAATGAAAAAAATCGCATATATATATTCGCAAGCTAAAAAAAATAACAAATAGAATGCACAAAACATGGTTCCCTTTGTAACCATTTAGTATAGCGGAAGCTTCTACTTTGACGCTGTTCGGTTTTTGGTTGTGCTATTTATAGAAATACTGACAATTTGAATGCCTAAAGTCAGAACTTTACTTTCAGCAAAGCCGGAGTAAAAAATTATAAAGAAAGCCATCGAATTTCACCATATTAGACGAATATTTTTTCCCCTTTAAATATATGATATGGCAATATTTTATTGAATACAATGCTGTAATAGGCACGGAATACAATCTTTGTTGCAACACGTACGTCTTTCATTGAGACAGTGCTTGATACATACATATGTAGTCTATACACATGTATAGCATTTAAATGCGGATACTGTTCTTTTAATTCTAGTAGAGACTGCAATACAGTGGGTATGGTCGTCGGTCAATATTTTATCTCCCAGAGTCATTGGCATATTGGTTATTATGTCTATTTCGCCAAGTAGTCCTCTCCTGACAATATTCAGGGGCGTCAAGTGCGTTATTGCGCAGCTGAGGAAAGGGATCTCGCTGCAAATCTCGCGAGAGTCCAAGTGCAAACATTTGTAGAAACGTGACAAAACTAATCTCCCTCCGTGCAATGTCGGATGCTCTTGTGTTGAAATCAATTTCTTCAAAACAATTTTCCCCTATCGTTTGATCATTCAACAAAAGCAAAGATTGATAGAACTTTTTATTATCCATTTTTCATAATTCACGGTGCAATACTTTAATCTCCAGAAGCTGGGCTTTATAAGGATTTTCTCGCTTGTTTTCTGGGTTTTATGAATAATAGGGAAAAGACATGATAGTTCTCACTTGTTTGGCGAGTTTTTATGTGTACGATAGATACTCGGTGCTATTGCTATTAAACACTGTCTGGCGACTTACACAAAAAAATCGATTGAATGAACCCATACCTTTTCCCTAGGCTAATCTGAATGTAATGACTAAAAAAACCACGAAATCTATATAAAAAGGCGCAACATTTTATCGGATTTCGAAGTTTCCTCTCCTTAATACCACTTGTTCCCGCGTCGGATATACGAGTACACTTGCAGATGTTACAGAGACAAGTCTGACGAAAGAAACCATTATAATAGTTTACTATACTCATGTCACTGATCAATGTTTAATTCGAGTCTTTTCAATTGTCTTTTTTTTAAACAGACGACAGGTTGTAATTGTTTACGATGGTTTAATTTTTTTTTTCAAACGCTGCGCTTGTTTACATAAATTTTTAATGAACTGATAAAAATCGCCCACCAATCGTTGTAAAATTCAAAACTACTTAACTGCGAAAAAAGGGGGGAGGTAATTTTGAATGAAGTTTTTTATTTCCCCATAAATATGAATATCATTTACATTACTGTTTTAGATATTTCATATTTCAAAAAGGTAGACACATTTTGTTACATAATATGACATCTGACATGAGATGATTTTTAGCATCGGCTGAAGTTGTCTAGAATACAATAAATGGAATAGATCTAGTCATCTACTATAAAATTCAAATAAACCGAGAAGTGTATCTGTCTTTGTAAAATAATTTGTCATTTCAGACAAAATCGTAAGGATTGCTTTGTATGTATATACAGCGGGTCGAGTTGTTTTAAGGTTTTCTATTCGGATTTACAGAGTTCCGGATAAAGCCCTAGTTCTCTCGTGTCAAGTAACCAATACAATAGAGACTCGCGTGCTTACCATCCTACAGAGCCATAATCTAATTAAATATTGACAGAATTCATCAAAGTATACAGACAGGTTGAAAATCGCCATAAAACAGCAATCTTTTTAAAACCTGGGTCTTTAACTCCTTTTTCTTGTTCATTAAATTCGGATTGCCATATCTACCACTACCAGCCTTTGTTGAAAACGATTTACGTATGAGTCAACAGATCGCGTACTCTTTAACAATAAGTATTTCAGCAATAAAAATTTAAATACGATAAACAAACAGTAAATAAATAATTCGGAAGATTTCTAGTCCGCGGTATTCTTTATTTAAACAAGTCGTTCCAACAAAAATGGAGAAAACAGTAAACTCTCTAATCTGATTTCAAAGTTTCATTTAAAACGTAATCTTGATATTGGATATTTACAAATGAATACGTGTAGTTAAATAGATTTTAATCTGGTTCATATTTAATGTTGAAAAATATTAATTATAAGACAAGCAAGTTTTTGTAAAGCTGCAAAATAGGTCTGTAGGTAATAACTACATGTATTGTTATTATAATTAAATGTTAGCACACTTTACTTGAGAAGGCAAGCATTTAGATGACTTAGGAAACCTAAGTTCTCGGGTTGAATATTTTAAAGTGTCAAGTTTAGATGAAATTATTTCAAAATTAGAATTCTGTCGACTCAGTTTTTTTGGAAAATATCTAAAATGAAATAAGGATTTTTCTTTAAAAAACTGATCCAATTGATAGATAACAATGCAAAGTGAACTCATTGTACATAAATTTCTGTAAGTGATACCCATTAAGAGGAGAAAGGACCAATGGTGAATCTGTATGAAAAATTAAGTATAACATACTAGTTAATTTCCTGTCGAAAGTTTTATCTTAAATGAAAAAGTGCATTCTTTGCAAGTCTTGGGCGAATGTTTACATTAATTTTTAAAATGTTTGACTTTTTTAAAAACCGATGATATATAGAGTTGTTTTGTTAGGAGAAGTGCTTGGAAGTCAATAAAAACGGGAACAAAAGCGAATCAAGCGCCCAGCATATGACACTAACAGGTAAAACGTTAAATAAATTCAGCCAGCACCACGACTGTCATGTTTCCACGAACTGACATGTGTGCTCGCTTATCAATATCTTTGTTTTTCACCTGTCGATTTGGTCTGAATCGTCGGGGTCCCTTATCGGCTTCTTTTTGTTGGATAGACAAGAGCTTGTAGCGTATCGGCCCATCACGATCCTTTACTTATTTTGCGACAGTCGCAATCTGGGATTCCGTTAAACTCTCGTATCTTATCGTGTTTTATCGTTATACTGTGTGACTATTTGCGCACGCGACATACGCACACTTGCAGATGACAACAGTCTCAAAAGATTTTCGTGAGTTATGGGAATATTTTAAGTTTGTGTATCTGTTGCTAGTTCATAAAATTCTGAAAAATCTTTACAGTGTTATTAACCACTTGAACTAGCGATACATTTAAAATGTCGTAAACGCCCCTTTTTCACGCACGCGCCACTTGCAAATAGTGATATAACCGAACATATTAGAATTTAAAAGAACTGAATTTTGAAAAGAAAAAGTGTCGGTTAATTTCATATAATTATACATGTATATATCTTTTCCCATTTTTAAAGTAAGAAATAATCGTGAGCAAGACGTACACCTGTCATTTAATCAAATTTTATCAACTTGACTTTTTTTCTAAATAGAATTAAAATTATTCGGACTAAAAAACTAAATTCATTTTTTTTATAGTCAGAAGGGTTAGGAGCATAACATTTTTTGTCAAGTCGGTCCATTTGTCCTCGTGTTTGAAAGTTTTACTATTCGGCTAATTCTTCTGAGCTTTGGTAGGCAAACATTTTTAGTTGTTAATTGTACTGAGATAAAAGATCATGTGTATTTTTTTTATACCATATAAACATAAGGTCTGTTCATAGATGAATATATATATATATATATATATATATATATATATATATATATATATATATATATATATATATATATATATATATATATATATATATATATATATATATATATATATATATATATATATATATATATATATATATATATATATATATTGACTTCACAAAAATTATTGTATAAAACGACTGAGTATGAAGTACGAGGTCGATATGATTTATTGTGAAGTCGACAAACCTGTATCCATTGATTGTCCGATTGTAAGGGTGATGTTTGCTCTGTTGTGTTTTTTTTTTCATCGGACAAACAAGAGACAAACTTTCAATAACGTTCACATAAGGTATCAAACTCAATATCCCAATTTTTAAAATTTATATATTTGTAGCAAATTTATATATTTGTAGGCAAGCCTCGCGAATATTTAGACCATTTCAACTCGTTGGATAAAATCACACAATATAGATATCACATATATATATATATATTGGGGGGGGGGGGTGTCACGGAATAGAAAGACCCTCCATGTTAAGAAGAAGAGAGGTCTTACATATTTTAAATTATCAGATTCAAAGAAACAGTATTTCAAAATTAGATTAAAAAACTCATGGGTTTTAATATTGTTCGATACATGTATTTAGATATGGTTTAAACACTCTGTATTGTATCATTTAGTGACTATTTCTTTTAACCTACTTGTATTAGGTTCTCTCCATATCCTATTTCAGTAAAACATCAAAGATAACGCAAGTACATATAATTATCGACATTTGATGTACACAATTTTATGTGGGTGCATGTATATGTAATCATTTTAATTTAAATGTTTTTCTGATAAAATTGCTCAAAAATAGATCTTTTACATTTAAATTTCAGAAATACATGTATATCTGTTTTAAAACGAAGAATTCTTCGTGTCTGAATTTAAAAGACACATTTATAAGCATTTTATTTAGTAGATGAAAATATTTGCTTCACACAATGAACGATCATATAATTTATCTATTGATCCATATACTGACCCTCAGGACACTCGATGATATTTTCTGAGAGGAGATCATACATACATGTATTAAAAATCCCGTTGACTTCCGAGTTTAGAAGATAGAGTACCAAGTCGTATGTCAAAAAAGGACGGGTTTTTTTTTTAACGTTTAAAAATGCTTCGTTTGAAACTTCAGAAAAATGGTTTAATTCTAGTGAATAAGCGTTTTATTAATTTATTTCACTTTTCAATTTGTACATAAATTAGTCAGAGGTTAAAGTTAAATCTATTCCTGTAAAATAATATAACAATGTGGATATGAATGGAACTCCTGAAGCGGCAGAAAGTTTCTTGATAAATAAACAGCAGCACATTCTCAGCAGCTCTTCATTATGTGTTGGCATTTGGTCTAAAACTTTAATTACGCTTGATCTTTGTAAAAAAGACTATCCAACATTTTCCTTACATCAGTTAAAGCCTTACACTTTAGTATATATAGTGAAATTCATCAGCAATGTTCCACGATCATCATGACACCATGAGCAGTGTTTGTTGTATAGCGGTAAGATATGCCATTTCCTAGTCTTTATACTGGTTATAGTAACTATGCCGACTGCTAACATTATTTCTAAACAATTACTAATTTAGGGGAAAAGACGTAGTCAAATGAAGCCTTGTAATTAATGTAATGTTTCCACTACATACATGAAATGAGGCAGAACTATTTAAGATAAAATCAGACAAATCGTACGTGTAATTCACTGCACCTGAATTTCGAAATCATAAATTATTAACTGATTGATGGCAGAATTTAGCATAGCTTTGTACACCTCCTGCTAGTATGTCTGCAACAACAAAAAATATCGTTGAAAGGCGTAGATAAGATTTAATACTGAATCTATTAATAATTCAGTAACAGGATACTATGAACAGGAAGAACACCTCTTTTTAAAAACTGATAAATTGTCCTTTTTGTGGTTTTCGTTTACCACATGCCAATATATTTGACCAGGCAATCGTGGCTCCCTGGTTTCTCAATCGTTTACAACCTGAAGCTGTGATACATGGAAATATTAGACTGACACCCCTGTCCTAAATCAAACCAACGAACAGGTTGCATATGAAATACAAAAAGAAATCAAAATGGTTAAAGTGAATAAATTACGGCGGGAAATTCCTCGTGCATCATGATGCAGTGAAAGAAATAAATTCATTATATTGTGCAGGCCGTCTTGCCTTTCACGAATTAAAAATTAGAATTGTAAATAAAAGCCGATAGAGAGGGATGGTTTATAATCTCCCTCCAAATCCTTTTAAATATTCAATTATTTAGCGTGTTATATGATTTATTTGCTCATTATCTGGAAAAAGATACAAACCTTGGCTTAAATGAATTATTAAACTTTTTACCTTAAATTCTCGTCCGAGGGCCATTTGCTCAACATTTCAGCGCGGGGACTTCTATCGATGATTATTTCTTTATATATCGTTATTCTTAATTTGCTATATCGTTAATTTGGTATAAATACATATGGTCACTTTTAAGTTTTAAAAATCAACCGAAAATGGACCACTCGTCCGATAACAAATCGGATTAAATGACCTGAAAATTATAACACTGAAATTCCATTTACTTTAAAATCAATGTTTGGAACAAAAATAAACAAAAGATAATTTATATATATTCAGAACGGCTCTAAAGTTATTTTCCAAATGTTAAAATGCATGTTTAATATTTGTACTTCTTCATTCCACCCCCTAAAAATAAAGGGGGGGGGGGATAAATAAAGATAATTAAGGCAACACATCTTGATTGCTCCATTTCAAACTTTTAAACATTGAATAAAATTGTATTTATGATTCAGAATTTAAAATTCAAGGCATTCGGATAATAAATAATTTTGTTACATAGTGTTTTTGATAGGATTTTTAAAACGCTGTATTTGACTTTTTATTACTGACTCATCTTTAGAATGTCAAATCAAGATAGTATTGCATTCTAGAAATGTTGCTCAATATTTTGATAAATTATTTTGACTAATCTCTAAGCACTAGAATTGTAAGGTCAATTCGAGTTAAACGGAGAATAAAGAAAATACTTAAATAAATAACTTCGGTAAACAAAGCGTTTTTAGGACCCCCTCCCTACCATTTTCTGAGCAAGGAAGAAAAAAACCCTGAAAATAATAAGGGAATCATAAAACAGAATTCTATTTAAATGCATCACTGGGGAATTAAATGAGAGAAACCATTCACTCGATGCGAGTTTATTAGGGAGAGTTTTCTGCATCGTCTGAACGCTGGTAGATGAAGGGGCGGAGTGATTTAATGACACCGAGTCGCTCCGCCAATCACAGTAAGATTTACATGAGAGTTTTCGCACCTGTAACAATCTTCCGATTGCGCATGTGCTATTAGCTCCTTACGGAATTAAATCGACAGAAAACAGACGCATGTTAACTTTTATTAGAACTTTATCATTAGTCGGTGCCCTGTTTGGACATAGTAGTCCATTCCTTTACTTATTTGATTACATATTCAAATTTTTGTTCTCTGGGCACAAAAGCTTTGTTTTCTTGCGCAAAGAGAAAACACGGTATTAGTTCCATACTTTATCTATCAAATATGGAACTTATTAGTTCGAGTACTGTGCGCTTATCTGAAGAGGAACACAGAAGCGCATTCAAAATAGTGCAACCCCGGAAATCAGGTAACTTAATTAAATGAAACTTTTCTGCGCGAATAGAATTTTATCAATTTAATTTTTTTTTATAAACTCAGAATAAATGAATAAAATTTTATGCAAAGAGGTATTTTACATTTGAAAATCAACTTTATCCTATTTTATTTCAAGATTTATCGTTTTTCCATTTTTTTCTGAATGTCAAATATGGACACAAATAATTAAACCAATTGACTATTTCTTTCTTTCAATCATTGATTTTTAAAAGTATATATTTCTTTAGATTTATTAAAACAATTTGTTTTAAAAATGGTTTGGGATTTTTGAACCATTAATCGGTGTTGTCGTTATCACTTTCAGAGATATATTATTGATTAATAGTATCTTTCTAATTCTGTCTCATTAATAAACATGAAAAATTGAACAGATTGAGATTGAATTGTTTTAGTTACCGGTACTCACTTTGAGAGAACACATTGTAGACACATATTTTGATTTCTCAAAATGTAAAAGATGATTCATTTTCTGTTTGTTAAAATAATTATTTTTTCTTGTCTTTGGAAATTTTTTTAGACATAAGAATTATTTCTTAAAAATAATTGTATTTGTTAACTTTTCTATGTAACGCTCGATTCCATGACTTTGAAAAAAAAAATGGAGGAAAATAAAAATTGTTTATTATACATCTGTAAACATTATTACACTTAAATATACTTTGTATTAATAAATAAACCGCAGATTTATCTCCGTGTAATTATTGCATCCTATATGGCCACACTATCTAACTCTATATCATTTCATCAGGAGCACTCAGAGTAGTTTTAAAAATAAATTATATTCCTATTCATCGGAAATGACAAGAATAACCAGATTATGATAGTCATAATTTAATCTTTTCATCCTCTTTAAAGATAACGTATAGTTTATTTATTTCTTTATTAATGTATGAAATACACTAATTATTTTCAGTAGAAGACCATTGCTCCCCGACCCCGCCTGAAGATGCGCGTGCATTGTCACCTTTCAATGCTGACCCAAACTTTCAAAGGTCAAGAAGCAAGGAATCTGAGAATATGGCGGAAAAGGAACATTCGTCCAGATTCAGTGCTTTTCGCCCGTGGTTGTGCGAGCCCGCGGGCCAAGCCACAGATCTCACCGTAAAGAACAAACAAACTTCATCCATACCTGACAGTCCAAGAAAAAGTAATACACGTACTCATTTTACGCATTTTGCACATTGGTGTATTTCAAAACAAGAAAATTTTCTCTGTAAATAATTTAAACGTGCTTGTGTATCTAATTCTATTTCGGTTTTTTTTTCTTTACTAGCATCAATCATTCCAGCATTTTCATTTGGTGGTTTGAAGACTCCAAATATCAACGACATTTACCGATATCAAATGGCCCAGGCTATGTACCGGACACCTTATAACATATTCCCTTATGCACAACCAACATTATGGTCAGATCCGAGATTTTACCGATTTTTAGGCCAAGGAAAAGACATTCAAACATCGCTATTCAAGAACTTTTTAAACGCAACAGAAGAAGGCGAAGTCTCTGGATTCGAAAAGGGTTCATTTGAGTGCGTGAAATGCATGAAGCAATTCAGTACCCCCCATGGTTTAGAGGTCCACGTGCGGCGGTCTCATAGTGGCAGACGACCGTACGCTTGTGACGTCTGCAGTAAGACTTTTGGACATTCCGTCAGCTTGACGCAGCATAGAGCGGTTCATACTCAGGAGAGAAGTTTTGTTTGTCAGCAGTGCGGCAAGAGCTTCAAAAGATCGTCAACATTGTCAACACATCTCCTGATACACAGCGACACACGCCCCTACCCGTGCCCATACTGCGGCAAACGATTCCACCAGAAGTCGGACATGAAGAAACACACTTACATCCACACCGGTACGTGATTTGTATTTCATTGGGGGTTTATTTGCTTATTTGGTTGTTGACTTTTTTTAGCATATTACATCTCAACAATTAACAAACATAAGTAAATCATTTTAAAAATATTATGGAGGTTGTTTTAAGTGTACATTAATTCCGTTTTTCGATTTTCCGTAGTAGCAATCTATGCAAAACCAAATTTTAAAAGCAAGTACTTGGCAGATCCTGGGATATTTCTCTGTCACACAATAACTACGGCTCTCTCTGAAAGAGTTCACATGTATAAACTAATTTGTCAATCAAATTCCTGGTACTAGCATATTTCTCCATATTTGTGGCTGATATTTGGCTAGCAGTCCTGTTTTTGTCCGGTCCTCGGAAATCTCTGGGGTCATTTGATTTTCCTCATAAATGTTGGGGAGTATCAGTCAATGACGACCAGAGATTGAATTGGGAAACCCGAGAGCAAATGGCTGATGTCCTGGGGTCAGATCTGTGTTAATCACACGGTATTAATCTGATAATCTGACCGAGGAAATTAAAACAGTACAGAGATTGTTAAGCATTGCAAGTAACGGACAGTCAAACAAGAATTATTTTGACAAGAACTGGCCTGCTTTGTTTGTCATTAAGTTTTTTTTCCCATAAATCATAAATAACTTTTTCTTTCTGCCTAGTTTATTATATTTTATTTAGTTTAAAAAAATCTTTCTTTGTACTTTTATTCATATGGTGAGCAGATACCTAGATTATAAGTAAAATATCCTGCTGAGATAATTCAAAATATGTTAATGAAATGAAACTTGACGCGATATACAAGCAACATATGTATAAACATGATAAATCGAAATTGTAGTTTACCGACCTCTTATTCAAAAAAAAAAGCGTTAATGTGTTACATTGTGATATAGATCGCATCCACTACAATAAAAAAGTATATGATATTATGTCTTTTTTAGGAAGAGTTTTAAAAAGTGAAGTGAAAAAAAGAGAGAAAAAATCATTCATTAAAACACATGTTTATCAAACACAAAAAACGAGAAAAGGGTGTTGAATTCAGCAATAAAATGCGGTAACAATGATTGTATCTTTAAGATGTGGTTAGAGTATTGTCGGGGTTGAACATGATTTGAGGATAATATAAGAACTCGTGATCATCCATGGAGATACTTTATTTAATATACATGCATCATCTTACTCTTAAAAATAATTCTATTAGACGAGAACATCATAATTGAAAATAGTTTTTAACGAGATCCATTGCGTCTTTTTATATAGGAGAGAAGCCTTACAAATGTAACCACTGCGGCAAAGCCTTCAGCCAGTCCTCCAACCTCATCACGCACTGCAGGAAACACACTGGCTTCAAACCTTTCTCCTGTGCAGCGTGTGGCAGGAGTTTTCAAAGAAAGGTAGACCTTCGCCGGCACCATGAAACCCAACACGTAGAGGAAATGACGACATCGTCTAGCGATTTAGTGACGTCATCAACAATCGAGGTTTCAAACAGACAAGAAGATGGTACAACTTAGCATCACATGGTTCCATGTGTGTAGAGTTTTTTATGTACTGTTATGCTCAAGATTATTTATTTATATGTTGTGAATGTAAAATTTTTTTTACTTTGGTGTTAGGTATTGTTAATATTCTTAATGTTTGTTTCCTCGTGCATTTCAATGGTATATTTTTAATGATTGTTTATCTAAATATTTTTGCAGTAGGGGGTTTTCTACATCAATTCATACTTAGTCTTTCAATGCTTTTAAAGTTGCAAGTATCAACACATAAATCAAGATATATACATGTATGTGAGTTTATAGATATTTAAATAAAATTACACAGTGCTAAAATAAATTGATTTTATTGAAGAAATAAACAGCATGTTAAAAAGTTCACCGGGATATGAACTTGGTCACGTGATCTATAATCCTGTGAAACCCGAATGGCTTCTTAGAAGATTTGATCAAGTTCAAATCCCGATGATCATATTTATATTGCTGTTTATTACTTATATTTACATACACACAGAATTGAATGTTTTTGAAATTCAAAAGGTTCGTATAAGGAAGCATGTTTGCAATTTCTTATATTCTTAGAAGTTAGAATTCATTTTATATCAAGTTCTCAAATAGTTTCCCTTATTCATAAGATAATATTGGAACTCTGTAATTGTAATACTTTTATTAGTATTATTGTACAATGAAAATAGCAATCTGCGATAAAGAAATAAAATGCGTAATATGACGAATGCTAAAGTCTGGAAATCGGAGCATTATTTTGTGGTGTCAAACTGATCAATAGTAACCCTCCCACCTAACACAAATGATAGCTTCACCGCTGAATTTGACATGTATCGTTACATAATACTGAGCGACAATATTAAAGCAAGTTTAATAATTGATAAACTATTATAAAATTTGAATGGTTTTAAAGAACAGCAGTGTGTTGCATTTGAATGGATGTGACTGTTGATTGAGACACCGGTAAATCGCACCTATTTGTTTAAGTTCTATTATTTCAAGCGTTAAAACCCAAAAAAAGACACTGTCTGATTAGGACGTCTCGTTTATTCTGTACATGTTAGAGGATGATTATGCAATTGTGTTAGAAATAACCATACAGATTTAAGGCAGATAGGGAATCCATCTAAAATTATTTCCTGCAATGCATATGGCAACTGGTTAATTTTTATATTTCTTTTAATTATTCTGAAATTTAAATAACGCCATATTTGTAACGAAATCTTCCAAATCAGTGTCGACAGATAGAAAGACATGACCACCACTAATCTTAATTGCCATGTTTAAAGGGATTATCCCTCGAGTAACAAAGAGGCACGTGTCGAGAACTCGACAGGTGGGAAAACATACCTGTACATTATTACACAGGTAAAGGAATCCCCCTGGAATATTTCTCTGATACAATCGTTTTAAATCAGAAGAAAAACACTTATTTGGTGCTTGGTCGTATGGCAGATTTTCATTCTTGTCCTGTTTAAAAATCAATCGGTGTTTTTTCAGGCAAGACGATTTATATCTTTCTTAAAGAAAACACTTTCCAGTCATTATTTCTTAAAAGTCTTAAGAACACATTCCTTTGAATTTATTAAGGAGAGAAAATATGTGTCGATCTATAAGGTGTCAACTCATCTTTACTTACTTGTAGCGAAATGTCGTACATTAACCTCCCAACATAGAAAAAAAATGAAGCAAATTTTCACTTGCAAACTCTTGTATCATAATTAAGGTTTTATAACTTTCCATTTTAAACTACATCAACATTGCAAGTAATAAATTATATAAAATATTTACAAATGTGCATTTGACCTGCAACATTAGTGGGATGTTTCAGTCTCGTTTTGTTTGTCTTCTTTGCTGTTACATAATGTATAAACGTAAAAAGTCTCCCCATGCATGAAAACGAATGTGATTTCACAATGCCATAATTTCGTCCCCAACCCGGAGTAACCGGAACTCACGAAACATGGAGAAGGTTTCCGTAATCAGTGTAAGGTCAAGAGACAGTGTTCTGATTAGTGAACAAGCTTACAATCTGTCGCTTTCCCACCTCCTAACACTACAGAGAGAGTCAGGCTTAGTACGTTCTGAACCTTATCAATGTGTCTTGATTTCGTTTGTACTTGTACGGTTGATATTGTCCTTCAATTCAGTAAAAGTTTTTAATACGCTGAAATTAATCTCGAATGCCTTCTTTTTTTCCCTATATACATGACATTGTATAAGCAAAGTACCAGAATTATTATTTTATTACTAGTACGTTGAGCTTAGAATTGATACTTTCTGACGGAGGAATTATAATAGCCATATATATAGACTGGTCAGAAAGCTGCACCCAGAAGTCAGTCAATGATTTTCCGTTTTTTGCCGTTTTACGATTTCTTAAGTTCTCTGTGCCAGACAGGAGGGGATGCGGTGAGCAGAGCCGAGCACCTGCTTGTTGTCTTGTTAGCCTTTGTGGAATCTTGGCGTTGCCAATGGAACCCATGGGACCAGTCATTTATATGAAAATCGCCAGAATCTGTCAAATTCCACAACACCAAGCCATAAAAAAGTCTAGTCGTTATGAGTAAGAATAGAGAATTAAGACGCCCATTGTTTAGAAGTAGGGACGATGATGTCATGATATTACAATAAGCTATAAGCAACAATTTTGTAAATACACGTTTTACTGTCAACTATGCAGAAAATAACTTGCATTTCTATCAATAGCAGGGGAAAATCATTAATATGATGCTTCAAAAGAAAAAAAGCAGCAATTTAGAGTTTTTAAAAGCCTTAATACTCATATATTTATTTAGATATACAGCCTTTCTCCTGTAATATACAGTGAAGTTACCCGTCAAACGCCGTGTATGCACTTTTCACGTTGTGGACCGGAATCAATAGAAATGCGGTGTCCTTTCGGAGCTTCAATCAACTCAAAGTCTGGGGCCGCATTCATGATTGACCGATGCCAATAATGTGATGGTGTGTACATCAATTCAAATTTGAATAAATCTGGAATTCATCACGTTCGCTGCTGCTGCAAGGCCCCCCTCGATAGTCCGGCCAGATCTAAAACTACAATGTTCCCTGTCAAGCTAATGTCAACGGCGCGACAATCATACTGGATACATATAAAGTATATACATGTACGGGTATATAGACCATTGTGCATGAAGTGCTTTAACGAGTGAATTTATCAATCAAATTCTATTCAGTTTTACACAAAAGAAGTAAAAGGAAAAAAATGATGAACATAACTGCCCCAGTTCCTAAATGTCTAACGTTTGGCGATTTTCTATCAAAAATGTACCTATGCCAACTACAATAAGAGACAACTACAAAAAAAGAAGAAAAGATGTTTTATATTTATTCATTGATGCACCCCAATTAATACGATTGTAAAATTCATAATAAAAAAGTCAAATTTGGAAATTAAAGTTATCATTTCAGAAAGTCTAATTTCATCTCGATTAAAGTACAAAATCTCTGTTGTCATATCTGAGTAGAAAGCTTTTCAGAAGTAATTTGCCTTGGTGCGTCATTTTCATTGTCATCGCCAAGGTCTAACTGTTCAACTATATTCAATTTATTTTTAGAACCATTGGGTTAATATCAATTGAACCTTGAAAAAGGTATACTAAGATAGAAAAGACCCAAATTTGTTTAAATGTTGAACGGCGCACTCTTCATATGCAGCTTTTCTTGAAAAATGAAATTACTTTGTATGTCTATAAGAAACACTATATTGTTTGTTCAGGTCGTGACCCGGGCGAAATCAATATTGAAGCCCATGTACGGAACAGTAAAAAAAATTGGTGTATGGTATTGTATTGTTTATTACCAAGAACCATACGATTCATAGGTTTAACATTAATACATAAGTAAAGTGAACAAACATACGTAGGCATTTTTTTAAAAAACATCACAGAGTAAACCTGTGTTTGGAAACATATGGAGAATACATAGGTCCTTAACAAAAATTTAGATTATTTAGAATCAAAATTTATGCAAATTTTGATTCTCAATAATCAAAATTTTTGTAAAGGCGGAATGTATATTTATTTTTTCAATTCTTGATCACAAGCGGGTGGGACCAAAAAATGAGTCCATTGTTTAACATAAGAAAACAAAAACGTGTTACTTTTGAGACTGCTGTTGCCTATGGCTCTTCTTATTTTTGATTAACGTGGCGAAAAAGACTTTTTTTTAAAAAGATGTTTTTCCTACTTTGATTTCATATGTTTTGACATCAGGGGTACTTAACACAATTTGGATCTCCTTTTAACTTGAAAATATGTAAGATTGATTCTTTAATTTTGTATAACATTCTTATATTTTTTGTTAGCCAGATTCAAAATTTTTATGAAGAAATTCAACATCATTGTATTCCTGAAAATTGCTTTAGACAACAAAAATCGGGAAAAGGATTAACGAGAAAAGCTAATTATACGTAATTAGTGAAGCGTATGTAATGAATTTAAAGTCCAACAAAAATATACGGCTCACACTGATTAATCAGACATAATCAGTTTCAAATAGCTGCTCGCACGAGAACACAAAACCTCGCGAGATTTGTTATATTTTGAGCAGGGGCAGCACTAATGTTCTGGTTACAGTTTGCAAGGCATTGTTTCCATTACTAATTGAATTAAATCTAAGTTTCGTGTCAAATTCGTTGTTAACAAAGTGTGCCCATCCACTACATTAGATACCCCTTCTCCTGTCACGCAACCAGGACTCTGTTAGTCTTTTACCGGTGCCATCTATGGATGCGTCACGGCGCCGAATCTCAATCAACGTAACGGACGAGGAATGATGGGCTTCGAATGGCACATGTAGCACTCAGGTCTAGTTTTATTGTTTGATGTACGCTCAAGGCATTTCGCATTGGGAAATACATATATACACTGCAAGTGTTCAAATGTACCATATTCACACAACCAGCAAATTTTTTTTGATTCATTGGATACACAGTATTAAACCGTACTTTGTATGTAATCCTCTAGCATTGTTTTGCATTGTTTTGCTCTATTAGGCAGTTAATTGTTTGATTAACTGCAGGTCTGTAGCTCCGGTCTGAAAAATTTCGGATGGATGACCTGGAAGCTACAATTCCTATTGAAAAGTTGCAATTTAAGATGCACATAGTGTGCTAGTTTTGGACAGATTAATCTTTTATTCCGAACACATTCTGTAAATATATATTTGATTCCAAAATAATTTTCCTTAAAATATTCCTTTAAACACCGTCAGTTCACCAGCCCCGTAGAGTGAAGTGGTGCAGTTTTTTTTTTTAATTTGTAAAAATTGCGACTTTAGATCTGCACATGAATTTAACACACTTCAATGTCCGAGGCAAGTAAAGTGACGATATCAATAGTATATTGTCTGAAGAATTTAAAGAAGGAGTCTTTTCGTTATCAGACATACTTCTTATATTAAGAAATTCGTGATTTTTTAAATAGTCAAACAGGTTATATAACCAAATAATTGTATAAGTTAAACCAAATTTGACCTTCTTGTTTTTTGCCAAAAGGTCAAATCAAGGTCACTAACTTTTTTCTCAACTATGTGGAAAGGAAATGTAGTTATCTGCAATTATTTAGACACCTATTTATGATATGAAGATTCTATTCTTCAATAAAATGATAGAATATTAGAATTTATATCAGCTTATACCACTAAATTGAAATAAATATGTAAATTAAAAATGATATTGTTTAGTCAGCATTTCATGTCATTTTCTTAAATTTTGAAGATATTTTTGATTATTTTTCTATGCTTCCAATAATATAATATTTCTGATGAAGACTTTTCGCATGCTGACTGACGTTTTTTATACTAATTGTTAGACAATAATTAATCAACTAATTGTCTACGGACTTTTCCGGGTTTTTTCCCGATTACAACAAAGAGCACACGGCGGGTGTGACCTGTCAGCAGAGGATGCTCACTCCCCCTCGGCACCTGATCCTACCTATATCTTTTTAGAGGTTCGTGTTGCTCTGCTTTGAATTTGTATTTCGTTTTATGGATTTTTGTGATGGTTGACAGTTTGGTATTGTCATTTTCATACATAAAGATATAAATTGACAGAAAAGCTACATATTTACTCTTTGATAAGAGAGAAAATCCGATTTTAATTATATTTTCACATAAATCAATTTATAGAATGAGCGCTTAAAAAAGCTTTTCAAAATGTAATTTGATAGGCAAATTTTATTTCAAAAACAAATTTTGAAACCCGAGTATCTTAATATAAGTTTACATTTACTTAGTTGAAAACGTCCAGCTTTAATGTTATTGTTTTAAAAAAAGCAAAATAAATTCACGATTCTACAGCACTTCTGAATTGCAAAAACATGTGATATTTTCCTAGTAAGCCAATGTTCCACCAAAAATATAATCCTTGTTAGATTCTAAACTTTGATTACTATTTATATGCCAAGTTGTATAATAGTAAAAAAGAAAGACAAATATGATATTTTAATTTCCTTTCATCTTGATTTTGAACATTTAATCAAATTTACTTTTGATAAGTCGAAAACCAGATAAGACTCCTTCCTTAGTTGCACCATTTTTTCACAGAATTTATGTGAATGAGGCTAATAAGTCAAAACTAACGCAATTTTTGTGACCATATATTGCAATTTTATAACAGGTTCAGTTCAGTTTATTTTCACTCAACACCATATAATGGTACAAGAGGTTGGAACTGTACCAGGTTGTCCATCTGAAATTTTCAGACCGAGAGCTACAGACCAGCAGATATCGTTTAATGGGATCGCGGATACATTCCCTGTATGACATCTTCAATTTTGAACCAATCCTTTTTCAGATTTTTTTGTTTAAAATCCGCATTGGTTTTACTTTGATTTATTCTAGAGACGCAATGACGTTCTACAAACCATACATATATTTAAGTATATACAAACGGTAGTATCTTATTTGT